>NW_028258325.1:51186250-51807500 GCF_053883595.1 Heterocephalus glaber | reverse complement strand
ACAAGTAAGCTTACAGCGACAGTAGAAGAAACATGAGTAAAAAGCAAATTGATGATATGCAGAAAAAAGAGTCAAAGGAAATAATTTCCACTGCCCCAAAATTCATGAGTCTGTGTTACATGGTTTATCATAATTGAAAATACTAAAATGTTAGTCAGAAAATAAGAAATTCCCCTTAACACGTGCTAATATAATGAGTCTTTAATTAGCATTTCTACAGCTTGTAAATTTCAAACAAATACACAATTACATTACAGTTAAGATTACCACACAAACCAGAAAGCATAAAGAGAGGGTGACTGTGCCTATTTCCATCGCTATATTTCAATAGTATTTGTGGGATACTAGAACACACCTGCTTGTAAGGAATGTCATCTAACTTTAGAATTTATTAGTAAAGCTATTAATGAAATCTTTAACTTGGATGTGAAGAGAAAACCAAAGTTGAAGGATTTCATAATTGTGTTGATTTTTTTTTCCCCTTCTGTGTCTTCTCTTTCCCTGTACAAAGGCTATTTTTCCCCACTGCAGCGAGACAAAAGTTGTTTACCATTTCTAATTAAAACCTGACCAACACTGTCATTTTTGGAGCTCATATTCAGGAGCTATATGACTACAGAGGAAAAAAAGGTTAAATCCATTTGCTATTCTGTATCAAGATAATATGTGGGGGAAGCACATCATCAGTATCAAGTTTTCCTCTGGGCTGCTGCACAGTTGCATGCAATCAAACATTTAGAGATTTAAAAACAAACCTAGAAAAAAATTTGAAAAATACGACTCATATTGCAATCAGGTCAGAAGAACTGCTCTTGTTGATTTGTTTATAGGAAGGTTCAAATATCACAAAATTTAAAACCAATGAATTCACTGGGCAGATCATTTCAAGGTATTCCAAATTGTTATAATTTAACCACTATTTTAGAGACAGTTTGACATATTTTAAAGGTTGATTTGCTTCTCAGCAAAGAGACCTACAACAGTTTAGAATGCAGAGGAAATCTCTTTTTAACTTTCCAAATAGTTTTAGAAGCGTTTGAAATAAACAGCAAAGCTACTTATTGACAGATGAAAATGGCTGTGGAGTTCAGGATGGCTTATCACTTAAATGTGATAATAATAATACAGGAGATCACTGAAGATAATTCCCACTTGCCGGAGAGGAAGAAACTACAACCTATGGCGGTTGGGTCTCATCTAATACTTCCCTGTAGAACAGCAGAGCTGGGATAAAGAACGGCCATCTTCTAGGGTCCTCCCACTCGGCTGCAATCATCCCTTCACATCTGCCATAGGCTGTGAAAGCCATTAGAACATTAACTTATACTCTTATAATCTTGTACTCTTACCAACTGTATTGATTCTTTACAATATACTGTCCTGTGGATATGTATTTTTTGTTTTAGAATTGAATTAAATTACTTTAAAATGTAAATTTATTTTAGTAAATTCATGACTTCTTATGTTGTATTGGCAAGTTTTTCTATAATGAGTTATATCTTTACAAAAATTGAATTTCAAGTACTGACAAGATAATGATCCAGAAATACTATGCATGTGATTTTAAATATTTCCACAGATAGATTCTGAATTCAATATAATAAGAATATCTCATTCGTTTTTATTTCTAACTCTATATGCTTCAGTGACACTATACACACATCTTTACATATTTTAAATAAAAGTCTTACAAGCAAGAATAGATACTTTAAATCTGAATGTTTCTATGCTTGGTTAGCACTGGTACAACTGCGTTAGAGAGCACACAGAAAACAACCATGTGGTAATTCAACATAAACCACTCCAGTACCTACCGAGCCACCTATATTTCATGTAAGATTTCACCTTGCCAGTAAGAATATAAGTGCATTCATCTGAAATCATAAGATTAGTAGCAATATGACAATCACCAATATTTATTTTTGGTCAGTGTTAAAAGATTAACTTCTTTAAGCACTACCATGATTGACATCCTAAAAACTACTAAAACATCAAATAGCTGAACAATTCCAATTCTGACCATGAAAAAAAATAATAAAATTATTTACTTTTCTTTTTAAGTAAAACAAGCATTTATTAAATTTGCTGCAATAAATGACAAATCCATTTAGACTAATCCTTTTTTATTTATTGATAATCATAATAGCAACAACCAGTAATGGATTTCACAAGAATAAAACTTTTTATGTATATGGTATTATTTTAAAATTTGTGCTGTGAGAATTTTATTTTAATAATTTTTATACAAATGGTCGGTCATCTTTCAAAAAAAATCCCTTGTTTTTGGATACCAGTAAAATAACTAAAATGAGAAGGCACACTGAAATAGTGAAAACATACAACTAGTAATTATTTTTTATTGTATAAGAAAGTTAAAAATATATCTGAAAAAAGCCAAAATGTGACTAAAATTTCTTATTTAAAAATAATTACCAACAATTTTTCATTTAAGGTGAATAATGTAGAGCACATTTAATTTGCAGAAAAGTTCAAGTCTTTATTTAACATTATTCAAAACATACTAGTATATCAGCACACTTTAAAATGCTTATAATGATACATTTACCTGTCATTTGGCTCAAGGAAAATAAGGAAAAAACAGAACAAGCATTTATAAAGTCTTCTAAATTACTCTGTTAATAAGGTGCCTGGTGCACTGTATAATGTGCTATTCAGAGTCCTGCAATTGAGTAGAGATGTTGACAGATGAAACAATATAGAGGATATCCATGAAGAACCCAGAAGTCTCACATTGATGGTTCTGTTTTTGCAGGAAAATAGAAGGCCAAAGGAAAAGAGCTGATTTTAAGTATTTACACAATTGCCAGGAGACAACAAAGAGTGCTTTCTTAACGGCTTTACTCTTCTTTGCTGTAGAGGCATGGTAACCAGAGGGTATTACAAAATGATGCAAAGAGTGTTTCCTGAGGTTTCTATCCTTCCTTCTATGTGAAAAGCCTGTGATTCTTAGATATGTAGACTTCAAGAAACTTGAGGAAACTGAAAGTTGGCTGAATTATTTTATTATGTTGATGAATATCTTGAACAAATCCTTAAATCACTTTTTTAAAAAAATTTTTTATTTTTGGTACTAGGGATCAAACGCCGGTCCCTGCACTTGCAGGACAGGTGGCGGAACCACTGAGCTAAATCCCCGGCCCCTTAAATCACTTTTTAATCAATTACTTTTTTTATTTCTGAAATAATTTTGAGCGATCTTTTTATCTGGCCAAGGACTACTGGGGACACTCACATGATATGAGACTCTCATTTTCCTAGTGGTCATGGGTATTTTTCTTTTCTTTTCCTTCTTCTTCTTACATTCACCCCAAATCTTCCCCACCACTAACCTTTTACCTTTGACTGAAGGGAAAAAAATGCCACAAAGGATAATGAAAATTATATTCAAAATTGCTTGAAAAATTTAAATACTGCTGATCTATCACATTGAACTTGAAGGGACCATGGAAGCCTCTTATTATGGTGAATTTTTTTTTTTTAATGTAATTTTAAGTAAGTGGATCACTGACTAGGATTGTTCTTTTATAAGACTTTTATTTGAGCAATTTTTATGGTGTCTGTATAGATACAGATGTAGGAGATTTTAAATTTTCTGTGCTCCTAACAAGTTTTTATATTTAGAAAGGTAAAAAGCCTGTTCAAGGACTTATTCTGTAAGTAGCTCTAAAGAGACCTATGTTTATTTTATTGAGACACAAATTTGCACCTTCTCAAACTGGTGGACACTGAGAGGATTCTTGTACAGGGGAAAAAACAGTTTCGTGAACTGCCCGGGCCTGCTCATGTAAGTGACAGCACAGGCAAAGCAGAACCTGAGCGGCTGGCCCACTCCACTGTTCTTTCCTCTACTGTTCTGTTTGACGCAACTTCTGAGTTAATGTAAAGCTTTTATCAATACTAAGGCCTTGCGCCCAGAGTGTACTTCATAACAACATAACAGACTTTTATTTTATTTGACCTTATACCATTAAGACTACTGAATCAAGTCTCTCTTTCTCTTACTTACCTTAGACAAATATCTCATTTCTCAAAATAAATACTTAGGTATTTAATACAGAAATAACTGAACAACAAGAAAAGTACTGACAAACCACAATACATTTTATAACAACACAGAGAAACAAACACATATTGATGATTCAGGCATTTGTTTATCAGAAAGGATCCATTTCTGACTAAGGAAGACCTAAGGAAAATGGAAAATAAAAGCACCAAGAGGGGCAGAATATGAAAGTAGTCTGTGTGTGCTTCCAAAACAAAAGGCAGGAGAAAGAAGACTAGAATGTGCCCATAAAAGCTACATAAAGCGGGACTCTCACTTGAAAAAATTAAGATAAACTGCAGCACACCTTGTGCGTTGTACATGCTGACAGAAGGGTTGTTACAGACCACCGGTTCCCCAAGCAATGTATTATAGGGATTGTTAGTACCATGCGGACGAAGCAGAGCATTGCTTATAAGATGATTAGCCATGGCTCCTGGAACAGCCCCATAGAAAGACAAGAAAAAAAAGGTCAATCAGGCAAATGTGTTTGAAAAAAAGAAAGGAAACATTTAGAATGACAACAATTGATATAGTCCTGATTACAGCCAAGCAGTTAATTAGACTTACAAATATGCCACTAGAGCACACATTTCCAACAATGCATATATTGGGTCAATGGGAAAAAAAGAAAATGGTTTTCAGCGTTGATTAAGCCACATTTAGGGTGTTATCTCTCCCAAGGTGTAAGCAAGAATATATTCACATGCTTGCTAAAAATTAAAAAAAAAGCAGAATCCTTTCATTCATACAACAAAACACAAACTAAAAGCCAAAAAAAAAAGAAACACAAAAAGAAAAGCTAAACTTAAAAATATTTCTTCGTTCACAGAAACGATTGCATTATTTTCCGTGAAAATAAAAAAGAATAAAAGGCAACATTTATGATAAAACACTCATTTGGTGAGCAGTTGTTGACACAACAGAAGAATGTGACATTTCTTAGAAATTCTATAAAGAAGAATCACCGATAGAGAAATAAAATCTATCATCACACTTAGTATATTATATTAAGCATACTAATTTGATGATCTTACAAATATGATAAAAATCAGATGGATATTATTTTTAAATATTTAAATATTAACTTTATAGCATCAAGTAATAGTTATGGATATAATTCCATTTTCCATTTTCCAACTGGTTGTTGAAACTCTGATATAACAAAGTAGCAAAGTTTAACTCTTTCATTTTTTGTGCAATAGATATTCTTAGTTTGTGACATATCATTAGCATAAGTTGCAAGCCTCCAAAACCATTCAACAAAAAGGAAAAAGATCAGAGGAAGAGTTTTATTAAATATAATTAGGTCAAGTATTAAAATGATAGGCTGAATTGTATATTTATTTTAGATGACAAAGGAAGGAAATATGAAGAAACAAATACAAATTTCATGGGGATAGTCAATTTGGACACACAGGAATATATACATATATGTGAAATATATATTTTATATATATATATATATGAAAAATACAAGCTATACACAAAGAGAAAATATTTTCCAAAAAATACAAATATTTATGATTAAACAAAGAAATAGTATTTAGGCTACATAAAGAATTTTCAAAAGTCAATAGTAAAAACAAACAAAATCCAGTTAGAAACTTGCCCAAAGGTATAGACAGATATTTTATGAAAAAAGAGCATATAGGTGGTAAGTAACTCGGGGAAAGAACTATTATTAGCCATTAGGAAAACACTGATTAAAACCACAATGAGACAACACTTTATATATAAAATAAAAATAGTGAAATATCAAATGATGACATTGATGCAGAGAAACTGAATCATTCATAGTTTGCTGTTGGGAATGCAAAATAGTACAGCTACTCTGAAAAGCAGTTGGAAGATTTTCATAAAACTAAATATACAAGCACCTTGTTCCACCAAGCAACTTCACTCTGCATTTATTCAGAGAATTGGATATTTATGTTCAAAAACAAAAACTGTATATGAATGTTCATGGTAGGCTTATTTGCAAGAGCCCCAAACTAGAAATAGACCAAATTTCCTTCAACTGGTCAACAGTCAAATTATCTGTAGCATAACTATACTATGAAATATGGCTCAGCAATGAAAAGAAATAAACCACTGTTTACTAACACCTAGTTGAATCTCTAAAGAACTATAATAAGAAAAAAATGCCAATAACAAAAAGTTATATTCCATGTAATTCCATTTATATTTATAACATTCTTGAAAAGAGAGAATGATAGGAAGAATCTGCCAGTGAATGCCAGGTGTTAAAAATGGAGAGAGGGACGCCCTACCAAGGTCGTGGGTCGGGCGGAACACGCCGAATCAGCTCGCGCCCCAGCAGCAGCAATCCACTTTACAACCCCCACCCTCCCCGCTCCTCTGGCCTCTTCTCTGTACAGCCACCTGGTTTCACACTACAAAGACGCAGAGGACACCGGACCACTAGACCACGGTACTGGCTAAGTTGGAGTCATCTTCACCTCCCATCAGGACCGGGTCTATCTTCAGGGGAAGGGCAGCTGAAACCTGCAATACAACTCTGCAGAGTTCAACCCTACGGGAGGACAGGGAGCTCAACTGGGGACCTGCAGCCAGAAATCTGCCTCAATCTCATGGGTCTGCGATTAGCTTGCTGAGACTCATTGACTTTTATCTGCACACTGCGACCCATGTTATCTATTGTGACAGCAGAGACATACCCTGAAAGAGGCCCTTCATCTTCATTGGGTTTTTTTATTACCAAAATTAGTATTATTAATTTGTTTTTTTCTCTTCTTTTCTTTTGCTCCTCTTATCTTTAATTGTTTTTCCTGCTCTTTGGAAATATTTGTTTTTCTCTCCTTTTTTTTTTCTTTTCTTCTTTCTTTTCTCTTTCCTTTCTCTCTCTCTTACACTCACTCTCTTGCTCTCCCACATTGTTCATCTTCCCTTTTTGTCCCTGTTTTGGCCCTCATTCGGACTTCTTCTTTATTTTCCTATTATTCTCTTTTTCCTTCTCACCTGTGTCCTCTGGCGACACTGCTAACCTTCTGCTGTCCTTCTTCCCATCTGTCCCTCTCTCCACAACCCCTTCTAACTCCCCATCCCAAAGGGTAAAGTTGTTATATTGAAGAGCTTATTCACTACATGTTGGGTTGGTCCTCGATCTTGATTTAATTCACACAGCTAAAGGTGATAGATTAATAGCTACCACAAAATGTCATTTTCGAAGATGTACTTGATGCAATGGTGTTGTTGATTGTTCACTTGGGCTAAGGTGTTATTACTGATCTAGTCAATGAAACTTCCTAATATAAGGAAAATGAGATAGGCTTAGAGTCATCGGAGACTCAAAACGTAAAGACCAGCTATACCTGGAAGACACCTCTGAGAAGCAATCATTTCATAAGGGCTCTAATTACAAGCAACAAAGATACCTACAATAAGCAATTTCAAACTATCAACTCAGGAGTTAAACCAAGGACAGTACCAAAATCAAAAATGAGACGACATTTAAGCAAGGCACAAACTCAGACTTCCACCCCACCAAGGGTAAATCCTGAGGGAAATGACATGGAAAAGTCCCATAACTAACCACCTGGATACCCTGAACTGATAGCACAGGAAGTAACAAAAGAGATGAATGAGGCTCTAGAAAAATTCAAAGCAGAAATAATCTCCCAGATATCTACAGAGATGGTGAGCAGAGTGAAAGACATGATTAGAGGATATAGAATAGAAACAGATTAAAAAAATAGATGAGCTCAGAAACACGATGGAAGCCATGAACACCCAGCATAAGAAAGAAATGGAAACTATGATTGCCCAACATAAGAAAAAACTGGAATCCATGAAACAGATTCAAACAGATATTCAGGAGATCAAAAACTCCACTGAAAGTATCCACAGCAGATTAAGGGACTCTGAAGATAGAATATCAGATATAGAAGACAGAATCGCGGTTAGAGACCAAGAAAACAGAGATTTCTTAAAAATAGTAAGCGACCATGATAAATCAATCCAACAACTGCTAGACGATGCAAAGAAGAATAATGTAAGACTGATAGGAGTCCATGAAAAAACAGGACAAAGCACAATTGACATAAAAAAACTGTTCACAGAAGTAATAGTGGAAAACTTCCCAGATAGAGGTAGAAAATTGGACATACAGATAAGTGAGGCATATAGAACTCCAACTAGCCATGTTAAAAATAAAACTACATCTAGACATACAATAGTCAAGATCCCAGAAACCCAACAGAAAAACAAAATCCTACAAGCAGTTAGAGAAAACAAACAAATCACTTACAAAGGAAAGCCCATCAGAATCACAGCAGACTTCTCAACACAGACCCTCAAATCAAGGAGAGCCTGGAGTGAAGTATTTCAAGCCCTAAAAGAAAATAACTTCCAACCTAGACTGTTGTATCCTGCAAAATTATCTTTCAAAATCGATGGGGAAATTAGATACTTCCACAATGAAGAACACCTGAGAAATTTCATGAACACCAAACCAGCACTACAAGCAATTCTAAACAATACCCTAGAAAAAAGAAATGAAGGCCACAATTCCAAGAGGCCCAACAGAGGGAAGCCACCAGGCAAGGTAAGACACTAAAGTGAAAGGGGGGAAAAATAAGAAATAAAAGAGCCAACAAAAGTAAAAATAGTATAAATCAAGGATAAATCAATATCTATCAATTATAACCCTCAATGTTAATGACCTCAATTCACCAATAAAAAGAAATAGACTGGCAGAATGGATTGAAAAGGAAAATGCAACAATATGCTGTATACAAGAAACACACCTAACTCAAAAAGAAACTCATAGATTGAAAGTAAAAGGATGGAAAACAATTCTCCATGCCACAGGAACCCAGAAGAAAGCAGGGGTAGCAATCTCATTTGCAGACAAAGTAGATTTCAAACCAAAACTAATTAAGAGAGACAAAGATGGTCACTACATCCTTGTGAAGGGAACAATCCAAGAGGAAGAGATGACAATCCTAAATATATATGCACCAAATACAAATGCCCCCAACTATACAAAACAAATATTAATAGACATGAAAAACCAAATAAACACTAACACAATTGTAGTGGGGGACCTCAATACCCCACTATCACAAATAGACAGATCATCTAGACAAAAAGTTAACAAGGAAATTCTAGAACTGAACCAAGCTATTGAACAAATGGACTTAATAGATGTTTACAGAGTGTTACACCCCACAAAATTAGAATACACATTCTTTTCGGCTGCACACGGGTCATTCTCCAGAATAGACCACATGCTAACTCATAGGACATGTCTAAATAAATGTAAAAGAATAGTAGTTACCCCCTGTATATTATCAAACTATAGTGCAATAAAATTGGAGATCAATAACATAACAAAACTACAAAACCCCAACAAACACATGGAAACTGAATAACACCTTCTTGAACAACCAATGGGTCACAGAAGTAATTAAAGAAGAAATTAAACAGTTTCTACAAGTAAATGAAAATGTCAGTACAACATACAGGAATCTATGGGACACAATGAAAGCAGTTCTATGCGGGAAATTCATAGCAGTGAATGCCCGTATTAGGAAAACAGAGAAAACTCAGATAAATAACCTAATGCAGAACCTCAAGCTCCTAGAAAAAGAAGAGCATAATGAATCCAAAGCTCATACAAGAGGGGAAATTGTAAAGATCAGGGCAGAAATCAGTGCAATGGAGACTAAGAGAACAACACAAAAAAATCAATGAATCAAAGAGTTGGTTTTTTGAAAGAATAAATAAAATTGATAAACCTTTAGCCAACCTTATCAAAAAAAGGAAAGAAAAGACACAAATACATGCAATTAAGAATGAAAAAGGTGAAGTCACAACAGATCCAACAGAAATCCAGAAGATCATCAATACCTGCTTCAAGAACCTCTACTCCAATAAAATGGAAATGGGGAGATTCCTAGATATATATAAATTGCCAAAGATAAATGAAGAAGATATAGAAATTCTAAACACCCCAGTTACAATGAGTGAAATTGAAAATGTAACAAAAAATTTACCAACAAAGAAAAGCCCAGGTCCGGATGGCCTCACTGACTTCTACAAGGCATTTAGAGAAGAACTATTGCCATTACTCTTTAAACTCATCAAGGAAATTGAAAGGGAAGCAATACTTCCAAATTCATTCCTGGAAGCAAGTGTTACTTTGATTCCAAAACCAGGGAAAAACCCAACCAAAAAAGAGAACTACAAGCCAATCTCCCTAATGAACATAGATGCAAAAATCCTCAACAAGATACTGGCAAACAGAACACGGAGGGTCATCAAAAAGATCATACACCCTGACCAAGTCGGATTTATCCCAGGGATGCAAGGATGGTTCAGCATTCGTAAATTAATAAATGTAATACACCATATTAACAGAGTCAAGGACAAAAACCATATGATCATCTCAATAGATGCAGAAAAAGCATTCGACAAAATGCAGCACCTATTCATAATAAAAACCCTACAGAAAATTGGAATAGAAGGTCTTTAACTTAACCTGATTAAGGCTATCTATGAAAAACCAACAGCCAACATCATACTAAATGGTCAAAAACTGAAAACTTTCATGCTAAAATCAGGAACAAGACAAGAATGCCTATTCTCAACACTCCTGTTCAATATAGTTCTGGAAACATTAGGCATAGCAATTAGAAAAGAGAAAGAAATAAAAGGAATAAAGATAGGAAAAGGAGAAGTTAAACTGTCATTACTTGCTGACGATATGATACTTTACATAGAAGACCCAAAAAACTCTGCCAGAAGACTTCTAGACTTAATCGACAGATTCAGTAGTGTAGCTGGATACAAGGTCAACATTCAAAAAACAATAGCCTTCTTGTACACAAATAACAGACTCACTGAGAGAGAATTAGGGAAACAATTCCTTTTACAATAGCATCCAAAAAAATGAAATATCTAGGAATCAATCTAACAAAGGAAGCAAAACACCTCTACACCGAAAACTACAGCACTCTGGAAAAAGAGTTCAAAGAGAATACAAGAAAATGGAAAGACATCCCTTGCTCCTTGGTAGGAAGAACCAATATAGTGAAAATGGCCATACTTCCAAAACTACTATAAAGAGTCAAAGCAATGCCAATTGAAATTCCAACAATATACTTCACAGAACTAGAGAAAACAATCCAAAAAATTCATTTGGAACCAGAAGAGACCTAGAATAGCTAAAGCAATTCTAAGCAACAGAGACATGGCTGGGGGTATCACAATCCCCAACTTGAAACTATACTACAAAGCTACTGTGATAAAATCAGCATGGTACTGGCAAAGGAACAGACCTGAGGATCAGTGGAATAGATTAGAAGATGCAGAAACAACTCCAGACATGCTCAGCCACCTCATCTTTGACAAAGGAGCCAACCACCCTCATTGGAGGAAAGATAGCCTATTTAATAAATGGTGTTGGATAAACTGGATTTCAACCTGCCAAAGATTAAAACTAGACCCATACCTATCACCATGCACTAAACTAAGATCAAAGTGGATTAAAGATATAAATATTAAGACAGAAACACTAAAGTTGCTGGAAGATGTTAGGTAGAACTCTTGAAGACATTGGCACAGGAAAAGACTTCATGAACAAAACCTCAGCAGCACGGGAACTAGCAGAAAGAATCAACAACTGGGATCTCATCTTATTACAAAGCTTCTGCACTGCAAAAGAAACCACCAACAGAGCTAACAGACAACCTACAATATGGGAAAAAATTTTTAGCAGGTGTACATCAGACAAAGGACTACTATCTAGAATAAATAAAGAATTGAAAAAAATCAGACCCCCCAAATTCAAAGACTCAATTCAAAAATGGGCATCTGAAATGAACAGACATTTCTCAGACAAAGAATTAAAAGCAGAAAACAAATATATGAAAAAATGTTCAACATCACTCGTCATTCAAGAGATGCAGATGTAAACAACCGTGAGATTCTACCTCACCCCAGAAAGAATGGCTGCTATCAAGAAATCAAAAAATAACATATTCTGGCGGGTCGTGGGGAGAAAGGAGCCCTTCTCCATTGTTGGTGGGAGTGCAGACTGGTGCAACCACTGTGGAAATCAATATAGAGATACCTCAAAGAAGTAGGGCTAGAGGTCCCATTTGACCCAGCTATTCCCCTGCTGGGTATCTTCCCAAAAGAATTAAAAGAATCATACCTCAGCGATATATGTGCACCCATGTTCACAGCGGCACAGTTTGTAATAGCTAAAGCTTGGAAGCAGCCCAAGTGCCCATCAACTGGAAACTGGGTAAAGAAAATGTGGGGTTTTTTATAAAATGGAGTACTACTCAGCCATAAAGAACAAAAAACTAGAGTCATTTATAGCTAAATGGATGCATATTGAGGCCATACTCTTAAATGAAATAAATAGGACACATGTGTAAACACCGAATAGTTTCTCTAGTGTGAGAAACTGATAGTGTAAACAAGAGTTAAAATGATTAAAATGAATAATTGATAATTTGAAATAGGACAAAAGGTCCAAAGATGAAGGAGTGAAGGGAGGGGAAGGGGAAAGGAAAAGAGGGAAAGGAAAAAGTATGAGAAAAGAAAAGAAAACAGAAATGAAATCTATATAATAGGGAAGGGTGGAGTGGGTGAAGAGCGCACAGGTAATGGGGAAAAAATAAGAACCAAGATACATCATGTACAGGTACAAGCACCCAATGATAAATGTAAATGAATTGTATACCTAAAATGTAACAATAAAATGTACCAATAAAAAAAAAAAATGGAGAGAGGTATGTGAATATTATCATAAAAGGGCAAAAGGAAGCATCTCTGATGACAAAAATAGAAAACTATTTTATATTTTGACTAAGACAGTAGGTACATAAACCTATTTTGTGAATAAAATTGCACAGACTAAACATATATACACATGAATACATTTACAAATAAAACTGAAGAAATCTACACAAGATTGGTAGATTACATCAACTTGAGTAATCTGGTTGTGATATTGCAGTATAGTTTTACAAGATACTGAAGGAAAGCATATAAAGAGTATACAATTTCTTTGTATAGTTTTATGAACTGCATACAGTTATCTCAAAAAGCATCTACATATTTATTCAATGATAGAAAATTTTCAAAGATGAGAAGCGAATGCTTGGCTCTAGTATTGTTAATCTTTTCTAAATTATAACTTTTGTCATAGGAAGTTATCAGTCAACAAACAAAAATTTCAAGCTCAAAATTGGGAAAGTGAACACCTCTTGCTTTCAAAGACAATATAACTTTTCAGATCTCAAGTGATGGAAAGTATCATTCTTTTATTTTCTTCAGGAAATAAAAGTATGCATATTCATCCCATATATACTGGAAAAAATAGCCTACAACTGGAACAAAATTTTTCACTTATGAATTGCTCAACATTCATTTGTTGAAATTTTACAACATATACATCTAAGTGTTCTTAAGTAGTGCTGTGGCAGCTCTATCCATCATGCAATAGGCCTCTCAAGGTATTATTTTCCATTGATGTATTCAATATTTGGGATATTAATAAGAAAAGTTAAAAAGTTCATTTTAATGCTTTTCTCATATAAAAATAAAGTCATAAACTTCAAACATTTGTTTTATTGTTATTGTACAAATTTAATTGTTGAGGCTAATTGTTAAGTGCTTGGCTAGCACATTATCTAAAACAAATTATTGTTTAGTTGTACCTGATACCTAGTATTTGCATTTCTAAACTTTTTTAAGTGTAAATGAAAGTTTGTATTCAGATACAAATAATCACTGTCTAGAATTTAAAGAAAAACAAAAGGTATAACTTCAAGTAGTGTAAAACCCTAAAAATAGAAAGTCATTCAGATTTTTTCATTCCCAGATAAATCAAAGACTTAAGATCTTCATGGCTAATTCTCTAGTCTTCATCTCAGCACATTTCCGTTCTTTACCACTGTCTAATTTGAAATAACTGGAAGACAATGAATGCAAGGGTAAGATGGCATGCTACTTTTTCCTTGCTTCATACAGCTTAAAATGTAACAATTTTTCTTCTATACATATGAATATGTAATTTTTAAATTTGATGTAAAAGACTTTAAATAAACAAGAGTAAGCCCAAAGCATATGACTCAGTATAATAATCCTTTATCATTCATTTTATAAAAAATAGAATATAAAGAAAAACTATAATCATAAAAGGGGAGTTTTACAGAAATAAAGAGGAGTTTTATAAAGAAATTCTAGTGAAGCTACAAAAGCTTTTATGGATTAGTTATACATTTTCTAGTACAACATCCCTTTTCAGTCTTTTTTTCTAATTTTTGAATGTACTTTAAAGTATTTTGATTGGTAGAACCACAAATCTATTAAGAAAAATTGACTTCTAAGGTTGATTTTATTTTTATTCAATTCCTGCTAAATTAGAAAGTCTGTCACATGGCTTCCATGCTACTGGTATGCAGCTAGGTATTAGGACACAAGGTGAGCTATGTGGAGCAGGATTCTGTCTCAGCCTCTTGGCTTTTAAGGTTGCTTGTGGCTTCCTTCCTCAAATATCTGCGCAATCCAGAATGAGTGTTTATTCCTTCCATGAGTGACTTGCAGTCACAATAGGAGATATACCTATTGTTTATACTAAAATCCTATAACATAAAATTATTAAAAACTTTTAAACAAAATCCACATTCTTCTTTATAAGAATATTTTTTCTGATAAAATGAAAAGAATCACTACTTAAAAATGAATTGCGGTTTTTTTTATTATAACTCACTTTTACATCTAAAGCACCATTTGAAACTAACTTTAGTTTCACAAATGTAGTCATAATTCCAGTGAGGGCTTCAGTAGCAAGAAGAGTAGAAAGTGAATTTGATGATTAATGTTTTACAAAGGGTACAAAGGTATAGAAAAGCTCTATGGATTTTTTAGTATTAAAGAATAAGGGATGTGGCTGAATAGTCAAACTATAACCTCTTAATTGACTTAACTAACATAAAACATCTCTTTTTTGAGGCCTTTGAGTGCTTAGACAGAACTCAAGAGGTCCTTCCTACTGCTGTCCCACACAAGGACACTGTCACAAGGATCCCTACAATCCACACACATATTTAAGCATTTCAATTCTACTTTTGAATGGTGGCACTGATTGTCCAAGAAAAAACAAAAGATGAGAAACAAAACAGCAAAAAATATCTTGCTGCCAATGCTTAGATCTTCAGAAAACACTCCACAGAACCTGTCTTCTGCCACCTTTCCTGTGCAGACATTCTTATCTTTTCTCTATAGCCACATTGCATTTAACTTGCCTCACTGAAGTCTATTCTGTTTGCCTCTGGCTATTTCCCCAGTTGACACAGGTCACTTTGGATTCTGAGACTATCTTCCAGGATTATGTCTATTCTGTCTCTCCTCTTTCCTCCAACTAACTTCTGATTTGTAAACTTCCCTTCTAACAGCTGTGAAATTATTGAACACTTCCAAGAAGTTAGGTGTTTATAGGCCATCTGTCACTGTTTTTTAGCTGAAAAGTTAAGCATACTGGTTAGTCCATTTGAAGACACATATAAGCTGGTGTTTGGGGGGAAGGGAAGTAGTTACAACAGCACATATGTGGAAAGAATATTTGTGTGCTTTTTTTTTTTTTTACTCTGGAATGTAAGCTTCAAGAAAACTGAATACATAGGGAATATTCATTGTTCTACACCAGTGATGGCGAACCTTTTGAGACCAGTGCCCAAACTGCAATCCCAAACCCACATTTATTGCAAAGTGCTACCACTGCTATGAAACTTGAATACTGAGGTTTTAATTTAGAAAAAAATCCTCATGCATAAACATCTTTTGTCTTAAAAGAAAAAACATGCATGCCATAGGTTTGCCACCACTGCTCTACACCAAGTATCTAGAAGAATTTCTAAAGCTCTATAAAAAACTGTTTAATTAATAAAAAAATCTTACATGAAACTGATGCTCCCTTGAAAATATAAAACTAAATTATTTTGCCAGTTATGAGTAGTGTTAACAACTATGAGTAAATTTTTTAAGAATGCCAGTTGTCTAATTACTCATGTGATATCTTATTTTCTTCCCATATAATACCAGGTACTCTTCCACTGAAACTTTTAAAACAGAAATAATCATATAATTATTTGGAACTACAAAGTGCTACCTGAATACTACGTGCAGAAAATAACAAGAATGGCCCAAACCAAATAAAACCCAACAGAAAGTTGCTATTACTAAAAATAAAAAGCTCAAAAAATTGGGGCTAAAAATAAAAAGTGGCTATGTAAAAAGAGCTGTTTCTTAATCATCCAGCTCTCTAGGTTCTGGCAATAGTCTAGTCATACTTTCTCATTTGCTGTCAGAAACAAGGTAATGTCTTAATCAAATCACAGAAAAAGAATTAAGTTTGAATTTCAACATACAGTATGTGAATTATTAAAACTGCTGTCAACGGAAGGTTGAAGACAAAGTCCTTTGTTTTTTCAATTTTTTTTAAAACGACAAAATTTTTATTGCACTTAACTATCCAATGCACAAAATAGTAAATATTCATCATATGCAAATTCATTACCATTTTGTAGATTCAAAGTCGTTTACATCCAATAAATATTACTCTTTCAAGAAAAGATTTTAAATAAAATAGAAGCATCAATGTTACCAGAACTGTATTTAGACAATATCACAAAAATTATGGAAAACAGTAATGACCTGAAAATAAGATTATTCCTATTACATTTTAAATGTAATTATCTCCATTTAAGCAGACTTTACAAAAGAAAATGTTAAAAATTACAATTCAGAGTAACTTCTTACTCTTTTTAACCATGTTAAAGTATTCTCATTTCAAATAAATTTCAGTTCTCCAGAAGAATTATTTTTAATACTGGCAGTCTTCCTGTTCAGTACAAAAAATATAAATCTTTTCTTCTGTCAGCTCAAAATTTAAAACTCCACATTAAGCTCTTTATTCAGTGTTTTCTTTTCCTCTTGGGTGCAGTGAACTCTGTTTCATTAAAATTGTCATTTTCTTCTTCCTCTTCTGTAATTACAGGCATACTCAAACGTAAAGATTTTTCTTCCTTCTGTACATTCCACACATTACCTTTGTTCCTGGAAGATACCTTCCTTCCTGCTGACTTCACCGCTGGCTTGGCTCTTTTCTTCTTAGTTGCTTTGGTTTGTCCTTGACCAGATACAGGGTCAGAGTCAGAAGAGTTAAGTTTGACTTGATGATGCCTTCTTGACTTGGATGCCTGAACAACTGAAAAGGCTTTTGATTTTATTTTTGCCAATGATTCAGCTCTTTCACATCTCTGTGATTCTTGTGCATTTCCTTCTCTCTTTCCTTCTTCATCTTTAAGTCTGATTTTAAAGATGCATTCTGTCTGTCTCTGTGCCACTGCTGATGTTCCAAAACTATGTTCTTAATATTATCAAAAAAATCATCCTTTATCAAGCTGAGGGCTTTGTCTGGTTTGGACTTATCAGCTGAAATTATATGCTTTATGTTCTGATAATGCTCATGAACATTTAGCATTAACTCTAATACATCAGAAGTGATGTTTCATTACATGATCACTTGGGTCCTTAAATTCTTCTGTATCTTCAGCTCGTTGAATTTTTTTCTTCATTTTATATGAAAGCAATTTAGGCATTGCTGTGAAGTGAAACACTCTGTCTAGTTGTAGCTTCCTAAAAATATAAGCTGCATCAAAATGCTGTGCATTTATCAAATCTTGCTGAAATTTTAAAACTTCATTCCAATCCTTCAAAGCAACTCTAATCTTTCATTTTGGTTGATACAGCTGGGTATTATATAATCCATACAGCAGATACAAAGCACCAACTCTGATCTGGAAGGTATATGGAGGTATAAAATATCTCCAAGCCAAAGCTAAAGCCTCTTTTGTAAATGTGTTCTTTTCTAAATTTCTCATTTTGCCACAGAAGATGGCCCCAAACTTCATCTTCCTCCAGAGCTCTGTGAAGTCCTTGAAGCATACACTGTCCATCTCCTGAAAGTGGCTAAGCAGAGTCTCACAATCAGCTGGCAAGCAGGAAGAAGTCTCCATGGCTGCACGGTCGGCACCCAATACTCACCCACCCCATAAAAGCTTTTATTTCTGGTGAAAGAATCATTCAAAACAAATAGGATTTTTAGTATTCCATATTGAAAAACTCAGAGTAGCTTTTCTGACAATTATTGAGAAAGTCAGACTTAAAGCCCCTAGAAAAAATTAGTCATTTGAAGAAGTATGCTTTCCTATCTTTCCCTATTTACACCAGAAGATTGTGGTTGGTGTAACAGATTTTGAATAAGTGGATTTTGAATAGATTAACCATCTATACACCCTTTTCAAGACTATGGTTTTATCACAAAGCTGTGCTATTTCTTCCCTTATGACAATGGAGTGGGTGTTTTGATGTCCAGAGGCTCTGAAGGACAGCACTGTCTGGGACTCCTCAATATGACCCTGGACTCCTAGGGCAAAGTGGTAATCTCAGCAGACCCATGTGCATGCCTTGAAATGCTGCAGTGGAGAACCAATTTTGCAAAGGAGGAAAATTAGGTTTCACCTGAATCCATAATGTGTCATTTAGAGCTGTAATTCAAACAGTGCTTCGTCTTGACAGCAGGCCAACAAAAGTATGTGGAAAAGCCCTTAAAATGACTTGACTTGCTACCATGCATGGCCTTCAGACTTCATTTTTTTAAAAAATGTGCTCCCATTTTTATTTGATTGCACTGAACCAAAGTTTTGTCATTTAGGCTCTTGATCCAATGAAACAATTGAATATAACTATTCTTCAATAATTATAGAACAGTATGTCTCAATTTTCAACTTTTGATTATTTACAAATTATAGGATGGTAAATGTTCTCTTTGTTTTATGCCAATAAAATTGTTTTGCCCTGATGGTTCTATTTTTACTACATCTCACTCTCCATTCTACTCTCTCATGATTCACTCTCCCTTGGTTTGATATAACAGTGTTGTTGTTTTTTTTTCCAGACAGAGTCTTGCTATGCATTCTAGGTTGGCCTTGAACTCACTATGTATCCAGGCTGGCAGTGATCCTCCTGCCTCAGCCTCCTGAGTGCTGGGATTACAGGTGTGCCTGTAACATTTTTTAACCAAGTTATTTCCAATTTACACATTAACTGATGTATATAACTCATAGTTACATATAAAGTACAGTTACTAATGTATGATAATTCTATGTTTTTACCTGCAACCTTAATGGAGACTTCATTTTCTATAAGACAAACCAGTCTTTCCACTGATAGAATTTTCTATAGTATTAGAATCCTAACTTCAGTAGAAATTAAGACACTTTTCCAAGAATGTAATATTTATGAAATTGTGAAATCCTAAGAATTGCATGTAAAATGCTTTAGATGCATGTTTGTGTACTGAAATTTACACATGTATGTAACTGCACTTCTTTCTGGTAAAAGTGTCTCAGTGAATTTAACTTTAAAAAAAATAGATAAAACTGGTATAAGAGAAAAAGAGATATCTCTTTAGCTAGTGAAATATAACATACACAAGAAAACTAGAAATGCTTATTCAGACATACTCAAAGTACATTCTATGTATTTAAGTAAAATCTAATCAACAGCAATGTGGCTTTATGGAGGAAAAGTACATGTCAGAAATTGGAACCAAACAAGACTTTTACATCATCTAATCTATTGCCATTATTTAACACAAAAACAAACACAGGTTCTGAGACACGTTTGATTGATCCATGGTCACATATGACTCCTGTAGTTTCACTTAAATACATTTATTTGCCTTTTTGTTGGATATTTTTGTAGTGCCGGAGATGTAGGTTGGAGTCTCACACCCACTAAGTGCTCTCCCAGTGAGTCACATCCCCAACCTGAGTTTCAGATGTTAAAAGGATCTTTTCTTCACAAATAGCGCAACATAATTATATTGGGCTCCTTCTGGGAGTGCATTAACTTTCCTCATGTATACTTTTCAATAACAGTCAGTTTATTTTCATATTCATGTATTAAATAAAATAGTTAAGCAAAATCAAATTAGGTAGATAAAAAGGCTTCAAGCACTCTATTTTAAATGTTTTGTTTTGTTTTTGTTTTATTGTATAATCAAATAATAACAGCACCTACCCCACATACACAACTTTGTAGGATTATTTTTTGAAATAGAGACAGGCACATAAATCAAGACCAAGTCATTAATTACAAAGCAAAACAAAAATTTTCGGAATCTGCAGGGGACCCTTAAAAGTTATGTAAAATAACTTTCAAAACATATTTTCACATTTTAATGTTTAATTTAAACAATTAATGAAATTATAAAGTGCCAAAGAAGAAATATTTTGTTGAAAGTCAAGAGCTCTTTCATCATTTGTCCTAAAGTCATAAATTGAAGAGCTGACATCTTGATTTATCACACTGTGCACTTTTAATAGCCAAAAAGTTTGCTGTTAAATTTTAATCAACCTGCCTATTAAATTTCATTCAAATGGTTTGGAGACACTTCAGCTTCTTTTAATAGCTAATTCATTCACTAAAAATCTATTAATATGGATTTCAATGACACATTTTCTCCAAAGTACAGACTGGGTTATTGTTAGTTCAATGCAAAATGAAATATTCTGAATACTGAAGTGTTGATTTCATTTTAAATTTGGACTTTTGAGTTGAGAACTCTTGAAATCACCAACACTATTCCCTTTATTTTACACTAATTGGCTTTGTATGTCTTCTTGTCCAGACATGTGAGATTTTCTATAAGAAATACTTAGAAGTCTAATTGCTGGGTCATATGCTGTGCATATTTTCAATATACAAAATATTGTTAAAATGGTGTAAAATGCATTGGTGCTGATTCATATTCCCTTGAGCAGTGCATACTTCTCAAATTCTTGTTGGGATAGCTTTATCAGACTAACTTTTTTTGCCCATCTGAGTATGAAAAATCTATCACTACTGCACATTGTGTTTCCCCTACCATGTGGGGTAATTTGCCTTTGTTCACAGGGCATGAGGGTTTCACTTTGTGAGTTGCTGTTTTAATCTCCTATTCACATTCATGCTAGATTGTTGAATTTTATTTATTGATTTGTAGACATTCTCTACATAATCTTAGTACTAACATTCTGTTGGTTATATACATTATTTACCCCATCTGATGTCTTACCTGTAAAGAGTAGACTTTAAATTTTGAAATGTTTATTTGTATTTTTCTTGTAGTTTGTGATCTTTGTTATTTTGTTTTCAGCAACTTCTCTAACTTACTATCTAAACTTTTGTCTTCTTACAGTTTTAAGTATTATTTCTTCATTTGATATTTTTTCATATGTCGCTCAGCATTATTGTGTTGCTGATGATGACACTCCTGCCAGTAGGTAGTCAATGATATGTTTTTACATCATTAGAAGAAGAAAATGCTGCTCAGAGATCTTAAATTTTCTCATTGCTCAAGCCAACAATAGATCCAAACTCAGGATTCTTGGTGAATCTTTGCTTTACAAGAGAGAACATGTTTGATTTGCTGAAGTTATAAACCTAGAATAATCAGTCATTTGTTGCCAAGCCTCATCATTTGTAGAGATGCTTACATTCTTATGTTTTATTAACTTGGATATTTAAAGTTCTTTAGCATAGCATTAAAAACAAATAGTGTATTTGAAGATGACAGGTCAATTAAACAAAGACAAAATATCAGTGCATCATAGCTCTTTTTAGTAAAGCAAAGGCATTCAGCAAAAAAATTTATTTCTGTCATTCACACAACAGTTACTCTTTATTTTCTCTGAGTCAGATTCTTGATAGTTTACCAAAATGAAAAAAACCCTTTTTAGTAAAATTTATTGCTCAATATTGGAATGCTTTTACATATCATGCAAATTATATAAGCTTACATGTAAGTCTGTCCTGACTAAAACTTGAATCATAAAACTGGAACCTCTAAGTACAAATGTATGTCTGAAAAAAATAGCTATGAATTAAAATGAGGCACCTATAAATAATAAGAATTTTGATATTTCTCAGAATGTTTATTTTATGATATGATCATAAAAAGCTCTGTTCTGTTTAAACTGAAGTTGATTCAGGAAATATACTGCCTCTATTTTTCTAAATCAAACTTATTTCCCTCCTTTAATCTATATATTTCTCAAATCTTTCTTAATTCCTCCCTCATTTACTGGGGATTGTATATTACTTTCCATGAATGTGCCAGGTAACTTCTGTTATTCTAGGATCCACATTCCACATAACGTTAAATTTTGGAGTGAGCTTATTATGACAATCATAAGAGCCAATCACATAAATGCTTACTTCTAAGTGGCATTCATTATAGCAAGGCTGAGTTGCATTAAATGTAAACATTTGTATATAATTTAGCAGGTGTTCTTTTAATGAGATGCTATGTAATTATTACAATGACAATTTACATATCTTTTTTATAGTGAAGCCCTTTTTGGAGTACATATATGTACCCCTTTTCAATTTTAATTTTTCATGTGGCAGAATTAAATCTTATTTACTTCAAAACAGTAAATAGAAGTTAATATAACCTATTTATTAGAAAAAAATTTGAACAAATGACTGCTCTATTTCCTTTTGATTATTATATGTGATAATTACAACATTATAATCTTTAAGCTTATAGTAGTTTAAGAAATTTTTATGGATGAGAGATGCAGTTTAAGTTTTGTGTTTAAAATTTGAATTATGAAGGATTTCATCATTTTTGTTAAAACGAGAATTAGCACATTGAAGTAGTAAGGTTTAATTTATAACATCACTGACATTGCAACTCAAATAGATTTTTCACTTGTTCCAAGAATTATAGTACTGCACCGATTAAGGACATGCTTCAAGAACTATTAAATTAAGAAGTACAAAGACCTGGGAAGAGTTCTATCTCTGATTCTATTTCAAAAAGATTATCTGCAGAAGGTATTTGCCTGTTTTTAAAACATAGTCTTCGCTGACCAAATGTTCATTCTTTTTCTGAAAATTTTTTTAAAAATTAAAATTAAAGAAAAAAATATTTTACCAATATACTATTCTGAAAGGTTTGAGGAAAGAAAAGAAAAATGATCATATAATATTTTCTATTATCTAAACTCTACAATTGAGCAGTAATATATAGCAATTTAATGTATTCCATATCAAATAATTCATAAAAGTAGTATGTTTCAGTCTGTCTCCACATATATTCAATTTTATAAAACATATTTTTAAAACATAGGAAGAATCCACTTTAAATAACTATTTAGAACAAAATAATGTGGAAACAAATAAATAGTACATGAAAAATTAAGAAATAAAGATGTGACTAGTAGCACCACTAATTATATCTATTTTCTATATTAAATGATAAAATAAATCCTTGAAAAAAGTATTTTATTGTAATCATTAGTTACTTGATAAAAACTGTCATCACATTAAAAGAACAAATATTTTGTTAACATGCATATAAATTTGTAGTCAGAAAGACTTTTTTGGAATCTAGATTTTGCCTGTATAAGCCAAACAATTTTGGGCAAGTTACTCACTTTAACTATCAACAAAGCCAGTTTCTTAATGACTCCAAGGACAATGGAAAGTGACTTATGAACCACATTCAATATGTGGATGATAGCTACACATACAAAAGAAATAATGCCAAATTCCATAACTCTAAAGAGGCACATTGTGCAAAATTCTAAATGTTGTATTTTATATTTAGCTTCTAAAAACATCTTTTTCTTCACAAAATTATATCCTTTTTATATTTGAAAATAGGAATATTTCAAAGCTAGAAATTTAAATGTTCTACAGCACTTATATTAAAATATCTCACTGCAGCTTGTTTGATTTACAATAGAAGATATATATTGAAGGCTATAAGCTAATAAACCATAAAAATTAGGTTTCCATATCAAGAATTCTCTGTAAAAGGATCTGTGAAAACTTTAAGTAAATACTGTACTTACATAAAAAATACAAAAACAGGTTTATTATTATGTAGTTGGCTTTGAGACGAGAGATTATTTGAAGGACTCATATTAAAGAGACAAAGTTGAAAGCAAAGAACAAGCAGAACTTGCTGAATAAGCATTTAAAAGTTTTTCTGTTTTCAGTTCCTGCCAGCATTTTATAGCAACAGCCTTTGGCCTGATTGACTGGAAATCAATATCCAATAGCATTCTCACAGAAAGTTCATTCTGAACATTATTTGGCCTTCTTGGATTAGGACCTAGACTATTAATAGCAGAGTTTAATTATCTATCTGGCTTAGCCTTTCACTTTTAAAAATCTACACCTGTGTTGCATATGGTTATTAAACTTTTTTCTAACATATATTTCTTTCTCTTGTTTTCCTTTTCTAAGTATGTCCTTATTGATGAAATGCACAAAGGAAAGAAAGAGAATACTATTTCACATATCAGGAATATAAAGGATAAAAATGCTAGATAGAAATATAATGGTAAATCTCAAAAAAATTTTCTCATGTCATAGGATAACTCTTATCTGTATTCAAGATAGCACATTTGTTTAGATTCAAATGAATTCTGATGAACAGGCTACTCTGACTTGTTAAGCTATGCAAGTACTACAGGCACATTATTAATAGCTTTTGCAAATTTCACAATAAGATGTCTGATTATATTAGAAGATGGTTAATATTTACAACCAATGATTTTATAATCCTTCAGAACCACAATGTTTTGGATCACCATAGCATACTTTATCCATATAAGCCAAATTACACTTATAGGCAATTATTAAGCACAGTGAGTTTTAAACTATTAGCTTTAATTTATATAAATCATTAATTGTAAATGAACACCACTTTTTCATTTGCATTTTCTTTAAAAACATAACATATTTAGAAGTATGAATATTGTTGAAGTAGCAGGAGATTTATTGTGAAGTTTTTTCTGCTTCAGTGACCAATCTCCTGGGAAAAAGAAACAGGCTCTGAGAAGGGGTTAAAAAGAGGACTATTCACATTCCTGCTCTGCTACACAACTGGTATTTAGGAGGGCTCTCTGAATTCAACTAGTGGTCTCTAAGTTTCTAATCTGTAGGCTAGATAGGATTTGGAAGAAAACAGAACACAATGTTTGCTTATATTATTAACTAAGGAAGGGAAAAAGAAATGTATGAGCTTATTTCTTTGATGTTAAAATATTTACAAATAAAAAGTAAAAAGTACAAAGAAGCAGATATACTTCACATTTATTTTCTAATTCAGAAGAAACAATTCCATTTTATTAGTTTATTATTTTTATTATCCTCTAGGGTATCATCATTTTAGGAAAATTATTATTTGTTTTACTTGCATTCAGGTAGCCACCTCTCTCTCTGACCTCTTTCTGGAAAGTAACATGGAATGAAAATCTTTGGTAGTAAATGGTGAAGTTTTTAAATTCACTATTTGAAAGCACTGGCAATGACTAGTTTTCATTTATTAGAAAATGTAAGTGAACCTTTGGATAAAATAATAATAGTTTTATTATATTCTTGGCACTGGTATAAGCAATTTGCATGTATGATTTATTCCTATCAAGGATCTTCTGAAGTGGGTAGCATTTATACCTCTATTGCACAGGCCCGGAGAAGCTCACCAGTTTGCCAAAAATCACTGAATTAAAATTCAGTGCTTATTCTTAAAATTACTATTCAAAACTACAATGAGTAAGTCGGTAATTTGCAAATGTGTATTGGATGATAAAATCATCCCTTTTTTTAAGAACAGTGCTTCTAAAGGTAAGGTCACTTTTCAGTAGGTAATGGTGCCACTAGCTGACAGCCAAAATTTACCCTTAAAAATTATGAAAATAAATACATCACCATAAGTCTTCATACTTTTGACTACATAAAATGTACTGTGCATATGTGTACAGATCGATTCAAATCTGAATCCTGAAAAATGATTCCATCAGCTTTAATAAATAAATATTACACATCAGTCTTCTGACATATAACATCTAAATAAGCTTAAATAAACATAGCCCTCCTGGTCAGATCTCTATACATAAAAATTTAGATTGCATTAACTTGTGTGGCAGGTTGACAGAACAGATGATGGGAGATCAGATGGAAATAAAAATCCATGATGCTAGCCAAGCCACTGTTGCAGAATAAGTTTTTTGTAAACTAATGTTACCACTCAGAGAGAGCATGTTTTGTTAAAACACCTTTTTGTAATTTACGTAAGGATACCATGTTGGTAGGAGCTGCCTCGAAAAACTTGATAAACAAAAAGTTCTTACCTTGCCATAACTAATTAAATAAAAAGAAAATGAGAAATCCATCTATGATATTTGTGATAAAATAAAGCCTACTAAAATCTAATTTCAATAAAGATTTAAAAAATATTGGAGGTGTTTACTTAACTGAACTTCCAGAGAAATTTCTCAGAAAATGCTTCATTATTGGCTCAAAGTCAAGCATTTTAAGAAGCATTGTTAATCTTAATTGTTCAAGGTCAGATTTGGCCAGGAGAGACTATGGGGAGGAGACATGGGTGGGAAAGAGCTAGAGGTTGAACTGACTGAACCTTTAAAGCCTGTTCAATATAGTAAATATTTAAATTAATTAATAAACCCTCCTGCAGACTTACAAGCTCATGAAAACTTGGGTTTGATTTGGAGTTAACTTTTGTTTAAACTGTCTGTATTCAGCTATCATCTTACATCTCTTCTAAAGTCCCTTCTTCCTGTGGATATACTAGTGGTATCACGTTGTTCAATGGTAGTACCTAGCGCTGACTTCGAGGAATTCTGGATTGGCCTGAGTGTGTGACATTATACCAAACAGGTAGGCAGGAAAAATATATTTGTAAAGGTTAAGGGAACATTCGGGGAAACATCTTCATAAGTACAGATACGCAAAGTACAAATTTAATGGAAGGTTTTAAAGAGATGAAGTGACCAAACAACAAACCCTCAAAGAGAAATATAAGAATTAGTGTACTTACTGAAAATTATCAACAAATCTTCCAAGGTTTCATATGATTGCAGAAATAAAATCCCAATAGCAATCAAGTTTATCATAATGGGAAATCTAAAAGGTAAGCTGATATGTATGATGCAAACAATTTGGTTTAAGAACAGAACATCAGAGATGATCTTTAAAAAAAGTGAGGAGTACTTCTGCATGGCATGGTAGATTCTTTATTCTCAATGGATCCTAAGGATAATAATGATTGATTCTTATTTGGAAGAATAAATGACAAGACATACAAAATATAAAATAATGCTCTTACGATGTGTTGGGTAATAGTATTAATAAGAAAGAAAACATAAATTAAAAAGAACAAATTTTTACTACAATAGCTTGTAGTTTTCAAAAGCCAGGACTATTTTAAAGACAAAATAAGAGATTTAAAATATCTAATTTAGAAAGAAAATGGAGTTTGAATTTAAAAAAATGCTAACTGTAAGAATGTATGGGAAGTTAGGATATATGAAGATGCAAAGATGTAGATGCCTAGGATTTTCATTTTTAATAACAGAGAATATAATCTTTTGAATGAGCAGAACTAATTATGCTGCTGAGGTGACTTAGGTGTTTATCTGGAGAGATAATCTTGGATGTCACCTACCTAAATATGATACACACGCCTGAATGCAGGGAAGATAGGACCCTGGGAAATAAGATTAAAGAAGGAGGTTAAAGACTATCTTCAGAGATATAATATGAAGAAATAAAACTTTAATGCAAGCCAATATCTAAGATAAAAAATAGTAAGATGAGAATAAAACAAGGAGTTTCTGACCTTGGGTGGGGCTAGGAAATTCATACAGAAAATGAGGAAGGTCACTGTGATTTCCAGCACTATTAGAGCCACTAAGTGAAAGGAAGAACCCTTATCCTGATAACAGAAATCACCGCCTTGATTCACTTGAAATTATACATCCAATTTAACCCCTTCCCAATGTCATTAAGATCACTTGTTGTCACAAGAACTATCACACCCTTTGTTTAATAGCTTTAAGAAACATCTTTTAAAACTAGACATCTTAATAGACAGACTTAAACATATGATTAATATTTCAATAAGAAATACTACTGTTTTCTTTAAATTTATTTCAGATTGACCCATTCATTCACATATCACTATACTCAAAGTTGATTAAATTCTTGAGAAGGAATTAAAGGGAAAGAACTAAATAGCAACGTCCGATAATTTGCTTGAGTTTGAAGTCCTAAGAAAATATATATCTAAAGCAGATTTTACTAAAGTTATGTAACCTACTCTCATTGTATAAAGGTTGATAACAATACTAGACAAAATAATAATTTTACATATTGTATCCATTCTCATCATAGGCAAATAAATAGTACATTGTTAAAATCATATTATCACATCCTTTGTTTAAACCACTAGTGAATGGCTGGTGTCATCATTAAGTTTAAGATACTTCTAATAAGGAAAACAGAAAAAGAAAATTAGTTACTCTGGAAGCAAATTGAGGCTACTGAGGCTATTGAGGCACATGTGAGCAATTAGCTTTCCAGGATTTGAGGAGTAAAATTAAAAAGCTGGATGTCTAACACTTATAAAACTTTTACAAACTAAATATTAAAATTAAATTGAAAAAGAATACTTGAAATAGTTTGTCTAAAGGAACAATCTAATAATAACAAACTAATAATGACAGAAAATAAGAAGGTAATTATTTTATTTTAATGTATTTTCCTCATATTTAGAGGAATATTCCCCTTCGTTACTGTTCTTAAACCTAAAATGAAGTAGGAAATTTATTGATTTATTTTTGCTTTACCAGGGATTGAACCCATGGAGTGCTCAACTACATCCCCACTGCTTTTCTCATTTTACTGGGGGACACAGTATTGCTAAACTGCTTATACTGGCCTCAAATCTGTGATTCTCCTGCCTCAGCCTTTCAAGTAGCAGAGGATTACAAGTGTGCAGCACCACATCTAGAAAGGTAGGTAATTTAAAATCATCACTAGTTTAGTTGGTATATCATTACTTTAAGTGATATATAAAACTCAGTAAGATTATAGTAAAGTGTAGATACCTGTATCAAATTCAGTCTGTATCTTTGGTTCTAAACTATAAAATAAAATTCAATGGAGTTGAGTAAAAATGAGTAACAGTACCAGGACCTGAACCTTTCTTAATCATCAGCCACAATTATTACATTATTTGTATCTAAATAGTTTTGGGTGTGGTGTAACAAAAAGATGTCAGAAAAAGCTCAAAAGGAGATTAATACTTGTAGTTTAGAAGAAAAAAATAACAATGTTGATCTTAAAAATATCTAAATTCATACAAATGCCAACTTCCCAGATAAAACTATATTCTAAATAACTTTATTTCCAAATACTGACTTCACAAATGTTGTATCTAACAAGATCTACATTTTTATTGATGTATGATTCCCCACTCTCTCCCTCCTTCTCTTCCTCCTTCTCTTCCTCTCTCCCTTCCTCCCTTTTCCCTCCCACAAAACAAACAGTAGTCAAAACAAAAGATTAAGAGAATTTCATTTCAAAAAACTAGATAATGTCCAGGGAGCACTGTAACTAAATAATGTCCAGAAGCACACATGCATGCAAATGCACACACAACACACACACACACACACACACACGAGTGTTTTTTTTGGTAGATCTTTAAATATACAATATTGTCTGGATAATTCTTTTAGATATTGAGAGCAGATGTGATTTTTCCCCTTACATATGTGTCATTAGAAAATATGTATATTTTTACTTCCAAAAATGCTACCAGAGTGCTTTCTATCTATGACAATGTGGGACTCTGTGATGCTTAGCCAACTATATGACCACATAATTGCCCATTTTCACTTCTTCCAATGAGGCCTGACTGCTCACCAATTTATACCACTGGAAGATGACTAGAAAAAGAAGTTTTTCATTTCCTAACTTCCTTTCAGAAAATATTTGCTGAAAATTCAAAATTAAAAAAGAAAAGACACAAATAATTAAACTCAGACTCACTACTCACTCGATCAGGTTTTATATCCTTGCAACAATCCTATCATACAGAACAAGGTTTAACACTTGCAAATAAACTGAGACATTAAGAACTTCTAAAAATAATCAGAAAAATAATCAATAGGAGACCTCATTTGTAATTACCTCTGTTGAGTGATGCTGAACTGTTTATATCTCCAGTAATGAAGGATGACTCTGACTGTTTTCTGACTGTGTCATTCCACATTCTACGAATTCGGCTCTGGGGAGAGGAAAAGGAAGGAAAGGAAAGAATTCATGAAGCAGTGAATTCTACAAAAATCATTCATTTTCTTTCTGTCATCATTGTACAAGACCTTTTCTATCACCATGCTGGCACTACAGTTGAATGAAGACATTAGAAATAAAATTAATGGGCTGGGGATTTAGCTCAGTGATTCCATCGCCTGCCTTGCAAGTGCAAGGACCCGAGCTCAATCCCGGGTACCAAAAAAAAAAAAAGAAAGAAAAGTAATGATCATTCTTGGTTCCCATTAGGTAGATTCCTACATACCTACAACAAAGACAATTACAATTATGAAAAAGGAATAAATGCAAAGTACAACACCAATTTAAATATGTTAAAGATGTGTAGGTGTGTGCATTACAGGGCATCATAAAATTTTAGTTTCCAAGGTGAAACAAATGATTTTCATTGTGACTTTTCTTGGCACGAGAATGCTTAAATATGCATTAAATTGTAGATTTTATTAAGAAAATATTTAGTTTGAGCATCTGGAGTTTTGTAAGAGAAGAACATAGATTATTAGTGAAATGCTGCTGAACTTATATTTTCAATAACTTTCATAAGAAGACCAATATAATTTTAGAGATTTTGTAGCTTTAGTTTTTTCTAAGAGAGAAGATCTTGTTACACTTGACCCCATTCTGTATCCCAGGCTGGCCCCGAACTCTCTGTGGTCCTTTTGCCTTAGCCACCCAAGTGCTGGGATTACAGGCAGGTGCCACCAAGCCTGGTTCTATTTTCCTTTTTTGAAGAAGATAAAGGTAATCTATTAACCTCTAATCACTGCTTTATAATAGAAGTTTAGAGGTGACTGAAAATCCTTCCATTATTATATTCTTAAATTCAAAATTCTAAGCGCTAGTTAATTCATAAATACAGTGTAGTATTTTATCATTTGGGGAATTTTTTTTTCTGTTTTATTGTATTTTACCGTTTTATTGAGTTAGGGAGCAACAATATTAATCTCAGCAAAAACAAAACATTTTAAGAAGCTTTTTCAGGATGAAATAATTAACAAGAAAAATTATTACTAACAGTAAAACTAAATTCTCAAAATGCATTATATCTCAAGTATATTTAAATTTCTTGAATAGTAGGAGCAACCAGTCTTAAAAATATTAGATAATTGGTTATATGAACCTTAAAAAGAGTTTAAAAGTATTCAGAAGTATTGTTAGGTTTCACATTTTTCCTAGGTCAGTACATAAATAACATACACATATGAAAAAAAAGACTAAAAAACAAAAAAAAAGCTATGAAAAGATTATAAACAACATTTTTAGAGAGGGAGACATGATGAGAATAAATGAAGACAATGATAAAACAAAATTTAAGATATTTTGTTGGGCAGAACTATAAACAGATTGATTAGGGAAAGGTTAAATGAAGAGAAAAATTTAAAATCCTCTAAATTGGATATTGTGTTCACATATATTTATTATATTACTATCCGTCACAAATTCATTTATTTACATACATTCTTTTATTTTTTCAAGTATTGTGTAATAAAAATAAATGTAAAAAGTCAATAAAGTAAATGAAAGAAAAATGACAGGCCAATTATAGGTTGCTCAAAATGGGAAGGACAATCTTTCAGTCCATATATATATATATATCCATATATATATATATAGAGAGAGAGAGAGAGAGAGAGAGAGAGAGAGAGAGCTTTATACACAATTCTGTTTGCATGATTTTGTACACTATCAATAATTTATAAGTGATTAGTACCAGGAAGTTAAGTTCAAGCGGAGATGATTTCCGCATTTTTGTCTTGTCAATTCTGTCCCTCCAATGGCTACATATTTGCTGCATGGTCTTTTCTAGCTGTGCGTGACTCCCAGTCACTTCCTTTTCCGAGTCATCCCACTGACTTTAAAAAGTAATCAAAATCAAATCTCAATTCACATACTCTTAAAAATACTTAGAGATCTATATCTTGCCTTTTCCTTTAACTTCCTCTTCCATTCTCTCTCTTAATGTCATTAATCTAATTTTTCCTTTGGTTAATGAAATTCTTTCTATCTTTGAATTTGCAAGTTCTCCCCTACCTGAAGCACTTTCCACTCACTGTTCTCCCACCTGGAACTATCTTCTCCTTATTTGCTTTTTCTTTCTCTCATTTAGAACATTGTCATTCAGGAATTGGCATAAATATCACCTGCAAAGGCAGTCTTTCCCAGAAATTGTTCCAAGCAGTCACCTGGATACTTTCATGTCATCATATTTTGCTTTTCCATCAGGTTTCATAATCTTATATTTTTCTTGGTTTGTTTGTTAGTAAGTTTTGTTTCCCGGTACTAGAATGAATGCTCCAAACTGTAAGTTATCTCCCTTAACCACTTTATTTTCAGAACTTTCAAGATTGCTGGCATTTTATAGGAAGCACTAAATCTATCTAAATAAAACAAGCTGCATAGAAATTTCAATTTTAGAAGTTTTTTTGATGTTAAGAATGCATCCATATTCCCCAAATTGCACCTTAATAAGTGAATATTTTAGCATTTGATTATGAAAGGTCACAATTAATATGAAATATATTCATTAGTTTAACCTAAATTAGCAAGAGTTAACTATCCTTTCTATAGGGTTATATTGTCATATTTAATCAGAATTAGTATTATATTGTATCAGTATTAGTATTATAAGTTTATTGCCAAGAGTGGAATTGTGATTTTATAAACTACAAAGGTAAAGAAAATATGTGGTGCAGCTTGAAAATATATATATATATATAAAATTATATTCTATAATGACACTAATAAATGGTAGTAGCTGTAATTTATTGAGTACTGATAATTTGTTTTAAATGTTTTGCGTACTTGAAATTAGTATTTTTACTACTGTTTTACAAATGAAAACAAAAAAGAGGCAATGAGATTAGAACCACATACTGTGTCACAGCTGTGACATATTAAAGACAGGGTTCAAGTTGAGGTGCATCCGCCATGAAGTTTTACCGGTATTTTATTAAGCTTCACTGTTGTATTTCGTATTTGAGAAGTATTGCCACATTATGCAACTCTGCTATAACCTAATAACCGAAAGTCCCAAATACCAGTTTTTCACGAATGATATTTAATCATTAAAATGAGGATAGGATGGTGGCTAATGAGTTCAGTAATGTGCAGGCAAGGTCTAATCAGGCTGGATCATGCGAGGAATCTCGGCAATTTTGATTTAAAAGTTGTTGAAAAGGTTATCACAAGTGTGAGTAAGTGGAAGCAGAAGATCACCAGTTGATAATATGGTTATAAGAAGGACTTTTCTCTAAAGAATCATTCTGATGTGCTCCCATTCTTATGTGCAAATTTAAATTTTTAATTGGCATAGTTCTGTACTCAGAATCTCTGCTCATCTGAGTGGTATATGTGCTCCCACTAAATTGCTACCATGGAACTTCATCATAAATCCAACTCAAATTGTTCAAAATTGCACATTATATTTAGGGATGAATTTCATGATTTGTGGTTGCTAAGTTACTTCAGCTGTTTGACATCTTATGTGGCAGTTGACAGTTACGTGTTAGTTGTTAAAATTTTGGTTGAAAATAGATTGAGGTTAGCTATGTGGTTCTCTTTGTAAAATAAAGGAGAGTTCCATTATGTTTAAAGAAAATGTTTATGAAAATGTTATCTTTAACTTATAAGAGTTGTCCCCGTACTAGTTAGGTGTGTGTGACTGACTAGTTGCACAGTAGATGAGTCTGAGGTAATTATGTGTATTTATTTGGTAAATTATTTTTAAGGGGAACAAGGAAATTTATTTCCTAAACATATGAATGGAATTGTTTAAGGAAATTTAATGTTATTCTTATAAACTAACTGAACATACATCAGAGGACAAATGAAGTAACAATTCTCATTTTATCTACAATAATGATATTTATAAAAGAAGTATATTTATAGTTTGAGTTAAAAGAATTAAGTAAATTAGTTTTTGATTTATAACTTATTAGTACAATCTTGCCTTCCTCAGAAGAATTAAATTGACAACACTGAAAATATTGACTTTTTCCTATTGAAACATTTAATTTTAAGAAGATCAGACTACAAGTCTGAACCCAAACCTGTTCAGAACCTTTATTCATGATCTTATGTATTTTATTTGACTGGCTTCTTTAGCATCCTAGAGTTTCTGAGATGTCCATGTAAGGACACTGTGGTCTGGAAAAATGGCGGGCGGTTTACCTAGAAGTTTAAAATTTCCCTGGCGAGGGACTACAGAGCTATGTCCAGCACTGGACTCATGAGAGTAGCACTTGGACTACAGGAAGGTGGTGGTATTGTAATGTTGTTCTTCAACTAGTCTGAACATAATATGGTATGAATTATAACTGTTTCTTACTGAATATATTATTTTATATGTAAAGTTTTGGTAAATGATAGATAATTATACTGGTGAAAGAACTAATTCAAGAATCATCTACATAAAATATTGCTTTCTTTGAATTTTGCATCAAGTAACAAATTCCTTTCTTCACCTGTTATACTCATTCAACTAGAAACAATCTGATATCATTATCATGCAAACAGGCTTTAAATTTCATAATTTTATTTCAATTTTGGTTCTTTCGATTTCTGTCGGAATCCTTCCCATACCAATCACACTAAAGTAATTACTACATTCTGGATATGCTAAACAGTTAGGATAGAAAATAGCACTGATCAGAAAGAACAGCAATATAGAACAGACTATGAGTAAGAGATATTTAAACAGATGTGTTTTACCTGGGAGCCTGTAGAATAGCGTCCAGGAGTTCGAGAACCAGATGTTTTCCCTGAGCCAATGGAACTCTCTGTACTTTTGCCACTACAGCAATGCGTACGCAGGCATTTCCCATACTCCTTCCGTACCTAGCCAATGAAAAATTAACTTCTCTTAGCAGGTTACTCATTTCTGCTAGGGACTAAGGTAAAAAGTAGGTGAATTTTAGTGGTTAACAATACAATTAATTCCTTGCCCTACAGATAAAAGACTTGTAGCATATATTTTGCAATATAACATAATTATATTTATAGTATCAAGCTTGGAATTTTGCATATATACAGCCTTTAAAAACAGTCACATACATAAACACACACTTCTAATAACATTAACGTGGTATTATCTTTTAGTTCAAGGAGCATATACTGAAACCTTTTCAAGACACTGTTTTTACTTTCATAAATTTGATATACATGACCTATTAGTACAAAGGTATTGCCATTATTGTTCTTCAGGCAGAAATCTAATTAGAAAGTAAAGAGAAGCAGAATGGGAAAAGGGAAGAAAGGAAGGCAAAAGGAAGTGAGATGAGAAAATGTTTAAGAACTGAAAAAGGGAATTTGTTGGGGTATTTCTTTTAAATCTATGTTTCTTTGATCTGTTCTCTTAAAAGAGGTTAAATTAGCAAATTTAGAATTAAAAATTCAAAATATATTAAGATATTTTCACAAAACAGTCCTACTCCATAAGGACAGAGAAACATAACTGCTTTTCTTCATAACATTGCAAATTAAATTCTTAATCCAGGTATAGGCATACGATTATAGATAAAAAAGCAATGAACATTTTTAACTGATTTTCTCAAGCAAATAAATATATCAATATCAATGCAGGGGGCTTTTATCAGGTTTAAAAATTTTGTTACTCTACATTTAATTGCACAAGGCTCATAAAAATGAACACTAACTGTCCTACAGTATAATAAAAAGGGAGAATCTTATCATGTTCTCTAGATGTTCAAAAACTGACATGATGAAATGACACTGCATTTTCCTTAGATGTCTATCTATAATTTCGCATGAGATCATAATTCCCACAATTTATGGAAATGTATTATTGCAATGTGATTTCATTTAAAATAAAGTTATGAAAATGTGCTTTTTAAAGGAATGCTATTTAGAATCAACATTTTAAAATTGGGAGTGTAAATGGTACATTAAAATGGAAATATTATATCTTATTACTGTACAGTTTACTCCTTCAAAGAAGCAGCACAATCAAAGAGAGTGTGTTCAGATTTGCCGGAGGGCCTCGCATTTCTCAGATGCTCACAGTGTGCTAAGGACAGTGATGGGGAAAGGACAGTGAATGGACTCATGGAAAGGATCGCCTGCTGCAGCTGGTCACAGAGCAAGGCTTTTTAGTGGGGAAGGCTTCTGAAAGAATCTTCAAAAGAGGTTGGAATTAGTCATTTAGGTGGTGAAGATGGGGGAAAAAGGGAAAGAGACAAGTAAGAAAAAGCTCTTCTGTGTGGAGAAAACAGTGTGAGCAAAACAGGGCCCTGATGTCTTAGCCTTAAGGCCATCTCTGCCCTGAAGTTGTTTTTTTTTAAGTAATATATTTACCACTTTAACAGTCTGTTTTGCACCAATCTCTGTGTTACATTTATTAACAATACATACATTTATCAACAGAGATAATTAGTCTTAGTGTTTACAAGTCAGTCTGTTTTTTAATATAAAAAGAAATATCTGTTCTCATCTGTGTTTCTAAGAAGTGTGAGCAGATAGGGTGCAAGTAAGAAACTTCTCAGTTTTAAATCATATTTTTGCGTAAAATTGTGCAAGGTAACTTCCTCAAAATAATTATGGGATATAGTCATTACTTTTGTTTTACAGAGAAAGGCACAGAGATGGTGAAGCAGCGAAAGCAAACTGCAAGCATGAAGGGGTTAAACAATGTGCTTTTTGTGGAAAAAGTCCACATCTCCAAGGTACTATTGATGAGAAAGTGCCTAAGATGCCACTTTTCTGCATTACGACCAACATAGGCAGTATATGTTACTTCTATTATCACTAATTGACTGTATTATCTCCCTCTCTGTAGCTAGAAAGAATAGGGTAAGTGCTTTAATTAGAATTTTGGAAGACTTACCATTTTCTCTAAACCATGGTAAGTAGTACTGACCGCAGGTCAGAAATTTGTACTGAAATCATGAAGCATCCCCAAAATCCTAAACTTTGACCATAGCCTTTGCCTCTCATCTGACCTTGTTTTGGCTACTGTACTCAGCATATAACATTTTTCTTTCTAGATGAGTGCTTTTTTAATGAAGTAATTTAAATCTAAACAAATGTTTTAAAGGAAGAGTGAAAGAGAAAAGGGAAAAAGCAGAAGAACCACTTCTCTTACTGTCACAGAAGAAGTAATATTGGATAAGTCACAGGAATTCAGCACAGGTTATTTGCATTTTCCAGCAACGATTGAATGTTCTAAACTGATTTTATAAACAACCAGTAAATGAAGAAATCTGGTGATGCCAAGCCTGACATTAACTACATTATAATCTGAATCCTTGTACTGACTTTACTTTGCTGTTTTGTGATTTGAAATAGTAAGCATATGTCTTAAAAACAAGGAAGAAAAACAACATGGACTGTATCCATGAAACACTTTTCCTTAGATTACAATAAAAACGTTCTTTGATTGTTCAAGCATTTACATAATCTAATCTATTTCACATGATACTCCATTTTCATTACCCCAAATAGATAATGATATCAGTGTGATGTTGTTCTAGAATATAGAAGACAAGAAAGAGAATATATCTTACAAATCAAACATTTCTTTCATATTTTGAACTCAGGAATAAGAAAGTCTTGGAAGTTCTGAGAGTATATCAAATAACTGAGTGTATAACAAAAGCAAAATAACTATTTAATTAACTAGTGGAATTACTGTTGAGATACCATGTAATCCATACTCAGAAAAGGACTGACAACTCAAAACATTTAATTTTTGTTGATGAGTTCAATCAACAAATGACCCTATAAAACTAGCTCTGTAATATTTCCTATTTCTTGAATCACAATATTTGAGCAGCACATTAGCAAAAGCACATTAATAAATACATTCAGATGGCTTTTTAAAAATCTCCTAAGACTATTTCTGTAGCTACAAAGACAAGTATTTGGTGTATTTAGTTGGAAAAAAAAAGCAAGTAACAATTTTTTATTTTTTATATTTCCTGATGTTGGGCCATGTTCTTCATATCAAATAAAAATGTCTCCAAAATTTAAAAATTTCAAAAGAAGGAGAAGATGAAAGAACAATTTGCTTCTTACTTGTTATTATAAATAACTTACACAAAAGTAAGTTTCTAAATCAAAATGTAGCAAATTTTTTCATGAAGGTCTTAAAAAGTCAATATTAATGGTTTGAATGGATGCCCTCAAAGTTAATGTGTCTGAAACTTAATACCCAAATTCATGGTTAGTGGTGGAGCAAGTGGGGTCTTCAGGCGATAATCAGAAATACGTGAGGTCCTGAGGTTGGGCTTCTGATTTTAGTGGGTTTGAAACAGAAGAGTGACCTGAGATAGCTGCTTGCTCTCTCACCATGCAATGATCTTTTTCATGTTATAAAACAACAAGGAGACCTTTAGCCAATGCCAGCACCTTGATATCGGACTCACACACCTCTAGAAGAATTAGCTAAATACATGAATTCTTTATATGTTACTTTGTGGTATTCAGTTATGCCAACAGAAAATGGACTAAGACAATCAGTATTTCACATTTGTGAGATAAGAGGCAGTACCAGTTATGCGGCATATGTACTTATTTTAAATGTAATCATTTGCGTGTATATATATGTATTAATTTGACTTATATTAAATATGTTAACTATACTGCAAAGTCTTTATGTTGAGTCTTTATTTATTTGTCCTGCATGGTAAAATCTCTATGTGAATATCAAATGCAATTCTTAGATATCCTAATGATGTCTTTATGTAAGATAAAAAACTAAAAGCAGTAATTAGAAAAACTACAATATGTATTAAATAACAAAAATTACAACCAAATTAATCTACATATTAAGTACAAACATATCTTTTCTGCTTCATGAACAACTGCTATTTTTACTTTAAAATATAAAATTCAAATTAGTTCAAATTTTCAGTTGATGTGTAAAATAAAGACAAGAGTGAAATGCAAGACACTACACTTTCAGATCTTCTGACTGACTACCACGGTCCAGTCCCTCTTATTCTCATGGATAAATGTCACTTTCCCCTTAGCCTCTTGATTCCACTTCCACCTTTCTGATTATAATTCTCCTGAGGGCCAGTTATAGACTTCTTTTATCCAAATCTAGACATCTTTCCCAAGTATTTAGTATGATTTTTTGGAAGTCTTTAACAATGCTAACCATGATTTCCGGTTTCTCCCTACTTTTAATGCAGGATATTGTCTTGATTTTCACTCTCCTCTGATGCTTCTTTCATTCCATCTTTATTTTTATTCATCAGTTAGATGCTTCCCTCTATGTAAACTCATCTAGTATGGTGGACTGTTGACCAATCCCATTTCTCCTCTTTCTGGGTGGAAAAGAGTCTTCTAGTCTCACTTGAGTTTAGTCAGTCCCATCCGTCCTACCTCAAGGAATGTAAGTAGAAGTAATATCAGTCACTTTCAGATTACTTCCACAGGATCTCTCTCTCTCTCTCTCTCTCTCTCTCTCTCTCTCTCTCTCTCTCTCTCTCTCTCTCTCTCTCTCAGACTGTTTGCTGTATGCCAACACCCAGGATGACTATGAAATCATATACAGTAAAACTTTGGATTGTGAGTAACTTATTCTGCAAGTATTCTGTAAGATGAACAAGAATTTCTAATAAATTTTAATTTGATAAACGATGTCTTGCAATATGAGTAATACGTGAGTGATGTGGACAGTCACATGATCACAATTGAGCCTATGGTTTCCCCCCAACCAATCCCTCGCTGCAGGATTGTGGGTGATCATCTCTCAACAGCAAAAGGTTATGGGGGAGATCTCATCGGTAAAAGAAGAGGCGAAAAAGGCAGAGGAATCCTGCACTTCAAATAAGATTAGGGAGATGTATAAAATGTGAGAAACAGTGAAAAATTTTGTAGAAAACCACCGCCCAAATAAAGCTGTAGCAGTGTGAGCAATGAATCTGTTTAACAACAATCCAATGTTACGTTTTTGTAAAATCCTTAAAAGGAGGCAAAAACAAGTGTCATTGGATAGGTTCCTTGTTAAAGTTGCGCACACACAAAGATTCCATTGAGCCAATAGAGAGCAGTGATTCCATTAATGATAGTGAAAGGTGTCCTACACAATAACCCTCCTCTCTCTTGTCTCCTTCACAACAGCCACAAAAGATTTCAAAAGTAATTGCAGGTTAATTTGTTCATTTTTCTTTATATTTTGTATTTTATTATTTTCTATTATATTATAGTATCATAATCATTTTTACATGAATATTTTTGAGTTGTGGAATGAGTCATCTGAGTTTCCATTATTTCTTTTGGGGAAATTAGCTTTTGATACAAGTGCTTTGAATTATAAGCATGTTTCTGGAACAAATTATGCTTACAAACCAAAGTTTTACTATATTGAGATTGGTTGAACCTTCATCAGTTTGTGTCCCTCCAAAGGGTATCTTCATCACTGGGAAATTATTGAAATATAACATATATTGAATTGAGCTACAGTAATTTTGAATATATATTAAAAATATACATTCAGGGTAAATTATAATTCAGTAGATTACAATATATTCATTTTATTATAATCTTTTTTCTTTTCTATAATCTACATTTATTGGCTTGATTCATCATTACTTCTTTTTCCTGTATTTTTGAACATGACAACACATTTTAAATACCTACAACCACTTAAAATTGGGACATAATAAAATTTTCTTTTATTCTTGTTCATCTTGATAAGTGGACACCAACTGTCTCAACTTCTGTTTGGATCCCACTTTTATTTAGGGTCCCAAGCAAATCCTAGAGATAGACATTCTTATTTATTGTTTGTTTTCCAAAGCAAAACTATAGTTCTTATTTTTTTCTGCAATTTTTTTTACATTTGCACCTTCTTTTCAAAGCCATCGCTTTTAATATTTCATAATTATGTTCATCACCTCCATGTCACATATGAGGAAATAGGGACATGAGGACGTTAACTAATGGGCTCCAAATGGCATAAGGTTTTAAGTGAAGGAACTGAGATTCAACCACAATCTGGCCAATGGATCTACAGATACAGATATAGATCAGAGGTATAGGGTCTAAAATTTAAATAGAGTTTAAAAGTTAAAAGAATGAAAAATTAACCTTGCTATTTAAAAATGCAATAACTATTTTAGTTAAAAATAGCCTTGAAAATATAATTTTATGTCCTTGTAAATGTAGTAAATTATAAAGTGAGTCAATGTTAAAATTAGAAATTCAATTTTTATCACTCAACTCATAATTATTGCAAAAGATTAAAGGTTTAAATTATAGATCATTACTAAGAACTCCATTATTCATTCAAAGTATAAATGTATATTACTGTACCACAGAATGTTTACACTTTTGACTTTGTGGTATAAACTAGTCTTTAAAGAAGCAGAAATATACCATAATATGCACCCACTTTAGAAAAGAGTCACCTCCTAATGCACAAATTCAATTTGTCTGTCCATGGATATACAAAAGACTTCAAGGGCAAGTCAGTAAGAAAATAATTTTTGTGCATGGTCCAAGTCATAAAACATTTCTTTTTATTAAACACACAAATTATTATACCTTCATTTTGTATCTATTTTTCTTTAGTATTATAAAAATAACGTTTATTTCTTATAGCCAAGCATATCAAGAATGAAATATCAGAATATGTTACAGTTGCTTGGCTATCATGAAATACAAATTATTTATTCTTTTTTAAAAAAGATTTTATTTTATTTATTTTTTTGGTACTGAGGATCGAACTCAGGACCTTGTGCCTGTGAGGCAGGTGGCAGAACCACTGAGCCAAATCCCCAACAAACACACAAATTATTCTTGGAAATAGAATTCTAGCTTACCTTCTTCTGTAGGACACAATGAAAAATGAATATAAACATTCCCTGTAGAGAATTGAAAATGGTGAAGAGATATGCCATGATGACTGTGCTTTCATTAATATACATAAGTCCAAAGGCCCAGGTCAATCCTAACAAGCAGAGAAGAGCTATTGCACCTATGACCCATGACCTGTAAAGAGAAAAGAAAATTTAAGGTTATCAAATAATTGGTATTTAATAAACACACCATGTTATGTCAACAAAACTGACAGTGGAAAAACATTACAGTAAGTTACTTTTTGACAGAAAATGTAAGACAGGTGGTGTAAATACTTTAAGATTTTAATGGGGACTATAGGTTATCAAGCTTGAGGAAATATACATGAATGAAAATGTTAACACAGAAATTAACTTAAGCAAAAGCAGATTTGTGCCATAAATTATTCATGTATTTGCAGCATATATGCAAATGGTATGAAGATGTAATTAGGGTGAATAGCAAGAGGGAAATCTTCTATAAGTTATGTTAGTCTCCACTGGACTCATTGTTATAACATTTGTTTGCCTGGATTCCTTTTTTTTGTGCCTCACTGAATATACTTTTATCCCATTTTTCCAAATTTCCTCTTTTTTCATAAAAACTATAGTGGTGTATGACAAAAACATAACTTGTATTAGAAGGAACTAGTAGTTGCAGAATATGTATGGATTTAAAAAGCTCTTTTGGTCTGACTTTCCACCTATGTGCAATAAGAATGAGATACAGTGAAAGGGAAAAAGTTCCCTCTACCAAAATCACCTGAGTTTTACTTTTTCTCAGGCTTTGGATTACTGTCTTCTAGGTTTACGTTGGGCTAGACTTTGGAAATCAGACATTTGGCAGCTTTGCTGAAAAGAAGCTTAAAGACTCTGGGCATCTCCATCTCTCTGAAGCATAAACTCAAGGGAGAGGGTGAAGCTGAGAATGGGGATGGAGTGGGGTGAATGGCGCAGGACAGCATGGAAGGCAAATTTTCAGTCTCATTCCATTCTCCAAGCTGTCATGTAAAGTAGTAACAAGTGGATGACAGAAGTTTCATATATTTGTGGTAATGCTATGTACTTACTATCAGCATACAACAAATTGTTCTTACAGATGGGACTCCAATCACTGAAATTGAACCCTTCTTAGCTTTTTGCGAAGTATATGGGAGAACAGGACCAAGACAGTCAAAAGGTCTACACACACATAAATCCATCCCTTTCTCTCCTACTACAATTCCCTTGAACAGGGTGCTAATACTTCTTTTCAGTCAGCTATTGTCCTCCGTTTATGTTCTCTAAAGAAGGAATATTTATGGGGATGAAAACTTTGCAAAGTGGGGGCAAAAGAACTGCATGTTTACCATAATCTGAAGCTGAGTTCAATAAAGTTTTCAGAAAAAGTTATAACTTAAGAAAGATATGGTCCCAATGTCCTATTGAAATGGATGGTATTTATTATTTGCTCCCACAACAATCAGCAACTGTATTTCAGATTTAAATGGAAGCTAAATTTGATGTGTTTCATCTTTAACATCAATATTCTTAACCATTAAAGAAGGTTTGCTGCTGCATGTGGCATGTTTGCTAATATGAGTTAGGAAACATCTTACATGTTAGTCTTTTTTTCTATTGCTGAGTTCTCAAATATGAGGATATTCAAGAAAAATAGCTTCTTATAGATGTTGGAAAAAGGAAAAATGGAGATAATCATCATTAAATCAAGGCAAAATTGCTATTTAAATTGAGAAATAAAATGATAGGATGAAATACTAAAGTGAACTATTATCCACTAGAAAACAATGATGAGCACAAAGGTTACATGATCTAAACCTGCAATGAGCTCCAATTTCCAAGGAAAATAATAAGCAAAGCATGAAGAAGCAAGTGAAATAGCATTGGGGAAAATGAACACAAAGGACTCTTCACCAGAAGAACAAACTGAAAGTCTACAGCAAGGTCACCCATAGTTAGCCAATCTTAGCTTATGCTTGCAGGACGCATAATTTTAAATTACAGGAAAAAAACCACACATTAACAATTATTAGACAAGTACAGACTTGTAGCTTTGGTTCACAGACTTAAATATATTCATAAACAATTAGGTTATGAGTCAAATGATAGGTGTCAAAATTTAAAGGGATGATTTTGCACGTGTAAAATTAAATTGTGAAGGAGTTTTTTTCTTTTGCCTTTTAAATCTTTAATTCCGCAACTCATTAACATCAATTGCAATCAGGTAGTTTCATATCCATTAGATCAATTTAAAGATATACTAGAAAATCACAAAATAATTTTAGATGAATGATGCCCAAACAACAGAAATGTGGACATATGTAGCACAGAGGAGCACATCACAGTGTAAGGAGAAAAGTATTCGATGTGAAACAAGTCTGTACCACAGGAAACTGCTATTACTGTGGCACTGAATCAAGTGAGATCCAATTAATAGAGGTGAAGCAGAATTTTTAGGGGGGCAATACACCTGCGGTATATTTACTCTGCTTCTAAGTTGTATGCCACAGTATTTTCCTGCACAGTTTGCTCTTCTGCCTCAATGTGAATGACAGAAGCTCTAATGATTCTTCAATACTGATCTGACAGCTGGTTCATGGGACCACACTGATAAATGGAATTTATCAGCCATTCAGGTCATTCTTACTTGATGAAGGGTCTGTTATCCTCATAGCTAAAGAATGCATAGACATAAAGACAAGAACACCAACATTAGCATTTTATGACAAATAATTTCATATGAAAAATATTCTCCTGCTCCCCAAAGGCCTCTGTTGCCCACCTCCCTAAAATGTATCATAACTTTCCCTTTATATCCACAAGGCAAATCCTAAAATGACCATGAAAACCTAAATAATGAGGAATAAAATCAATTTTACAATACTGCAATATCCCTTAGAAGACTAAAACGTTCCATTTTCCATCCTGTGCTCATATTACTTTTGACTTGATGGAGACATTTATTTCTTAGAGAATGAGAAATTTTATGAGCAATCTGGAAAAGGCTTAGGGGCATGCTTAAAATGATAGATTCCATGTTACCTAAAGGCATCCTTATTCTGTAATAATAGGTAAGGCTACTTAATTATAGATAGTACACTTCTAAGTAATTTTAACTTATGGATGATTAACCTGTGTTAAATCTGATTGCTTTAAAATTCTTTTGGTTGGTGTATTGAGAAAAAAAACTGAATAAACCTTTGTAGCAATGGGAGCAAATATATAGCACCTATTCATAGGCACTTGTGTCTACTAATTTATTAAGTATCGTTCTGATTAAATGAAATCCTACTGCCAAATTAAAGATGTTAGGAGACAATTTGAATCACCTTTTTACAAACCTGAGTTCTCCTCAGAGAATTGTGATAAGACAAAAAAAGGAAGGGAAGCTGCTCTTTTTCCTTCTCTCTTGCCAGAGGCAATATATTTCTCTGTATTATGCATAAAGCAGTAATGCTCTGGGAAGGCCCCATCTGTGATGCATTTCAAATAAAGACTACCACTGCTGAAAACTCACTTTCCAGAATGACGAAATAATAAAGAATGGAGTGAGGCTCTGCTGTTATTTGAAGCAGTTTGCCTGGGGTTTACATCCTAGCTCAGTCACTTACAACCTATGTGATCTTGGACAAAGATTAATGAAATTGTGGTTGGGTCAGTTTATACATTTATAAAATGGTAATGACTAAAGTCTAAGTTCCTTTTGTTGCTGTCTAAGTTTCTTGGAATAATGAAATAATTTATTATGTATTCAGTGCTCAGATTGGTGCCTAATATGTAATATGTTTGATAAATATTACTTACAGTTATTATTACTCAACTGCTTAAATTCACACTGTTTTACTCACCTAAAGACTAGGACACTAAGCACATAAATATTGAGTATTTAAATTCCTTTGAGGCCATTTCAGGACTAATATGACCCAGCAAGGAGATGTGGCTGAAGTAAATCAATGATGGAACAGAAAGTGACCAGTGCTCTGTATGGAATCACTAGCTACATGGCTACCCAATTTAAGTTAACCAAAACCAAACAAAGTTTGAAATTTGTTTCCTCAGTTCCCTCGGAAACAAATATGCCCATCATAACAGGAAGTTCTATTGCATAATGCTGAGCAGGGCAAAGAGTTTTGGCTAAGAAATATAATTCCATCAGATATTCGTATAATGTCATGAGCATATGTGAAGGACACAGAAGGATTTCTAGAAACTGATTATATTTTACAGTTATAAAGAATGCCTAGAAAATCCTGCACTTACATTAACATCTAAAAGTTATAAAACATAATAATATATTTATTTTATTATATGCACTTCTGCTGGCTTAGTATGCACCATCTGTGATGATAAGTTCATGAGTAGAATAAGCCTTTTTTCATATTACCATGTCAAAATCAGACACAGAGGTTAGCATAAAAGGAAAAATGCTTTTCACAATTGTATCAGGGTATAGAGATGCTTTAAAAAATTAAAATACAAAACTTTTGCTGTAATTGTAGAAGTGACCATGTTGTACCTTTAGTTTGAAGTATCAAAAAAGGGAGCTATTAGCATGCAATTCAGCACTTTTGTTGGCAGCTGTGGAGAAGAGTAAGTTGTCCCACACATTCCCAAAGACTTAATTCCACCTTCACTGGGAGTTAGCTGCTGTCAGGGGTTGGCACAGTGTTCACTGGGACATGAGCAGAAGTGAATTGTGACATTTCTAGGCCTTGAAAATTAAAGGACTGGAACTGGGCGCCCTTTTACCATTTGTTCCTGTTTGTCTAGGAGAAAGTGATTGCAGAGCCTCAGACCCCCAAATGGAAGCTGCTTATTGATGTGGAGCTGATGTACTAAATTTAGGTCACCTACTTCTAGACTCATATAATAGCATCTAAACCACTATATTTTAGGATTTTTTAAGACCGTGGTTTACCCTACACAATAATCAAGAAAGCATTTGAACTCTATACATTAGCTATAAGGATTCCAAGTGTATGTTCTATATAGAAATTCATGCTCCTGGTTAAAAAATTCATTAATTTAACCTCCAGTATGACATAATTAATAGACAATGTTTTAAAAGCTGACAATCACTGAACATTGCCTTTGTCAGTGAGTTCCATCATTTTTGTCAGATATTCCATTAGCTTAGGCATTGAGTTTCAAAATTTCTCTCCATCAAATTCAAATTAAATTAATAGTAATATTGTCATCAGTTGCAGTTGCAAAGCTATATGGCTGTTAATTTGTTTGCTTTTATTTAAGAAAGCAGATCTATAGAATTATTTACAAAACTGAATAATTTATCAATGGAAGTTCTAACCCAGGTTGCATGATATAAAGTTTCACTGCAATTTTTTTCTATCAAATACAGACAGAGAGGCCTAGGGTGTTCTTGGCAGCTGTTATCGGGAATTTATAGGTGATCTTACAATTTTTAAGTGTTGATTTATTGAAAATTAAGTAAAATATCTTGAACATAAAGGTGTCATAAAAATAAGGAAAAAGGCATTCCTTTCTTTAGAAAGTAATTCTTCTGATAAATACATTATTTTATACTCATTAATACCTTAACTTTCATTAGCTCAAGATATATTTTTAAGACAATAGGCTTCTTAACAAAAATGTAAGGGCTCATGATATCACTATAAGTGGATAATTAGATAGAAATGACATGAATGAATCAAGATAGTTACAGGATATTCTTTCTCTGATGTTATTAAACAAAGCAGTTTATTATTTTTGATATATTCAAAAAACAATTACTTGAAATTCAAAATAAAAATCAGATAAATTTATATATATATATATATAATTTGAAACATCCCCTTCTACTGTATTTTCCTTTTTGGAAATTTATACTTATTTAGATGGAACAGAATATTGTAAGAATAGTAGAATGAATAAGTGTGGGTGTGAAGGAAGATGAGGCTATGGGAAGAATGCTTGAGAGTTTAATCACCATGTCAAAAGATCTGTCACTGATAAGTTGAGGTAAGTAATGCAAAAGGAATGATTCACAGAACTGCTAATCCCATCAACTTCAAGATTAATACTCAATAGAAACCTCTGTAGTGGCTGGAGGATTAACTAATTTGAGGTGATGAGTGGAGAGTACCATAGGGGTGAACAGGGGAGCTGTTATAATTTATATAGAGAGACAGCCTTGTCAGCCTCCCACATTTCCAGTTTCTGTATGCACTGAATTAGCTTCCATGTAGTAAAACTAATTCTATCAAAGAAACAAGGACTTTCTCCCCTTAAATGTGGTTTGAGTTACTAAAAAAATTAAATTAATGTAGGTGAGTTTCTCAAGATAAAAATATTTGTCATACTTCCCAGAAAAGAGTTATAAATATTAAGGCATTTGTATGTGGAGTGGGCTTTCCCTACTGCCCCTCCCATTCTCATCCTCAGGATGCAACAGGATTCAGTTACTCATACTCAAAAAGGGTCAAGAGCTAGTTTGGGCCCTTGCTTTAGTGGTAATGGAAAGTAATAATAAAGCACAAGCTTGCAAGAAAAAAAACTTTATTTGAAAAATAAGAGGAACTGATAAGGGATTTTAGCTTGAGGAGCTGCAAAAGACCACGTAGGTTCCTTAGCAAAGGAAACTAAGAGAGAATAAGGAAAGGACTCCAGCTTGAGCAGATGGAGGAGCCACACTCTGATGAAAAAAGATCAGACTGGCCATTTGACAAAACTGGTGATTGATTGATTGATTGTGTGTGTGTGTGTGTGTGTGTGTGTGTGTGTGTGTGTGTACTGTTGTGGATTAAACCAGAGCCTTACCACTGAGCTATACTGCTGGGTCTTGTTTAATATTTTAACTTGAGACAGGGTATCGCCAAGTCATTAAGTTGCCCAGGTTGCCTTGAAGCTTGCAATCCTCCTACCCCAGCCTGCCAGAGTGCTGAAATTACAGGCTTTTGCCAACACATCCACCAAGGAAACCAGATTTATGGGGTGCAATGGTGGGCTGGGATGGAGCTGATCATTGTCTTGGTAAATTTCTCATCAATGACACACAATATCTGACACTTAAAACTATTAAAGGAGAGTGGTTTATCTTGGCTCATGTTTTTTAACCGCAGTTGGTTGGCTTCAAAACAGGAAGGGCATGGTGAGTATGGCAGAGGAAAGCAGCTCGTGTCATTGAAGTCAGGAAGCAAAGAGAGAAGGGAGAAAGTGAGGAGGGAGACCTAGCCTTCCAGGTCATGCCCCCACTGACCTCCGTCTTCCAACCAACACACTTAGCTCTGAACTCATCCCCGAATTAACCCACTGATGAGTACAGTGCCATCATGATCCTACTGCCTTTTAAAAGTCCCACCTCTGAACAAAAGCGGCCTTTAGGTGATATTCTAGATCTGAACAATAATTATTATCTCAGTCCTGGATGCAAAATTCCAGGGAGCTTTTGTGGAATCAACAGTGACTGAGGTTTGGGACTTTTAGGCACTCTTCTGAGCAAGGGTTGGAATTGGACCTTGTAAAAGCTGGTAAACAGATGCCCCTGCAAATTTAAGAATTACTCCTGGTGCCCTCAGTCTTGACGGGGGATGCGATAGGCCAGATAAACGTGGGATTAATGGTCTTTGTTTTGCCAACTTTTCCTAAACAGCACACTTATGTCCAAAACTTTAAGGTAATAAAAGCTACAAAAATGACAAAGCTTTGTTCTGTTTTTAGTTACCATCTTGAGGCCAAAGTGAAGACTCACAGATTTTAGAAAAATTTGACTTGAAGTCCCTAATTGCCTCAGAAAGAAGCACACATCATACGTTTAAGGAGTAACAGACTAAGGACCCAGGAGTTTGTGCTTTGTCCTTATGGTGGTCTCTGACCATGCCAAAAGGAGCCAGTAGCAATCTGAGCTAGAGGACTTCCACTGACCTACTTTAAAACAATTTAAGACACATTGCTTTGATTCACTACCAATCCAAGTCTTTAAAACTACAAGGGTCAGTATAAAGTCAGTTTTAGCATTGCAATGCTCACAGAAAATATGAAAAATATAAAGAAGAAGCACAGAAAAATCTTGTGCTTGTGGGGCCGCAAATCTTAATAGGCAGTAATGGAAGGGTGTTTAAAATGGGCTATGGTACTCATGTCTTAAGTTGGACAGACATTTAATAACCAGAAGAGACTGATAATGTTGCAATATTTATCTGAGATAGCATTAAACTATCTGGTACCCAGTAGTGAGGGATATTTAAAATATCATAGTTAGAAAAGTTGCATACAGAGAAAAATCTAAACATTTCATTTTTACATCGTGTTGAAAATGCTAATGAATTGACTTGTTATGATAGAAATCCTAACTGCTTTATAGTTCTTTCAGATGTATTTTATGTTAGTGGGACTATCCCATCCTAGATTTATGTTATTATAGGCATTATAATAATGTACCACTCTAGAAACATAAGCAGGAAAAAGCATTAAGAATTTAATTCAGTAGTTCTTAGGAAAATATGAACAATGTATCTTGATAACCATAGGTGTATATCATTAGGCATTAATGTTATTAAAAATTCATTAGATACATAAATATACAAATTATAAAAATAAGATATTTCACATATGAACTTTATTGATATTAAAACATTACTAACCAAAAACTATATTCCTAGATTCCTACGAAATTTTTTAAAAGAATAAAATGAACTAAATTAACACAGTAAATATTTTAGAACATAGCACGAACATTTTTATCCCCTTGGTTTAAGTTTTCCTAACAATATTGCAGATTTAGTAGCAAAACAACAATATTAAATTTTTAATCATGGATTTCCTACTGCTGATGAACCAAGTAAGCCTGAAATTTGGAGAATCTATTATGATAAATCAGAGTCTCTAAATGTCAGTTCAATGACAATTATAATGAAATTTAATGATATTATCTCTAAAGCAATCTTATTTACATTTCTATAACTCAATACAAATAAAGAACTTAATAATATTTAAAAGATTAGGAATATTAATAAGAAAAAATAATGATTTATCAAATTATATAGACAGGGCCGAGGATTTAGCTCAGTGATTCTGCTGCCTGCCTCACAAGCACAAGGTCCCAAGTTCAATCCGCAGTACCAAGAGAAAAAGAAAAAAAATTACATACACAATTATATACTTATTACAATTTTCTATCTCCATATGTCAGATTTATAAGAAGAATTGGTAGGCTGTATGCAGATAAGATATGTAATTTTGGATTCTTATAGTGGAGGCAAATAATAATGTTACTGCATGATTTTTATTTATTTATTTATTTATTTATTTATTTATTTATTGGTACCACGGATCAAAGTCAGGGCCTTGCGCTTGTGAGGGAGGCGGTGGCATCAGTGAGCTACATCCCTGGCCCACATGATTATTTATTAATATTAACATATGAAAGGCTAAGTGACTAAAAGAAGGGAGCTGTGAACGAAAGTGCTTGATTTGAAGCCAGTTGAACATGTTATGAACTGCAATGCCCGGCTACTTATTTAAACTCTCCATATCTTACAGGTCTCGGCCGTGAAATGAGGATAAATACAGAAGTTTCTTCAGGGGCCTCTTGTGTGTAATGAATAAAATATCCTGACACTTTCATTTAATAGACAAAAAAATGCACATATACAAAATTTTAATATGTAAATATACTAAATAAATATTTGTTACTACACTTACTATTGTAACCATATGACCTTAAAAAAGAGACTATAGGGAAAAATTCACACATATTCCCATTTCAAGGTTCTTTTTCTAAAAAGTGTTTTGGAAATTTACATTTCAGTACAAATTCAAAGCAGATGAAATTCACTGACTGAGTTGATTCATTTAAAAGACCATGGTTTACATAAAGTTTCATTTTGAATGTACTTCAGGCTTAGTAAATGCTATGAATTTTCATATTCTGAATTAGATACAGGGCAATATGCAGTTTCTCAATGCCTGTTATAACAGAAATTCAGAGTTCTCTGGTTTACATAAGAAAGATAAACTTTATTTATGCTCAATGTTGAAATGTTCACTAAGTAACAGCAGTGTTTCAATAACTGAATCATTTGACCATAATAAAACATAAAATTACATTTGAAATGTGCTTGAGAACTCATAAAAAAGATGTAAGTTCTAGAATTGAATTCATTATTTTTTTCTTATGACTTAAAAAATTTGAGACCTTTAATAAGATGAAACAAATGACAAGATACTTGTACAGTAAAAATTTTTCATTGTAGTTTTTATCATAATCAATGAAGACTTGCTTCAGTCAGTAACATCTTAAGAACCATAAAATATTACTGAGTTGATATCTTTCATTTGTTGACACTTAACAATTAAAATTTATAATGTTTTCTTGTTCACTGATGAAGGTGCAATGATTTTTAGATTTAAATGAGTTTTAGAATTTTTTCATTCTTAGAACTTGGGATTATTGATTAAATATGGTCATTCTAATGTAAAAAGATAAAGTAGTCTAAGGAATATTTTTAATTCTTTGTGAATTGCTTTTTCCAACTTACAACATGTGCACAAAAGCTTCTAAGCAGTAAGTGAGAAAATTTATAACCTTTTGTTATCTTGCCAAATGTGCTTTGACAAGTTGAATTTCCGTTAAACTCTCTTTTGCACCATATGGTATCACCACCTCACTTTTCATTAACTCGCATAGAAACATTTATCATACCTCTTCTGTGAATAAACAACTTATTACAACTTATTATTTGTAAGAACCACTGAAACACAAGAAAAGCACAAATGAGTAGTATTTAAAATATCTGTACTTACTAACGATTCCAAGCAATGGAACTTAGGGAGGTAGCGCGGCTCAGCAGAAAGTAGACAAGTCTTAGGCAATATTAAGCAACTTTGCCTTTACAAGCCACAGTTTATAAATGTTAGGAACTTACCTATTCTGAATTGAATAGGGTTGTATCTAGGTTCCTAATAAATGTTGAACTAGAAACTCAGAATTATCTGGTTTTCATGAAAAAGCTAAACTGAATTCATAAAAATACCATGTTCTCTGTTGAAAAATGATGTTATAAGGTAATAAAAATAACTTACTTAACTTCCATAATTCTCAGTATACTTACTTCTACACTGAGTAAAATAATGTATTTTAGAATTGTACGGATCCAAGGAAAGAACAGAATATGGCCCTTAGTCGGTTATCAGGTAGAAAGAACTATTCAAGTCCACCCTGAATTCTGAATTTATCATTCATATGAAAGACTGAAAGTCCATTTTAATGTTTCTGGTAAAAACATTTGGAAAAATCACACTGCACAGCTAGTGTACAACAAAGACCTGATAATGGCTCAAGATCTCTATCACAATTTTAATACAGAAGCCCAGTCAGATGCAATTATTCTTAATTAAAATTGTTATTAGAGGGACCAGGGATTTAGCTCAGTGGTTCTGCTGCCTGCCTTTTAAGTGCAAGGTCCCGAGTTTTATCCCCGGTACCAAAAAATATATATATATTATATATATACGTATATATATATAATATATATATATATATAAAATTGTTACTAGGAATTTCAACACTGATGTCAATGAGAAAATCCTTAAGAAATGTCATGAAAAAATTAAGCAATATAATCATATTTGTAGATATATAAAGAACTTTGTCACATAGAACACATTTTAAATCCAGTACATTTCAAACTAAAAGTCAGCCTTAGTAAAATACAATACTAAGAATCAGTATCAGCTGGGCAAAGTGGTGCATTCCTGTAATTCTGGCTACTTGGAAAGCTGAAGGAGGAGAATCAGAAGGTTCAAGCCAGCCTGAACAGTTTAGAGTCTATCTTAAAACAAAAAATAAAAGAGCTGGGGATGTAGTTTAGTTGCAGTGCTTGTACCTAGCATGCATGAGCTCTTGAGTTAGTTCCCCAATTCTGGGAAAAAAAGAAGCTTATCAAAGTATATTTTCTGATGATAATGAAATTAGACTAGACATCAGTAACTAATAAAATACACGTATGTGCATACAAATATTAATAACATCTGTCTACTGCTGCATTTCCAAAAATATCTCTACTACCACACTAATTTACAAATAAGTTCTCTTTAATACTCAAGTAACAAGAAATCCTTTTTAATGTAAGTTAGCTTTTAGTAAAAATGAAGAAAAACTTTTGAGTCTAGTTTACCAGGTAAAGATAGCTTAAGGGGAGAAAAAATAAGTTTAAGAATATTTTATTTAAGGATTTAGTTTAATAGTCATAAGCTATTAAGAATTTTAATTTAAGCTGATTAGGTTTAGTATTTTTCAAGGAGGTACAGATAAAATAATTTATAAAGTCTACAGAAATCATTTTACATAATGGAGAAAATTTTATATATATATATATATATATATGCACATATACAATACATATGCATAACCACAACAAAACAAGGATGTAGGGTGTCCTTAGGAAATCTCATGACTCCATTTCTCCTGACAAAATGAGACAAGTAAAAAAATTAACTTGAATAAGATTTAGAAGTGTAGTAATAACTTTGTAGTTTTTTTAACTTTGTAGTTTTTATTTGAATATGATCCTTTCCATAAAAAATGAAAATGAACTGAGAAAAAAAGTTGTTGAAACTGTTAATAGAGTTCAATATTTGTCCAATATAAGATTAACACACAAAGATCAAATTTTCTTCCATTTAGTGATAATAAAATAGAAAATCAAAGAAAAATTAAGTACCATTCCCAAAAGCCAAAGACCCCAAACAAAGAAATTAGTCCAGCAAAAAAGATGAATGAATCTTAATGGAAATACTTTTAAAAACCTACATAAAGCTATAATGGAAGATCTCAATAAAAGAAGGGCTATCCGTATGTATGAATGGCATGGCTTCATCTTACAAACACACTGGTTCTAATAATCTAAGCTATACATATATTGTCATTATAACAAAAACAAGGTGAATATATTGTAAGAATTTGAACAACCAATTCTGAAATTTATATGAAAGAATAATAAAAGTCTGGTAGTGGCTAAGACAATTTTGTAAGAAATGAGAACGGGAGCATTCATTTTACCAGATATTAAGCAAATTCTGGTAATAACATAGTAATGGTAGAGGAGCATAAAATATGTCCACAGAACAGAAAGGAGTACAGAAGCAGATCAGATGTAAGACAGGTACCACAAATCCAAATGGAAAGGAGGGAATATAAAGTAAATGATACTGGCAAATTGGCTCATTACAAGGAAAAACACAAAATGTTCTTCAAAGCTATTACAAATCTTAAGACATTATAATTGTAAGACATAAATCAGTATATAAAATAAAAGGAAATAAAAGAAAAATGTATATTTTTAGTCCTAATTTACAAAAATTTCTATTAAAAGACATTAAATGCACATACATCATAAGGAAAAAAGTTGATTGTTTAAATGTCTACATTACAAAAATATATATCTATACTTATATTTGTAACAAAGGGAACAGTCACAGGGAGGTAGCAGACTGGAAGGAGATATTTGCAATGCTAAAAGCATTCAAAATGTGTATCAATAAGTAAAAAAGAAATACAACTGGAAAGCTAACAGCAAAAAATGGAAAGAATAAAAATTCTTAATACAAGATGAAAAATCTAAGGTAAATATATGGGCCTGATATTTCTACTAATAGAGTTCTGTGAGTATTAACTGAGATACTGCAAAACATTCTATTACTGAGTGAGGGATCTTTTAGAAACCTTGCTACAGTTACTCAGCAAGATGTAATAAATTCAATGAAGGCAGAAAAATCAGAAGAATGCAATGACAATTTCTATTACAAAGAGAATGTGCCAGCTTAGGAATTATATTTTGGCATTTATAATATATTAATATCTGGTAATAAGTGATTACCTTTTATGTTCATAGCTTATTTTTCTAATCTTATAATTAAAGGATTTTAATTATAGCCTTAACACTATCAATCTCAGTTATGGAACAGAGAGGATTTTTGTGTTAGCACTTTCAAGCATCTGGTTTATAATATCACCTTCCACAGGCAACAATCCAAAGTATTCTAGAATACATACAAAGAGCACACTTTAAAAAGTGCCAGGGACTTTGGTGACAGATATTTTTAAAATACATAATTGAATGGAGTGGAAAAACCCAACAACAATTGGGATTAAGCCAAGAAAAAATAGATTAAGAAATTTTGAAGTATGGATTGAGAGTTCAAAATGCTTAATACTCCACTGTATTGTCTATGATTTTTAATTATAAATCTGATGATTTAACACATTGTCTTTTATTTTGGGTACTGTGACTTACATACTTTCAGCACTTTTATATTTTTTTCAGTATTTTTATACTTTTAGGTAAAGAACAATATTTTAAACAAAGTAACACTCCTATTGTAAAGCATAGGATGAGAAAAAAATGAAGTCTGAAAGTCTTATTGTTATTTTTGCCTACATATGAGACATTCAATTGGAATTAGGAGCAACTGATAGGCATCCAGGGCATGGAGGCAAGTCTAGCAGCCCATTTGTGATGATTAATTTGCCAATCAGCGATCATCTATGTCACCTTCAATCACACAGCATTTTATAGCCATCTTCATGAACTGTGGTAAAATTAAATAGCCTGAAGCATGATTCTTAAGATTTATATATCAAGGTCTTTTGTGGAATTTATGGAGAACATATTTGTAAGACAAAGTATAAGTAGTATGCTCACCCACTGAAGAGACTTTTCCATGTCTAAAGGGTTGATTCTATTTATTGCCCAAGAGGATAAGAGAATGTAAGCAGGAAAAACAATGAAAGTGCAAGGCCGTTTCTTTCCTTTCTTCTGATATTTCTGTATATTCCTTAATCTAATCGAATTTTCTATCACTTCTCTTCTTCCTCAAAAAATATTTCTTATCCTTTGAAATTCATGGTTAATAATTCCTTTATATCATAAACTTTGTGTCAAATATGACTTAATGCTTTAGGTAAAATTGTCCAGGCGACACAGACTGAAGTTACTGATTGTTTCACCTCCCATAGATGATGGAAATTCCATCATCAAGTCCACTCTAACCCCAGCTCCACTGAGGTTCTTGCCATCAGATATTTACTACCACCTGCTATGGCGTGGATATAGTTTTAGTGTGCCTCCCTAAATGTTCACATGTTGTAAGCTTTGTTCCCAATGTGGCAGTGTTAAAGGGTGGTGAGATCCTTAAGAGATGGAGCCTACTAGGAGATCACTGGAAGGGATTCAGGTAGTTCTCTTGCAACCCCCAGTTAGTTCTGGTAAGAAGCTTTTTGTAAGTAGATCAAGCCCTCCTTTCAGTCTGGTTTCCTGTCTTACATGTGACTTCTGAGTGCATTCCTGCCTTTATGCCAATCACCATGAGGTGGAGGTGGGGTGTGGGGGGCTTCTAAGAGCCAGTGACACGATATTTACATTTTCAGCCTCCAAAATTGTGAGCTACATTAGCCTTTTCCCTTTATAAAACACTTAGCTTCTGGTCTTTTGTTGTAATAATCTTCTATTCTTTCTTGTTTTGGGTATCTACTACCCCGACTTCCTCTTCTTTTGTCTCCCCCCCTACCTTTTCAGTATGTGTATATCACCTACTTCATATACAAGCTTTCCTCTTTGACCAGCCTACATCTCAATGCATCTAGATTTTTTTTTTACATTATCTCTCCTCTTTAATGAGAAAAATCAAAGCCAAAGCAAACCAAACTGGAACAAAAACTCCTCAAAACTGAGTAGCAAATATTGCTGGAGAAAAATACACAATAATGATTACTGAAGATACTCCAAATTCATGACAGTAAGTCTCTAATGGTACTTGATGTCTAACAAGCCAATTATACTTCTACAGTATGTAAACTCTCCTGTTCTTTATAAGGAATATTTCACATCTTCCTTTTACTCAAACCTTTGGCACACCTCAGTGTTTCAGCTGAAAATTATATCCTGTTTCCTTGAAAAAAATATGATAGTTGCAAGCATACTGCAGCACTGTCCAGATCTCCCACACCCCGTAAAGCTTCTGCATCCATCCTATGGCTGCTGCTCCCTTTGCCAGATGGCTTCCATATACGATCCTTCCACATTACCACATGGACTCTTCCTTCCTAGTTGCTTTTACCAAAACAACATTCTTCTTGGGAAGTTTCAGCCAGTAATTGACTTTATTAGTAACTACTGGATCTCTATCCCTAATGCTAAGAAGATTGCTATGACATGAAGGCTTTAGATACATAAATTTCGCCGGCCAGATTTTACATTTCATCATGTAAAACATATTTAACAATATTAGGTTTTAAACACAAGTCTCTTAGTGATCACTGTAATTTGATCAATATTAGAATTTAAAGCTTCTTAAGCATGTTCTATAAAGTGATCTAAACTGATTTTACTGAAGAGAACATCTTTTTTCTTTTGTTTTGTTTTTTGTTTTTGTTGAGAGGGTCTCACTATGTAGTCCAGGCTGGCCTTAAACTCACTGTGCAGGCCAGGCTGGCCTCAAACTTGAAGTGATCTTCCTACCTCAACCTCCCCAACGCTGGAATTACAGGCATGTGCCACCACACCTGGCTCTAAAAAAATCTTTAAGAAGTTAAACACAAAGTGACATACTAATGGCTACACTACGTGATGTGAAAAGGAGTTTATGACACTAGTTCTGAAAGGATTCTGAAGGCAGACAGTCTGGTGCAGCCCTAGTCTAGCACTACCCATGAGGTCCTGAGGTGTGTCACCCCCTCAAAATCTCAAAGGATTATTGCACAGATTAAGTAAACTTTAAGGATTTAACACCTAGCACACTGTAAAACTTCAATAAACTAACTATTCTTATTATTTTGTACACTATTTCAAGAACAAATAGAACATTTTTAAATGTTTAAATGTTCTATGTTTTAAATGATTTTAATCTATAATTGGTATTTAATCAAGTGCAGCAATTACAGCTGGTTTAAAGACAGAACCACAGAGTACTGATCTTTTACTTTGAAGTTATGATTGCATTCTTCCTTGGTGAATGTGACTGAAAATTCAGTGTAATACTTGACCTAATGTTTCCCATAAAATATTACTTCAAATATTTCCACTTAGGAGGCTGAGGCAGGAGGAATGCTGAAAGCTCCAGACCAGCCTGGGCTACATAGTGAGTTCATGGCCAGCTTGAACAACATAACGAGATCCTGTTTTTAGAAAAAAAAAAAAAAATTGCAAAAAGCTTTTGAAACATGGGTTGATCTAGATTTGGAGGCCAAAAGTCTTCGACTGAATATCACTTACACAAACTCACACAACAAATTTTAAAACTCAGTAAATTCTGATTTTCACACAAATTCATTTACATTGTGATCCTACTAAATGAAACCCCCAATTTAAAATGTCATGTTAATTTAAAGAAAGTTATGCTGGAAAAATGTTTTTCTATCTGATTCTAGTTATGGTAATTAGAGCCAGCAGATGATGTTGATCAGTGGGATTCCATGAGTATTTTGCTCAGACTTTGAAAGAAACCACAATATCTACTTAAGACTGAAAAATTATGCCACTAATTAATAATTGAGTAAAAATCAATTTATGCATTAAAATTGATATTCTTAGCACTAATTCCAAAGCTATTTGATGGGGCTCAGGACGTACTACCTCAGAATATGTTGCCTCATCATGTGAGACAACAGAAACAGGGAAGTCCCTGTCTTCCTCCTCACCCTTTACCCGGAAGCTCACATAAAATAATCCCCTTGCCTTCCTCCGAAAATTAGGTCCTAAGACCCTTATTCCAGAGCTTCCATCCCTGTTCCCAGAGGAAAGGAACATTCTTACTGTCTTCAAAGACACAATGGGATCAGGAATATTCCGAAAAAACTACTTGGGGATCTCCCCCAGTTTATTAGTACCACATGACACCCTTCTGTCCCCCAACCCTGTTTCTTGACATCTACTTCATTCAACTTAGCATTAAAAAAAAAAGCACCCAGATTTGCCTCTTTCTGTGGGTATCTATTTCTGAAAGTTCTCATGTCTTTTTCAATACATAGTAAACTAATACATATGCTTTTCTCTCATTAATCTCTATTTTGTTACACGGTCTCAGCCGTGAGCCTTAGTAACAGGAGAGAGAAATCTTTTGTCTCCTACAAATTCAAATGCCTCTACTTACATTTGGAATTTATATCAACAAATTCCATTCCTTGTGTTATTTTTATGAGCTGAAACTATATTAAAGTAAATATGCTTAAATGTTATGAAATTATTTTAGGATATTTTTGAGTTTTACCTATAATAGATGAAATTAAGGCTTACAAATGAAGGCTGAACAATATGTTTTTAAATATATGTACTTATTTTTGAAGCTTTATTTAAAAATTTAAAATTCAAGCAAATGAACAGCAATTACCTTTCTAAAAATGAAAAAAGGTAAGAAATAATAAGTTTTTAAAATGTTATCCTCAAAGCATAACTACACTCTTCCACTAATTTTTAAAATTATAAATATAAGAGCATTTCTAAACACTAGAGTTGTAATTCCCAAATACTTTGGAGACACATGAAATAATGAAATGTTCCCATTTTCATATGACTTCATTAAATTTTCATTTTTCAGACATATCCACAGTAGCCTAACAACAGAAAAGTATTTGTTAATGGAAAATAAATTTAATTTTTAAAAAACTTTTTCAGAGATAAAGAAATATAAGACACTCTTCCCCAAGTAATGAGACTCTTAGATTGTACCTTCACAAATAAGTTTATGGACATTTGTAGGCTACTCATTTTTAATAAAATATATGAATATTATATATTCATTATACTAACTTCTGAAACCCAAGTGGTATGATAAAGTAAGTAAATATTTGCTCTTTGTCCCTGGGTTCTGACACAGAGCTTCTAAAACACTTGGAATCTCCCAAGTGTCTTTTGCGCTTTAATGACACGACTCAGATTATGGAGCTGCGTGGAGGCTGTACTGCACAGCTCCACGATGGCACTGATCTCCAGACGAGATCAGGCACGTGCAGTGCGGTATGGCACAGTGTGGAGACGGCACTGGTCTCCAGAAAGACCAAGCTGCCATTACAGGGTTTGAGCTCAGTCCATCTCTAGTTCTCTATGTCCCCCTTCAATGTCCCTGCCTGTCACCGGCGGGGCGGGGGGGGGGGGGGGGAGGGCGGCGGCTGGAGATAGAGTTTAATCACCTTTGACCAGTCTGTTAATCAATCATGCCTAAAAAATGAAACCTCTATGAAAATAACCAAAGTATGGGATTCAAGGAGCTTCCTGTTAGATGAACGGATCCATGTGCCTAGAGAGGAAGTGTCCTCCAGGGCCACTCCTTGCCCCAGGCATTTCTTCCATTTGTCCATTCCTGAGTTTCATCCTTTACAATACGCGCTCAAGAGGAGAATACTTTTCTGTAAGTTGTCCCATGTGAAGGGTGCTCATGGAAACTCCTGAACTTATAGTACATGGGCAAAAAAGTAGGTAGGCTGGGCCCAGGCCAGGTGGGCCTGGGTTCAATCCCTGGGACCAAAAAGGGATAAAAAAGAGCATTTCGCCTTTTTTGAATGAATGAATGAATAGAGATATAAAAAAATCAAGTCCACATTCATATTGAAAGTTAAGTAAAATATATGAATAATATGGAACACAAATAAATGTATTTAATTACAAAGATTCTCAGACTTTTTCCACTCTTAGGAAGACTTGTGCTTAACTCTCATGAGGGGAAAATTCCAGTCTTATGAATAGCTACCTTAGATTAATTCAGATTATCAAGCTTTCCAAATCTGACTATACATTCCTTATAGAATATATAAGTCATCTGAGCCCAAGCTTTACATAAAGAAGAAAGGAGCTGCTAATATTTATATTTTGATTTTCCTTTTAGTTACTCTTTCAGTCATTCTCATTTTACATAGCACTTGACTCTCCTATATCTGATATAAATCTAATTAATGTGGGGAAAAGTGAAACAATAATTAGATCTCAAGATACAGTGTATTGTAGTTTAGTGTGTCTATTTCAGTCTCAAATGTCAGCTTTTACACTTGTACATTTCAGGACTTTTACACTTCAGGAACCTTAAAACTATGGCCGAAAAGTGTGTAATATGATGAGATTGGCAATAATAACATTTGCTGAATGCCCATTTTTTGAATCAATGGCTGAATTCCTTTTTTCAAAGTAATGATTGTTAAATGCTTTTAAATGCTGAAATTAAGGTGATCAGCAAAAGATTAACTACTAAGTTAGGAAGTCCTAACTTATTTGAAGCAAATCTAGTGTGTCAGAACAAGCCATAGAGCTTCAGTGCTGTTTGAATTGTATTACCTTTCAAATATACCTGGATGATTTACGATAATTTTAAGGTACGTTTTCAGTGATGTTTAACTACCCACCGAGAAAATGGAAAAAGACTGGAGAAAATGAGGTAACAGATGATATTCACTTTTGGAATCCTCTTAAATATTGTTTTATCTTATTATAATGAATAAAATACATTTGTTATTGGTTCTACTTTTAAGCAGTAAAGTGTTCGTGCTGTGTATTGACACTGAGAGACCACTTGATTTTTAAAAACCTGGGTAAACATATCTTCAGTGTATTGTGCTCATGTTATAATTGTTTTATGAGTGGGACAGTTTTTAAACATAGCATTTTTTTTCATTTTTAATTTTTTTATCAGTACACGTGTGTAGTGCATGTTTGTATTCCTTGTGGGAGGTGGGTGCACATACATGACACCTCTTCCTTCTTTTTTTCAGCCCCTTGCCTTTTCCTGCCTCTCTATTCATCTCTATTTATCCTTCTCTTGTTAATGAATTTTCATTTTAATTTAATAGTTTTGATGGTGAAAAATAAGTTATGATTAAAATCTATAATATGGATATAAGATATTTTTCCAGTTTGTATGGACTCTTGATTTTTCTTTTTAAACACCCGAACCAATATTTCAGTATCTTTTATCATTAGCTAATATTTCAATAAAAACTAGAGCACTCTCAGAATGGTTTCCTCAAAACTTATCTAGAACATTTTGAAGTTGATGAGCATTTGTTATCAACTACAACTTCAAAGTAAATTAACTGGTCTCATGAGGATTCAAACTATTTTTAAATTATTGTTGTCACCATTGTATAAATATGAGATTATTTTTAAAAGTAAGTTGTATTGGGCTGGGGATTTAGCTCAGTGGTTCCAGTGCCTGCCTCGCAAGCGCAAGGTCCTGAGTTCGATCCCCAGAACAAAAAAAAAAAGAAGAAAAAAGTAAGTTGCATTTACATATAGGCTACACATAGATATGTAGATATTTATATGAAAGAGAAGTACAAGCATGAAAACATTCTTATGATATTGGTGATTCGAGATTATATCAATTTGCTTTTCTGCCTTCATTTCTTTAGACCCGAACCACCCTTAACTCCATAAGGACTAATGTAACACTAATCAAGCTGAATCATCTCTGACTCAATTCATTCTAGCAGCATTTAGAAACACATTCCCAAAGTAAAGGTTACTAAAGCACAGAATAAGATATTAAGGATGTTGTTGAGGTTGAACATTTTTCTATTTGTCCCTGAAGCTATTTAGAAGCCTTTTTAGTTTTCTTTACATATGGCAGGTGTCCAAGCTCACTGAGAATACTTGTTTTTTCCTCCATAAGGAACTACACAACTTGCTATTATTAATCAAATGAGCATTTCAGCCCTGAAGCCATTTCTTTCATAATAGGATGTTTGTCTTTTTTAAAAAAGAAAGGATTATACCATGCAGAATTTTTAATGACACCATATGGTAATTAAAGCCAGTCAAATTCTAATGAGATTTTGGTAGAGCCTGAACAAAGCTTCACCATGGAAAATACAAAGAACTAAAGACAGCAGAGTATTTCCACATATTATAGTTAAAAGTAATCAAAGCATTCTGCATGAGCACCAGATGAAATGCTGTGTGCTTTACACATGTGTTACATTTAAGTACCACAAAACTGCAAAACGGATACATGTATTCTCAATTCAGAGTAGAACCTGAGACCCAGATCCCCGGTGTGACTTGCCAAAAATCCATTAGAGGACTGAACAGAAACGCAAACCCAAAAGGGTCTGATGCCCTGGGTATTATTCTTTTCTTCCATTGTATCCTCCCTAGACAATTAGAATAGAGTGAAGAAAAAAGTATATGTTGTTTCTTCAAATCATCTTACTGAGTGTTTGTTGACCTATCACTCATGTAAAACTTAAAAGAACAGGCCGGGAATCAGAAAAATATGACGAGGCAAATCTGAAGCCTGCTTGCTGAAATGCCCTAATGGAGGAGGGCAGAGGGACAGAGACAGGAATGGAAGCCTGGTTGATTCCTCCTTCCCTACATATAGAAATCAATTTTCTTTTCTATGACCTTGGCCTTCTATTATTTCTTTTTATTCTCCAAAATAAATTGTGATGTTATTTAGTGCCAAACAACTTTTGAGATTTTTAAAAATTTTTCAATAATAGAAGTAGGTGACTCAGAAACTACCAAATTTTATTTGAGAGGTAAACATCAAGTGCTCCCAAATTTCCTTGTAAGTTAGTGTATTCATGCAGAAGTACTTCAGCTATACTATAAGTTAATGGGTAACAATTCAATAATAGTTTTATTTATATATATATTATTTTTTAATTAGGTTAGATCTTTGGTACAATTACTGCAAGCTCCGATTTCAATCTGTGAAGAACTCAATCAAAAAATTCAAATGATTGGAATTAGTTCTTTCCTCTGAATATAATTACCTATTTTTATTTAAAGAGACAAATAACAAGGAGGCACTCAGCAAATAGACATGTATTGTTTAATATTAATGAATTTTTCCCAGATGGACCTCAGCACTGGTATACCTTATTTCCTCCATAACTATATTACCTTAGTACTGTATTTCACATTATTTATTTTTCTCCAAAGTATATCAATGTAGTAATGAACCAGCCAAATAAATGCTCTCTATTAACACTGCAAAGGTTTATTATAATGACTCCAGAGTTTCTTGGGAATTAAAAAATAACTACATTATTTTAAAATTAATTACATAGGAGTTAACCAGGCATAGTGTTAGGGAAGAGAAAGTTAGCGAATACAGGGGAGGTGAGACCTGAGCAAAGACAGGATGGCCAGAGGGGCTATGGCATCCAGAGAAACAGAAAGAAGGGGTACCTGGGCTAGAAAGGCTGGCTGGACTCATGCTAGGAGTCTGGACTTCAGTTTAAGAATAATGGGAGGCTTTGAAGAATTTTACCTAAAAAGGAATTGCATGATTCAAACATTTCTAAGAGGCCTGTCTAGTTGGTGATGGTAGGAGTGAGAATCAATATGAGGAGAGGAATTAGGAGACCACAGTCGTCATTCTGCAAAAGATAAGTGATGTTTAAAGGAAGCAACAGGAATGAAAATGGGAAGAAGCAAGGATTTTTTGAATAAAGCAAACATGTTTTGAAGTGTGTGCATGTGTGTGAATGCACATGCTTGGGCACACATGTGTGAGAGAGAAAAAGAGACAGGGAATATAATAAAAGAAATATTTGATGCATGAATTATTTTAGGGAGACTTCCAAAAGGCCTTATATGACGATTTTTTCTGAATATATTGAGTGAGGTGGCCCACCACGTTTGCCACTATAAAATATTTTAAAAACTAAAAATGGAAAAAAGAAGGAAACACTAGTTTTATATCCTAGCAGATACACTAAAAGCTACAGATAACTGATGCTTTTATCTTTAAAACCCTCTCATAGCGTGTGTACTATATCTAAGTGGGTTTTACACAGATACAGTACTTATTTTTGTTTTAACAAAACTATTCCAGATTTGGTGTTTTTACTCTTAAATTTTTCTTTCCTTCTCAATTATACCCCACTGATTTCTTTTCATCTATTTATAAACACAATTAAATTTCCTTCAGACTCTGGAAAGTACTAAGGAATATTTTCTTGACATCTTTTTTTTCTTCAACATTCTCTTTGACCTACAGAAGGCCGTCATTCCTAATTTATTGAGGAGAGTAAATGGAATCCCTCAATCCATTACCATACAGTGATTCTACCAACATCTGTATCATAGCTATTGTTATTTATTTTATCCAGTCTCAGTTGAACGAGATTCTCTTTCTTAGCTTTGTTTAGCTCAGTTGATGTGGGTCTTTCTGGTGTCTAAGAGAGTAGACTTGCTCTACTACTGTTCCACTGGCATTCCTTACACTTCTTTGGATCATAACAATGACAATGTTTCCCTTCTTCCCTTCCTTACATTCTCACGCTTCCATCGGTACTTCTCTATCAGTGTATCCATAGTCATGCTTTGAAAAACTCCATTGAAAAACTATTTTCTACACTCTTTCTAACTATTCAACTTCTATCCTGCCCTTACTGAATTTTTAAAAAGCATTATCAAAAGCTGTTTATATTCCTCTGCTCATTTGGCAGTCAGGTATGTTTTATTATTATATCATTTTGAAGAGAAAAGGAAGACTCAGCAGAATTAAACACCTTCCAAAGTCTATAATGTAGAATCAGTATAAACATTAATTAAATTAAATAATTAAAATCAAAGTATTTTCATTTAAGGCTTATTTTGGTGAATAATATAAAACTGAATGCCACTAATATTACTAAATGTCTTTACTGGTTTTGTGAGTTTGACTTTTTTAAACAACAAGAACGTCAATCCACATTACCAAGGAAATACGTAAGAAAAATGAGCAAGTTTATCTTTTAAACTATGTGGCAACGTTAAGTGCAAGTTCTTATAGTTAAAAGTAACCAGGAATAGGACAAAGAATTAGCCTTTTTCCCTAATTTTTAAGTTGGTAGGATATGTTACATAAATATGAAAGGTCTTTTTCACTTCTTCCAAATGTTATTTTAAAAATAACACAAATAATTACTTTTGTTTTATTTTATAAAATAAAAGACATAAAAGGTACAATTTATAGTAACCAGAGGAAAGAATGATATGATAAAAAAAGATTTTTATGTGGTCATTTAACTTATTCAATTTCAATTTCATTCGTAATATTCTATGGAACTAACACTGTCTCAGAATGACAGTTTAATTGTACATAATTCAATAACATGATTATTACCTCAATGTAAGATTAAAAATAACAAAGGCTATTTATTTATGATAGATACTGCCTAGTTTGTTTGGTATCAGGGATCGAACTCCGGACCTTGGCTTGAAAGGCAGGCTGCAGAATCACTGAGCTAAATCCTCGGCCCTTCTAAAATATTTTTATTTTCCTAATTGCTTGAATATCCTTTTCAATTAACTTAGGCAAGTGATTCCTTCATAAAAATTAATGACTAATGTCAACAACACTTTTCACTTAAGTCTCTAGCATATTTTGTTATTCTATCCACACAGGTCAGGAGCTACATGTAGGCACTGGGTTACGGAGCTGCCTCTGAAGTGGTTCAAGGATGACGTCATCAAGACATGACAAGTGACCTTCTGAAACTTCTGAATGCACTTTAATTTAAGCACAATTATTCATCCAAATTGGTGCAGACCAGGCAAATTACATGAAAATACAATTTAACATATATAAATGACTAATGTGTATCCCAAATTACTATGTTTCCTTAATGCTAAGGAACTGAGTAAGTTAAATTTAGAGGTTACACAAATGAATTCCACTTTTTTTCTTTTGACAAAATGTAAATCAGCTACTTTTTGTATATATACAGGACTGTTAGTATTAAAAAGAAGTGAATGTTTTCATGTTTCTGCATGGCTAGCATTTTGTGAGTACAGAAAAGTAGAATTTGGGTTTAAGGATAAAGTTTGAAAAATCAAAAGATTACAAAATAGGAGACTTCTGGAGATATTTACCTTGCAGGAGGTTATATTAATATTTCAAAGAGGGGGGGGTAAAACTTGTGAGTCATATATTTATGTTTTAAAGTATACTTTGGACATCCCTAATACGAAAATCTGAAATCTAAAACTCTCTGAAATCCAAACATGATGCTCAAGTTTCAGATTTTGGAGCACTTTAAATTTCAGACTCTCAGATTAAGGATTTTAAACTATAATGGCTATGCAAATATTACAAATCTGAAAATTTTCCAAATTCTAAAGCCCTTCTAGTCCTAAGCATTTTGGATAATGGGCACTCAATCTGTACTTACACTAGGGAGGTTTCTCTCTCTTCTCTCAGAAAGAGGTCAGCTAAATAAGAGCTCTTATTTATACACCTGGATTCGTAATTTCAGGGTTTTTTCCTTATGGTAACAAATGCCTCCTTTTGTATTTGCAAGTACCACCTGGCTCTCACCATACTGTTTTGAAGGCAGTAGAGTGTAGGGCACTGATGTAGTGACTGAGGTATAAAGTCTGTCCTAATCCAGAAAATTTGTACTTGTTTTCATGGTAAATATTGATATTGAAAACTTACTATACTTTAAATTAGGGTTTGGGGGAAAGTATATTTGGAAAGCTTCATTATACTTATTTTCAGCCTGATCAAGTCACCTAATTCATAAATAACCTTTTACAGCAAAGACAGTATAATGATCACTGATAACATTTTATCATACTATTTTGATATAATAAAAATAAAAAGTTAAGAGTACTATTACAATGAAATCTATAGAAAACAAAAATGAAAAATCACTTACTTGATATTATCAAGACAGCCTGATTCAGGTTTCAGTATGGCAGTATGATGAAACATTTTATATAAAGCAATTCCCAGGAAGATTACATTAAGCTGGAATGTAAAAAGTATGTTATGCATAATCACAGTAGGAAAAAACAAAACAAAACAAAAAACCAAGTCTATTCTGTGTAACGAGTGAAGTGTTCTGGGAAATTAACTTTTAGGATACTTAAAGGAATTGGATCATAGATAACTGCCCTGTATTTTAGCAAAGGCAAGAAGTCTATTTTGGGAATGTGGATTCCACTAAATAGCAGAGCACTGCTATGCTGAATACACACAAATACAATATTAGCAGCAGGTGAAATGATGCTGTGGAAATTTTGAAAGGATTCACAACCCAATGTATGTTTTTAAAAAATAACTAAACAAACACAATACTTATTCTAAGTGTGTTACTATTTCCGTACTCAAAATTTCTTCAAATTTATTACTTAGGGATACATTTTCAAATTTTACAATATGAAAATACAATATGTAAAATCAATGTATTTTTGCATAGCTTATTCAAAAAAATTGGAATATGCTGGTGAAATTCTGATGTGACAACTAAGATACAAATGGAGGGAACCCTCATGATAGTGTATCACTGAAAGCCGAAGAAGCACATGACTTAAAACAAGATACTTAAGTGTACATCACCAATGCAGCTTCCATTTAAACACTTCAGAAAAGCACATACTGAACTGTCCTTTTCTACTTGACCGGCTTATCTACTCCATAACTTGGGACTGGTGGAGGCTAGAAAAATCCAATTAAAAGCCGCACTGAAATTCTCTCTAATACAGCTTCAGGATTTTTAATGAATCATCTCCTTATCTAAAAGAACTCAAAAGTAAAAGTTTAGGTGGCTGAAATGTCTATTCTAAACTGAATCCATTTTCCATTTGGTGAGAAAACCTGATTAATATTGCCATAAGGCTATCAATAGTCATTACTATCCTTGCTTTTGCTTCTTTTCTGTTTCTTTTTCTGCTGAAATATTCCTATTTGATTGGAGAGTGCTGCTTGGTCCCTGCTGTCAGTATAAGTTGATATGTTTCATTTTGGGCAACTGTTTCCCACTACTGTATGGGTATTATTTTATATGTAATACCTGTACCATATTGTGTTTCCAAAGTCTGAAACATTGCTGAATTCCAAAATATATATGCCTCAATGTGTTTCAGGTAAGAAATTATAGCCCTGTCTTTTATTCAAAGTCAAGGGGCAAACATTTTATTCCAATGAATACCAACTTTGTGTTTCTGTAAACAATGATACTAATAATTTTGTTTTAATTAGTATAATACTGGAAATCAAGATATTATGCATTTAAAAATGAAAAAGAAAGCATGATTCTGGAATATATGTCCAATTTAGTTGTGCTATCTGGAGTAAAATCTTTATTTTTAAATATTCATGTAAGACACAAAAGTAGAAGGAACAATCAGGTATTTTCTCACCTGTCCAATCTCCAATGAAATAATCCCAAAGAAAAAGAATGGAAATACACTGTTTGTCTCAGTTATAGTCATCACTGTTCAAATTATCTACACAACCAAAAGGATTATGTTACATTGAACTCCCCAATCCCCATGCATAAAATCTTCCAACCACATGTTTTCTTTTCCCACAGGTTCTGATGAACTATTTTACCATATAAGAGTAGACTAGAATGAATGTCTAATTGCTTGAGTTATGTAGGGTCAAATAAGTACATGCTTTCTCCAAATTAACCTATGTAAATTAAATAAATTTAGTGCAGGGATAGTGAAAGTTTTATTTGTTGACCTGGGAAACACAAAGTTAATTAGGAGTTCTCACCATAATTATCAAGGTCGCTGGTCCTATAAAACTCCAAATGAAGTAGGTGTCAAGTCGGAGCCAACATCTGCAATGAAACACAAGGGAGAGAAGGCATTCAAGGACTGGGCATGGGACATACATCAAGAGTAAGAGAGTGACAGAGAAGAATGTGAGCTGCAAAGCATTCCACTGGGAGACAGGAAATATTACATTGCTTGTTCATTTAAATGCTGAATTATGTGCCTGATTTCTGACAGCACTATTGATGGAGTAAGATAATTACCCCTGGAGGAAGCAGGGAGAAAATGGCACTGGGCCTATTTGCTAAGGCCTTTTGTGTATGTCCTTAGAAACCTTATAAAAAAAAAGAAAGAAAGAAAAAGGAAAGAAAAAGCCATACACAGAACCATTAAATTGCAGAGTTTTAAGCTATCCTTTTCTCTCCAATTACAGTGGTACATAACCTGTCTATCAGCTGTCCGGCAGAGTGACATTTTCCTGTCAAGATCTGAGGAAATTCAGTACAAAGAAGAAATAAATTTGGTATCAGGAGATTGAAGTTTAATTAGGTTGGGCAACCAACCTTTGAGAGCTCTTAAAAAGTGCATTGTTACTGTTCATACTTCTGGGGTTGCAAATGATCCTTAGCATCCCATGAAGTTGATTCATGACCTAAAAGTAAATTATTAATCACTTAATTTCAGCCACATTTAATACTTCCCCAATTCTTAAAGCCTCTGGGAAATTACATTTTCATTCTTCAGTATGACAGGAAGACAAAATGGAACTGACTAGTTATGAGAAAGATTAATGTAAATTCTGAACAAATTATATTTGATGTTAAAAATAATATCTTGAATTATTTGTCATTTTGCTGTATTTGAGGCATAATTAAACAGAAAGATCTTTAGTAGTAAATATTCAAGAGTGTTTTGATGTGTGTTCTAAACTTGCAAATGTTAAGGATTTAAATATTCCAGTGATTATGCAAATGTTATTTAAACCTAAGTAATAATGGAATACAAATGAAACTATTAAGAAATAAATCTATAAATACAAATCAATAAAGAAATTGATTAAAAATATTTTTCTATTTTTTGATAAAATATAAAATAGTTTAAAAAAAGAATAAATAGACATACATCAATCAGATAAATAAAAGTTGAATGAAAAAGTCAGGTTAAGCATCTACCTACATATATATTAAATACACACCTATAATAGATGTTATATATATTACTTGTATAAACACAAACATAATTTCTATATACTTAATGCTGTGTATCTTTGATAAATACATATATATTTAGTTTTTAATGGAAAAGAAAAAAAAAAATCAACCTCATGTTAGAGTTTGCTCTCACATGAGAAAGAAAAGGATTGGAATTTGACCGAAAGAGCTATGTGTTTGTTTCAACAATTACTGGAATTTAAAATGTCAAAATAATAGTAGTTTTAATATTTGAGTAATGAGGTAGTGATTTTTATTATGGTTTCATTTTGTTCTCACTTTCTGTAACTTGCAAATTTTTCAAAAAAGTTTAAAAGCTAGATTTCACATGAAAAAATCCTTTAAAAAATCAACTTTAAAACAGCATCTTGTCTTTTATTAAGTTAAATACATGTAAACTAATTTCAATAAAGTACAATAGGTAAGAGATTGACTTCATATTTTTATATGAATAAGATCATTTCTTTTTATTAAAAATAAAAATGCTTACGAAGATGTTATTATTGAAGCAATCAATGCTTCAGTTACTAGATATTTATTTGTTTGAATGAGTATCTATCCTATTGCTGTGCTGTTCAATAACACTGTTCAGAGCAGCTAGAAGTGTGGTACTGCCCACAAGCAGAAACAAACCAGGAAACTCAAAGTTAACATATGAAAATTATTTTCATTCTTACCACAGTCTAGTTTACCACCACCTTAATAAAGGGGTTTGTGTGTATATGTAAGTGATTGAAGTGAACGGGAAAATTTAACGGGTAGCTCAGGGTTCTCAACAAACACTGTATTTTCCCTGAGGGTAAAAACAATAAAGGACAATTCAGGGACAATTTTTCAGATTAGAACAGACATGAACACATGCACACACACACAGACACACACACACTCAGCACAGGATGTTGCTGAAATTACACTAACATAATACTATACTAATTATACATTTAAGAATGATTGTTAATGGTATAACTCTGGTTTGTAGGTCAAACAAGTTAGAGGCAACCTGAGAACTATTGCACATTTTCAGCAAATTCTTTTTATAGAAAACTTGCTTCCAGATCTTCTGAAAAAATGTTATTTTACAGATTAAGATCTCATACAAAAAAACATTAATTAACTTAGAGAATTACAAAACTTTTATGTCATAAAATATTGAGTTTAAATAAAATAATGTCATTAAATTTAAGCATTACAAAGCTTTATTTTTTTGCAAATAACCTCAGTTTAGCAAATGCTTTCTTTGGAAGTGTGCTTTTGGTATAATTTTTTTCCTCTAAATATGAAAGGGAAATTGGAAATTATTTTTATTCTTTAAGAAAATTCTTCAATATCTTTTTGGTGGAACAGACTTAAATTCCTTTCAGAAGTAAACAGTGAATGAGGCAGCATGAAACAATTTACTAAGTAGATCATCTCTCCATGAGCACTGTCTGGGCCTCATTCTCTTCTGGAAGGTTCTGTAGCAGGAATGTGGGTTCTAATCTGATTGCCATCTGGCCCCACCTGCTGTTGTTTTTGCCCGCAAGCTGGCTTTCTCAAAGCTGTGTGTATTTCATCTATTTCCTATTACCTGTCTTAAAAATTTGCATGATTCCCACCTCAATTCACTGTGCCAATGTTGAAACGATTCACTTTGGCTTTAACATGAAGATATAAGAACCAAGATGCATTATGTAAAGGTACAGTTCCCAATGAGAAATGTAATTGTGTTGTACACCTACAATGTACCAATAAAAGAATTTAATAAAGTGCAAAAAAAAATGAAGAAGATATTATGTGGGGTGTATATGTAAGGACACTTCATCCTATTCTAGAAATTTGGCCACTTCATATCTTTTGTATACAATTCACAACTACTGGTTAAGAGGCAACAGGGTCAGATGAGTAAGACAAATGCTAGAGGAACAATTTTATCACACAAAAATTATAAAGTTTGCCTTGCTTGGCCAAATAGCAATTGAAGAATACCATTTATTATAAAATTGACTTCTTCCACAAAGCAATCTTTAACTTGTGAAATTAGAATTTTGATAGGCAATCCTGTTTAAATTTGCAATTATCTTAAAAAATCAAATTCAATCATAATGTATATAACTTTCTGTGTTAACTTTATAGAATTACTATAGCAAAATTAACTGACACAAAATTGAAAAGTAAGTGTATCTTGAGCACACTACATCTCTACTTGAATACTGAAATCGTTTCCATAACAATAGTCTGGAATTAATAGGATCGCTTGTCATATACTACAGAATTTACTTGTCTTTTATTTTACTTAGGTGACACAGAGGTGCCTTTTAATTTCTATTTTTGTAATATATTTTTCAAACAATAAGAGTTACATACTGTTATATGATACATAATTAAGTCTTACTGAATTACTTTTAAGTTTATTGGTCTGAACACTCAATAGAACTAGCGGTAAGCCAGAGGGATAAATTATTATTCTCCTCCAGAATAGTTCTATTTTTAAATAGAAGACGCCTCATTGAAATTAATAATAAAAGTGTTCATATCAATATCATCCTCTCCATGAAAAGTCAGTTACTATCCAACAAGAACTACCTTCATTTTTATTCAGAAAAAAAGAGAAAAATGAAGCAAGTTAATATTTCAAACTGAGACAAATTCATTTCTCAAAGTGGGAGAACAGAAAACAATACTTTTAAGGTTTATGCTCTTCTGCTAAACTACTTACCATTTTATTGTCATGAGTCATTTGCAATGGCATAATTCTGTTTTTATAAAAATAAGGTTAACTATCCAACATACATAAATGTCACCCAAATCATGTTTTACACTGTTTTTAGATACCAATAACATTACCAAAACATAGTTTCTTATTCAAAGTCTTCAATGTATAATCATTAAAATGACTTGGGACATTGAATTTTGTTGCTGGTTTAATTCATTTATATCAAAGCAGATATCTACCTATTCAGCAAAGGTTTCTGAAGTAATATAAAATAGCAATAGTGCTTAGAATAAAAAACTAGCCATAGTATATCATATGTAAGTTATATTGCCTTTATATCCACAACATATCATTTTTTAAAAGTGTTTCACCATGTTTCCAGCAAAATACATCTTCTTATGAGGGACTACAAAAGCAAGAATGGTACTATTTGCTATAATTTATTAATACATGTTGGCATAATTGCCATAATCCAATCTTTCAGAAGTGAATACAAAATGATACAAGAATTGAAACCATTACTAAAAAACTTGGATGCTTATTAATATAATTTAGTTTATAATTTTAAAGTGTTGCTGATAAAGTTTGTATTTTTTCATTTGTATCAGCCAAATATTAGAACCAATAATAATAGTTGCAATTTAATAAATGCCTATATGTGCCACATAATTTATACGTGTAACACTTACATACATTATACATGCACACACATATACATATATGTATTTTTTATATATTAACACAGTTTCAAACTTTACAACAGTCTTGAAAGATCCTTATTATAAACCCCACTTTACAGAATAAGAAAGTGAAATTCAGGGCGACCAGCATTAATTCTAGTCTACTTGATTCCAAAATCCCTATGGCTATGGATGCTTCAGGAAGAAAATAAAAATTTATGTAATAAACCAATAAAGATATAGCTTAATCATAAATTCTCAATCAACAGATGAGAAATGTATATGCTTCATATAAAGCACAGATTATGGAAATGTCTAAAGTAAAAATATCAAATCTTTTCAAATGTCAGATCATCTCTTGATATTAATGAAAATTTTAGTATTATTAACTAGCTTTACTGCAATACAATTTGTATGAAGCACTCATTTAAAATATAGAGTTGAATTGCCTTGAGTACACTTAAGAGTTGTGAAACAATCAACATAACCTAGTTTTACCTTTCTATTACACCAAAATGAATGCCTGTTCTTATTAAGTCAGCCCCTTGTCTGTCTTCCTCCCGCCCCACAAAGGTGCATCCATGCTCTCACTGCTGTGCAGCAACCCCAGTACTTCCTGTGCTAAAAATCTTCCTCTTCTGGGTATTTCATATGAATGGGAACATAGAACATGTAACTTTTGGGATTGACTTCTTTCATTTAACATAATATTTCATTATCTAAATTTTACCATGTTTTACTACCTTATTTTAATCTATCATATAAATATATCCCATTTTATTTATTTCATCAGTTAATGGACATTGCATGCTTCTATTTTTTGGCTAACATAAACATTGCTACTATTAACATTACTATACATTTTTTATAAAAAATTATGCTTTAGGGCCAGGGATTTAGCTCAGTGGTTTTGCTGCTTGCCTTGCAAGCACAAGGGCTCGAATTTGATCCCCGGTACCAAAAAAAAAAAAAAAAATTATGCTTTATTTTTCTTGGGTAATATCTAGGAGTAGAACTGCTGGTTCAATATGGTGGCTATTTTTAAATGTTTATCTTTTGAAGTAGCTAACTGCAGCATTATATATTGCAACAAGAAATACATTAGGTAGTCAATTCCTTTACAATTATATTTTTGTTGTAGGCATATTATTGGATGAAGTAATTACATATTAACTGATCACTGGATGTGTAATGATAGCTGTGGAAGTTAGCATACTGCTTTGGTTCCAACAAGAATTCATGTCCAATATTTGATTTTAGGTAAAATATTTCATTGCATTTTAGAAATAACACTCCTCTTTTGTATGGCTAATTCGATAATATGAAATTTATGCTGAACATAGAATTCTTAAATATGATGACAGTTAAGTCCACTAGTAAAGATCCTGGGTGATAAAATAATGATTAAAATAAATCCTTAATCTCTAATACACCTAGACATAAACATGGTCTTGAGTTTTAATACTATAGTATACAAATATACACATGTACCCTTCACTTACATATTGACTGATTACTTCAACATGTCTTTCAAATATAATTTTTTATTATGAGTACTATATCCACTGGTGCAACTATAGTTGAACATACCTGGTGATAATATAAACAGTAAAGTGATTGTTTAATGTCAATGAAATATTATAACATGTCATATAATAATGGCTTGAGAAATACTCCATAACAAAATACAATTTTATTTGAGTAGGTTTAATTGTTTAGATGAAAAAACATTAAAAAATTCTGTACATATTTTATTACATGTCAAATTTAATGTTTCTTGATTTGTCTGTCTTTTGAATAACACTACAATATAGTATTTTGTAAAAAATAACAATAACCACTTCTCTACTCAAATGCTTATGCTGGTTGGCTGATGAAGTGAAAATAAAAGAATTTGGAGTCTTAAGACTAACAAAGAACACTCTATTCAGAGTTTCTTTTAATCTAGCCAGCTGGGAAGACAAACGTATGATTTCATAGATGATTTATAAGAAGTTTCAGATCACAAAATTTGATTCCAATTATTTTTAAGAGCTTGGCTATTCTTGTAGTACTCCAGGATTTCTTATTGGTCAGAAATGTTTATGACTTAATCTCTATCTTTTAGAAACACCTTATCAATTTTCTAGCCCATACTTTATCTCTTAGATTATTCTCTGAGCTTTAACCTTGCCCAGTGCTGTCCTTACTCCTGACTGCCATTCATTTTCTCTTTCTCCAATCCACTAACAATGGTACCCACTGCTTTTTCAGTTGTAGGCATGAAATTATGAGGAAAGTGCTATAAATTACTAATTTGATTTTTAATTTAAATAAAAATTAATTGTAATAGGCTTGCATTTTTGGGTAACATTAAGGTAATTAAAGTTTAAGTGAATTGATTAGTTTCAGGTTATAAAACCAAAATACTTAGCAATGAATATCCAAAAGAGTCTGGCCTGATTTATTATAAAGTCAATGTCAACTTTTGCTATAAACACCTACTGAGGATATTCCATTGAATGGCTTCACTAAATGTCTGTATGAATGTGTGAGAAATGAAGAGAAAATACAAACCTAGATACAAAAATGAAACAATTATTCATTATTAATTATGCAATTAACAGATTTGTGATCCCCTAGCAGAGCTATTTACAAAAAAGAATTTTGTTCATTTAAGTAGAATTTTAAATGTCACATTATGTCCAACTATTATTTTAAGTACATTATTAGTTGTGTATCAGACAATATGAATTTTTAAACATTAGAAAATGACACTCTTGCAAGCACTGCAAGTTGAAGACAAACTGAACATCTCAAAATCAAATTATGTTTGCTTTCTGTGTATGTTTTCTACATAATAATAAATTCAACAGTCCTAATAATACTTCATGAAAATCATAAAATAATCCATCAGCCAGATGGAATATCATAGTTACCTCTATCTGTATCAAAATAACATTTATTTACCTTATCAAATAATTTTATCTCTAACTTTATCTCTTCCCATTTTTATCACTGTCTACTGTTTAGAAATCCAAGTTATTATTGTTATTATCAAAGGCCTCAAATATAAAACTTCACTATCAGTAAAATGAAATGATTCATCAAAGTAAGAAGAAAGAAAATGGAAAAATGCCTAACATCAGAATTACTGCAATATATACTAAGTAATTTTATTCTAGATATATTCTAAGTAGGTGAGACTGAGAAGATAAAATGTAGAAATCATGCAGTTCCAAAAATAAGTTAAAAAACTTTAAGACATAAACACTTCCTATTTTGAACTTCATAAGAATTTACAGAAAATAGAGAGCCGCCCCCAGCGCCGAGGAGGAGGTGAGCATTCTGGGCTGGCATACCACTGCCCCTAGTGACAAGAAGCAGAGAAGCCCCCAGTGATGAGGAGAAGCCTTCTGGGCCGCCATACCATTGCCCCCAGCAACCAGGAGGTGAGCCATGAGGTCGCCAGCAGCACAAACAACCCTCCTCAGCCTCTCCACCCCTGCTGAAATGAGAAGACACCTACACAAGTTTCAAAACCAGACTTGCAGATCACGTAAGGCCACCCCAGAGGGAAACGAGATGGAACAATCTGATACTCAACAACCTGAACTCCCTGAACTAGCAACAAAAGAGGATCGGGGAAAAAATGAAATCAGAAATAATTTCTCAGATAACAGCAAAGATTGTACCCATAATGCAAGACATGATTAATAAATCTACAGAGGACACATACAAAAAAATAGAGGAGCTGAGAAACATGATGGAATCACAACATAGGAAACAAATGGAATCCATAAAACAGATACAAACAGATTTCCAGGAGATTAAAAACACCACTGAAAGTTTATGCAGCAGAATGAGTCAATGTGAGGACAGAATTTCAGCTATAGAAGATGAATGAACAGGAAAAGAAAAATTTCTTTAAAATAGTAAGGGACCATGAAAAATCAATCCAGCAGCTGCTAGACGATGCAAAGAAGAATAACATAAGACTGATTGGAGTCAACGAAGAAACAGGAGAGAGTGCAGATGACATAAAAAAAAAACTGTTCACAGAAGTGATGCCAGAAAACTTCCCAAGCAGAGAAAAAGAACTTGACATAAAGATAAATAAGGCACATAGGACTCCAACCAGACATAACCAAAAACAATCTACACATAGTCATATAATAGTTAAGATTCCAGAAACCCAACAGAAGAAAGTTCTACAAGCAGTTAGAGAAAAGAAACAAATCACATACAAAGGAAAGCCCATTAGAATCACAGCAGACTTCACAATGCAAACTCTTAAGGCAAGATGAGCTTTGAGTGACTTATTCCCAGCCCTAAAGGAAAACAGCCTACAACCCAGATTGATGTACCCCAGAAAACTATCTTTCAAAATTGATGGAGAAATGAGATACTTTCATGACCAAGAGCACCTGAGGAACTTCATGAATATCAAACCAGCACTCCAAAAACTTTTAGACAATATCCAAGGAAAAGTCAAAGATCACAACCCCAGAAAGCACAGCAGAATGAATCCATCAGGCACAACAAGAAATTAAAGCAAAGGGGGAGAATCCAACAAAAAGAAAAAGTCATGACAATGATAAGTCAATACAAATCAGTTATAATCATCAATGTTAATGGTCTCAATTCAACCAATCAGAAGAATCAGATGGGCAGAATGAGTCAAGAAGCAAGATTCAAAAATATGCTGCATACAAGAAGCACACTTAATTTTTTTTATTTATATATTTATTGGTACATTTTAGGTATACAATACATTTACATTTATCATCGGGTGTTTGTACCTGAATATGATGTATCTTACTTTTAATTTTTTTCTCCCATTGCCTGTGCAAGCTTCACCCCCACTGCCCTTCCCTATTTACACAGACTTTGATTCCATTTTTCTTTCTTTTGCATAATTTTTCCTTTCCCTTCTTCCCTTTCCCCTTTCCCTCCTGCCACCCTCAAACCTTGGACCTTTCCCTATTTCAAATTATCAATTATTCATTTTAATCATTTTCATTCTTATTTACACTTTCATTTTCTCACACTAGAGAAACTATTTGGTATTTACACATGTGTGTCCTGCTTATTTCACTAAAGAAAATGGCCTCAATATGCACTCATTTAGCTATAAATATCTCCAGGTTCTCATTCTTTATGGCTGAGGAGTACTCCATTTTGTTAAAAAAAACCCACATTTTCTTTATCCACTTTCCAGTCAATGGGCACTTGGGCTATTTCTAAGCTTTAGCTATTACAAACTGTGCCGCTATAAACATAGGTGCACATATATTGCTGTGGTATGATTCTTTTAATTCTTTGGGGAAGATTCCCAGTAGGGGAATAGCTGGGTCAAATGGGACCTGTAGTCCTAGTACTTTGAGGTATCTCCATACTGATTTCCACAGTGGTTGCACCAGTCTACATTCCCACTAATAGTGGAGAAGGGTTCCTTTCTCTCCACACCCCTGCCAGCATTTGTTATTGGTTGACTTCTTGATAGCAGACATTCTTTCTGGGGTGAGGTGGAATCTCAGTGTTGTTTTCATCTTCATCTCTCAAATGACCAGTGATGTTGAACATTTTTTCATATATTTATTTGCTGTTTTTACTTCTTTGTCTGTGAAATGTCTGTTCAGTTTGGATGCCCATTTTTGAATTGGGTCTTTGAATTTGGAGGGTCTGATTTTTTTCAGTTCTTTATATATTCTTGATAGTAGACCTTTGTCTGAGGTACAGCTGCTAAAATTTTTTTCCCACATTGTAGGTTGTCTCTTAGCTTTGTTGGTAGTTTCTCTAGCAGTGCAGAAGCTTTTTAATAAAATGAGATCCTAGTTGTTGATTCTTTGTGCTAGCTCCCATGCTACTGAAGATTTGTTCATAAAGTCTTTTCCTACACCAATGTCATCAAGAGTTCTACCTAACTTATCTTCCAGCAAGTTTAGTGTTTCTGTCTTAATATTTAGATCTTTAATCCACTTCAATCTTAGTTTAGTGCACAGTGATAGGTATGGATCTAGTTTTAACTTTGGCAGGTTGAAATCCTGTTTTTCCAACACCATTTATTAAATAGACTTTCTTTCCTCCAATGAGGGTGGATGGCTCCTTTGTCAAAGATTAGGTGGTTGAGTATGTCTGGAGTTGTTTCTGCATCTTCTAATCTATTCCACTGATGTTCAGGTCTGTTTCTTTGCCAGTACCATGCTGATTTTATCACAGTAGCTTTGTAGTATAGTTTCAAGTTGGGGATTGTGATACCCCCAGCCATGTCTCTGTTGCCTAGAATTGCTTTTGCTCTTCTAGGCTTCTTCTGGTTTCAAATGAATTTTTGGATTTTTTTCTCTAGTTCTATGAAGTATATTGTTGGAATTTCAATTGGCATTGGATTAAATCTATATAGTAGTTTTGGAAGTATGGCCATTTTCACTATATTGGTTCTTCCTATGCAGGAACAAGGGATGTCTTTCCATTTTCTTATATCCTCTTTGATCTCCTTCTTCAGAATGCTGTAGATTTCAGTGTAGAGGTCTTTTGCTTCCTTTGTTAGGTTGAGTCCTAGATATTTCATTTTTTCAGACGCTATTGTAAAAGGAATTATTTCCCAAATTTCTCTCTCAATGGGTCTGCTATTTGCATATAAGAAGGCTATTGTTTTTTGAGTGTTGACCTTGTATCCAGCTACTCTACGGAATCTGTCAATTAGGTCTAGAAGACTTTTGACTGAGTTTTTTGGATCTTCTATGTAAAGTATCATATAATCAGCAAATAAGGACAGTTTCACTTCTTCCTTTCCTATCTTTATTCCTTTTATTTCTTTCTCTTTTCTAATTGCTATGTCTAATGAGAAACACACTTAATTAAAAACAAAACTAATAGACTGAAAGGTAAAGGTTGGAAAAGAATACTCCATGCAACAGGAACCTGAAAAAAAGCAGGAGTAGCTATCCTCTTTGCAGAGCAAGTGGATTTCAAACCAACACTGATTAAGAGAGACAAAGAAGGACACTACTTCCTTCTAAAGGGAACAATCCAACAGGAAGAGATGACAATCATAAACGTCTATGCACCAAACACTATTTCATCTGACTATATAAAACAAATACTAATGGACATGAAAAATCAAATAAGCACTAATACAATAGTAGTGGGGGACTTGAATACCCCACTGTCACAAATAGACCAACTACACAAAAAACAAGCAATGAAATACTAGAACTCAATCAAACTCTTCAACAAATTAACTTAATAGATGTTTACAAAGTGTTCCACCCAACAAAATCAGAATACGCATTCTTTTAAGCTGCACACAGGTCATTCTCCAAAATACACAACATACTCGCTCATAGAACATGTTTAAGTAAGAGCAAAAGAACTGAAGGTATTCCCTGTATATTATCAGATCATAGTGCAATGAAATTGGAGATCAATAGCAAAAGAAACCATAAGAATTTCATAAATGCATGGAAATTGAACAATACACTTCTGAATAACCAATGGGTAACAGAGGAAATTTAAAAAGAAATCATAGTTCCTACAATAAAATGGCAATGACAATACAACATATCAGAATCTATGGGACACAATGAAAGAAGTCTTATGGGGGAAATTCATAGCAGTGAATACTCATATTAGGAAAACAGAGTGAGCCCAATTACACAACCTGATGCTGAACCTCAATCTTCTAGAAAAAGAAGAGCAGGGCAAACCCAAAGCTCATACAAGGGAGGAAATTATAAAGATCAGAGGAGAAATCAATGCAATGGAAACTAAGACAACGATACAAAAAAATCAATGAACCCAAGCGTTGGTTCTTCAAAAGAATAAACAAAATTGACAAAACCTTAGCCAACCTTATCAGAAAAAGGAAAGAAAAGGCCCAAATCCATGCAATTAGGTATATAAAGGATGAAATTGCAATGGACCCAGCAGGAATCCACAGGATCATCAATACCTACTTTGAGAACCTATATGCCAATAAGATGGAAAACAGAAGAAAGGGACAGATTCCTAGATAAGTATGAATTACCAAAGCTGAATGAAGAAGACCTAAAAATTCTAAACAACCCAATATCAACCAATGAAATTGAAAACATAATTACCAACTAAGAAAAGTCCAGGTCCTGATGGCTTCCCTGCTGAATTCTACAAGACAGTTAGAAAGGAACTATTGACACTACTGTTTAAACTCTTCAATGATATTGGAAGGGAAGCAATACTCCCAAATTCATTCCTGGAACCAAGCATCACCTTGATGCCCAAAGCAGAAAAAGACCCAACGGAAAAAGAGAACTATTGGCCAATCTCAGTAATGAACATAAATGCAAAAATCCTTAGTAAGATAATGGCAAATAGAATGCAGAAGATCATCAAGAAGATCATACACCCTGATCAAGTGGGATTCATCTCAGGGATGCAGGGATGGTTCAACATATGCAAATCAATCAGTGTAATACATTATATCAATAGAGCCAAACACAAAAACCATATGATCATCTCAATTGATGCAGAAAAAGCATTTGACAAAATCCAACACTCATTTTTGATAAAAACCTTACAAAAAAATTGGACTAGACGGTCTCTACCTCAATCGGATAAAAGCCATCTATGAAAAACCAACAGCTAATATCATAAAAAATGGTCAAAACCTGAAATCCTTCCCACTAAAATCAGGAGCAAGACAAGGATGTCCGCTATCACCACTCCTGTTCAATATAGTTTTGGAAATATTAGCCACAGCAATTAGACAAGAGAAAGAAATAAAAGAAATAAAGATAGGAAATGAAGAAATCCAATTGTCATTATTTGCAGATGACATGATACTCTATACAGAATACCCCAAGAATGCCACCAAAAGTCTTCTAGGCTTAATAACCAAATTCAACAAAGTAGCTGGATACAAGGTCAATACAAAAAAATCAATAGCTTTTGTATACACAAACAACAAATTCACTGAGAGAGAAATAGGGCAAATAATTCCTTTGACAATAGCATCCAAAAAACTGAAATACCTAGGAATTAACCTAACAAAAGAAATCAAAGCCCTCTTCTCTGAAAACTATAGGACTCTGAAAAGAGAGATTGGAGATGATGTCAGAAAATGTAAAGACAGCCCTTGCTCCTGGGTAGGAAGAATAAACATAGCGAAAATGGCCATACTTCCAAAACTGCTATATAGATTCAATGCAATCCCAATTGAAATCCCAGGAGCATACTTCACAGACCTGGAGAAAACAATCCAAAAATTCATTTGGAACAAGAAGAGACCTAGAATTGCAAAAGCAATTCTAGATAACAGAGACATTGCAGGGGGTATCAGAACCCCCAACTTGAAACTTTACTACAAAGCTACTGTGATAAAAACAGCATGGTACTGATAAAGAAACAAACCTGAGGACCAGTTGAACAGATTAGAAGATGCAGAAACAACTCCAGGCACACTCAGCCACCTCATCTTCAACAAAGGAGCCAAACACCCTCACTGGAGGAAAGATAGCCTCTTTAATAAATGGTGCTGAAAAAATTTGGTTTCAACTTGCCAAAGATTAAAACTAGAAGTACATTTCTCACCATGCACTAAACTAAAATTGAGATGGATTAAAGATCTAAATATTAAAATAGAAACACTAAACCAGCTGGAAGAGAAGTTAGGTAGAACTCTTGAAGACATTGGTGTAGGAAAGATTTTATGAACAAAACCTCAGTTGCCCGTGAACTAGCACAAACTATCAGTAAGTGGGTTCTCTTCTTATTAAAAAGCTTCTGCACAGCAAGAGAAACCACCAACAGTGTGAAGAGACAACCCACAATGTGGGAAAATATTTCACCTGGTGCTCCTTAGACAAAGATCTATTATCTAGAATGCATAAAAACTTAAAAAAAATCAATCCTCCCAAATTTAAAGACCCAATCCAAAAATGGGCATCTGAAATGAACAGACATTTCTCAGACAAAGAACTAGAAATAGCAAATAAATACATGAAAAAATGTTCAGCATCACTGGTCATTCAAGAGATGTCAAAGAAAACAAGGCTGAGATTCCACCTCACCTCAGAAGGAATGACTGCCGTCATGAAATCACCCAATAACATATGCTGGCGGGGCTGTGGGGAAAGAGGAACACTGCTCCACTGCTGGTGGGAGTGTAGACTGGTGCAACCACTGTGGAAATCAGTATGGAGAATCCGCAAAGAACTAGGACTGGATGTCCCATTTGACCCAGCTATTCCCCTGCTGGGTATCTTCCCCAAACAATTAAAAGTATCATACCACAGTGATATATGTGCACCATGTTAATAGCAGCACAATTTGTAATAGCTAAATCTTGGAAGCAGACCAATTGCCCATCAACTGGAGAGTGGATAAATAACATATGGATTTTTTATAAAATGGAGTACCACTCAGCCATACAGAATGGAAATTAGAGACATTTATAGCTAAATGCATGCACAGTTGAGGAGATACTCTTAAGTGAAATAAATAGGACACACATGTGTAAATACCAAATAGTTTTCTAATGTGAGAAAGTGCAAGTGTAAATAAGAACTAAAGATATAATAGATAACGTGAAATAGGAAAAAAAGGGGCAAAGGGGCAGTGGGAAAGGTAGGGGAAAGGAAAGAAGGGAATGGAATTAATATGAGAAAATGCAAAAATGGAAACAAAGTCTTTGTAAAAAGGAGGGATGGAGGGGTTGAAGGGAGGGTGGGGGAATGGGGAAAAAATAAGAACCAAGAGAGATTATGTGAAGGTGCAAATTTCCAATGATAAATGTCATTATATTGTATACCTAAAATATACCAATAAAATTCATAATAAAAGAAAATGGAAAAAGGAATTTATAGAAAATAGCTGACAATATTTCTCAGAGTTCTGGCTAATGTTAGTTTATATTTTTAGTTACAAAAAGAATCCACATAGCACATAGGACAGCAACATTATCAAACAACAAAACAGTAGAGTTACATAAAAAGAAGAGTTTTTTGGTGAGCAGTGCCTAGGAAAGACCATGTGAGAACAAATAGCAGGAATCAACCACAGTCGTAAAATAGAACAACAAAGACAGATAAAACATTTAGGACCAGAATAAGTAATTCTGTATGCAGAAATCCTATGTGTTGTGTGAAAAATTATTGTTTATATTTTTCTTTGACAAGATATTGATTGAGTCCTGGTGGAAGAAGGACAGTTTATTCCAGCTTCTCCAATAATTACCAGTGAATGAATAATTTTTCCCTTCTCAATACCTGTTTCTTTAATGAGTAAAGCATCAGAATATCACTGTATTGACAGTGGGATGAATTCCAAAAATTCCAGAAGTTAAACATTTTTCCCATGTATTCTGAAGGCATCTCTGTGGACAACTTTTTAAAAATACGTAAACATATTAAAATGTTTTATGCCTGCTTTTGATAGAATTTTAATGAAAATTCCCCTATTCTAATCTCTCTTTTACCTATCCTCCCTTTTTTTTATAGTATCTGTTTCTCTCTCCTTTAGGATGGAAAAAAATCATTCCAAAACTGAACTATTAAGGTTTGTTTAAGTGAGTGCCTGGGAAATAAATTAGCCTATTCCTACAAAGTAATACAGCCAGTAATTAAGACTTCTAGGTATAGTGCAGGAAATTAAAGCAGCGATGGCCAAACCTTTAACAAAGTCAAGAGAGACTATTCAGAACCAATTTTAAGAATAGTCGGTTTCTGACTACCCAGAATGAGACATCTGTCTCCAAATGAATGACTAAAATACAAAGCAAACAAGTCATTCAGTAATGGGAAAATCTGCAAATGCCTAAGGAGAAAAAAATAAATGTTAAACAAAAACAAAAGCAGATCAAGACTTTCAAGAGAGAAATACTGGAACTACTTAAGAACAATATTTGAAATGGGGTAGGGTTAGAAATAATTCTATCACTCAACTTAATATTTTAAAGAAAAATGCATTAATCAACATGAAATATTACATGATCCAGGAGTAAACAAACAGGTTTCTTTTTAGGTAAATGAAAATATCCTAATGTTAGTGGTGATGAGTGCATAATCCTGTGAAAGTGTAAGAAGGAACTGAGGTGCATACTTTAAAGGAGTGAATTTTATAGTACATGAGTTATATCAGTAAAGATATTACTTTAAAAATATCATCAATCTAACACTTGTCCTCTAAGATATCTTTAGAGAGAACCTCAAATTATGTTTTTTCCACAGCTGGTATTGATGGAATAAACTCAGACTTGATTTACAATTCACAAATTCAGATTTTAAAAGTGTTGCTGTTAGTAACATATTGACAAATACCTTTATATAGCCCATGACTGTACTGAAGGGGGAAAATAACAGTATTTAGGTAGTCTTCTTTCTTAAATTTTAGTTTACTTTATATTTCTGTTCATCTCTTAATTGTATTGTTTCTATGCATCAACACCTATCCTACTTTAAGAATACTCCCAATAATTCAGTGTCCTCTTCAGATTGTTCCCTCTCTTAGGAAAAACAAATAAAGTGAGCTACTTTATTTCCAGCATATCCAGACTGCCTATTTGCTAGTAGAAAGTCATGAAATTTGGCTTATTAACTTTCACACAAACTGATGTTATCCAACCTCATCTGAGCCTTCACTGCTGTTTGGAAATCTTTTTATTAATGTCTAATTGGCTCCTTAACACATTTTCCACAGTGTTCATTTCAAAGCTTTTCAAATCTTCTGTCCTTTCAGTGTGACCTCATCTATTCATTCAATAGAAGTGAGCATCTTCTACTGGCTGGAAACTTTCATATGTGTTAAAATTTTCTTTGCTTTCTTTCACACTCACTTCAGAATAGAAAAGTCATTTGATCATTTTAAAAAATATCTTATTTCACTTGAAACCTAACGGGGTATACGACATGTCTGCCAAGTCTTATCATTATAACCAGAGGCAAGGCATTCATTTATATGGTTCTTGGCTGTTCATCTGTAATATGTATATCACGTATGTGATGAACTGTAAAACTGATATTAGTACTACATCAAGGTCTTCTTAATCTAGTGTTTAGTCATATCCATTTACTCAGCCCCAAGACCAATGATGGCAAACTTTTAGGGCTCTTGATGATAACAAAAACCATAGGTTTGCCACCACTGTCCAAGACCCTTCCCTTTCATTCAGTCTGTAAGCAATGAATACAAATGGGGCATATGATCTTTTTCTCTCCAGTAATCTCTTACCAACTTGATTCTTCTCATCCAATATATACTTAAGACTTCATCTGTTAAAATCCTCCCTCATTATTATCATCACCCAAGCTAGTATTTTCATTGTTTTTCTATGAAATTACTTCAGGGAATGGATATACATGAAGTTTCTACTTTCTCACTACTAATTTATCTCTTCATGCCTTCCAATTTGGCTTCTGCTTCCAGCACTTCCTCAAAATAGCTCTTGCAAAGGTCAAATGATCTTTCCTTAGTATCTATCCTACCTATTCTACTTGAGTTATTTTTGACATAAATAACCACTGATTTTGAATGAACTGGGACTTTATTCTCCCTTTCCTTAACCTTCAGTACTACTGTTCTTTCTGAGGCTCGTTACCTCTTTTTCTCTATCTTTATTGTCAATCTTGGTCTGCTTCCTAAATGTGAGCATTTATCAGAGTTCTATCTTGGTCTTCTTTCTACTTTCTTGTACTGAAGCTTTTATTCATTCTCAGGATCTCAAATGTTGTATTTATGTATATTACAAAAGCAACTTCAACTGAACTCCTTTCCAGTATGCTAGGCACCTCCCTCTGTATGCCTTATCAATTTAAAGTCATATCGGAAATAAAACTTGCCACTATACCTACACCAAACCCATAAAGGAAAAAGAAAGGAGAAACACAAGCCATATCTGCTTCTACAGTTTTCTTGCCAAAGATATGAAAAGTTTTCCAGAGACTAGGACTGAAACTACAGGAAGAAGAGAGGCCTCCAGTGTTGGGAAGGGCACCATCCTATAATTACAGAGCTGTCTGTACAGCTAGCTAGCTCTTCATGGTACAAATACCTCAATGCCCTGAAAAATAATAAAATTATCATCCTTCTAATTACTCAGTTATGATGTAGAAAAATATGCTGTCTTTAAAAAGCAACATACTGAGTTTCAAGAATTTTCTTTTCTTTTTTTTACACACATATGATAAAATGTAACAAAAATATAACCAGGCATTGAATAATGCCATTTTTTTCTCTGGTTCCTACATCAAATTCGGTGGTAATAGAAAATTTAAAGGTTTTATTTCAACTAGATTCACAGAGGAGGGGTTGGGGGAAGAAAGCAGCAGAGAACTCACACTTTGTCGGTCCCATAACTCCTGTAGTCCACGGCAGCTGACACAGCCACAATGAGCGCAGGCATCCCGTAGCCCACCAGATAGAAGTACTTCCGCCGCGAGTGCTCGCTCTCAAAGACCTCCACCAGCATGATGTACAGCTGCACACCCTCCAGGAACATCCATGTGAAGGCAGCCAAGAAGAAGAAATGTAGGAGTGCAGCAAACACAGCACAGGCAATCTGGGGAGAGGAACAAACTATTCAATCAAATATCTACCACATGGGATATCTGTCAACTGCATAAAACTAAAATCAATATTTATCAATACTGTAATACAAAATAGACTTGCAAGGGAATCACTGAGGTAAGATTCTTAAAGTACAAATATCAAAACTAAGTAAATACAATGTATCTTTAAAAGTTTTTTGAACATCAATAATGGTTTATGGATGATAGCACAGTATGAGAATAAGGAAAAATTATGACATATTAGGAAAAAATTCTATTAAGTGCCCATGGACAATTACCACTGAGCTTAATCTAAAGAGTCTTAAATAGATATCAAGAATTTTTCCCCTTGCAATAGGTATATACATATATTTTTTGTATTAGGGATCAAACTCAGGACTTTGTGTTTGCAAGATGGGCTCAGTGCCACTAAGCTAAAGCCTCGGCCCTTAGGCATATGTCATGTGTGTTTTAATACATGAATTTCTCTCTCTCTCTCTCTCTCTGTCTCTCTCTCTCTCTCTAATTTTTACGTGGTGCTGAAAGCCAGGACCTTCCACATGCAAGGAAAGCATTCTACCACTGAGCTATATCCCCACCCCCTATATTCTTCAATTGTAAGTGAAAGAGAAACATTAAAACTGAAGGGAATAAAATTTATTAAAATTAAATATTAATATTAATGATAATTTAAGGTTAGTGGTAATAATTGCTTATTTATTTCTTCCTTCCCTTACTTCAGAAAAACATTAAGGTGGCAGTAGAAATTTTAGACAGATCAAATGTAAAAATGGATCAGGTTATAATAAAGGGCTCCAGAAGTGTCTTCTTTCTCTAATTATTTTTGCTATTGTATTAACTGTTAGTCTAGACAAGCTTGGTCAAAATAGATAGCTATTCATTTTTTAAAATATAGCCATTGTGGTGGTGCAAGCCTCCTACTCTGGGAGACTAAGGCAAGATGATTACAAGTTTGAGCCCAGCCTGGGCTACTTAGCGAGTTTTTGTCTCAAGATTTTTAAAAAATGCAGAAACAACAACAACAAAGAGCTGCAGATGTAGCTCAGTGTCAATGCCCCGGAGTTCAAATCCCAGTACCACACAATATGATAAGTTTCAGCTGACCATCTGTCAATTTCCCATTCTTATATCAGTTCCTGAAATTCTCATTCCTTTTGTGTTTTTCCTTTTTATAGGAAGTACCGACTAAATTCGATAGCTCCTACTAGAAAAGGTCAGAAAGTTACAAACGTGCTAAGAGCAGTATGGTTTCAATGATTAGTAGGACCCCTAAGAAATGAGTGAAGTACAGGTCATTTTCAGTGTGTTAGAAAGAGGACAATGAAGGAGACAGGAGGAAGTCGGGTGTCTGAGAGATGAGAGAAACTTAGGTCCTAAGGACACCAAAACTAGCAATAAAAGAAAAGACAAGTTCAGCTGACTTGCACTCCACCCATGTTTTTCGGTAATCAATAACTACTCTTTGTATTACTTTTCAGAAATTAATTTTATGCAGTATGCAATGTTTAGTGAAGTTGATCGTACTATGTGTAACATCAGGTAACAAAAATAAAGATTTCTAAGTGAAAAGAAATCACACTATTTGAATCACAGGTTAACAGAAGAATAAAATTATATATTCTGGGAAAATAATATAACTTCATTTACTGCTTTGTCAAGTTAGAATTTAAACTATTAGTTTTTGTTATGATACAGCTTTACTTTTAGGGGGATGTGCACTCTGATTGCTTTTTCATTTACATGAGTTTATAGGAAAAGCTGTTACATAAGTATATAATGGCCACTTACAATATAGTCATCATAATTGTACCCTTTACTGTCATTAATCATGAATATATAATGACAGACATGAATCTAACTGCATTTTTCATCATGAAGTACTCCATATGTATGGACACATACTGGAGAACAGCATTAAGTCACTGGATTCTTTATTATGCTCTGAAGTTTTCTATAAAACAAAAAAATTTCGTTTTGCAGATTTAATCATGAGAACAAACTTACACCATGTACATGAATTTTAAGTAAACACAAATGGGCCTCAACAATTATGAGTGGGCATGAAGCCAGTTTTATATATTACATATTATTTAGTATTTGTATATTCTATTCAGTTTTACTGAAACCAATTGGCTAGTGTCGTTCCAGTTTTTTCTTTCTCTGTCTTTCTTCCTCTCTTTCTTCTTTGCTCTCCTCTCCCCTCTCCTTGTTTCTCTTTTCCTTTCCTTTCCTCAGTATGACCAGTAGTAAAGAATGAGGTTGGCACTTAAAGAGATGAATGTAATCCAAGCAATAATACATGCCACACAAAACTTCAGAAGAGCTTATGTATTCTAAAACTGATCTGTAGTTTATGTTGTTTTCTAAAATATGACAGTTAGAAAAAATATTTTCGACATCCAGATTGTAAAACTATTTTTGACATGCAGATAGTTTTGAAGGTACATTATAATCCTCAAAAAATAACAATTGTATCTATTAGAAAAGAGATATTGCTATTCTCTAAATGATCCTACTAAACTGTCCTCGATATTCAGATCTATGAATTAGACATTAATAAAAAGATAATGAAAGTTGGACCTTATGGCACACATCTGTAATCCCAGTACTCTGGGAGGCTGAAGGAGAAGAAATGTGAAGTTGAGCCTATCTTGGGCTACTTAGCTACTGAGTCCATCTCAAAACATACTTAAAAATAAAAAGGTTGGGGATCTAGTTTAGTGTGCAGCCCTGGGTACAATCCCAGTACCACACATATAAATAAAAAAGATAATGAAGATATGAAATTCTTTAGAAAGACATGATTATGAAACAGAATTTCTGAAGAAATATTTATCTCCTTGATTGCTGATGAGAACACAGAATGGTACAGTCATTTCAAAGACAGTTTAGCAGTTTCTTCCAAAATTAAACATACTCTTATCAGAAGACCTGGCAACTGTACTTCGTATTTACTTAGGAATTGGAAACTTAATGCCTGCCCCCCCCAAAAAAATATACAGATGTTTATAGCATCTTTAGTCATAACTGCCAGAATTTGGAAGGAACCAAGAAAGATGTCCTTCATTAGAATAATGGATAAAGTGGTATATTATACCAAGCAAGATTATTCAGTGTTTAAAAAAGACAAAGAGACAATTTAAATATATATAGCTAAATGATAAAAATCAATTGGACAAAGCTACATCCTAAACCATATGCCATTTTTGAAAAGGCAAAAATATGAAGAGAATAAGAAAAAAATCAGTGGTTGAATGGCTTAGAAAGGAAGGAGAGATGAATAGGAGGAGCATGAAGACTTTTCAGGCTGTGTGTCATTTTAAGAGTGGCTATATGTTGCTATCCATATTCCTAAACCTGTAGAATGTACAATACCTACAGTGAGTACCATATGAATTTGGAACTATGGACTTTGAGTAATAATGATGTGTCAACACATGTTCATCCTGTTACAGTCATACCACTCATGGAGGAGGGTGGTGGCAGGGCATAGAGCCATCCCAATGTACAGGAGGCGGTTACATGAAAGATCTCTGTACCTGTTGCATAATTTTGCTGGAAAACCAAAAACAGTTGAACTAAGCAAATATATAAATGAATTAAAAAGAAATGTGCATTTCATCCATAATGCTCATTGCTTCCCTATGACAATGGAATATGAAAAATAAAAACTGAGTAAGATCTGAATATTACTATCTATTAGCTGAAAGAAAGGCTATTTTCAGCCATGACAACAGATATTTCCAGCACTGGCAGTACCAACAAGCTGGAATGGAGAAATCTTTTACTAATGTCAGTGCAGGTGGCTTACAGGTTGGTCAGTTCTGTTTATTCCAATCAGGAAGAGCAGCTCTGCTACAAAGAGGCTGATGCAGAGGTTCTTGTGGATGGTGTTGCGGTCACTCTGGAGCCCACGGAAAAAGCAAAATGTGAAGATGCAAATCAGGAGACAAACAAGCGACAGCAAAATTCCAACCCATGTGATCACATCCAGAAGAAGGTCGTGGACTGCATCACTGTGCTGGAAATACAACAAAAAGACAGTAAGTTGCAGTCATGCACAACCAATCATAGTCTTATAAGGGTCTGGATTCAGAAGCATGATTTTAATAACATACTCAATGTCTTTCACACCTACAATGTATAAAATAGCTTAATTATTTGGGTTTTTTTCTCCCATAGATAAAGCATTTTATCTTTTCTCTAAGGTGTGGGTCAGTTAGATATTCAGGGATGTTAGTAGTGTTGCCTGCTTTCTTAGTGCACATGTTTCAGGATATAAATAGCAGGAACAGATAACTTAAGTCTAGCAAAACATTTTAGGGGAAAGCTTTGGTCTTTTAACCACTTTTACTTTTGTAGATTATCTTTTCATACACCTCCTGCTGGGGTGTACTCTTCAAAAGATTAAGCTCTACACTGAGGGAAGTGGTGTCTCTACTGGTTTCCAAATCGCTTGGAGAACTTTTTTGAATGTAAAATAGACAATCCTGCATCCTGTAAATCCTTTATCAGAATTTTCAAGGTGAGCTCATAAAAGTATGCATTTTTATAAAAATCCCCAGATAATTCTGATGAACAGCCACATATGTGTATCATTTATTTAGTGGGAAGATCTAAAAGAATGAGGATATTCACTGGATTTGTACTCATATTGAATGGCTTAAGGAGATCGGGAAGTTTGATCCTTGACGGGGTTTAAATTAATAGAGCCTGTTATACATAGATGGAAAATAAGTATTCAGAATCACTATACCAACAATAGCATAAAGTAGATAGTATAGCTAAGAAACATGAAAAAGTTCAGGAATTCTACATCTGTACTTCATGAAACTGCCTTTTTTTAGATTCCCTTTAAAAAAATCCTATGACCTCCATATTTGGTCTGTTCTATGTTCTCTGCATTATTCCATTTCTCCCCTTATTCTAAGATTCCAAATGACGTTCACCCTATGGCAGTTTGCCTCTATCCAAAACAACTTGTTTGAAGCTTTAAAATTCATAGTGGCCCAACACATCAGAATGCCAAGAGTGGACTAGAGTTGAGAAATTGCCTACAATTATCCATTCCTCTTTTCTTTTGAGGTTTCCTGCAAGGTTATAGATATCATACTTCTATCAACAAAGGTATGAATAAGCAAGTTATTTTATGTAATTCTAAAGAAGTAGCAGAAAATCAGTGTACTAGATTTATAATTTCAAACATGGATACTTCCGAAAATTCTAATACATGCTTTTAGAGCAACAAGCAAAAAGATCTAAATAGTATATCATGTGTGGAAAAATTTTAAATATGCAAATTTGTGAAACTGATTTTATGGATGTACAAAAAGGTAGTAGAAGTATAATAATGTTCATGATAGAATTTGTAATGGATAACAAGCAGATGTATTTCTGATACCTTTTTCAACTGTGTAGATCATATACTTTCTTATTTTAAGATCAAAGTAACTGTGTTAATTATTTTCTCCAATAAATTAGGTTAACTTAAAAGTACATAAATATCTTAGTATGCTCTTCTTAGTCATTTTTTCATACTTTTAGAGATTATTCTTAATGTAAACATTCTCAGAAGTGAGCCACTAAGCTGTAATCTGAATCCAAACATTTTTCATACTCCCAAATATGACTTCCCAGTCATCATTCTGTGAAGACCTCCACTAGACCAGGTAATGAAATGGGTTAGATTTCCTGTATAACCCTCAATTATATTCCTCATAAGAAGTACAAATCATCAAAGAAAACTTCAAGAAATTTTCTTTTAACTGCTTTGTTCTACAGGGGATACCATGAAAGCAGTGTTTAGTCTCTGATAGCTTAAATTACTTCTAGTATTTGAGATGGACAGTGGTTAGTGTTTCCTGAGCGGAGAGTGTTACTCTCTTCTTTGACTCAGAGGAAAATGCTATGATCAGGTATCTAGCACTGATCTTCAGCACAGCAAGGTTTGGTAATGAGGAAAATGGCAGGAATGATGCATTCTCAAATGTATCTTACAGACTTATATGTGTCCGCACCAAAGAAAGAAGAATAGAAAAAGAAGGGAAGAAGGAAGGAAGAAAGAATGGAAAGGAGAGAGGTAGGGAGGAAGGAAGGGGGGAAAGAAAGAGAAAGAAAGGAAAAAAGGAAAGGGTTGGAAGGAAGGAAGGATGGAAGGAAGTCGGCAGGCAAAACCCTCCAATTTTTGTCTGGGTAGTTGCATTATTAGAAATGTATTTACTCCATGCCTTCATAGGCCCTTCAGAAACTCCATAGAGAGTTGCTGAGAGAAAAATACCAGATGTCAAAATGTCAGTAGTAAAAGTTTGTAACACTTAAACGTAGCACACAGAAGGCTAGTGATGATTTCACCTTTCAGTTATGACTGTTTAGCTTGGAAAACATAACACTGACCATCTAAATGTGTACAGTCTGGGATAGAAGCACCCATGTGATGTGATACAATTCAAAGCTTAAATTTTATCAATAAGATGAAAGGAAAAGGAAATTAGACTTTAGATGCTAAAATGAGACACAAGTTTAAAGAGGCTTGTTTGCTGTGTAATAGTCTGCATAACTGAACTTCAGAGGGCTAGTGCTTGAAAACGTAAACTCCCTTCCAGAGGTTAGTCATTGAAGTGAAACTCAAGGTTATAGTTGTAACAATGCGATAATGGAAATGTATTCCTATTTCAGAGGTTCCAGGTTCATAAGCATTATTTACCTCAATCACATAAACTATGCACTATTATATAATGTTAAGATGAAGAGCATGTCCATCTCATTAATCTTATATTCCAGCTTATGATACATAAAATGCTTTTTTTATGCTGAGGATTTGTGTGTGTGTGTGTGTGTGTGTTTGTGTGTGTGTGTGTGTACTGAAGACTGAACCCAGGGCCTTGGGATGCTAGGCAAGCACTTTAGAACTGAGCCGCATCTCCAGTCTCCTACACTTGGTTTTGAATGATTATATTCACACACCTCTTGTCTCAAATCCTTAGAACTAGATTCTCAGAGCCACACAATCTCCATCTGGATGTCTTTAGTAAGTCATCAGATATTGCACAGCCAAGAGTGACTTCCTTCTGTTCTCTTCTCCCCTACAACCCTCAAATCTGACTTCCCTCTGTTTTCCTCAGGTCAGTAAATACAACTCTGTTCTTTGAAGTGTTCTGACCAAAAACCTAGGAGTCATGCTGATTTCCCTATTTCTTTCATGGAAAACATTTAATCCAGAAGAAAATCTTATAAGTTTTATTTTCTAAATCAGATAGCTTCTCATCAATTCAACTGTACCAACTTGATCTCTTGATGTTTAAATAGAGTCCTAATTGATCTCTGTACATTGACTCAAAGCCTCCTTCCTGTATACTCAGCAGAGCAGAGAAACTTTTTAAATATGTGTTATGTACAGGTACCAACTACCTGTGATGAATGTAAGCATTTTGTACTGCAAACACATACTAATAAAACTGCTTAAAATTAAACCAAAATGGAGAAGAGAATGTATGTGACAATATCACTCCTCTGATCAAAGGTTCTAGTGGATCCCATCTCAAAGAAAATAAAAGCCAAATTCTTTACAAAGGCCCACACAACCTAAGAGATCTCAATCCCTATCATTTCTTCCTCTCTCTTGTATTCAGTTCATTCCTCTCACACTGTTAGCTTTGTTCTCTAATATGACAGGGACATTGTAGTTCCAAGGTGTAGTCGTGTGATCTGCTTTTCCACAGACACTTATCCTTGTCTTCCACTCAAATATCACCTTCTCACAGAGGTTTTTTGAGTTACTATACCGAAAATTACAAACATGCTTTCTCCATTCTCTATCGCTTTTCCTGCATTATTTTCTCCTTAAAATTTAACTATATATTTTATTAATTATTTTTGTTCATTTCTGTCCCTGCCCACTAGAAATTAAGTCCCAGAACAGTGAGATGTTTCTTTTTTCCTGATCATCAATACATCAGTTCCTAGAGGAAAGTCTATTAGATTCACAATTACTGTGTTGATTGAAAAAGAACTCTTTAATTACAAACTACAAGTTGTATCAAACTGCCAAAAGCACAGTTTTTGAAACTCTTTGGTTCTTAAGTCATCTGCTCTAAAATTTTGAAGATGTAGTGATGATAGTGCCTGAAATCCCAGCTATTGATGAGGCTGAGGCAGGAGGATAGCATAGGCCCAGGCATTTGAGGCAATATATCAAGCCTGGGCAACATAGGGAGACCCCTGTCTAAACAAACAAACAAAAAAACCCCATAAAAACCAACAACATAAAAACACACACACATATATCTAAAATGAAATTTTGAGAAACTATAACAGATAAAGAAAATTAGAACTAGAGAATGATAACTTCACTGCCCCTGCCTTGTCTCTCTGCTTCCTGGATGTCATGCGGTGAGCAGCTGTCCTCTAGCCAGGGCCTTCATCCATTCTATTTCAGCCTTGGAGCCAGCTGACCATGGACTTTTCTTAGGTTGTGAGAGTTGGGTATTTTGTCCAGTAACAAGAAAGTGACTAAGAAACCTACTGAAAATCATGGCTTGGCAGTACTGTGGAGTATGGGTTCTTTAGCTGGAGGTGACATGGCGGAGTTGGAGCCATGGCTTGCTACCACTGCCCAGCATCATGAGAAAGGACTGTACCACGCATTACAAGCCTCGGCAAAGGCAAAAATTCAAATTTCAAAGTGTACTTTCTACTAAATGGGTATTACTCTTGCATCTTAAGGTTGAAAAATAGTATGTGGAACTATCATAAGTTGAGGACCTTCTGTATCTTACCTCTGTAAGTCCGAAGCCTCCTCCATATAGGAGTAAAATAATTAACATAATATATATGAAAGTAAGAACCCAATTATTTTTTTATATCTCTGTCTAATCAGAATGCAGCCTGGATTCTTCTTTTGATGTCTAAAAGCAGCTTTGATATAAATAACCAGAAGTCTGTATGAATGATATAAGGTAGATCAGAAAAATAATAATAATAATAAAAAATGTTAATGTTCTTTTAACTTAAGGATACCAAACATCATTCCAACTAGTTAATGAATTACTTAATTTCATTTATAACATTTCCAATATAGTTTATATTAGTATTATTTTTGCTAATAATATATTAAAGCCACAAAATGTCCATAGTATCTGAAGAAGGCGTATTTTAACTTTAGAACCTGAAGTTCCCTTTCACTGCATACTAAATTTTAAATAATAAAACAGGAAGGGTCACAGTTTCATCTATATATTTTTAACTTACAAAAACAAAGACAAATCAAATAACATAGATGTGTAATTAAAACTTTTTCTAGGATCTATACTATAAACCAGTATAATTTAAAAATTTTATAAAACAAAAATAAACTAAGAAGGGCTGGGGATTTTTGCTCAGTGGTGTCACCGCCTGCCTCGCGAGTGAAAGTTCGATCCCCAATACCAAAATATAAATAAATAAAATTTAAAAAATAAACCAAGAATAAAAAGCGTGAAGGAAATTAGCTTCCTAAGGTAAGATGAGGAGACATGAGAGAAAATCTGAGAGGACAGACAGAATGATTCCTCAAAAGGTAATTTCAGAAAACACAAGGATTCCTCTTTAGAAAGAAAGTTTTTCAAAAACTAGTTTTGATTTTTAATCTTCTATAAGGTTTCTCCTCATATGTGAAATGCCCAATGTTTTGTAAGAAACAGAAAGTTTCTGATTTTCCTTTTATTTATGTTTCACCCAATCTGCTTTGTCTTATCACTATGGAGAGATGACAGAGTTCTCAAATGCCACAAAAGGGTGATGGCAGGAAAGATGGCTTGAAAAACTGATTTACGAAAGTCACTCATACATTTAATGAAACAAACAACAAGTTCATGGTATAAGAAATGTGACTTTTGCTTCATCATCTAATAAAATTTAATATGAGTAGAGAAAAAACTTTATGGGGAAGTCTGGAGATTTCTAACTTCATTGTCAAAAAATAGAAAACAAGCTAGAGAAATAGATTTTAAAATATTTGTCATTTTCATTACATAAAATATTTCTACATGAGATCATAAACTCTACATACTAACTTTGAACCCCTCTGATAAGGTGCTTTGTTCATTTAAAAAAAGTTTTTACAGAGTTTTCCAGACACTGCTTGAATAATCACCCGATAACAATTATTAACCGCAGGCCAGTAATTATCAAGAAACTGTTTTACTTTCTATGTAATTTTTTGCATAATAATACATTAATTTATTGTTCAGCCACATTTGTTAAAGTACAATAATATGAGGTTTTTGTTTTGTTTTGCTTTTGGTACCAGGGATCAAACTTGGGGCCTTGAGCTTGCAAGGCAGGCGCCGGAAGCACTGAGCTAAATCCCCAGCCCAATAATACGATTTTTAAGTTGCTTCTTAAACATACCTTGTTGTGAAATATGTGTAATATAGCTAATATGAAGTGTTTTTAATCCAAATCTATGAACATTTGCTTTACTATCAACATAACAGAGGAGCATAAAGCACTAATTTGGACTGCGAATTTCATGGAAGACCGTAGGATTCCTGAAAACCTATTATTTTCTGATAAATGTGGCATGAACTCTGAAATAAGTTCACGGCATTTCTCTAAATCTTGGGAACCAGGTCAGCAGGCAAAAAGGTCACCTCACAAGCTCTTGGGAAGTAAAGGGCTCAGTGGTGAGGACAAATTAAGATTTCCTTTGCAGGACAAGACTAATGTCACAGTTGAGTAACACAGGAAGAAGGACAATAGTATTCTATTTCTTAAAGTAAATTAATGAGAACAACCTACCAGGAGTTTTCACATTTGTATCCAAAAAAAAAAAAAAAGAAAACTAAATATTTTCAAACTTTCCTTAATAAAACAGAAATATTAACCAGTAAGAGTCTACAAAAACTTTCATATCCAACTGTTCTTTGGATTCAATAGAACTTATTCAGCAAAATCCTTTTACTTACAGAAGCATAAAAAAGAACACTCTTACTGTGTGTGAGACTATGTTGGTATGAATTAAAAAACATTTTTCACCAAATTTGTTGAAAAATCCACAGTTATCGTAACAAAGGAAACATAAAATAAAATATTAAAAATGTTGGAACTAAGAACCTTATGTTAGGTGAAAGTTAAATTCAAATACAGGTATAAAAGGGAAAGATTAAATGTGATTAAACATAAAGCAACTAATGATCAATTAGAATTTTTAAAGAAAATAAAATGGTCAAGCAGTAGTTAAAAAAGGTTTTTGGAGTATCTAGGCTATGTGTAAAGGCAAGAAATGAAGCCAAAAATGAAATAAAAAAATTTCAACCTTAGCATTTCGGAGTTACATAAGTTAAATAATTAAACATAGTAATAGTCAACAAGCAACTTTCTTTTTTAAAATTTTTTAAATTTATTTTTTATAATTAACTTTCAAAATCTCACATTTTATCAGAACTTCTTATTTATCTTGCTAGGGTGTTCCCACAAAAGACTAACAGTAAGATACGATTACTTTCTCCAATTTGCAGATAAAGAAAGTGAAGCACAAGGAATTTTTACCCAAGATCACTCCAACAGTGTACAGTAAATTAGGCTCCAGGTTTGCTCAACACACTGCTAGTTTTAGCTTTGAAGTTTTACATCTTGATAAAAGTCTTCTTTTGACACGAAAAGGCCTAGATTTCAGAGGTGAGTTCAGGAGGTTTGAAAATTATGATACCCATATGACAGCCTTGAAAATAGAGGGTGAACACTGTCTTTGGTGTAAATGGATGCAACATTAAATAATTATTTTTTTTCCAGTAGTAAGGGCTGAACCAGGGACCTTCACACTGAGCTACACTCACAGCTCTTTTTATATTTTTTTGTTTTGAGAAAGGGTCTTGCTAAGTCTCTCAATTGCCCATACTAGGCTTGAATTCTCAATCCTCCTGCTTCAGTCTCCCAGAGTGCTGGGATTGCAGGTGTATCCTACCATGCCTTGCTGATTATTCACCTCCTTAGTGGCTCATGTTGATGTTCTGTTTTGTTTTATTTTGTTTTTTGTAAGACAGGATCTTGCTATGTGAACCAGGCTGACCTTGAATTTGTAATCTTCCCACCTCTGCCTCCCCAGTCCTGTAGGAACACACCGGATTTTCCCTGACTATTGATGCTGATGATCATGATTTGTGGTTCCCACTCCTGGATCATGGGTTATTGAACGATTGTGGGCAATGGGATGTAAGTGTGCAAATTAGGTGTGTTGTGATCCTGAGCTCCACTTTGATTTTGCCTGTGAATCAACTGTTGTGCTTTCTGTCAAGATTGCTACTTTACTTTTATCTCAGATTACTCTATGTTTTGTAATAGTTTCATGATGAAAAGAATGAACATATCACCAAATTTTACATGACAATACTTAAAAAGAGAGGCTAACCATCTGTGATTTTAAAGATACAATGAAAGGACATGAGTAACTAGGTAAGGGAGAAAACCAAATCCGAACATACTGTATAATATGTAAAATTAATCTGGGACTGGGCTTGGGAGAGAAGGTTATAGGAATGCACACGCACATAAATTTAGGATCCTAATCTCATTAAGTCCAGGATGCGACAGGTAAGTTTTATAAATAAAACTCAAAAAAGGTTATACTTTCCTCTGAAAGACATCAATTCTCAGTTGAAAACAGTGGTCTTTGAATTTACTGTGCTTACCACAAGAATAAACATGCAGCATCATTTAGGTATCTTGGTTGTTAATGCACCTGAGTACAGTTACTTTTCCTGATTCAGAGATTGCAACTAAAAGGTCCTGAAGATCAGACAAAAAGGAGGAGCTGTGATGAACAGTGAGTCAGGCTTCTATACGGCAGAGCTGAATTTGTCAGATTGTACTAGTGATCCTTATTTCTACAGAATATTGACGTGTTGAATCATTGAAAAAATAACAGATTGAAAGATCTGAGGGACAAACAACTAGTTTGCCACAACAATCCTGCAGATACAAGGTGGATGGAAAGTTTTGAAGAACTGGGAACTAATTACTACAGTCTAAAAGAGCTATGAAGTAATGCTCCTAAGTAAAATCATAAGTAATCCACACTCAAATACTTGGGGGGAGAAGATATTTAGCTTGTTGTACCACACGGGACTGACAGAAGGGATCAATGTAAAGTGGGCTACTTAAGAGTACATCTGTAAATCAAAGTGAATCGTACTTTTAACTTATTTCAGTTTTATCTCTCTAAAAAAAGAAAAGAAAAACAAGAAAAAAATATGTCATAATGAGCAACTTAGTGAGATGCTGTCTCAAAAAAAGAAGAAAAAAGGCTGAGAATGTAGCTCAGTATGAATGTCTCAGGTTCAATTTCCAGTACTACAAGAAAAGAAAAGAAAAGAATAAAAATTCCAAGAACTAGATTTTTCAATTAACAATAAACCATTATAGATCTTTAAATTATAATTTTTGCATTGTAGTCATACATTGAGTAAACTGGTATTCCCTTGAATTATCTGTAACAAGACAAAGAGGTTTAATTCAGCTATATTTGTTCAAACAGTTTTAAAATCTAATTTTTACAAGTTGCCCTAACTGCCTATCTTAGAAAGGTATATAAATAACTACTCTGGAAAAATCTAGTTTAATTCCTCTAGAGCCTAGTATTTCTTTAGCTTTATTACTTTATTTACCAGACAAGAGGAAGAAAAAACAATCAGTGAACTGTCTCCATGTTAAATAAAGTAAAATTTTGTGATCTGGAATAAACAGAGTACAGTTAGTGAACAGTTCAACTAGTTCTTACTAAGAACAGTATGGGCAATTGAGAATATTTTTACCAACAGTAGGATGGGAAGTCTTTTAAGTTTGTTTCTTTTGTTTTTTTTGGTTGGTTGGTTATGCTTTCTTAACATGGGAAAACTGGGTGGGTAAAACCATTATGTCTAAAAGTATAAAAACTAATTCCCTCGGGCAGACATTGCTAAAATACTCTCACCGATGAAAAATCATATTGTTGAAAAATTTATTTATTCTTAGTGTTGAATTTTTATTGTACTTAAATTGGGTGATACCAAGAGTGCAGAATTCACAATGTCTGTACACCAACTCTTTGAGCCAACATGTGTAACAACATACACAATTGAAAAAACATCTTTCCTCAAATATATTATTTGACAATTTCTTTGTGGGGAAAAAAAATAGTCTTTCACTTCTCAAAGAAGGCAAAGCACCTGTCTACATTTCTCTTTTTCTAGGAAAACTTACATGAATAGTATTAAGTAAACTCATACTTTTTCATTAGAAACTCAAGCAGCTATTTGGAGTTTAGGAGTTAATTGCCTCTGGGACCAAAAACTTGTAGGCTTTAAGAGCAGTTAAATAAACAGTATGAACAAAGGATATTTTCAGAAAACTTAATAATTGCCAAATGCTTTTTATAGACTCTGTGTAAAATAATGCTAAAGCAATGTTATACAAATTTTTATTAGTCTTATTTAACCAATAAATAGTGGGAACAGGGAAATTCAGATGGTTTGGCTGGCAACAAGAGGCAGTTATTTAAAGAACTGTAGTCAAGAACCTAAGTTTCCTGATTTTTAATAACTTTTCCCACTTTCTTAAATTATAAATTTGGGAACATTATAAATTGTGATGCTGATAGCCATTGTGATGCCATGGAATAATTAAATTTATACAGAAATTAAAGAAAGAATGTTCACCCCATTATTACAGATATTGTGACACTCTGGACCCCTCTGACATTTGAAGTCCTCACTCAATCTTCACCTTTTAGAATCTCCACATACTTCATTGCTTTTTTCTGATGACGTATTCCTCATTAGACTAGAAGATGCATCTCTAGCTTCCACTTCTAGTCAAGCCTATTAAATAAAGATGATGAAGAACCTGAAGTATTAAGATCCAAATTGTATATGAAAAGATCTTAGGTCTCTTAGTAGTTAAAATTTTGTTACAATTCAGGAGAAAAAAAAAATCAAAGAAATTGTATCATCAGTACCTTTGAATATGGAACTTACTGAAAAAATACACTGCAAAACAAACAAAAAAACCCATCCTTATTTCATATTCCTCTACTACTAAAACTCTGCCGCTCTCTTTTTGCTTAAACAAATTGTCTCTCAAAGTTATTTCACTTCCACTGGGGGATTTTGTCTGACCATTCAAGGTACAGTTAAGGTTCTCTCTGATGTATTTACACAATATCCTCTACCAGAACAATGACATATTTCTCAAAAATACTGATTCTACTGATTGCTTATTGATATTACTAAACACACTAAGTTTTGCTTGTCATAATGATAGTACTCAATTCTTTGAAGAACAAATGAAAGGTTGACTGAACATATTACAACAAAATTAAGATTGATAAAACAAATTTTCCAAATATATTTCTACAACGTTCCTGTACAATGTAACTTTAATAAAGTGATCAAACTAGTAACATCTTTAGGGGGCTTCTCAATGAAATGGTAAGGATGCAGGCCTACTTCATGGTATTCTTGTCAAAAATAAGCAGTTTGATTGTGTAACATTCTTTAGAAGAAGTGATATGAATTCTACCAAATGTCATCATCATAAAAGACAAAAACAAGAAACTTCAAAAAAAAGACTAACAAGACATGGCAGCTAAAGGCAACATGTGATTATCGATTGTGTCTTGCATGAAAAAATAATGACTATACTGGACCAGCTGGAAATTTTTACATATGGATTATATACTAGATAGTAATACTGTGTCACTGATAAATATCATGTATATATTAATTGTAGAGAGAATGTTCTTAAAACATACTTGCTGGAAATTAAGGAGTTAAATAATGCACTATGAAATAGCACAATATCAAATATTTCTTGACTTTCAAAAGTTAAATAAAACAGCAAAATATAAATATTTAGAAAAGTGATACTCAGAAGTGTAAAAATTTAATTGTGAATTCAGAAAAAAAGACATTTAGTGTTCATTGTGACAGTGCACTGTTCTATAAAAGTTCTGTAAAACAGTAGAGAAAATAATAATTTAAATGGTTTTTCTTCAAATCCATAATTTTGTGTCGTTCTTTCTACAACTAAATTTGGATATATCTTCTCCTTTTATGAATTAAAAAAAATATATCATGAGCTAAGTGACAAATAGATGCAAAGAGCATTCTATTTTTTCTCTCTAGCTTTACCTTTCCTCCCTTCCTGCCTCATACAGAGATATGTAAAAGGAAAAATCCAAAGAACTTTCTTATTTCTTCAGTAATTTCTCTTCCTAATACCACCTTCACCAAATGAAATAAACAAACAAGCTCTAGCGAATGGTAGTCCCTTGGAGATGGGAGGAAGTGATATGGCAGCATCCTCCATTTCCTGTTGGGTGAGAGGAAAGGCTCACTGGGGCACAAGAGTTGAGGTTAACGTCCTGAGAGCCATGGTGGTAGGAAGAAAATTCTCTCTTTCCCATTCAGTGGGCTGCTAAATAGTCTCTGTGACCTGGGAAATTAAAAAATATGTTTAAAAAATATCAAGGGCTGGGGATTTAGCTCAGTGGCACCGAACCTGCCTCACAAGCACAAGGTCCTGAGTTTGATCCTCAGTACCAAATAAAAGATATGTATTTGCCAGTATCTGGTACATGGAGAGGAGACCAGGGAAATGCGGAAGGTGGTGAAAGTGGCGGCTGTCATTTTTTTAATTAAGATTTTTTTTTTTGGTAGCCTGTGCAAAAATTTAACCAATTGTGAAAATAACAAATTGTTAAAACCTAGGTGTGTAAGAAACCAGAATAAAAATGTTAAATTACCTCAAAAAGCTTAACATTCAGAGGGTCTAACTGGACATAAAGATAACCTATATTGCAAAATATACATATGTGTCCACATGCATTTCCCCCTTAATCCCATCATACATGAGGTAGGACAATATAAAATGAGTATATAATGGAGAAATATGCAACATTTAGCACTGTGTGTTATTTTCTTTTTGACTAATATAATCCATTTATTAAACTCCTAAAGTAACATTTCTGTTTCAACTTTAAAAAATAAAAATATTCTTTCTGAAAAATGAGTACTTTCACATGCAGTTACAGAGTCTAACAACAGTACAACTACCTAGTGTGTTCTCTGGTGGAGTTTAGCCTTAAAATGTTCAATACAAAAAATCTGTAGTATGAAACTAAACATTTCCAAATTGTAATTGCTTTGGATTGATATTATATTAAAAAAGAAAGGTACTGGTTTTAAACAATAAATTAACACCTAGGCTTAGACTGGGGAGAGGTTGGGATTAGCATGAGAGGATAAACTTGGGAAAAATAAAGTGGAATTATCAAACTAAGGAAAGTAAAAGCCTTCAAAGATAATAAAAATCAGTATCAAGTTGAACTGACAGTACAGAGCAGACAGATTATTTTATTATCTCCCAAAGCATTATAATTTGAGTAAAATTATAATATAATCTTAGTTAATATAAATTATAGGACCCTATTCTTAACAGTTTACTACCTGGCTCTACAACACCATAATCCAAATGTTAATTCAGTTAGTATAAAACTGATTGAATTTAGTTACAATCCATTAGCACCCTCCAGTAATCACTATTCTATAATCAGGTGATTTTTCTTTGAAACACTTAATTGAAAGGTTTTTAATTACTTTTTTGTCCAAAGAAAGGAAACAATCATATGTTTCCTTAGAAAACAGAAGTAGAGAGAACTCAGAGACAGTTAACCTGCCTGGCCACCTTGGAGTTTATAGTACCAATACTGGGAAGTTAAAAGAAGATAAGACAGAACTTTTGGATGTTAGTGTAATTGAGAATTTAAAGATAACCATTCACAGCAGGTGGTTTTGTGGTTTCTAATCAAGAAGCCATTAAAGCATAAGCAATATAAATCTTACAATTATTTAAAAAAATAATGAAAACAAAGAAAATGAAGCTGTCTGTTGGCTAAGAGGTCACAGAACAACATCTAACACTGATTCTGTTTTAATGGATTCTATTCATTCAGTCAAGAATTGTTTTGTACATATACAAAACACTGGAATTGCAAATAAGAACAAAAAAAACAATCGTTAAAGGGAGAACTCATAATCTTGAGAAGTCAAATATATTTCAAGAGATGATTATAATAAGTAATAAGAAACACACACAAGTGTTTTGTCAACACATGAAAAGAAAGTTAACTTTTACTGTGTATGATTATGTGCCAAATACTGTACCCAATCTTCAAATTTGACCAAATGCAGAGATTTCTAAAAATACATACTAGAATATGGTAACCTTTGTGAAATATTAAAAACAATAATTTTCACAGAAAAAGCAAGAGGTTCAGAGTATGTTTACTCCATGGAATGCAACAATGATGAAAGAAATGAAATAAAATGAGGTTGTAAGATAAGTTCATATCTGTTTGTTAAAAGCTCCAACTTTTAAAAATACTTCTATTAGTTATATTCTGTATATGTTTAAAAATAATCAGAACAAAGCTTTGAATAGATTTCCTTATATCAACAGAAATATCCTTTGTATACAAAATATTAATTTAGGTTTTCCTAAGGTCTTTGCCAATTCCAAATTATAAACTGCTGCATCAATGTAACCAAGAAAGAAAGAAAGAAAGGGGAGGGGGAGGGAGAAAGGAAGGAAGGAAGGAAGAAAGAAAGAAAGAAAGAAAGAAAGAAAGAAAGAAAGAAAGAAAGAAAGAAAGAAAGAAAGAAACCCAAACCATTAAAACAATAAATTATGCTCATTTATATGGGGAGATTACTTATTATTGGAAGAAACTGGGAAATCTTCAGTAAGTTAGCAGACGAGCAATGCTTACTTATGGACAATGAAACGACCAAGTGCAAACTGATACTTTGTATAACATTTCTCACATATCCAATTCTAATAACTGACATGTGCTTCTTTACTGAAAATTTTCCCCAAAAGAAATATATCACTTGTTAATGGAAGTTTAATTTTCTTTGCATTTGTTATGTACTTTTTAAAAAATGTTCAGAGGGGGGCTGTGGATTTAGCTCTGTAGTTCCGCCGCCTGCCTTGCAAGCGCAAGGACCTGAGTTCGATCCTCAGTACCAAAAAAACCCAAAAACAAAAACAAAAACAAAAAAATGTCCAGAGTACATTTGATTTTTGATATGAGAAAACCACAATGAAATAAAATAAATGTAGTTCAGTAAATTTATTAAGAATTCATTAGATATGTATTTTTATCTGTTTTTCTTATACTTTAAAGTTTGAAGAACATAGTGAGGAGCAGGTGATCAGGAAATCTAACTTAAAATATATTTACATTGTTTCTTTCTCCTTGTTGTTTGACAGTTAAGGACTAGATGACGTAAAACTGTTGTTTTATTTTAGATCTCTAGTGCTAGGTCAACAATTTTAAATAAATAAACTTAACATTTAGAAAACAAAACAAAACAAAATCTACATTAGTCCACTATCCCCTCTTCTGTAGAAAAAAAAAATAGTGAAAACAAGGAAATGCCTCAATGTTCATATTTAATTTCCTGAGCAACCCTGAGCTAATTTGTTGGAGGCAACCCCTTGCTTCTCTTACCTGCATAAATTGACCTAGCTATAATCTCCATCAATAGTCTTAACAAATCTCTCCCTTGATCAACTATAAATTCCCTGAGGCGAGGAACTTGGTTTGCCTGACTCCTCACTTACTTTGTGTAGATGGGGTAATGTAAATGTTTAAATAGGTGGTCAGGAAAATCCTCATGGAGACAGTGACACTGTAAAGACTGGGAGGACTTGAGGAAGCTGCCATGTGGCTACCTGCAGGGGATAGGAGGAGTGAGACTCAGGTCTAACCTGATAATCAGCTTGTTGAAAAACTCAAGTTCAAGGAGCAAGAGGAGGAGTAGGAGGAGTGATCACGAGATGCTTACTGGGGCCAGGATTTTGGAGTTGGCTCCTACTGAGATAGGCAGTCATTGCAGATTGAACCAAAGACAGGAAATACCGAACCTGTGTGTAAATGGTTTACAGAAACACTTTTTTGTGAATGGATCAGAAGTGTGACAGTATCTAACCAACGTTTTTAAAGGATCCCTTTGGCAACTATTCTGAGAAGACATGTAACAGGGATATGGGGAGAAGCAGAGAGACCACTTAAGGGGCTACAGCAAAAACAAATTTGTGGGCAGATGACAGGGACTTGAACCTAGGTGATGGTGATGAAGATACTGAGAAGAGGTTGGATTTTGAATCTGGTGGGATATTCTGATGGGACTGAATATGCAGAATAAGTGTAGAGATACAAAGGTGTCCTGGTTTAGGGCTGGAGCACACTGGAGAACAGAGCAGCCGTTTACTAAGACAGAGAAGACTCAGTTTGAAGAATACCAAAAACAGTTCTAGCATGGCAACATTTACTAGATACATCTAAGTATACATGGTCCCAAATTATGATCATTTGACTTACATGTTTTTTTCTTTTTGTGATATGGGAGATTGGACACAGGGTCTTTGTACTATGTTACATCTGCAGCCCCTTTTAAAATACTTTTTTATTTTGAGATAGAGTCTCACTAAGTTGCTAAGTTGCTGAGGGTGAGCTTGAACTTGCAATGCTCTGGCTTCAGCCTCCCAGCTGACCTGAAATTTTATGATTAATTCTACCTAAAAATTTTTTGACTATGACTGTGTGAAAGCAAAATGCAATTGATTGACACTGTATTTTGAATTTTAAATTTGGCCTTAGGCTAGCAACCTGTGGTACACTATTCTCTGGCAATACTAAGTAGCAGAAATAAGTTGTAGCTCTTACTGAGCCACATGATCAAGAGAGTAAACACCTGATACTCTACCATGTACTGTACCTCTGGCATTCTTTGGCTATTTTGTTAGTTTTCATTACCATCATACCTAAAAATGTCCCCCAGTGCTTTCTGAGCCCAAACAACCATTTTGTTTTTCATTTTCACTCCAACATTCAATATGTTACCTAAGACAGTCAACACTTTATTATAAAACAGTCTTTGTGATAGGTTAGATGTCTTAAATCCATTTTTGACTTACTATATTTCTATTTAAAATGTGTTATTAGGATGCAATCACAAAAGCAAACTGACAAGCATCTGCAGTCATATCAAGTCAGTGGTGAAATCTATGAGCCCAGGGTTAAGAAACAGACAGAAATCTGGAAATCATAAAATGAATTTTAGAGTCATATGACTACACGAAATCCCCTACTAGGAAAAAACTTCAGATATTTAAAATTATATTCTGGGCCAAAGTAACATTAAGAAGTCACAGAGATGAGGCCAAACCAGCAGAGGAAGCTAAGAAGGACCAGCTGCAACGAAGAAACGAAACACAAACGAGGTGGGGTCCCAGGCACAGTGGAGAAAGAGTTGCAAGAACAAGGCCAACTCCACTTCTCACACATGGCCTTCCTATGTACATCCTGCTCATGTTTCAGAGTGGAGAACTTCTTTGATAAGTCCTGTCTGAGCACTCCTGCCTCTGACAGACCATCTTCCTCTGTCCCCAAATCACACTCAGTATTTATCAAAATGATGACAGCTACAGCAGCTTCACCTCTCTGCCCTTCTTCCTAATTCCACCCTCTTCAAAAATGTGAGACCTTGAGGGCCAGAAGTTTCTACCAAAATCACTGGAGTCTAGTAATATATCTCACAAAAGGGAAGGAGGAAGTGGTACTTATTAAGAGCCTACTGTGTGTAGGCAACATGTCAATATTTTTATGATGCATACCTTACCTGCTCAAAAAATGTGGATAAAAGATAAAGGAAATGCCGACCGAGCAGTGGAGACAACACAGGTAAGCAATAGTTAAGGGCGATTAAGGACACAAGTAGAGACTGGCAGAGAAGACAGACACAACAGGGTACCACAGTTTGGTGTCATTAGCAGTCAGCAAAATTATTCAGCAAACTCTTCTTGCTCTCTTTTCAAGTTCATCAAACAGACTCTTCCAAGGTAATTTTGTTTCCCTTTATAGATTTTCTAGTATTCAGAAAATAACAGGTACCACGCAGAAATCTCGACTCCAACTGGCTGCTACATTTCCCATTGTTCATGAATAAATTAGTGTTCTAGTTTAGACATTAATGTCATGTAAATCTGGTTAGCATATTTCTTTTCAGGTTTTACTGAGGATCAGTCTCCTTATTTTCTGTTTTTCTTTGATCATTAAAGTGTCAAACTCCAGCTGTGGGATCAAAATTGGACTGATTCAGGCAATCACAAGAGATTGTGAGATAAGAACTCTAAGACACACATCTTGTGTAACTGGCAGATAAAAGAAATTATTGATTTTCGTTTATTTTGTCTCTTGTTGACACACAATAGCGCTCACAGTCATGATTCTTATATAATGGACTGGGGAGAGGTTGTTAGGCAACAAACTGCAAAAAAATATTTATTTTTGTTGTTGCCTCAATTTGATTCATTTTCTGAGTTTATTCCCTAGACTGAAATGCGGAATCCCACAGCCAGACTAACTCATTCTAGATTTAAATCTATCACTTGTGAGTACAGACAATCTTGCTAAACTAGATCAATTTGTGAAGCTTTGACAGAATAGCCTTTTGAAGACCAAAATTTGAACTGTGTTAATACAGCTGAGGAAATTTTACTTGTATGTTGCTGAGTATGGGTGTAGTCTCACTCTAGGATACAGGGCCATTGCTAAATTCTAGTCAAAGAAAATTTTGGATCAAACAATTTATATTGGCAACATAAGGTAGGTAAAACTTGTGTTGCACTTTTAGCATTTTAAGTGTGTTGAACACTAATACTTCCTTTATTTTTCCTGACACCAAGGGGATAAGAAGTCACAAGTATATATTTTCTTCTTGCTAACTCATCTGTCAATCTCCATAATTAAGGTTTTTTGTTTTTTTTTTTTTGCTTCCTAAGTACGTGAGAAATATAAACTATCCTCTTCATCTCCATCATGACAGCTGAAGTTTAGACCCTACACTTCCTTTACCAGGACTTTTGAAATTACTGTCACAATACAGGTAGTCTAATCATTTTCACATTCATCCACGTAGTATCAGGAGTAATATGTAAAATGCAAAGAAAGCCAGCACTGTGATATTTTTTAGAAATCTAGCAATTATTTCTAACTGCCTGTAGAGTAACTGCAAGGACTCACTAATAGGTACACTGTGAGCCCTTGCAAAGGGAATACCCTCACCTGGGCTTCAGAGTTCTGAGGAAGCACAGTATACCAGTGACAGAGTCAGGTATAGGCTTGTCCCACACTGACATGTTTAGGTGCAGAAATCTGGGGACTTCGTGAATTCTAAATTCAGTGTACACATTGGCAGGGGTGGGGGGCAGTGAGCTGGGGACTGAACCTGGCAACGTACACATCTAGCCAAACTCTCCATAGTGCTGAGCTACATCTTCAGTTCTGATATTTCTAAAATCAGATATGAATCCTCTCAGTCATCAGAAAGTTCAGTTTTCTTAGGTCAGGCTTTTTTATCATTTCTGTCAGCTTTACTTCTTACTAGCACATATTTAGACATATGTGACCTGTGATATGTGAGCACTCATTCTGGCTGCTGTCCTGGGTCTACAGATGTGAAGCCCATCTGAATTTCTGTATGAGGCCCTCCATGGTCCCTGGCCTGTGGCATTCCCCAGCTCATCTCCAACTGCTAAGCAGTCATGTTGTTCATACAGTGCAGTCCTCTAATACTCTTCACATCACACACAACACACCATGATACATAACATCTTTGGCGTTTTGCTCCTATTATCTCTGGATGTGTTCCTCACAACTTTCTCACCTAATTCATTAATCTCTTTATTTACATCTCATGAATCATCTCTAAGAAATTTTCCTGACTTTATTCAATTTTCACACAGTATGCTGTGAACTTCATAGTAAATTTTGTCCTTATCATTACCTTATTACAATCTAATTATTTATTTCTGTCTTATCTTTAAAAAACTGTAAAACTCTTAAAGGCAGCATCCTTTATTATTACAGCATTACATACTAACAAATAAGTGCTGAACAGAACAGTAAGGTTAAAATTATGTGTTATTTTGCATTTCATTATGCCTGTAAAGATAATTGCCTTGAAAATACTATCTGCCAATTACTAATGTTGAACAGCTAAATAATATTAACATATATAACAAAAATTTTAGTTAATTTTATGAAAGAATGTTCAGTTTTTGCCAGAGCCAAGTGAAGGTTGTAGTACTCATTTTCTTTCTACAATGCTATATATATATGTATATATATATGTACATACATATATATACATATATATATACATATATGTATCAAATAATCTTGATGGAGGTATTATAATACAAAATGCTATGAAAATGAACCTTTGAATTTTGCATAAAATGTTGATGCTATGAGCATTTTACCTCACCAAAGAAAAGTAATAGTAGTAGCTCTAAAGACAAATAATTTTTATTGATTATATAAGAGTAATAATTTTAAGATAATCTTAAATAATATGTAAGTTAAATTACAAAAGTATTTTAAGGAAACTGTAGGAGACTGTATTTTAAGATTTTACTTATAATTAATTCATTTAGTTTGTAAGTTTTAAAATTTTTAGGAAAATGTATTCTTTGGATTGGACATCTTGTTTTAAAGCTTAAAAAGCAGTATTTTTTAATGCTACAATCTAGTTTTTCACCAGCTACAATTATTGGCTGGACTCAACATGTGGACCTGAGTCAGCCCCAGTTCCTGACCTATTGTGAGGAGGGAAGCAAGATATCATCACTTTCAGTGATTCCTGAATTGCTTAGAACAAAAGCTGAAGTTTCCAACATGGCGTGTTTCCTTACACTGAGTATCTCAGCATCAGTCTTACCTCCTTTGTTAGTGCTTTTGTCTGAGTTTTCTGGCTTAGGACTCCTAGGTTTGGATTGCACCACACCCCTAACCTTCACAGTTGTCCTGGTTGGGTTGATACCCTAAAGCCCTGCCAGCTGTCTCTCACATTGCAAACCCAAGGTCTCCATCTCTCAATCCTCGCTATATATGCGGGCCAGTAACACTGGGAAAAGACTGCCAGCTAGGTCAGTCATGTGTCTCACTGGGGAAACTATGTTATCACCTGGATTTTTCTTTAGTATAGTGTCTTCTTAAATAAGCAGAACTCATTGCCCTCTGTTAAGAGTTTGCCAACCCCTCTGTGTTACTATACTCTGTGTACTGTGCTTATTAGTTCCTTTCTTAAGAATCAATTTGAGTCCATGAAAAAATAGGAGAAAGCACAACTGACCTAAAAAAACTGTTCACAGAAGTAACAGTGGAAAACTTCCCAGACAGAGGTAGAGAATTGGACATACAGATAAGTGAGGCATATAGATCTCCAACTAGCCATGATCAAAAAATATCTACATCTAGACATATAATAGTCAAGATCCCAGAAACCCAACAGAAAAACAAAATCCTACAAGCAGTTAAGAGGAAAGAAACAAATCACCTACAAAGGAAATTTGATCAGAATCACAGCAGACTTCTCAACACAGACCCTCAAATCAAGGAGAGCCTGGAGTGAAGTATTTCAAGCCCTAAAAGAAAATAACTTCCAACCTAGACTGCTGTATCCTGCAAAATTATCTTTCAAAATCGATGGGGAAATTAGATACTTCCACAATGAAGAACACCTGAGAAATTTCATGAACACCAAACCAGCACTACAAGCAATTCTAAACAACATCCTAGAAAAAAGCAATGAAGGACACAACTCAATGAAGCCCAACAGAGGGAAGCCACCAGGCAAGGTAAGACACTAAAGCGAAAGGGGGGAAAAATAAGAAATAACAGAGCCAACAAAAGTAAAACATCATGACAAGGATAAATCAATATCTATCAATTATAACCCTCAATGTTAATGACCTCAATTCACCAATCAAAAGAAACAGACTGGCAGAATGGATTAAAAAGGAAAATGCAACAATATGCTGTATACAAGAAACACACCTAACGCAAAAAGAAACTCATAGATTGAAAGTAAAAGGATGGAAAACAATTCTCCATGCCACAGGAACCCAGAAGAAAGCTGGGGGAGCAATCTTATTTGCAGACAAAGCAGATTTCAAACCAAAACTAATTAAGAGAGACAAAGATGGTCAGTCACTACATCCTTGTGAAGGGAACAATCCAAGAGGAAGAGATGACAATCCTAAATATATATGCACCAAATACAAATGCCCCCAACTATACAAAACAAATATTAATAGACATGAAAAACCAAATAAACACTAACACAATTGTAGTGGGTGACCTCAATACCCCACTATCACAAACAGACAGATCATCTCTACAAAAAGTTAACAAGGAAATTCCAGAACTGAACCAAGCTATTGAATAAATGGACTTAATAGATGTTTACAGAGTGTTACACCCCACAAAACTGGAATACATGTTCTTTTCAGCTGCACATGGGTCATTTTCCAGAATAGACCACATGCTAACTCATAGGACATGTCTAAATAAATGTAAAAGAATAGAAGTTACCCCCTGTATATTATCAGACTATAGTGCAATAAAATTGGAGATCAATAACATAACAAAACTACAGAACCACAACAAACACATGGAAACTGAATAACACCTTCTTGAACAACCAATGGGTCACAGAAGTAATTAAAGAAGAAGTTAAACAGTTTCTACAAGTAAATGAAAATGCCAGTACAACATACAGGAATCTATGGGACACAATGAAAGCAGTTCTATGCGGGAAATTCATAGCAGTGAATGCCCGTATTAGGAAAACAGAGAAAACTCAGATAAATAACCTAATGCAGAACCTCAAGCTCCTAGAAAAAGAAGAGCATAATGAATCCAAAGCTTGTACAAGAGGGGAAATTGTAAAGATCAGAGCAGAAATTAATGCAATGGAGACTAAGAGAACAATACAAAAACTCAATGAATCAAAGAGTTGGTTTCTTGAAAGAATAAATACAATCAATAAACTTTTAGCCAATCTTATCAAAAAAAGGAAAGAAAAGGCACAAATACATCCAATTAATAATGAAAAAGGTTAAGTCACAACAGATCCAATGCAAATCCAGAGGATCATCAATACCTACTTCGAGAACCTCTACTTCAATAAAATGGAAAACACAGAAGAAATGGCAGATTCTTAGTTACATACGAATTGCCAAAGTTAAATGAAGAAGATATAGAAATTCTAAACACCCCAATTACAATGAGAGAAATTGAAAATGTAAGAAAAAATTTACCAACAAAGAAAAGCCCAGGTCCGGATGGCTTCACTGCTGAATTTTACAAGACATTTAAAGAAGAATTAATGCCATTACATTTTAAACTCATCAAGGAAATTGAAAGGGAAGCAATACTTTCAAATTCATTCCTGGATGCAAGTGTTACTTTGATTCCAAAACCAGGTAAAGACCCAACCCAAAAAGAGAACTACAGGCTAATCTCCCTAATGAACATAGATGCAAAAATCCTCAACAAGATACTGGCAAACAGAATACAGAGGGTCATCAAGCAGGTCATACACCCTGACCAAGTCGGATTTATCCCAGGGATGCAAGGATGGTTCAACATTCGTAAGTCAATAACTGTAATACACTATGTTAACAGAGCCGAAGACAAAAACCATAAGATCATTTCAATAGATGCAGAAAAAGCATTCGACAAAATCCAGCACCCATTCATGATAAAAACCCTACACAAAATTGGAATAGAAGGTCTTTACCTTAACCTGATTAAGGCTATCTATGAAAAACCAACAGCCAACATCATACTAAATGGTCAAAAACTGAAAACTTTCATGCTAAAATCAGGAACAAGACAAGGATGCCGCTATCACCACTCCTGTTCAATACAGTTCTGGAAACATTACCCACAGCAATTAGAAAAGAGAAAGAAATAAAAGGAATAAATATAGGAAAAGAAGAAGTTAAACTGTCATTATTTGATGATGATATACTTTACATAGAAGACCCAAAAAATTCTGCCAGAAGACTTCTAGACTTAATTGACAGATTCAGTAGAGTAGCTGGATACAAGGTCAACACTCAAAAAACAATAGCCTTCTTGTACACAAATAACAGACTCACTGAGAGAGAAATTAGGGAAACAATTCCTTTTACAATAGCATTAAAAAAAAAGAAATATCTAGGAATCAATCTAACAAAGGAAGCAAAACACCTCTACACTGAAAACTACAGCACTCTGAAAAAAGAGATCAAAGAGGATACAAGAAAATGGAAAGACATCCCTTGCTACAGGGTAGGAAGAACCAATATAGTGAAAATGGCCATACTTCCAAAACTACTATATAGATTCAATGCAATGCCAATTGAAATTCCAACAATATACTTCACAGAACTAGAGAAAACAATCCAAAAATTCATTTGGAACCAGAAGAGACCTAGAATAGCTAAAGCAATTCTAAGCAACAGAGACATGGCTGGGGGAATCACAATCCCCAACTTGAAACTATACTAAATAGCTACTGTGATAAAATCAGCATGGTACTGGCAAAGGCACAGACCTGAGGACCAGTGGAACAGATTAGAAGATGCAGAAACAACTCCAGATATGCTCAGCCACCTCATCTTTGACAAAGGAGCCAATCACCATCATTGGAGGAAAGATAGCCTATTTAATAAATAGTGTTGGAAAAACTGGATTTCAACTTGCCAAAGATTAAAACTACACCCATACCGATCACCATGCACTAAACTAAGATCAAAGTGGATTAAAGGTATAAATATTAAGACAGAAACACTAAACTTGCTGGAAGATAAGTTAGGTAGAACTCTTGAAGACATTGGGATAGGAAAAGACTTCATGAACAAAACCTCAGCAGCACGGGAACTAGCAGAAAGAATCAACAACTGGGATCTCATCTTATTACAAAGCTTCTGCACTGCAAAAGAAACCACCAACAGAGCTAACAGACAACCTGCAATATGGGAAAAATTTTTTAGCAGCTGTACCTCAGACAAAGGACTACTATCCAGAATATATAAAGAACTGAAAAAAATCAGATCCCCCAAATTCAAAGACCCAATTCAAAAATGGGCATCTGAAATGAACAGACATTTCTCAGACAAGGAAGTTAAAGCAGCAAACAAAATACATGAAAAAAATGTTCAACATCATTCATCATTCAAGAGATGCAGATGAAAACAACCATGAGATTCACCCCAGAAAGAATGGCTGCTATCAAGAAATCAACCAATAACATATTCTGGCGGGTCGTGGGGAGAAAGGAGCCCTTCTCCATTGTTGGTGGGAGTGCAGACTAGTGTAACCACTGTGGAAATCAGTATGGAGATACCTCAAAGAACTAGGACCGCAGGTCCCCATTTGACCCAGCTATTCCCGTGCTGGGTTTCTTCCCAAAAGAATTAAAAGAATCATATCACAGTGATATATGTGCATCCATGTTCATAGCGGCACAGTTTGTAATAGCTAAAGCTTGGACGCACCCAAGTGCCCATCAACTGGAAACTGGATAAAGAAACTGTGGGGTTTTTTTAATAAAATGGAGTACTACTCAGCTATAAAGAACAAAAAACTAGAGTCATTTATAGCTAAATGGATGCATATTGAGGCCATACTCTTAAGTGAAATAAATAGGACACACATGTGTAAATACCGAATAGTTTCTCCAGTGTGAGAAACTGATAATGTAAATAAGAGTTAAAACGATTAAAATGAATAATTGATAATTTGAAATAGGAAAAAAGGTCAAAAGACGAAGGAGTGAAGGGAGGGGAAGGGGAAAGGAAAAGAGGGAAAGGAAAAAGTATGAGAAAAGAAAAAAAAATGGAAATGAAATCTATGTAAATAGGGAAGGGTGGAGGGGTGAAGGGTGCACAGGTAATGGGGAAAAACATAAGAACCATGATACATCATGTACAGGTGCAAATGCCCAATGATAAATGTAAATGAATTGTATACCTAAAATGTACCAATAAAAGAACTAAACACAAAAAAAAGAAACAATTTGATAGCTGTGTATTTAATCTTATGTGCAGCTCTTTGGACTCTGACTAACAATCCCAGCTTTGTGCTCCAACCACACTGGCCTTTGGACCTAGAGTCTTATCTTACCATGTTTATAAAGTATCTTCTGACATTTACACAAAATAAAATCAGAAAATTAGCAGAAATTTATTAAGCAAACTTCAACTTTACAAATCATCCAAAGGATCCAAAAGGATATCCAAAAGGATATGTCTTGAATGCCTAATGGTTCCTGTACAGAATTACTATGAAAGTCAAAAAATACTGAAATGAGACAGCCCTTGTAGCTGCAACTGTTTACAGTCTGACTTAATTATAAGCTAAAGGTTTGGGGTTTTTTTGCCCTATATCTTACCTTAACTTCCACATGTGCCATCAGGACTGCAAAATTGGTCAGATGGTTACAGGAGCAAGTGGTGTGAGTCTTGTTTGTTGTCAGGAGCCGGCAGCCTTGTGTTGACCAATAGCCTGTCATGGTGCGCTTGGAATAGCTCCAGAATGAACAGTTAGGGTTGAAATTTTCCTCTGACTGCTATAGTGGGAAAACAAGGAAACAAACAAAAAATAAAGGCAAAAACCATTTCATTTACATGTAACTTAAGAAGGTATTCCCACAGCCTCATTCTCTGCTGCAATTCCTGTGCCTTTGTCTACAGTGTTTTCATATTAAATGGGCCTCATTAATTCTAAGAAAACTGATAGGCTATATTCTCCATTTGACTAAAAGAGTGTTCACTGTTTTTAAATTATTAATATTGAAGGATATTAGTATCAATGTTTTAGAATCATCAGCCACTATACATTTCAGAGCAAAGAAGTTAACTGTGGGAAACAACTTCTGAAATCAACTGAAGGTCTGAAGTTAACTTTAAGAAATCTTTGTTGAATTTAAAATTGCAATCAATTTTGATATTTACTCAAAAATAAATTTTTGCAAAAGACATAAGTACTTGTATTATCATTTATGAGACCCTGTCCAATTCCATTTAATATTTTGCTAGCTCTTTTCTAAAGATAAATTACAGTGTACATGTTTAAGGTATACAATATAATGTTATGTAATATATAGAGATAGTTAAAAGATTCCTATATCAGAGAAAATTAACATGTCTATAATCTCCATATTCATTTTTGCTTTGTTTACTTCTCTGGCAAGAGCAGCTATAATTTAGTTTTTTCTGAAAAAAATTACTACTACATTTTACAGGTAATGAATTGCTGTATGACAATAATAGAAATAGTATTAAAATAAAACTAATACATCTAATATTCATGTTATATTGAATGTGGGTAATGTAAACAACTAAATTAAATGTGCCATTTTCTTACCTTGATATGTTTAACAGTAAAGACCACAGGATCAGCCAAGTAAACCTTATTACTGAATTCTTTGTTTATTGATGCCGTTATCACAGGTGAATTGACAATAACAGAATGATTTGTGGACATAGCTTCTGTTCCCAACTTCATACTGGCATTCTCCGTGGACAGATAAGGGCCCAAGTTGTTATATAGAACAAAGGCCACTCTGATCTCACCTAAAATGAATGCAAGTGCAAATTATTAGGTGGAAAATACTGATTCTTTTGTACACTTTATTTAACTTAGTTCTAACTAGATGGTAATTAAATCTGTACAATATGCACACACAACATCAAGCATTTATTTGGCACCAAAGTGCAAAGTCAACTTCTGCTGAAATAACTACATATCAGTGCTTAAAAATAAATGAACCTCCATCTTTACCTAATTCTATACTCAAAACTGAATTCAAGATGCATCACAGACTAAACACAAAAACCAGAAGCGTAAACATTACAGAGCAACATACAGAATTATATCTTTGTTCTTTGAGGAAGGAAAAACGACATGTATAGAACTCAAAAAACACTAAGCATAAGACGGTCAACTGAATTTTATCAAAATCAAATACTTGAATTCATCAAAATACATTAAGAACTTAAACCACAAAGTAGGAAAAACATAGGATTCATAAATATAAAAACTGTGTCTGTTAGTCAATAATAAAATAGATAACATTTTAAAATGATAAAACACACATACATTTTTAGGAAAAAAGAGAAACAAAAGATCAGTGAACACTAGAAAAATTATCAGCTTCATCAGTAATTAGGGAAATGAAAATAAAGACCACATTGAGATAGTATTTTATAACAACCAGAATCTCTCAAATCAGAAAGAATGACCACAACAATGGTGACAGGAATGAGGAGCAACCGGAATTCCTGTACACTGCTGGGGGGAGTGTAAAATGGTTTCAACTACATATCTGGAGAAATATTTGTCAGTCTCTTGTAAATTTAAACACATTTCACCCTTCTTAGGTAAGTAAAAATATACATTACAAAAGAAAAAAGCTCATAAAATATTTATTGCATCTGTATTCCTGACATCTCAAAATTGGAAATGGGAGAATAAAGTAAAACATGTTAATATTATAGAATATACTGTGCATCAACAAACTATTGGCCAATGATACTTCCAGACAGAGTCTCAAAAATATTTTGCTGAGTTATAGAATCCAGACAAAAGAAACTATATTCTGTGTTATGCCAGCTACATGAAGTCTAGCAACAGGACACTATTGTCTACAGCAATAGTAATGAGAAGAACATTTCATGTGGTAAAAAGCTGGGAGTGGGGATAAGAATGGTAAGAGACACCAGGGAGTTTTCTAGATAACAGAAGAGTTTTATTTTGTTTTATGTGATATTAGAGAGGTTTGTACAACTGTAAAATTTCTCAAGGTAAATACATGTGCATATTTTAGTGTATGACCTCCTTTTACCATAGCTCTTCCCATATCATCTGTTTTCTTTAGAAAAAGGCAAGCCCTACATCTAACTGTCAGTATAAAGTCACGTCAGTTCACCAAGAAAGACATTGTTCTATTGCCATGGTTGCTAAAATGAGGGAATCACACTTCTCATCTCTGGATCTTAGGGCCAAGTGAGAAGAGAGACAACATTTTTGAAGAGGAGTGGCTGTTTAACATATAAACTGTGCTCCCATGTTAGGGATTCAGAAACACACAATACATTTATATTTGTTTTCCCAGCTACCCTTGCAAAGAGGTTCTCTGGGCACCGCAACTAGACTCATCCAGTCAGGTGCAGTGGCCTCAGACTTTGGATGAGGAGTTAGTGACACGTGAAGCAGGAAGTGGAGCAGAAATAGCAGCAGCAGCAGTGCGGTTACTGCACCAGACTTCACTGTGGCTGCAAGAATATCTCATAGAAGATTCTGTGCTGTGGGACAGGCTGTTGACAGCCTCCGTGCTCCACTGTCTTCTGGACCTGATGTATTATAGAATCTATTATGCTTTCAGTAATCCAGTGAAAAGATTATGATGAAGGCTACACAAAGGAAGAAGGTACACTGACCTAATCCATATCTGTTAACATAGATATATAAAGGTAACAGACCAAGGAATGTTAATTCATGAATGCTTCCTATCTATTGCAACAAAGAATCCTTCCCCTCTAGATTTAGTATAAAAACACTGATTTTTGGAAAGCTAAACTTAGAAATATCCATGTATTTTTCTTGTTCATATTATCAACTTTTATTTTAATTGGGAATAACTCATACAAATTTTTACTTTTGAGTGCTATTTTTCCATCTTACCTTGCTTTACCAATGCATTTAGTCACATATAATTGTTTCAGTTTCCTCACTCCAAAATTTATACTTGTGTGATGTAAAAAGAAAATAACTTATACAATAATGTAGTGAATAATAAAAGGAATGAGCACACGTTACGATGAAAACACACTTATGTCAATCCTCATTAGCTTTGTGTTTGACAGTTCACAAATGTATCCAGTACATCCTCAGATATGTGCTCACGCATGTGCCAGGCACTGTTTCAAGCACTAGAACTACATCAGTAACAAGAATCAAAAAGGTCCCGGCTCTCATGGAGTTTATTGCCTAGAGGGAAAGTCAGACTATAAAGAGGAAGATGAATAATACAATTTCCTGTAATGGAAAATAAATAAATATTATGAATAAGCATTGGCATGAGCATGGCTAATGGGGAAAGACTGACTGGGAAGGAGAAGTCCACGTTAAGGGAGATAAAGACTTTCTCTATGGAGGGCAGATTTATTTTAAGAAGTGAATGATGGGGAGGTCAATGTGCAAAGAAATATGAAAAATGTATTTCAAGAAGAAAGCAAAAAAAATACTGTCTAGGAACATACAGGAACTTACAGTGTGGGCCAGGAACAGAATTAAGGCTGATTTGCTTGGATCATGGAGAACATGCTGAAGACAGCGGGAGTGGAGGCTAGAGTGGCAGGAAGGAGGAGACCAGGGAGCAGGGTTGGGACTCGGTGGGGCACAGGATTCCTTAACTAGGGGAGAGCTGGTCAAATTTATTTTAGGAAGGATCTTCTCTCAACTGGAAATATTTTTAGAGGGCAGAAGCAACAGCAGAAGCAGAGAACCCAATTAAGAAGCTAACTCAGGAATGTGATTTTGCCATGTATAATCTTATTGCTGCCTCAAAAATTATTTTAGTCCAATTAACAGAATAATGATTCATAATTTCAGTCTTATAAGAATTTTACAACTTATAAAGCATTTTACTCTAATGACAAAAATATAAATTTTCTTAACATTTAACAGCCTCTTCTTTTTAAAACTACACACAATGCAATATAAAACATATATCTTGAGATGGTTGCTTCAACTTGAGGTCATTTTTCTATCTTCTAGAAGGTTGGTACTGACTTGGCAAAAATATGATTTAAAATTTTGAGATTTGTGAAACTTAGGGCATACTTCATGAGATCACTCATTTATTGAATTTTAAGTTTTCTTAGTGAATTCAGTCCAATAGTAAGCTGAGCTGACCTACATACACCAGTTCCAAATTTTCAGTATGTCTTTCAAAGAAAAAGTATAGAAACACTCTCAAAAATGTGGAAATAAAAAATGTATTTTAAAAATTAGAAGTTAAAAAAAAAAAACGAAAAAAAAATTAGAAGTAAAACTTCCTTTAAAATTTTTATAAAACTGCAAACTCAGTGAGAGCTACTCTTTTCAAGGCAAAAAGTCAGATCATCTGAGTTTTGGTATTCATAATTTTCCACATATTCAAATTTCTGAAAACTGAAAAGTAATGGAATAATTTTCAAATCTAATAGAAAATTTTATGGGATAAACATCACTGTAGATAAGAATAAGAAGTAGAGAAAGAGAATATTATAAAGAGGAGGAAAGAAAGATCTCTTACACAGTGGATCTAAAATGCCAAAGCTAAGAATCAATAAACCCTTTTCCATGGATTTATTGGCCATTTGTACTTCTTCTGAGAAGCATCCATTCATTTCAGTTGCCCATTTTGATTGGGTCTTTTATTTTGGAGGGGTCTAATTTCTTTGAATTCTTTATATGTTCTTAATTTTAGTCCCCTGTCCTAGGAATAGCTGGCAGAAATATTTTGCTGTTCTATAGGTTGTCTCTTCATTACATCAGTTGTTTTCTTTGCTGGGCAGAAGCTTTTTAATTTTATATGATTCCATCTGTTGCTTCTTGGTACTACTTCTTGTGCCACTGGGGTTCTGTTCAAAAAGTCGTTGCCTATGCCTATGTCTTCAAGAGTTGTTATATACTTTGAGTAACTACTTTGAAGATAATGATACACAGTGTATTAACTATTGCTATTCTCTTATTATTGCATTATGAAACTTTGTTTTATCTTTACATAAAATAAAAAAAAAGAATCAATGAACCCATGCAAGTTCAATACTATCAAGCAAAAAATAACTTACCATTGCGGCCATTTTGCTTTAAAGTATTTGCAGAAAGCTGTATTGTGCTTCCATGGGCTATGTTTTCTGGAAATTTTAGGTCTTCTAAGTTTCCATCTGTGCTTAGCCTCGCAACTTCTAATTCTGTTAACAAGAGAGAACTGTCAATGCTCGCTGAACATGTTGAAGTTATGATAATTTCCTAAATCACTAAAAGAGTTCTAAAATCAAAACACTGGTGTTCTCATACTATTTGTCATACTAAAGTTGTTCAGTTTTTAAGACAATATATTGTACTATTTTAATTTTTTCAAAATAAAGCAGAAAACCTATAAAAACATGTAAATAATACAAATATATTAATAATAAAGTCAAAAATTTGAAACTCAAGCCCACATCCTTGTACCATTGACATTAGGTTACCATTCAAAATATTATTTCTATTTTATGAGTTGTGTAAAATTCCTTTTATAATCTGAGCTGTATTATCATAGCAATATTGATCTATTGTTAAATCAAATAAAATGTGAAATGGTTTTATCAAATCTCTGAAATAAAATTGTCAGCTATACGATACACCATAATAAAATGAATTTATACCCTTTATAAGCAAAGTAACAAAATTATCATTGTTTTGTCCTTTTCACTCAAGTGATTTAATTATTTATACTGTATAATTCAAACATAGATCTGAAATGACTTATAAGCCCTGTATTAGGAGGACAAAATACTACGTAGTACAAATGATATATTCATACATAAAAATTCTAAAAATAAATAAATGATCTCAGGGTAATATGTCGAAAACTGTAATGTCCTAACAAGTTTAATGTATGTGCTTTTGACCTTGGTAGGCTGAAAGGTGATGGGTGCTTAATTTAGAAAAATGAATAAATTATATCCATTGAAATATGGATATAATTCATGTCAATGGAGCACTCATAGCTGGTGCTCTAGATGTACTTTTTTTCTTTTCCCTCTTCTGCTATACAAGGGTTTCTGGACCTTCTGTGTAACAAGGGCCACTTACGAATATTGTCTGTGTTCTCCCTGACAATGTCAGTCTTCAAAAGGTTATCAGCCAGCACAAAAGCACTCTCCTCCACAGTGTCAAGTAACATGGTGGCTGCTCGGAGTTGATCGCTTGTAGTCAGGTCTCTCCACGCATTCAAAGCTTGTGGCTGAAGGAGGTTGTTAACTGTCTCGATCATTGCCTACAAGAGGATGAACAGAATGACAGAGGTCTCTAGTGAACCACAAGGCTGTCAGAAATCCAGGGGTACATGTTGCCCAGCAAGCAAGGATTAGCGGTGCGCATGAGTTTGCTATTGTCCCAGCCTCCCCTGTGACATGCTGCAGCAGAAGCATTCATTATTTTCCCATGAAGCCCTGACTGAGACTTTGCAAGGGCAGAGGAAAACTTGTTTTTGGTTTTGAAAAACAACAAATTGAGCCATGCTTGCTTCTTAGAATCAATAGTGCAGGCTTCAATAAGACTATGATCACATAATTAAATTATTTGACTTGGGAGCCCTTGACAACTAATTTAAACCAACAGTTTTGGCACACAACCCACCAAAAATGATTTTTTTCCCTATACATCACCATAAAATGGAATGCTGATCTCGACAGGGATTAAAATGATAACTATGGACAGGCAACAGAAGAATCTGTTGCCTACAGATTGAGGAGTCACTGTGCAGACAATTTTTCCTTATTCTCTCTTCTTTTTTTTTTTTTCCTAAGCCAGCAGCTAAAATATCAGACTGGAGAAAGTATCAAAGGATACATACTCCCAGGGGCTTTGGACATGTTATATGTGGAGAGAAGCCTCCTTCATGCTGTTTACTACTAGGAAAGGGAATAAACAGTTGGAATTCACTGCCCAGGGCCCTCTGGTGCTTTTTCTTTAAAAAAAGAATCAGCAGTAGGTACATTCACACACAGAGACAAAACAGCACATTTCTCATTGCTTTATCCAAAAGAATCATCTCTCCAGTTACAACTTATGTATTTCCTGTGGTTTGCTTTATGCAGTAGGTTACAAAGAAAAAACAGTTCTCCCAACAAGGTCTTGAGCATCATTCAAACATCGAAGTTTGCAAAACAGAAAAATACAGCACCTGCAGTTTGAAAGTGATCATCCCTGAACCCATTCATTATAAAATATGCCTCTAATCCAAAAATAAACAGCCAACACAGATACTGTTTCTAAGCAGCATATAAGTGTTTTAAAACAGGGCTCACATTATTGACACGTTGGCAGAGGGACTGGAGAGACGGGAGGTATGTCCTTTACACTGCAGTGTTTTCCTCTGGCTGGTGTTTTCATAGTAACCAAGTAACAACTGTTAAAAATTCAGCTTCATAATGAAACACCTTGGCTGCCAATTAACACCAGCTTCAAAAACTAATTTGCCTTTGATAAAACTTGTTTTTCTTGATATTTTCCCAGCTATTCCAAATTCTGGCCAAAAAATCAACATTTCTGGACTTTTGAGTAAAATAGTCCAAGTCATCACTTGCATACTTTGTATCATTAAACACATACACAGTAAAACAAAAAAAAATTGTCATGAATTTAAAGACCGGATGCTTTCACATAATGTGCCTAGCTAGTCCTGACATTTGTTCTGGGTTTAAAGCATGACCTAGTAGCCAGACAAAAGTATTTCCGATCCCAACAAAATTAACTAGTTTCTAGGAAGTTCTCTATAGGGGTAATGCCAACAGGATATGCTGAAAAAGAGGTGCCAGATAGGAAACAAACAAACAAATAAACAAAAAGTTGTGGTAGTTTCTAAACCCAAACAGAAAACATCAACTCTTGAGTGTGAAGAGGTATTCTTTTGTGGATAGGTGATCCGCTGAACTCATTACAAATGCTTTGACAATCCCACATCCAACAGAAATTATACAGCCGCTTTGAAATGGAGCAGCTAATAATTTTAATTACTAAATAACTTCACATTGATTAACTTAAATCTTACATCAGAGAACATTTATTGAGGATAATGCAATATTTCTTTTCTGCCCTTTTTAAAAATACTAATTTAAAAACTGCAAAATGAGAGGAAAAAAAAAAAAGAACACTAAACAATATGGTGAACTCCAACACTGTTATCCAACAAAATTTTAAATAACTGGTTCCAAAACAAAAAGGGGAATTAAAGAGAGTCTGAATAGACTAGCATGGAGTCTGCATCAGCCACCAACAACTTTCCAGCACAGACAAGCCTTGGGCCAGATGGCTTCACTGGTGAATTGAACCAAACTTTCAAGGAGAATTAACACCAGTCCTTCTCAAACTCTCTCAGAATGCTGAAGAGGAGAGTCCACCTTCAAACACATTTCACAAGGCCCACCTTACTACTATGATACAAAAGCCATACAAAGATGCCATCAGAAAACTACAAGCCATATCCATGATGAATACAGATTCATAATTCCTCAACCAAACACAAGAAAGCCTAAGCCAACAGCACATTAAAAACTCATACACCATAACCAAGTGCAATTTATTCCAGGGTGCAAGGATAGTTCAACATATAAAAATCAAGGATGTGCTAACCCAGAGACTCAGAGCATCATCTGCAGTATTAAATCAAAGTGTAGGGTCTGGGACCACATCCACTGAATTTGTGCTGGATTCTGCTCATACTATCTGTGAGGCATTGGGTGGTGCGTTGCTTAACTTTTTGTACCTCATCTGTAAATTAGGAATACAATTATGATAAACTCAAAAAGCTTGCCTGGCTCATATAGGTCCTCAATATGTAATTTTATTTTTACTGTCATTTGATATCACAGTTCAGTGGGGAAAGAAAAGGTGCCTTCCTTTAGTAAGCACATAGGCCATCTGATAATTGTTAAATAGCCACAGCTCACTGAGATTTAGAGGGAATAGCTCTTCTGCAATGCAATCTTCAAAATCTGAGCTCTTACAATACTATATTACCTGAAACTTTGAGGAAGAGGAGTAGTGGTTTGAAAAGATGTTAAGGAATAAGAGTAGAAATAGGAACAAACTGATGCCTTTTTCTGCTACTGAAAACACAGTTAATAGGTTTCTAATTACTCTAAATTATTTAAGCTTTCTAAATGTTCTATAATGCTGTCTTCTGGATACATCCTAACATTATACAACATTACTGGAACTCATATCATTAAATTCAGACCTTACGCAAATCCAACTGACGAATGTATTAGTCAGCTTTTCCATTGCTGGGACACAACACTGAACACCCACAATTAAAGGTGGAGAGGTTTAATTTAGCTTATGGTTTCAGGGGATTCAGTTCATGGTAGTTGAAGGCAAAAAAGTGGTAAAAGGTGCAGCAGAGAAAAGATGTTCAGTTCGTGGTGTCAGGGAATCAAATCAAAGGAACAGTGCCAGAGAGGAAGGAGACAGGCACTGTATAAAATCCCCAAGGTCAGGCTACCACAGTCCACTCAGATATAGCCAGAAGTATGCCTTACTAATCCCTTAAGTAGATCCTAGCAATCAGATTGACATAACTGAGCTTCACCAACACAACTAATTTTACTCATAGCATGTAACTGCGGTATGTTTGTTAAGGATACTTTTTATTCACAATTTATGTATTTTTTAAAGGGAGAATTTATTTGCTTGGTGTAAGATTGTGGAAAACATTGGGAAGGGACAATGAAAACTTTTGGCATTATTCCAATAGAATGTACTTGTGAAATATTCTAAAATTCTTTAGCAGAAATGCACAAAAGTGTCAATTGTGAGAAACACATCAATCATACTTATTTCCTGGGTGAGCCACAAAGTTCAAGCTGTAAGGTAAGTAATATTCCTTTCTTTTTCAGAACACTTAGTTTCCTTTCTTTTTTCACAGGAAAAAAGCAAAATGTGTGGACAAATGTTTATAATCCCTACACCCTGGAAAGCTGAGGCAGGACAGACCCTAATTTAAGCACAGTTTGGGCAATTGAGCAATTTAGCAAGAACTTGTCTCAAAAATAAATAAGTAAATAAATAAATAGCTCAATGTGAAGGCCCTGGGTGCAATCCCCAGTTCTGTCAGAGAGAGAGAGAGAGAGAGAGAGAGAGAGAGGACTCAGGAGGAATGACTCATGAAAAGATGTGCAACTTTACCACCAATGGCCAATGCAGATTTCTGAAGATGAGATTTTCGATTGTAACTTCATTCCAGTTTTAAGCTTAATTGTCATTTGCTCCAAGAGGCCTTCCATTATCAGCAATACTAGGGAGAATTTACCCATCCTTAAATATACTGCCTATTTGTTTTGCTTTGTATCATGTATGATTAAAATAACATTTATTTACCTATATGGCTGTTTCAGAGCCTGCACTGGACAGAAGGGAGCCTGCAGGAGGGCAGACACTCTGTCTGACCTACATGACCAAAATGCTTCCATTACTCTCTGTTTAGCAACATGCCATGAGGTGAAAATTCACATTTCAGTCAGTTTTTACCCTTGTCATATCACTGGGTGGTGTCTGTGAAGCCACTGGTTTGATGGTGTAACAGCAAAGAGTAATTATGAACAGTAAAACTTAGTAACTAGCCGTGTTTCCTGATTCATTCTCATTTCACATATTCAGTACCACCACGATCTCTGTGTCTGGGTTGTGATAACAAAAATACCTTAAATTGTCTAAGTGATAAACGCCATAAGTTCATTATTCATAGTCCAGGAGGCTGTGGATTCCAAGATTAAGATGCCAACAGAATTGGCACAAGAAGGCCTCACTTTCTGTATCCTCACATAGTGTAAGGGGAATAAGACTCATGCATCTTTCAGAAGAGTGCTGGTTCCATTCATAGGGGCTCTGCCAATCACCAGTACACTTGGCATTAAATTTCAACAAATACATTTTGGGGAAACAACATTCAGATCATAGCAGGCTCCCACTTCAGTGCTTATTCATCTTTAATAGAATTATGTATTTGTGTCTGGCCATTTCACTAGGTAAGATATCCTCAGGGGAGAAATTATGATCATTTGTTTTTCCAGAGTAAATGCTTCATATTCTTGGGATGCTAATTAATTATCATTCTACAAGGCTATTATTTTTATTATCAAATCATTAATGCCCTTACACATAATAAGAAAACTGGAAACACTTTTTATTTCTATAACTTTTTGCCACGTCTCCTAAAAAGTATCCTGAAAGAAACTTAAGTATGTGCAAAAGTATTCAATGAGATTTTCCTAAATATGTATGATCTGCAAAGAATTAAGGAAGGCACTGTGGGATGAGGTTACAACAGAGAGGGAAAATAGAGAGTTGCCTTTTCATCTACATGTGTTCTAAGGAAAGTAAACATAAAATAGGGCTAAAAACCCACTCAAATGGAACAGAAAGCAAGAGACTTGCTGGTGAGGATCAAAAAAAGATCCTAGGAAACAGATGCTTTTGAGTTGGGCACTAAAAATATGCACATACTTGCCTGGACTCTGAAGAGGAAATTCAAAGCTACAAGACATAATAAGCAATTTCATTAAAAAAATTATCTTAGATCACTTGTAAATTAAGAACAACTATTTCACATTAGTAGATTTTTTTTTTTTTTTTTTTTTTTTGGTTTTTCAAGACAGAGTCTCACTATGTTGCCCAGGCTGGCATTGAATTTACAGCAATCCTCCTGCCTCAGCCTCCCGAGTACTGGGATTACAGATGTGTGTCACCATGTCCAGCTAAATTTAAACTAATAAATTGCTGGTACACCTTTCAAAAACTTTCTTGTAATATAAATTATATTTTACTCTTTACTTCAGCATCTATTTCTTGCTATGTCCTCCTCAATATATACCCTAATCATTATGCTAAACAATGTTTTCTCTTAATTTATTATATATAAAGTTATACTAAACAGTCTTCTTTATTTCTAAGTCTCAGGATATTCTGAGGAAAGGAAGTAAGACTTCAGGTCTTCTATGCTGTCACCTCCTGCTCTCTGACTGTATTTATGGTCATGGGCTACATAGCAGTATTTACTCAACACCAAACCATACATGTGATGCTGCCACTGCCTTTTTGGTTTGGATAAGCACAGAATTTGGGTTTACACAGAATTATACTCATAGTTAGAAAAAAGAAAAAGAAAGTTTTCTTCAATTAATCTTTCTTTTTGACTTTTAGATAGAAAGTTTTCCCCTGAGAATAAAAAATACGCAGGAAAAGCTTAAAATAATTACTGAACAGGCATTTTGTACTCCAATCTGGATTTAGATATTGATTCAAATCAAAATTATAAAGGTCAAATGTTCAAAAAGTCTTCAAAACTGTTTATAACTTGCAGATTTTTTTATTAGAAGTCAAATTGAGTGACTGATATTTACACGTGATCAATAAACCTAGGTTTGTTTTATAGCCACTGTTATTTAATATTATTAAGCATATAAAAACTACTAATCTCTGAACTCCTTTTTATATTACAGTGAAGTATTGGCATTTTCAAGTCTTAATTAAAATTAGGTTGTATAACAGAACTGACCTTAATATAATAATAAGGATCTTGAACAGAAGGAGACAAAGGTGAAATTTCACAGAAAAGACTCTGATTTTTTAAGAGATCCCTTGTTGTTCACAGAAAAGACTCTGATTCTTTAAGAGATCCCTTGTTGTTCACAGAAGTATTGTTTTTAATAAACTGCATTTGACTGTATCACTTTTAAAGAATGGTTGAGTTTAGCATGAGATTACTGACCACTGTTCAGGAGACAGTGTTCCATTACAAGAATTAAGTAGAACTTCAGATCTGACTCAACCTCCTGGCTAAATCAATATTCATTCAACAGATATTGAGAACATTCAACGTGACAGTCAATTGAGATGCAGTGAGAAAGAAAGATGTTCCCCCTTCCCTCAATGTGATAACAGAGAGAGGTTGGACAATTAAACAAGTAATTAAAATTCAACAAGACAAGCAATATAATCCTGGAAACAAGATACAGTGCTTACAACATGAGTTAAAATCACAGAAGTAAAAGGAATCAGTGCTCAGATAGCACAGATTCCAGGTATCAAGAGGCTCACAAACCATGTTAAGGTACATGCAGTTCTTCCTGGAGACAGCAAGAAGGCTCTGGAAAATTTTACAGTGGGGGAGTCATATACATTATCATGGTTAATATTTTTACATATGTTCCAGACCCTGACATGGATGTTTTCCACACATCCATTTTGATTTTCACAAGACTCTAGTAAGGTAGAAATTATTAATATCTCATTGCACAGTGAAAACACAGGCTCAGAAGCAGTTAGAAATGGGGCTTGTACAAGAGATCTGTTCTTGACTTAGTTTAGGAACCAGAAATTGAAATTAGCTTATTGAAACCATTAGAATATTTAGTATTGCCTGCAAAAATTGAGTATATGGAGAACTGATGGGACAGAACTGAGGGAAACCTGAGAAAGAAGGGTCAACAGTGAACATGAGAGAGTTATTAGTAAAAACAGTATGGTACCACAGAAGTCAAAGCAAAAACATTTCCGTCAGTTTTTAAATTGAGGACTGGTAGCATGGGTGTCTAGCAAGTGAAAGGCTCTGAGTTCAATCCCCAAAACAACAACAATAGCAAATATTAATCATGAAAGTATCCACATTTTTTTCTTTTTGAACTATCTTAGGTTCTCCTCTCCTCTCCATCTACTCTGTAACTGGCGAAATGGTTGTACTGTACATAAAGAGGAAAGTCACAGAGAGATTGCTTTTGAGGGACAATTGGTTCAATTTTATTATTTGTTTAATTTTTTCCATTATTTCAAAGTAGGATGTTTATTCATTCAATAAGTAGTTGAGCAATTAATACATGCCAACTCTGTTCTAGATGCTTGGGATATGTCTTAGACAATGCAGCAAAAAAATACCTAAAATGGAACATTCTGTTAAGGTAAGCAAAATAAGTATATAATATTTGAAGACACAAAATTCCATGTAAAGTAAGGGGATCTAGAATGAGGACTGCAGTGGGCACAGAATGTGGATTATGATTTTAAATAGGATGGTTCAAGTGAGCCTCAATGCAAGAGCAACAAAGCATGCCCCCAAATCTTCCGAAGTCTTATGTCTGGAGCAAGGTGAAAGAAGTCATGGAGTTAGGGCTGAACCACATCACTGAGATCATGGAAATGGCATATAAAACTGGCTTGCAAGTTAAGATTGAGAATTCAGATGGACATGGAAGGTTCAAGGTGCCTCCCAGACACAAAAGAAAAATATTGAGAAGGTAGCTGGCAAAGTGATTCTAGAGCCAAGGGAATGGTCTATTCGGGAGGTAACACTGGTGAATCATAGGCACACTGGTGGCACATATTTAATCAATGAGGTCAACAAGGGAGTGACTGTATGAAAGGAGAAGATTAAGAATTGTGCTTGGGACACTATAAGCTTAAAGGTTTTGGGAGAAAAGGGGGAACCAGAGAGAAAGGAAGAAACTAGGTGTTAATTAGGTGGGAGAAGAAATCAAGTGAGTTGCCTCTGAGAGTTTATCGAAGAAGAGCTGTCAGGAGGTCAGCTGTTTCAAATTGGTTACGTGAGATATGAATTGATCACGGACTATTGGTTTAGAAGCATGAAGCCATTAATGATCTCAACAAGGGAAGTGGTGAGGGCAAAGGCCTAAAGAGGTGAAATTAAGAGAATGAGAGAATGGGGATTAACAACAGCATATGTGTTAGTAGATACACAAGTAGGCACTAGGAAATATGGGCCTGGCTTAAATGTTTTCTCAATTTTTAACTGGTATATGTTTGCAATACATAATACATAAATATATTTATTGTGGGGGAATTGTTACATACACACATCAGATCTTGATCCTTCTTACTTCTTCTTCTCCTCTCCCTTCAGTCTCCACTCATTTCCAGACCTTCCCATCCTTTCAAGGAACCAACACTTTGATTCATTTATCCTTTGTAATGAGATTTTAAATCTTAATTTCATTAATTTCCATCCCTGATTTTAATAATTTCTTTCTTCCTATTAGTTTCAGATTTGTATTGTTTTTGTCTTTCTAGGTAGGACCTTGAGGTGTGTTATTTTAGATTGCTCTATTTTTTTTATGTCTGCATTTATAGCTACAAACTTTACTCTTAGAACTGCTTTCATAGTGTCCCATAGGGTTTAGTATGTTGTGCTTCCATTGTAATTTGCTTCTAGGAACTTTTAAAATTTCTTTCCTGCCTTCTTTCATCCACTGATTACTCAGTGATGTATTATTTAATCTCCATGCGTTTGCCTAGCTTCTATAGCTTCTTTTGCTGTTGGTTTCCAGCTTCTATCCTCTATGATTTGATAATATGTAGGGGATTGTTTCAATTATTTTGTATTTACTTAAGCATGCTTTACAGCACAAGGTATGGTCAATTTTGGAAAAAGCTCCACGTGCTATTGAGAAAAATGTGTATTCTGCTGTTGTTGGATGAAACACTCTGTAGATATCTATCTGTTAAAGACCATTTGTTGAGTGGTGTGGTTTAACTCTAATGTTCTGTTGGATAATTTTGTCTAACTGACATATCAAAATCCAACAAGAGCTTATAGTAAATATCCAGTGATCATTTAATATATGCTAAGTATAATTTAAAACATCCTGAGGATATAGAAATAAAAGTGGCACTTTTTCTTCAAGCAGTTCAGTGATAGAAAGCAAAGAGATATTAAAATACAGCTTGATAATTGCTGTCATAGAAGAAAACTGAGAGCATTGTAAGTTCTCATAAGAGAACTTTTGTCCAAACTAAGTGGACAAAAATGCTTCTCTAGAGTAATTGACATGTGAAGTGAGTGCTGAGAGATAAGAAGAGTTACTGAGATGAAAGGACGGAGAAAGAAAAGCATATCTACAATTTATCTATCTAAGCAACAAAGGATGGAAAGGCAGAGAGACCTGAGCTGCAAGTACTTAGGTAGTTTGGGTATATAGGCTCCAAGGATGCAGAAGGGACCAGTTATAGTGACTAGGAAGATACGTCAGACAGCTGAACACCACAGTGCAATGGGAGAATATTTCCTAAAAGGGCAAAAGAGATGAATAGACATTCTTTCAATAGGGTCAAGTAATGATCAGATTTGCATTTTTCAAATATGACAGCAATAGAGGGAATGGGTTAATGGAAGAATTTGGAAATGTGTAAAACAATTGGTTATTTATTGAAAATCATGTACTTAAAAGTGCCTGCTGGAGTTTAAAAGTGAATATCAGAGGAAAATGAAGTTTACAGGCAAATATATCCTGCAAAACTTGCACTGCCTTCTTACAGCTGTATTCTCCTTTAATTCGCTGCTTCAGACATACTCAACGTTTTATTCTCAGAACACTCCAACACCTTCTCATTTGACCACTTTTGCACTGAGTGACCTGGAGTGTTCTATCTCCATGTTTATATCTACATGACTAGTCCAATATTGCTTGGATCCAGTTTTATTATCATTACCTCAGAAAAATCTTCCCTGATCCATACAATCTAAAGTAACAGTCACTTTTGATGAAGCAACTCTGTTTTAATTCTTTGCATACTATTTCTGCCCTCATTTTATTTTATTACTTTGGTTGACCAGCTGATTTACTAATTCCTTCCCGGATTCCAGCCTCTTGAAACAGGATATGAGGGCTACTAAAGAAGAAATCCTGTTTTCACCCCTGAATTCCTGTGCTTGGCACAGTGTCTGAAACCTGAGTTCAACAAATATTACCTAAGTGAATGAATGAATCTTTAATTTTAACTATACATTTATTGCTTTTTTAATGGAATATATATTGTGGGTTAAAAAGAACTGTTTGTACAAAAATCTGAGAAACTGTAACAGTCTTAAATATATTATAATATCCAGATTGAATCATGAAACAGTAACATAGGTAAAAACTAAGGAAATCTGAAAGAACAATGAACTTTAGATAATGTTAATAATCAATATTGTGCTACACTGATGTAACGTGACAAATAGAAGTGTGCGTGTGTAAGGGTAAGGATATGGACACTGTACTACCTGATTAATGTTTCTATAGATCTAAAATTATTATGGAAAATAATATCTATTAGTTCCTGAAAAAAATAATCTTGCAAACAATTTAAGAATTACAGATATATAAAAATCTGAAAATATATTTTTAGAACATTGCTACTCTACCTACAAAGAATCACTTTGATACTTTGCTGTGGATCCTCTCAAACGTTTATATTTACACAAATAAATGTGATCTCTATAAGAATGTTGTCTTTGGGTTTTTTTGCTTGCTTTCTAATTTTTACTTGGCAATATATCATATGCATCTTTCAAAATCCACACAAAAATCTACCTCACTTTTCCAGTGGCTCAAGATGTTCTATTATTTGTTGTGGTATATTCAATAACTTTCATCAGTTAATTTGTTTTGTTGATATAAACAACCAACCATATACAACTTGTGATCATTTCTATACCCATCTTCTCATCCTTGGAGGAACAATATCCCTCATGTGAGTTTGGAACAAGTCACTCTGAAAGTCTGTATTCTGTATGAGGAGAACAACACTGTTTTGCAATTATATGACAAGATCTATAAAGAAACACCATAAAACATGGACATGAGTTAAAAGTCTTCTGATAACAGTGATGGCTTTGGTAAAGAGGATCTGAATGACTGGAGAGAAAAGTGAGAAGCAAGGCTGAACTACATGCCGCCAACAAAGCACCACTCAAGAAACAAGGTGGGTGGTATCCCAGAGTTGACAATACAGAGGTTTTCATGGAGGGAGATATATTTATTATTTTACTTTTTTGAATTTTAAGGCATGTACTTGTATCAGTTATTCAGAAATTACTTAAAAGGAAGAAAAATGTAGCTTGAGAATGTTTGGAATAACACAAAATTTTTAAAAATAACCTCATATTATGACTAACAATTACAGAAAGACCATTTTCATCTGTACTTGAGGTTCAATAATAAGTCTACTATTGCCACAAGTCTATTGTGGGGTGCTACATTAAAACTAGATGAAGCTTTCAGTGTGTATCATTAAATCAGAAAAAGGAAACTGTTTTAGGTATCTCTGAGAATGCTACATGCCCAATATTGTTTTTGAATGAGACACAGAATTGTTGCAAAGGTATACCTATTAATGTGGTATTTAGCTGTTCAAATATGATCAAAAGTAGTTGGGTCAGATATCTAGAAAACACATAAAGAGGAAATCCTTTGGTTATTTGTCCTTCCCATCTTCCTGTTTGAAGATTTTCACTGCATGATGATTGGAATCTAAGTAGCCATCTAGTGGCCATATGGTAGTCACCTTCCATCTGGAGGGTGGAAGCCAACATGCTGAAGGTAATGGAGCAAAACCTACTGGCAGCTTTGACTCTGATGATTTCCTGGAGTTTTCAAATGAATCCTGGACTGCCTCATCTGTAATGTTTTTATACAGGCTCTAGTTTGGTGTATTTCAGTTACTATAGTGAAGTTTCTGTTACTACAGTCTGTACAAAATTGATACATTAAAAAATAGAAAATATAATAACTATAACTCTGTTGAGAACAGTCTTTAAAAAAAGTCATTTGTTTGGTTCTAACACATTTGGAACCTACTTTTTGCAAATAGTACTTTAAAATTTCCAAATTTTTCTGACCTTTTCCAGAAAAGCTAAGGGTAGCTTCAAAAAGTAGGATCTTAAATCTGTAATGCAGTTTTTAATATCTTTTTCCTTCTGGTTAGTTTTGTGATCATAAAGCTATTTTTTTAAAAAGCAAAGTAAATTGAAGTGTGTTCTCTTGCATTTGCAGAGAAATAATATCTATTTATATTTTATGCATTTAAAATTTATAAAGTAAGTGTATGTTCAGAAGGCAATGATGCATAGAATGGACTTTAAATAAACAGTTTTATAATTAATGACTTGGGCATTGATCTGGAAATTACAGAAAAGAACATCAGTTGGAATGAAATTGAAAGGAAAGCAATACTCTTAAATTCATTCCTGGAAGCAAGCATCACCTTGATCCCCAAAGCAGAGAAAGACCCAACCGAAAAGGAGAACTATATAAGCCAATCTCACTAATGAACATAGATGCAAAAGTCCTTAATAAGATACTGGCAAATAGAATACAGAAGATCATCAAGAAGAACATACACCCTGACCAAGTGGGATTCATCCCAGGGATGCAGGGATGGTTCAACATATGTAAATCAATCAATGTAATACACTATGTCAATAGAGCCAAGGACAAAAACCATATGATCATCTCAATAGATGCAGAAAAAGCATTTGACAGAATCCAACATGCATTTATGATAAAAATCCTACAAAAAATTGGAATAGATGGTCTCTACCTCAATCGGATGAAAGCCATCTATGAAAAACCAACAGACAATATCATACTAAATGGTCAAAAACTGAAATCCTTCACACTCAAATCAGGAACAAGACAAAGATGTCCACTATCACCATTCCTGTTCAATATAGTTTTGGAAATAGTAGCCACAGCAATTAGACAAGAGAAAGAAATAAAAGGAATAAAGATAGGAAATGAAGAAATCGAACTGTCATTATTTGCAGATGACATGATACTCTATATAGCAGACCCCAAGAACTCCACCAAAAGTATTCTAGTAACCAAATTCAGTAAAGTAGCTGGATACAAGGTCAACACACAAAAATCAATAGCTTTCCTCTACACAAACAATAGACTCACTGAGAGAGAAATAAGGCAAACAATTCCTTTCACAATAGCATCCAAAAACCTGAAATATCTGGGAATCAACCTAACAAAAGAAATCAAAGTCCTCTTCTCTGAAAACTATAGCATTCTCAAAAGAGACAATGGAGATGATATCAGAAAATGCAAAGACATCTCTTGCTCCTGGGTAGGAAGGATCAACATAGTAAAATGGCCATGCTTCCAAAATTGCTATATAGATGCAATGCAATCCCAATTGAAATCTCAGCAGCATACTTTACAGACCTGGAGAAAACAATCCAAAAATTCATTTGGAACAAGAAGAGACCCAGAATAGCAAAAGCAATTCTAGGTAACAGAGACATGGCAGGGGTAACACAACCCCCAATTTGAAATTATACTGCAAAGCTACTGTGATAAAAACAGCATGATACTGGCAAAGAAACAGACCTGAGGACCAGTGGAAGAGATTAGAAGATGGAGAAACAACTCCAGGCACACTCAGCCACCTCATCTTCAACAAAGGAGCCAAACACCCTCATTGGAGGAAAGATAGCCTCTTTAATAAATGGTGCTGGAAAAGTTGGGTTTCAACTTGCCAAAGATTAAAACTAGACCTATATCTCTCACCATGCACTAAACTAAAGTCGAAATGGATTAAAGATCTAAATATTAAAACAGAAATGCTTAACCAGCTGGAACACAGGTTGGATAGAACTCTTGAAGACAATGGTGTAGGAAAAGATTTTATGAACAAAACCTCAGTTACCTGTGAACTAGCACAAACAATCAACAAGTGGGATATCTTCTTACTAAAAAGCTTCTGCACAGCAAGAGACACCACCAACAGAGTGAAGATACAACCTACAATGTGGGAAAAAATTTTCACCTGCTGTTCCTCAGGCAAAGGTATACTATCTAGTATCTATAAAGAACTTTATAAAATCAGACCTCCTAAATTTAAAGACCTAATCCAAAAACAGGCATCTGAAATGAACAGACATTTCTCAGTCAAAGAAGTAGAAATAGCAAATAAACATATAAAAAATGTTCAACATCACTTGTCATTTGAGAGATGCAAATGAAAACAAAGCTGAGATTCCACCTCACTCCAGAAAGAATGGCTACTATCAAGAAATCAACCAATAACAAATGCTGGAGGGGCTGTGGGGAAAGAGGAACACTGCTCCACTGCTGGTGGGGGTGTAGACTTGTGCAACCACTGTGGAAATCAGTATGGAGATACCTCAAAGAATTAGGACTGGAAGTCCCATTTGAGCAAGCTATTCCCCTGGTGGGTATCTTCCCCTAAGAATTAAAAGAATGATACCACAGTGATATATGTGCACTCATGTTCGTGGCAGCACAGTTTGTAATAGCTAAAACTTGGAAACACCCCATATGCCCATCAACTAGAGACTGGATAAAGAAAATGTGTTTTTTTAAATAAAATGGAGTACTACTCAGCCATAAAAAATGAGAAATTAGAGATATTTATAGATAAATGGATCTACACTGAGGTGATACTCTTAAGTGAAATAAATAGGACACACATGTATAAATACTGAATAGTTTCTCTAGTGTGAGAAAGTGAAAGTGTAAATAAAGACACAAAGTATAATAGATAATGTGAAACAGGAAGAAAAGGGGTAAAGGTGAAGGGGAAGTGGGAGGGGTAGGTAGGGGAAAGGAAAGAAAGGAATGGAATTCATATGAGAAAATGAAAAAATGGAAACAAAGTCTTTGTAAATAGGGAGGGATAGAGTGGTTGAAGGGAGGGCAGGGAAAGGGGGAAAAATAAGAACCAAGAGTGATTATGTAAATGTGCAAATTTCCAATGATAAATGTCATTATATTGTATACCTAAAATGTACCAATAAAATTAAATTTAAAAGAAGAAAAGAAAAAAAAAGAACATCATTTGGTTAAAAACAAAAAAAAACAGCGAGAGGTACTTCTTTTGTAGTAGATGAAAACTTTATCTTTGGAAAGAGAATGGTGTGCTTTTTTACTCCTCATCAGAATTACTTTCTAATGCATTCACAAAACATCTCCATACAAACTGCAGTGAGACTATTTCCTTGTTTATAGGAAATTTGCAAATGGAAGAGGCAAAAATAACTGTAAAGCAGCTATCTCTGCTTGACCTGATATTTTGCCAGAGGAGTTTTGAGAGATTCCCAAAATGATGTTCTTTCCACGTCAAAGCAGGATCTCCATCAACACCTGATATTGTACTTTGGAGGACTTTTAAATTTATGAATTGCCTCTGCTTTGGTTACATGTGATTTTCGATCTTTTGATTCAATTATTGATTTATTGCTGCATTTAATGAGTACAACTTGTAAGAGGGAATTTCTCTAACTATTCCTTTATCCAAAGAAAACTACTCTAGTTTTGTAGTTAAAAACCCCTTTCTTTGATCTCCATGTCTTTTTAAAATAGGTTTTGGGCACAAGAAACATGCAGGGTGTAGATTTGTATTTTCTCTCTTACACAAATCAAGTGAAGATTTATCAAGCTGTGAAGTATATTAAGTTCACTGGGTTTTAACAAAGGGTTACAAAACCACAAGAACCTGCTGTGATTCAAACTCTTTTCAGATGTCCTTTTAATTATATTAAATGAAAGTTTGGGTTGCCTTTGATGCTGATGGGCAAACACAGAAATCTCTTGAAAGAGCTGCTAAAAGTACTCCCTGTTGCTGTAGTTAATATACTACACTATATGCACAGGGCTAGCCAATTTATTCTAGCCACTTTAACAAGGATATCCAGCCTGACAGGCCACACAGAATAGTATCACAAGTCAAGCAAAGCACAAATCATTAGAGGACTACGAAAGTTGTTTGACATGCACCACAGAGCTCTTTGTCACACAGCCAATTAAGTGACCAAACAAGGAACTTGAAAATACTCATTAATTTCTTCCCAGCAGTATAAATGGGGTTTAGAATCCTTCCTGTCTTATGTGCAGGCACACAAGTAAAACTAGCGTAATTCAATTTGCACTTTGTCAAAGGTGCAAGCAACAGCAACCCTGGTTCAGAGAATGTCTGCATTAATGATTTGAAAAATGAAAGAATAAGGCAAAAATATTGAGGTATTATATATAAGATAGATACCTAGGCTTGGAATTTTTTATGCTAATCAAAAGTTTACATTGTTTTATCTGTAAAAGCTGTTTCAGGACTTCTGAGCAGATTTAGCAACAAAATTATATCCCTCCTTGAAATAACAACTTCAGGTGATTCCAGGATATCAAACTCCCCTGATCTTCCCAATGCATAAATCTGCTAGCTCCTCTTCTCCTTGACCTCTTAGTATTCCAGGGGCTTAGAGTGCATTGGTCAGCTTTCTCATTGCTAGGAAAAAATACCAAACATTCACAATTTAAAGGCGAAGAGCCTTAATTTGGCTTACAGTTTCAGAAGTTTCAGTCTGCAACTGGCTAGCTTCCAAGCAAAAACATCACAATGGAAGAGTGTGGTGAATAAAGTTGCTCAGTTCATGGTGACTGAGAAGCAGAGAACAACACCATAAAGGAAGTGGCAAGGGACCAGATATAATATCCAAGGTCACGCCTTCATGATCCACCCAGACACCTAGAGAAGTATGCTTTACTAATCTCCTGGGTGGATCCCACACCAATCAAGTTGGCACTCTACCATACTTGCCACCTCCCAACCCATATCCACTTGATGACCCCAAACTCCTCTTACACCATACTTAATCCCTTACCCCAAAATATCAAGAATTCCAGCATTTCTCAAAAGCTTGGGTCAATGTCTCCTCTAAAACTTAAGGAAAACTCTTAGCTATGAACCTCTGTAAAATTTAAAAAGCTGGTTAATTAATCCTAAAACATAGTAACACAGCATTCCTACTATAAAAGATAAGAATGGAACTATAGAAAAGAATAGAACCAGGGACAGGGATTTAGCTCAGTGGTTCCACAGCCTGCCTCGAGAATGCAAGGTCCCGAGTTTGATTTCCGGTACGAAAAAAAAAAAAAAAAAGACTAGGACCAAAGCAAGATTGAAACCTAGCAAAGTAAAGTATAAATCCTGTTGTTCCATGCCCAGCATCTGGGACATATGGTGCTTAAAATGTGAGTTCCAGAGATCTTGGGTAGCCCTACTCTTGTGGCCTTGCTGTTTGCAGCACACATGGTCTCTCTTCTAACAGTCCGCAGCTTTCCTCAATAGATGTTTCTTGTTGCAGGCTTATCCAACTTCCTGTGTTACCCACTGCACCTTTGTTTTTGTTTCCACAGCTTCACATACACACCTCACAGGGCACACTGTTTGGCTTCCAGGCTATTCTTTTAAATCTGGATATAAGATTCTATGCTCTGAAAGCTCTTGCTTTCTGCATGCCTAAAGACCCAGCATCACATGGATGAAGTCAAGGTCTGGTGCCAGCCCAAATGGTAGCCAGGCTCCCTTGGATCATGGTTGCAGGAGCCTCTGATTGTCTGGATGGATGAGTATGCTAAATAAATACCGGGAAACCAATTCCCCAGACCTTTTTTGAGCAGGAATCCCAAGGAGTTTCTTTTCAAATGAAAAGGATTACACTTTTGCAATTTTGAGCCTGCCATGAGTGGGGTCTTGCTGATTCCTGAAATACCTTCAAGGCATCTTTCTTCTGCTCTAGGTTCAAAGTATTTGGTTTCTTTTTCTCTTCAACAACCATACCTCATTTGGCCCCAACTTATATATAGCCCTTTTGGGGCCTAAATTTAAATTTCTCAATTATTTTTGGTTTAGCTTTCTGCTCTCAATTCTTGTGATAAATGTACCTAAAAGCAGCCATTAGTACCCATGCCTTACCCACACCATTGAGTGGCCTTGAAATTTTCTTCACAAGATCAATTAGTCACCACCTTAAAAATTCAGGCTTATCCAGGGTCTATGGACATCAAAAAATGTGGACAAACTTTCTGCCAAGGTATAATAATCATGCCCTCTAGTCCATTTCCCAATTGAGTCCTCATTCCTGTCCAACACCTCATGATCCTGGCCTATGCTGTCCCCACTCCTACCAGCATTCTGATTTTCAACCAAATATGCCCATCACAGTCTACTTACAAAATTCTAGGGCTTCTCCAGTCACAACTCCAAACCTTTGCAAAATCCTCCCTTAAACCAGTTCCAAAGGCTTCTCAAATTATTGTCAGATATAGGCATAGCAATGACCTCACTTTTGGTATCATTAATTTTCTGCATTGATATGCTTTCCAGTTGCTGGGAGAAAATATCCAGCATCTGCAACTTAAATGAGAAGAGCTTTAATTTGGCTCATGGTTTCAGGAATTCACTCCATAATCAGGTGGCTCCAAGGCAAAAGCTTCACAGTAGAAGGGCTTGGTGGAACAAAGCTTCATGGTGACTGAGAAGCAGAAGAGGAGGACAGCACCAGAGAGAAAAGGGGCCAGAAACCAGGCATAGGCCCTAAGGTCATGCCTCCAAACACATCCAGAGTGTGCTTTATTAATCTTCTAGGTGTACTCTTAAGGCAATCAACTTGACCAGCCAACTTGTCACAGATGTCTAGATTCTTTTCTCTCCCTACAGTCATTCCCTTGATGAATTAATCTAGTGTAGTATTTTTTTCTTGATTTTCATTCCAAATTTAAAGCAATTAGGATGAGGATAATAAGGATACTTTTTGAGAAAGACCTTTAAAAGGAAAAAAACGGCTTTATACAGAGATTAGGAAAATAAGCTTTTAATTTACATCTTGATTTATAAAATAATGAATTTCAAAGTATATGAAATTGTCAAAGTTTTGGAAAAGACATTGTTTTGGGAGGCATAGATATATATATATAATATACATCTCTACTGGATGAGCTGTACTCAGTGTGAGCAATAGGTACAATAATAATTCTTCACCACTAAAAGCTGAAGATCATTTTTGAGCAATATTAGGATTGTTTTTTATTGCAATCTATGCTCCTTTTCATGGGGCCATTGGGATAATTAGCCTTTCGGTATTTAAATCTATGAAATGCATGGTCATTCAAACATGAATCTCTGATGAAAAATTAATAGCACAGTTTATTCAATGGCTGATTTCCTGGTGTTATAATTGACTAGCTGTGAATAAACGTTTCAGCTATTGATTAAATAGCTGATAAAACCAAATGCAAACAGTATTGGTGAAGCAGAAATGCTCTGCTCAATAATACATGACACCACTTATGATCATTTACTCGTAGATTTTTATTCTATGAAATTTCACAATGAAAAATACTTCAGTCTGTTTGAATCTGGTTTTATGATTCCTATTGTTTCTACATTCAGAGTAAATTCAGAGCTACCTGTGATATAAGTACTATATACACTGGAAGGCTTCAAACACTGAATTTGACATAACTAGCTAAAAACTGATATTGCAAACATTTGATGGGTCATGAACAACAGGATAAAAACTTGGCATCTCTAGCTTCACACTGCATCTGTCTCCTTTCCTACCTTAAATTTTGAGTCAGATTCCCGTTCAATTCTGCACATAAACATAATCACTTAAAGAGTATCTGTATGTATACTGCTAATAGAAGGTTGATTAGTCCTAAATTTACTTAACGTCTCTCATCCTCTTTCAATACTGAAGACATCATAAGAGAGGAACAATGATATGTTCAAGATTCCAGGAAAAGCATCTTCTGAAGGCAGATCACTCCATGATGGGAAGTGCGGCTACCCACTAAATAGGAGCTTTGATCTGATGTAAGGAATAGCGCAATCACCCAAAGGAATGAGGACTTCCCTTGTGCTACCAGGATCTAGCAGACCAGGCCTGAGATAATGACCAAGGAGACCATAGTCTGACCAAGACTGTTTAGCTATGCATACTATACATACTTTTGGTACTAACAAACACAAGGCTTAGAACCCTAGTCCTCATGCTATCTTTTGCATATTTCACATACAAACAGAAGGGCAGATGTGAGCTGTCAGCTATCCCCTATGTTAACTGATATATAGATGAATAACTAAAAGGTGGTTGGAACAGTTTTTGAAGTAACATAAATTTCTGAAAAGTGAATAGTGCTTAATAATTAATAAGTGTGTCTAAAACTTATTAATCAACATTGTCTACTAGATGGTAGAATGGTAGGGCAGAGACATTATTTGTTTTATTCCCTAATTTTTTTTGGGGGGGGTACCGGGGATCGAACTCAGGTCCTTGTGCTTTCGAGGCAGGTGGCGGAACCACTGAGCTAAATCCCAGGCCCTATTCCCTAATGTTTTTGAGGAAAGGGAAGGAGTTTGTGTTTGGAATTTTAAAATGTGGCACCTGGAAAAATAAACTTTGCCAGCCAGAATTAAGCAAATGATTCTATTGTAACATACAGAGATACATTCAGACATTCATTAAAATGTTTACTGTACTGTGCTTTTCCCAACCTCTAACTTTTCCCTACAGCCATCTAGTACTTTTTCTATGATTCTGTGCTAAGACACTTCCTTATTATACATTCAATTCCCAGTTTTATATTAGCGAGGAAGATAGTGAAAGGGAATATTCAGATCATTGAAAATATACAAAGGAATGAGTTAATATTTAGTATTTACATCAACCTAACCTCTTAAATATTTTTGTTAAAAAGTCAATGCTTCTATATTATTTTCAAATGCAAATAAATTGATAAAGTTTAATTTTACAATCTTATAAGCATTAAGTTGATTCTTGAGGGAATATCTTTAGACATCAGATGGGCTTCCTCTTTAAAAATACTGTGCTATGCATACATAGAAAATAAATTTTATAGCCACACTGTCATATTCTGTTCCTCTATCCCTCTGTCCCTCTGTCCTTCCCTTCCTCTCTCCCTTCCTTCCTTTCTTCTTTTCTATAAAGATAGTTGGAGTGTTTGCTCCTGAGTTTGCTCTATTTCACGCAAAACCCATAAACCATAGGGTTTATTTCTTAGAAACAAAACACATTAGCTGGATAAATATTACATTTGCCTTGGGATTAATAATTTTGCAATGAGAAAGTAAGATAGCCACAACGAAACTTGAGCCAATGAAGAGTTCCATTTTGGAACGGAAACATGCCATTCCAAGTATCCTAGACTATTTGTCTTATATTGAGGTAGGATTAAAAAAAATAGACAAAAAGGAGACAAAAATTATAATTTTAAAACTTAACATTATAGTTTCAGGACTCAAACCCAGTTTGAACTTTTCTTCCCCTCTCTCCTCTAAACCTTGGCAATTCCCTTTCATCTATATGGATTTGGCAGTCCCCTTTTTGCTTGCAAATGGTCTTCCTTCACCTGTGAATAGACCACATTCACCTATAGGTTTTCCCCTACAAATAGACTATTCTTTTTCTTTGGGTGTACCACCTTCCTCTACTCACTAAACCAAGACCATGAATATAAATTGTCAAATTCCACAGATATCCAAAAACATAAGTATTCCTACACTTGATCTTAGCCAAAAGGCCGAGAAGCAATGAAAAACATAAGTATTCCTATTTCCAAACTAGAGTGTGCTGTTCTCTCTTTTGAGGGCCCACACTCTCTTGAATGTGTACTAAAATTCCTGCCTAAAGGACCCTTCCCTTGCCTCTTCCTGATGGGTTATAACAAAGTCCTTTTCTGCTAGAAGAGTCAGTAAACCTCCAAACATTCTGTGTGTACGAACGGTTAAGTTGCTCAGTCCTGATCTGGGAACTTCCTCAGTCCTAGTCAGGTGACAGTCTGACACTTATGACACCGACTGAGTGCCATTTCTGAATGTTGGTACTCAATGTATAGATGAAAGGTTTATATACCTACCTTGCTGAAAAATTTGAGATACATCTATTTTGCCAGACTTAACTCACCTCTTAGTGATGATCAATGTCCACCCCTCAGGTTGCACCTCCTTCTTAGTCTGTGTTCCTCTTGTTTGACAGAGAACTGTCACTGACAAGTTTCATTTTGTTTCTTAGCACTTACTCTTGCTTATGTCCTTCCATTCCCATCCTTCCATTCCATTCCCTCCCTGAAACTTCTTTAGGTCAACACGGTATATTATCATTTTTCTATCAGATGTCCACACGCGTTACCACCAGCAGAGACAATTCAACAACTTATTACAGGTATAAAAACGCAGAAAGTACCTGGACATAGGCTCTGCAAGAGCGCTCTCTTTTCTGAAGCTGAATCCATTAAGACAGCAGATTAAACACAGAATAGAAAAAACAAGTTAATGACAGAAGAAAACACGAAAAATAAAAGAACACATCTACACAAAACACCTTACTTTTTGGTTCACTACTCTCTAGGAGAAAATGAAAGCAAAGCAGCAGCAAAATGTAGTCAATGGCTTGAAATATAGTAGCTAATACCCTTTCAGAACAACCCCTTGAAAATTGGATGGTATAAAGCTGTTAATGAGAAGAAGAAATGTTTGAATACATTTAGTAGAAATCAGTAGCAATCAGTATGCTTCACTCATTTGAAACGATCCATTTCACATCAGGTTAGTTATTAACTTATGGGTAAAAAATGAAAAGCTAAAAAGTTAAGTAAATTATGTAAAAGGTTTGGAACCTATTTTAAAGATAGTAGATTGTGATTTGCAGACAATATAGATGGTTAATGTGCACACATATTATGTGTTTGTTTATACGTACAAAAAAATCTATTTATTGGAAAAACAGAAAAATCCACTTATGACTATCTGATTTTAAGGAACAGATATCAAGACATAAATAACTTCTGATAAAAAGGTGATTAATATTTGATTTGTTGAATTTTATATTTCTTGAAGAAATTGTTTTGAGGAATTTAACGAAAAAGACACATTTTAGAAACTTTGGTGGGATAAGAAGCCTGTCTTTTGCTTACACAAAGAATAATGATTTTCTAGACAAAAGGTTGGCAGCATCCTATTCACCCCCAAGTATCTTTTCCTGGTGCTTAAGGGAATAAGCAGTAACAGTTTATTCATTGTTTAAAGAAGTACCCCCAATTTTTATATATTAGATTGTAAATTTTCCTCATCCCTACTGTTTTTTTCTCACTTCAGTAGCCTTTATTTGAAAAAAGAAAATTATCCAGTTTTAAGAAGCAGTTACTCTGATGCTTTCGTGTAGCTACTACTCTCTGTACTCTAATTGATGCATTTTTCCAAGAGCTTGGAAGAGTTTCTCCTCTGAAGAATTAAGAGAGGAATGAGTCCAAATAAATTGCTGGGGCTGTCTTTGGATCACTGACTTTCCTACTCATTTCGCAGGACTCTAAACCCTCCACAATTTCAGTGTGGAGCTCAACTGATTCGTACCAAGTTGACTTTGCAAATCTGATGCGTTGTAACTGCTTCGGGGAAAACGGGAACCACAAGAAATTAGAAGGAGCCAGCAAGCACGTGAACAACCTTTACCTTCCCTTGTCCTTACCACATCATGCAAATTAACATATGACAAATCATATTACACAAACAACTGAAAAAAGCCAAATGGGAAACAAAAGAGAGCAGTAAAAGGCCTCGTAAATGGAAATTCGGCCATTATGTAAGTTATTTGATATTCGGAGTAGGCAAGCTGATTAGCTATAGCCAGTTAGAATGTGACATTAATTGCCAGCTTTACCTGATCTCCTCAGACATCAACATTTTTAAATAAAGATACAAAGTACTGCTGTAACAAGTCATGTTATGGATATGTAACACTAATAGAAATTACTGCCACCAGTGTATTATGAAAACAATAGCTGGCAGCATTATTCACTAATCGTGCCCAGTTAGCCTGGATAATAACATTAAAATCACAGCACGCCCAGATTATACAGGCAGCTGTAGATTATATGATCAGGCTTAATTGCGACTCTGTCAGGCTACAAGTGAAAAATTTTTTAAAGTTTTATATGCTCAGCATGAAAAAAAACCTTAATAATTTATATCTAATAGATAAAATTGTACCTGTTTTCCAGAGAAGACATTGCAGGAAAAATTATTTGCCTGGCTTTTCTGTATTGAACAATCATTAGTTTTAAAAAATGTCTTCTATCTTGATGAATGAGTCTTACCCAGTAAGACACAGAAGAACTAACTGCATTAAATGACAAGTCTGCAAAGTCTTTCAATCTAAAGGGGAATGGCCTTTTACTGAATTCGGCAGAGGAACGTAAGTCTTTGTCAAATTCTCAATTTTCTAAGTGGGAAGATTATCAAAATATTAAAGGATCTAAAATTCAGTTTCAATCACTGAGAATTACTACTACACAAATCCCAGTCAGAGACTGTTCACATTCAATGGTGTCAATCCTCATATACTTTTTACCATGAGGTTAATTTAAAATGTCATAATTTGTAACACAGAAAATGATACTCTATGTAAAGTGATATTCTATATAAATTGTAAAACATATGTATCTTTTTAATTCATATATTTTATATTAATAAACTATATAGATATTAACTTTCAGGATAGTGAATTTTTTCTGAAAGTATTATTTTTCCTGAAATTTAAAATATGGTTTTCATTATTTACAATTCGGATTTGCTGAAATATACTTAAACTTAAAAAAAAATTTTTTTTTTGGTACCAGGGATGGAACTTTAGGACCTTGTGCTTGACAGGTAGGCACAGTGCCCCTGAGCTAAGTTCCCAGCCCTTTAAACTTCAAAAATTTTAATGTTACTGATGCAAAATCTGCATAATTTAAAAACCAAAATGAAGTAAAAATTAAAAATCACTTGCTCCATGAATTTTTAAAGTAATATTAATTAGGTTTAAATATTTCAGTTTAAAAACATCTAAAATGGAGTATTAATACTCTATTCTCTAAATTCCTACTTATTGACTACACACTTGTTTTACTGTCAATCGTTTTACTAAAAGTTTAAAGAAAAAACTGAAACAAAATAAACTGCAATAGTCCACATTAATCTTTTCACAATTTAGCATAAAAAACAGTAGTTATACAATGAAAAACAGAATTGTAAATTCAAAAGATAAATGGGCAGATTATCATTCATTATTTATTTGAAGTAAAAGTCAAATGCTGCCATTATAATACTTAAACTGCAAACAGAATTATCAATTCCTTTCTGAATGATCTGCTTCTATAAAATGAAGAAAAGCAGTAAAGTTGCACTAACTTTACTGTAACTTCCCGGATTGACACAGCCGGGCTCCTTACCTTGTTCAGACTCCGTGCTGCACTGTCTTTGCCCCCTGGGGTCAGGTTCCTGAGCTGCACGTCCAGGAGCCCCACGAGCTGATCCATGGCTCTGACAGAGTAGGTGATGTCCCCAGCATTCAGGTGACTGCGGGTCTGTTCGGCCAGCTCTCTAGCAATGTTGGCAGCTGTCTCTCCAGATTTTAACTGCAATTTTGAAACAAAACAGAAAAAGATCTTACACAAATACTTTTATTGGTCTCTTGCCAATTGCTTTTGCATATAAATTTGAGTCATTCAGGCAACAAATAGTTATTAAAGTCCATCTATACCCGGTTGAGAGCTCCAATTTTTTCTGCTAATTCATCCTTTTGTTCAAAACCTAACTTTAAATTCCTGACTTCAGGAAGTTTCCCCTGAGGAATTCCACCCCACCCCCACCCCCGCCCCAGGGCTACAGCAGCGAACAACATTCCTGCCCTTTTCCAGTTTGTAAGTGTCCTGTCTCAGCCTCCCGGAGTGCTATTACAGAATTGCTCTACTATGCCCAGCTGAGGAACCTTACTTCTAAAACTTATTCTCATTTTAATTATCCATTTGGTTGGAGAAGGTCTAAGGTTTGCCCTATTTTTTCTGTGTGAGCTTTTAAAATTGGACTTTGATAAATGTGTACTATGAATTCTTAGTCATATTCTACATTCTTAGATGCAAATACAGTGCAAACTTTCATTTTTGCAAATTTAGCACTTAGTGAGCTAAGCAGATACTAAATGAATACTAAGCATTAGTGAATACTAAATGAATATTAACTGAACTAAATGAATATTCATCAGCGGCTGAACTCTGTGAAGAACTTACCCCAAATAAAATCCCTACTTTCAAAGTGATTTTCCTCTTCTTACTAAATGTCTCATAAGAAATTTTGTTTTCCATATACTGGGTAGCAAATTACTGTTTAGTTTCCAGCGTTTTTCTTTTCGGAACTACATGCTGATTTTTCAAATACGTTCTATGGCAATATATCAAGTTGTCAACAGTTCAAAGATATTATACGAAATGAAGGCTAATACCCCATGATCAGCTGAACAAATTTAATAGCCCTGGGTAATAATAAGATAGGAATATATACTAAACTATAAGAAAGATATAGAAAGTACTTTAAAAAGGGAAATAAGTATAATTTCTTGAGTTATATCTTTTTTTAGTTATGAATATTCTTTTAATAAAACAGGAATGGAACACATATAAAACATAGAGACAAGTGTGCAGTGTTAACAGAACGGTCTTTTAAGGGCCTGTTAATGGTTTTAAGTGTATCTTTTTAAATTTTAGCTCACCCCATTACTATTTAAATGCATAATAATGTCAGTATTTAAGAACTGGTTTTCTTTGCTTCTTTTCTTTTTGTGAGATAATTCAATATAAAGCACATGGCTACAACCAAAAAAGATCTTTTCTTTGCATACTCTCTGTCTAATGAGTTTCAACATAAGTAGAAAGATATTAGCACAACTTCAACTCTTAGTCATGAGAGAGACTATCACTATATAGAATGCATATAGCTCCTATACAGAAAACATTACCAGTGTCTGTTAAGTTCTGACATATAAACACTGTATAATCAACAATTTCTTACTATTATTACACATAAAAAATAATTCCATACATGTATATAGTAATAGAAAATGTTCAAAGACGACCATTTTAGCTTGTTTATGATAGAAAAATGGGATATGATTATTTAACACCGCTCAGTAAACAGTAGACCCTTGGCTTACTAACTCAATTGGTTCCAGAGGGCTGGTTCTAACTCAAGTTGGTTGTAAGTCAATACTGCTGTGATCTGGATGTTTACCCAGGTATACACAATGGATAACAAGAGGCAGATGAATCTTAACCCAAGTTGTTCCTATGTCAGGCCAGTCATAACTTTAGAGTCCACTGTATATGTACCATACAATAGTTTAATATATGAAGGAAACCAATATTATTAACTTCAGTATTCAAGATAAAAACATGCTATTTATAAAAATTACATATACATTTTCTCTTTATATAAAGAATAATACATGTAGTGTTCTCTATATATACAGGATAGTCTCCAGCTTATGTATACTTTTTATGTATTCTGTATATACTCTCTCTCTCCTCCGTCCTTGCCTCTTTCTCTCTCTCCCTCTCCCTCTTGCGCTCACTCTCACCCTCTTCTCTCTCCTCTCTCTCTCTAAGCCTGAGAAGAAACAAAAGAGAAATCCTTCTCTGTACTGATGAAATTTTATAAGAATATATAAATGTAAGGAGGCTATGTTAAAGTATTATTATATAGTTAGGAAGTACTTTGTAGAAATCCTTGAAATTAAAAAAAAGCTACACTGAATTAAAGGAATTTGGAAAATTCTTTAGTCTTTAAATCTATCAGACCAAATGGATGACCTTACAGAGTTCATGGATAAGTATGCAACAAATTCTTGGGGATCAAGGGATTGCTCGTAGCCCACTGGTTGGTCCTGAAAGTATTTCTACATTGTCACAAAGTGACACAAGCATGATTGTAAGCCACATTTTAATTTTTACATATATTTTAGTCCTACTTACTGATGATCTAGTGAATCATTTAACAAAGTCTAAAATTCAGAGAGCTGGGGATGTGGATCAACAGTAAAGCTCTTGCTTGGCATCTGCAAGGCCCTAGTTTAATACCCAGCAGCAAATATATACACATATAAGTATTCAAATTCAGTATCTCACCAACAGGTACCAGTACTGGTGCAACTGGTAAGTAGCTTTACAAAAATCCTACAGTATACCTGAATACTTAGCTAGAATTCTTGTACTTTCCAAAGAGACATTCTTTTGATCAATGCATCATTTATAGTGTCTTCCATTTGTTATTTTCTACATATTACATTCTTATAATGAGGAATATATTTTTAAAATTGCTACTGTATTACCTTGTTAATCCCTGTATTCTTTCTTGGGTCATTGTTATTTTATTGCTTCCTTCTATTTATTTGTTACCACATGAGATTTTTTTTCTATCAGAAGTCAGGGCAGAAGGTCTCTGGGGTTTTTGATTTACAACGGTAAAAAAAAATTTTGAAATCTTCTAAGCTAGGCAAAATATTTGTTCATTATTAAGTTTTTCAAAACTTAATATGTAAGTAATGACTGTCATCTCTATTAGTGATCATGATGAAAAGCAAAATTACTTATTAAACAAACAGAAAATATGAGCACTAGTATCTTCATATTATAATTCAATTTTTTAGAATTTTAAAAGAATGGTCAATATTATTTCAATATTAGAGTGGATATCATTATAATGATACGGTGGAAAGCATGCCTATGTAATTTCCTTATGTAAAAATTTAAACTTTTTCTTATGTATAGTAATAGAAAGTTGAAAATGACCATTAAATCAAGATATAATTGTTCCCAACATAAAAGATATTGATGAGGGGCTAGGGATTTAGCTCAGTGGTTCCATCACCTGCCTCTCAAGTGCAAGGTCCCAAGTTCGATCCCTGGTACCAAAAAAAAGATATTGATGAGAAGTCCAGCTACCTATATATACATCAAGAACCAGGCACTTCTGTAAATAGTCAAATAGAAATTTGACAGTAGTAAATTATCTTAAAAATAATTATATTTTGTCATTTAAAATGTGTTTACTTATAAGAAGAAAATTAATTAAAACCATCCAAAAGAATTCTGAAATTCAATGTTCACCACTAAGAAAGTTGTGAGAGAAAAACTGATGTACAAATAAATTACACTTTATAAAAATGCTTACAACAAAAAAGTGAGAAGTTTTTAAGGTAAAATTTCCTGTAACTATCTCTCTCCTCATGTTAAAATGGGATAAATCATATCAAAAGTTTTTCTTTCTTTTAATAATTATTTGAACACTTGTTTTTTCCAGTGGATGTAATGATGAACTTTGTACCAATTTTCCCTCAGGGAACTTATATTCTACCAGTTGAGAACAAGGGTGCTGGTGCATAAAGGCAGATAATATTACTTTAAGAATGCAGTTGTAATAACAGAAATGTGCATGAGATATTATGGGAATATAATTCAGGGGAATCAAACACTTGAAAAAGCAAGGGATGGCAAGGAGAATGTAAGAACTAAGTAAAACCTTAAAAGGTAAACTGAGGGTGACCAGGTAAGATGGAGTGCTGGTAGAGGCTCTTGGAAAAGAAGAGCACCTAAATCAAGGAGAAGACTATAGAAAGTTAAATCCAGAATAACAATGGCTTTCTCTCAGTCTAACTTTCATAGACTAGAATTATTTTATTTCCATCAAAAATACACATCTATCCTGAATCTGCCTCAAGCTTCTACCATGAATACAGCGTTAAAGTCATTCTTTGCTTACAGATCTCATTAAAATGTCCATCTTTAACCTTTCTTTTACTGAAGTTTACTAAAATTTCTTACAAATAAGCACATACATACTGAGAAAACTATGAGTTTTATGAGGATTAGTAAATGAATGCCTGTACTTATACAGCAGGATTATATCCAGGATTTGAATAAGGGATAGGAAAGCCTGTGGCTTTAGTGAAGGATGATGATTAAGACAGAAATAATTGCTGTAATTCTGAGTTAGGTGAGTATAGAAAATAGTACTTCTTTCTACTGAAGGTGTTATGGCTTATATGTAGATGTCCCCCCAAAGTCTTATATGCTTATAAGTGAGGCTTTTGGGAGGTGACTGGATCATGGGTACATGATACTCATCACTAGCTTAGCTCACTGATGAGTTCATAGCTAAGTGTGACATTGGGAGATGAAGCCTGGTGGGAAAAGGTGGGTCACTGGGGACGCGGTTTGAAGTATATATGCCTCCTCTTCCCTTGATCCCTCTCTGCTTCCTGTCTGTCATGCCATGGACTGTTTCTCCTTTTCAATGCCCCTCTGCCATACTGTGGAACAAGATGACTATGGACTAAAACCTCTACAAACTGTGAGCTAAATAAACCTTTCCTTTAAGTTGTAGGTGCTGGGTATTTTGACCCAGCAATGAGAAAGTAACTAAGACAGTAAGTTAAGTATAATGTCTTACAATTTCTGATAAAATTAAGAAACAATTTACTTGCAGTTCATTGAAGACCTCCTGAGGAAGTTAAAATGAAGACATTAAGATATAGAAGACAGACTCAATCTAATCTTCCAGGGAAAATAGGTTTATTTTATATCATAAAATAGCAATATCACTTATAAATCTCTAGGTCTTTCTTCCACATAAAATGAAACAGCCTTGTACTATCTCAAAATCTGCCAGTAGCTTCTGTACTAACAAAAGAAAAAGGGCTGTGATCTGTGATAATACAGGCAACTCTTTTCACATAATAGTTGGACCTGGCCATGGAGTAAGAAGCATACCTCATTTTGCATGTAAATAATATGGAAGCTATTCAAAACTAGTATCACAGAATTTTAAATGGGAAAAGACTAGTGAGATTGTAAATTGTAATGAATTCTTTAAAGGTATGCAAAACAGAAAATAAAAACACTTTCTGAAAACTACAGTCTAAGCTGAGATCAAGTTGTAACTAGGAATTATGATTTTTATATAGCAGTCATTAGGCAGGTGAGAAAATAGAGCATTTTGTCACATGTACTTCAGGAGGCAGAGCTCTGAGCTAACTTGCAGCCTTTCAGTGAAAACTGAAGAATGCTTTTGCAACACTGATTTGAAGAAATATTTATTTATTTGCAATTCTATCCATTCATCCACCTGTATCTTTCCAGCCTTCCACCTACCCACCCAAAGACCCCTTCACCCTCACTGTTGGGATGGTGTTCCCTTTCTGTAAAAATTGTGCTTCATATTAAATCTCATCATTATGAAAGTATTCTGGATGGGTTCTTTGCAACAAATCCCCCCTGAACTGAAGCTTACATTTAAAAACTTACATTTTCTCTAGTGAAATGTAATCCATCTCTAACCACACATAAAATTTAATCTTTGGGCTGGGGCTTACTTCCATGGTAGAGGACTCCCCTAGCAAGAGCAAAGCCTTTCCAGAATCACAGGGAAAAAAAAATCTTTAACTTCATGAGTACATAAGTGGCCCAAATTCATTTATGAGTCCAAAACTACTGAGGCTATTTGATATCTATCTCTTAGACTGATTGTTGGGGAAAAAAAATTTCATTCAAAAAAATGTAAATCTAAAATTTGCTTTTTGCAACTAAAGTAAGTCCTGATTTTTATATATTATACTTGCAGTCTATAAGTATTTTCACAAATATAAAGAAAATATTGTTGATAATGAAATTATTGATAATGACCTAATCCATTTTATAGATGGGGAAATGTGAAGCAGAGCTTGCTGACTTGCTTATCCATCATAACTCAACTATCAAGATCCTCAGGCCAGTTCATTTTCCTTTAAAGACTTGGGAATCCCTCAGAGGCCCTGTAAAGCCAAGAAGGAGGTTGTTAGGGTCTGAATATTTGTGGCCCCCAAATGCATATGTTGAAACCTAAAAGGCATTAAAAGTGAAGCTCTGCAGAGGTGCTTAGGTCAGGGTGCAGAGCCCTAATGAATGGGACCTTTGCCTTTAGCACTGCCCAGACAATCTCCTGGGAGGCCTCTCCACCAAGTGAGGACACTGCAAGAAGTTACTACCTCTGCACAAGAAAGCAGCCCTTACCAGACAGTGAATCTGCTGGTACTCTAATCTTGGACTTCCCTGCCTCCAGAGCCATGGGAAATGAATTTGTTGTTAAGACAGAAGTGTCTAACCCCTTCAGAGAATCTTCAGCCACAAAACCCCTGGAGAGAAAGATACTACCTGTTCCAATGAGGCAGAAGTGGAGTGGGGAGAATAAATCATTACAGACATCTATTTTGCTTTAATTTTCCAATATGGCAGAAAAAAATCAGAGGAGAAGGCAAGAGACAGGAGGCAGCAAAGGCAAAGTAAAATGGTCTGAGCAGGAATCCAGAGCTAATAAGTGAGCTTGGGGATATGAAGGCAATCATAATCTGTTCACATCAGAGGCAGGGTGTGGTGAGTGAAGTCCAGATGAAGATAGAAGCTGTTATGACAACAGCTCCATTACTGACCCTGACCAGTTAAAAGCTGATGGAGAAGGTTACAATTTGAAGATTTAAAAAATTTACAGTATTGTTACAAGTTGTTATAAATTCCAGTTCCCCGGAGTTAATTTTAATATAATTGTAATATAACTTATAACCTTAGAGACTCATCAGGGTGAAAGAGAAATGCTCTGAATGGACAGAACTATTTATTACAAAACAAAAACATCCATCTACAAATCAAATGGGAAATAGCTGTCTGGTCTCTGAAAGGAATTATCTCTTTTGTTCTAAGATTAGCAAGGCTGCAGAGGAAAGAAAGGAATTAAGTATCATTATTAGTTAAAGTCACCCAGTAATTTCTGCAATGAAAAAGTCCAACCATATTCAGAAATTATCATAAAAACATTCAGCTTTCTAGGTGAATTACTGTTGAATTTATATTAACCCCTGGGCCAAGTACCTAGGGAGTTTCTTTCAAAAGTTGCTAATGTAAAAAGATATGCTACTGATCTCTTAATCTGATCACATCCAGCAAGAATTATTTGCCCTGGGGTCTGAGCTACATTGTAATAAAATCAAAGGACATAAAAACTATGGCAGGAACAGTGCTGAAATTGGAGAAGCATCATTATGAATTGCAACAAGTATGGAGATGCATATGTAAGAGGGTAACTAGAGTCAATATAGCTACTATTCTTTTATGATTTAGGGTAAATAGATAGTTATGGCTCATCTGCTAAATGATCTACTGGGTAGATATTTATGGATTATTATACAGTATATTATTGAGGATAAGCTTGGTTAAAAACAAATAGAGAAAAGAGCAAATGGCACAGGCTGGCTTTTAGTAAGGCCATCATTTGTAATATTTCTGATGAAAAAACCTCTTTCAGAAATTCCTCAGCACAGCTAATGTGCCATAGAAGGACTCTCCATTTTAGAAGTACATAAATCCACATAAATTGCTATAATAAGGATTCATCCCACAGCCCTTTTGGCATAAATGCACATCTGGCCTCTGTTTGTAATGAAATCAATTCAAAGCCCCACAGTGCATTAATAATAAAAATGTTCAGCATATTGCAACCAAATAAGCCCTGCACATTTGAGTTTGCAAGATTTTGTCACACGTGTATACTTTTAGCACTGATAAATGATTAGGTTACAGAATATTTACCAAGTGGCTTAAGATTTCAAAGATAGACTTTATTATAATTATTACTGCCACAGGAAAAAAAATCCATATGTAGTATGCTAGAAGGTTTTACTTGCTTGATTTATAATGCCTCTTGGACTTTTGTATCTGTAGTTCACAATACCATAGAAATTTTATTTAAAAAATTATTATAAGCAATTTTTAAAAACTGCTAAATTTTAAAATTAGCATATAGAATGTTGTCTTTAAATGTGAAATTAAATTAAAATGTGACAATTTTTCCACATTATTTTTTTTAAATTGATTCAGTTGTTCTTAGCAGTTACAATCAAAGAGAGGATGTAGTCTCAGCCAAAGCTTTCTTATCAATCATGACATTTACCTTCTGTGTGATATGGTTGACCCATGGAGAAGAACAGTTGCTGAGATCTGGTCCTTGGGGATCCCAAATTCCATCAGGAGCAAGGCATAGGTAAGTGGATACACCTATAACAAAGGAAGAAATAAGTCTGTTGCAAATACTCAACCCACTTTTCTTAGAATAACTGCATATCTTTGCTATGCTTAAAATATAAGCAAAATTAACGAGATAATTAAATTGAGATATGTCTATTACACTCCAGATATGGAGCTTGGCAAGCAACTGGCATTGGAGAAACGTTGTACAACAACAAACAAAAGCATTCAATATTCTGGAAGCACTTGCTGATAACTTTGCCAGGTATGGGGAAGAATTTATGAGTCAGATTAGTGTGGCATCTCTTGCATGGGTTGTACTGTCTGTCTGCAGAGGCAAGTAGTCTTAACGAATCAGCACATAGGTTTTACAGGAAACGACGGAAAGGACATTCCAAGTGGAGGAAAAAACATTGCCTTTGGGAGACCTGAATTTTTTTTTAATTCATTAAGTTAATTGGTATATTTTAGGCATATAATAGGGTGACATTTACCATTGGGAATGTGCACCTTTACATGGTATATCTTATTTTTTTTGCCCATTCCCCCTGCCCTCCCTTGGACCCCTCCACCCCTTCCTATTTACAAAGTCTTTGTTTCCATTTTTTTCTTTTCTTATATTTATTCCTTTCCCCTTTTTCCTTTTCCCTACCCATTCTACTTCCCATTCCCCTTTGGACCTTTTCTTCCTATTTCACATTATCTATAATACATTTTTATCCTTATTTACACTTTCAGTTTCTCACACCACAGAAGCTATTTGGTATTTACACGTGTGTCCTATTTATTTCACTTAAGAGTATGGCTTCAATGTGCATCCATTTAGATTTCATGAGCAAAACCTCAGTTGCGCATGAACTAGCACAAAGAATCAACAACTGGGATCTCATCTTACTAAAAAGCTTTAATCAAAAATAGATTAACTATAAAATAAATATACTGTTATTCAAAAAAACAAAAAAAGCTTCTGCACAGCAAGAGAAACCACCAACAGAGTAAAGAGACAACCTACAATGTGGGAAAAATTTTTATCAGCTCTCCTCAGACAAAGGTCTACTATCTAGAATATATAAAGAAATTAAAGAAATCAAACCTCCCAAATTTAAAGACCCAATCCAAAAATGGGCATCTAAAATGAACAGACATTTCTCAGACAAAGAAGTAGAAACAGCAAATAAACATATAAAAAATCTTCAACATCACTGGTCATTCGAGAGATCCAAACGAAAACAACGTTGAGATTCTACCTCACTCCAGAAAGAAAGGCTGCTATCAAGAAATCAACCAATAACAAATGCTGGTGGGGTTGTGGTGAAAAGGAACCCTGCTCCACTGTTGGTGGGATTGTAAACTGATGCAACTAAAATATGGAGATACCTCAAAGAACTAGGATTAGAGGTCCTATTTGATCTAGCTATTCCCCTGCTGGGTATCTTCTCAAAAAAATTAAAAGAATCATACCACAGAAATATATGTGTATCCATGCTTATAGTGGCCCAGTTTTTAATAGCTAAAACTTGGAAACAGCCCAATTGCCCATCTTTATCTTTCTGGATAAAGAAGATGTGGGTTGTTTTTTTAAAAATAAAATGGAGTACCACTCAGCCATAAAGAATGAGAAATTATAGACATTTAGACCTGAAGTTTTTTAACTGGAGGCTACTGAAAAAGAGTTATATTTAATAGAAAAGTGGGAAAATCAGATCACAAAGTCCCTTGTCTGTCACATGTGGGTGCTGGAAAATCCATGAAGACCATTAAGCAGGAGACAGAAATGAGCAGATTCAGATTTTTAGAAAAATAACTTTGGCAGGAGACTGGAGGATGAATTTGAAAGACTGATGTGGATGTCATCGAAAGCTATTGCTGTAATTCTAATGAGAAACTGTGAGAGTGTAGACCAAGGTATAACAGAATGGGCAGAGAAGCATTAAAATAAGAGGTGCGTGGGGAATAACCTTTCAGACCCATGAGGGCTTCAGAAGTTTCCTTTAAACACTTTCACAAGTGTCACAAGATAATAATATTTCTACAGTGTCTCCTAATAAAGTGTTTTACTAACCTTCACAACAAATGTCATAAGTAGAGGGTGTAGGTTATGGTTTAGATCTAAAATGTGCCCTGTAATCAACCTTCTATTAGCAGTATATGGACAGATACTCTTTGAGTGATTAATACGTTTATATGCAGAGGTGGAGGGGGGGGAGAGAGAGAGAGAGAAAGGATTGGGGGGGGAGAACATAGAAAATTAAGCCAAAAGTAAGAGATGACCTTTAGTTTAGGTCTTCAGTGTAGGTTTACCTATAGTTCCTGCAGGGCATGGCTGTTTTGCAACTTGTCCTTGACGGGTCTTGAACCACATGATTTCTCGGGCTTCCACAGCCTCACAGCTCTCTTCAAGAGCAGGGATCTGGGACACTGCAGATGAGAGGTGTGTGGTGATGTCACCCAGTACCTCAACAGCTGGAGACGGGATGCTGGTACTCCGGTTTCTTCTTCCAGACACCGAAGGGGTGGTGCTCCTTCCAGAGCTCCACGTTGTGGTCCTGAGGGTGGTACTGGTGGTCGTGCTTCCCATGCCAAAAGGACCTGTGGTAGAAACTCCTGGAATAAAATTAGAAAGAAAAGCCTATATTGCTTGTTCTCAGTAGGACTTCAAGGTGTCTCCATACTGTAGAAATTCAAAGAGTTTTAACACTGGAATTCCTGAGCCTCATTTTCATTTTGAAAACAGTAGAAAGTAAGCCAATGCCAAGGAATCAGTGCTGCCACCTGGGTATCAAAACAGCTATTTGACCACTGCCCATCATAGGTGTGTATGATTCTCTCAATTCTAATCACAGAAAACAAAACCACACACAATGTAACTTTTCATTAAGCTTACTTCCTCTTAGAATTTTCAAGCAGAATAGAAAAAAAGAGTTGCATAAAATACTCTATTCATGTTAGGTATAACACAAGTTTCTAAATATCCAGCAAATGAGACATAAAGACAAAAGAGAACATAAACTAAATGAATGAACTAGAAAATAAAGAGCAATTTTGAGTATGATTTCCTTAATACACATTAGAGTAGCTTAGTGATTTACCTCAGTGCTCTTACAACTAACCCTACTCAACAAAATTTTCAAACTTGACATTTACTACAGTATTGGTAGTGCCCCTAGTTCTTTTCCTAAATTATTTTCTAACAAGTTTGTATTTCTTTAAGTGGGAAAATGTATTCCAAGTTTCAAACAAAAGCAGTTAGGTTCTTGGACCAGATGCTAACAGATAATTGAACCTATAATGTACACAGAGTGTCTTTTAAGAACTAAGAGAGTATGTGCTGCAAAGAATTACATATCTTCTAGGGGAAATATATTTATATTCTTACCAGGGGATGCAAGTATTCACCAGCCCTCCACACACTTAACCTGTTACTAGCTGTGTGATTCAAAACTGCTCCCAATTTCACTTACTGGCAATAAACTCTTAAAGTGTACTAGCGCTGGCACAAGACAACTAGGGTATAAGGAGCTGTCGAGCTCCCCGAAATGTGCCCCCAGCTGTTTGTCTCTAACTGTCCACTTTTCAGAAGTTAACTACTCACACATTAAAGAGCACGTCTTCTCTGCTACCCCAGAGGAGCTCCCAGACTCATTGCAGTGCATTGGTTGTGCCTTCCCAAAGCAGGCTAAACACGCCGGGCAAGAGGGTACTGATTTCTGAACATTCAAGCAAGGACATTTTAGCATGCACTCAAGTGTTGCTATTTGTTGTCTTCTTGCCCTCGTCTGCTTTCTCTGCCCCCTTCTCCGCCTCCGTCCTGTTTCACTGCGCACTCTCTCTATGTGAATGGCACTGTTCATAACTGCTTCATACAAGAATGTAGAGTTGGGCTGGGGATTTAGCTCAGTGGTTCTGGCGCCTGCCTTGCAAGCACAAGGTCCCAAGTTCGATCCCCAGTACCCCAAAAAAAGAATGCAGAGTAGCTTTCTTTCCTTCTTCCACATACACGATAGACCTCAGACTGCCAAGTCTTTCTGTCTTATCCTTTTATTTACAATTCATCTATTTTTTCTTTCTCTTCCCAATCACCACCAATTTATATTGTTTACATTCAAACATCACTAATGAATGAATATGGAAGCCTTTTAACTATTTTGCTGATAGAAGCAGTACCAGAGTAAAACTGTGATACTCTTATTTCAATCTTTATTTTTGCAAAGTAAAATATCAGATGTCAAAAAAATTACTGATTCTAACCATGTACCACAATTCAAATACAAAATTTAACAACATATTTCAAAATATATAAAGTTGATTTGCTGCTTTAACAATATTATGTGAAACTGCAATTAAAATTATAAATGAAAGTATGACTCAATAGATATTATTGGCACATAAAACATTTCAAAACTATTACATAAAAATAAGAATATTTAATAACATGAAAATTAAGTGCTAGATACTATTAAGCATCAGCTTTAAAAAATTCACATCAATGCTGCTATGGGATGTAAGAAGATTGGTGTGAATTTTTTCAGGAGATGAAAAAAAGTTTTTACTTCATACTACATGGAAGGTAGTAAGGCAATAGTTAAAAGCTAACTTCATGTGAATTCTCTGACTCCATTAGTTTAAATAATGCCAGCTCTCATTTGTACTTTTGAAGAGACCATGTTGAGTAACTTGCAATTTTTTGACAGGAACTATAATCTTTTCATTGATAATGAGCTATAGTTTCTGTTTCAAACAAAGCATTTCTAGTTTTTCTTTGTCTTTTTAAGTTTGATAATGTAGCAAAGGAGATTCATAGCAGTTACCTGTTATTAGCTAAATAATCTCCTGCTCAAATTAACTTGTTCAGGAAAAGTCTCTGAACTCAAGCAAAAACTACTTTTAAAATAGAAACTGTTGTTCAATTGTCTTCTTTCTCTTCAGAACTATAGATACAGAAGAAGGCTTTCAAAATTAATGTGCTTTTCTTCAACTAGATATTTTAATTAGCATAGAACTGAGAGGAGAAAAGATTTGTTCCACAGCCATTTTCATCATGATAAAACCCCACAGCTGCATGTGTAGAGACAAGTTTCTCCCTCCTGTTGTCCTGATTGCACTAATCGTACGCAAGGAGCATTGCACATTGCCACAGATTTGTGCTTGCTGTGACTTCAGGTTTACAAATATTGAATAGATTTATCTTTTAGCATAGATTTAATATATCTATCACTGTGATGTATTTAAGTGATTCAGATTTCAGACTTGAAAATTACAGTATCACATCAAAATGTATTTAATAATAGCCACATGTAATGGAAATTAATGCTCTTTATTTATTTTTGAAATTACTCCATTCAAACTATTTTCTACCTTTTCTCAGAGGTACTTGTTAGGGTATATAGGCAATATGTTCTCTTCTGATAAAATCCTTAAGTGGTTTCTGTCTACCTTCCCAAAAAAGAACTCCTTTTATGCAGGCCCAGTGCCTTTCATGATTTCTTTCTCCAACTCACTCACGATGCTTCCTCATCTTTTTGTTTTACCTTTAAACCGTACAAAATTACCAGTAGTTCCTCAACTGTGTATTTTTTGCCTCAGGATCTTTGCCCCTGCTGCAAAGTGTTGCTGCTCCATTTTCACCTGGGCAACATCTATTGGTCCCTTGGAGCTCAGCTTGGTTGCCCTCTGCATCCAGAAGACTTTTCAAATTTACTAAGTCTGAGATACATATTAACATGTGTTTTTGCTAAAACTACTTCTCTGAGTTTCATGCCTGACTCAATAAATAAGCCCCGAGTTAAAATAGATGAATGTATCACAAAGATGGGGGGAAAGTAGATGGGAACAGCAAATGGTGTAACTAAGAGTTCCCAGCATAAGAACCAGAATACTCCTAAATGCATCTTATCCTATCATTAAGAGAACCGCTAGATAACTCACAAAGAAAATAATCAAGGAGAATACAAAGCCTCCAAAAGGATCCTGTCTCAGGGCAATCATATTAAAGTGAATAAGCTCTTGTGAAGCAGTAATACTGATAAAATAGATTTCCTTAAAAGTTCAATGTGTTATAAAACTTGTTGGACAGAGTCAGTTTTATATAAACATTCTAATGTTAGGGATTGATATAGAACTTATTTACTTGGCACTGTGCCACAGAAAGATGTCTACAAGCAGGGTCACACCATTCTGTTTGACGTTAAGCAGAATAAAACTCAATTTTAAAAGCTTTCCCTGATCTTGCATTCCCTTGCTTCCATTTACTGCTATGTGGGGCTCCCAAGGGTGCTGCTCAGTGCCAGCATTTGGCAGAATAAGTACCAGTGATATACATGCTGTCACCAGTGCCCAAGAAAGAACTTGTCTTACCGCTAAATGCTGAGAAAAAGATACAGATTCACCAGAGTCACTGCCTGGCAAAGTTCCAGCTCATATTATAAACTGTGAGGGTTTGTATTTTTCTTCCAGCAAGCAAGAAATGATATGACACATTTCCGGGGCTCAGGATCACTGAATCTTACCTGATGACACAGACAGCTTATAAACCTATGTGTTATTAAGTTCCTCGTGTGGCTGTGTGCCAGGGAAAGGTTACTGTCTAAAAGGAAGTAAGTTTGAGTCACTACTTATATGTAATGGCAAAATCATGCAATGTTCCTCATTATTTTGTCATTATCACTGTGCTCATTGTGCTTATAAAAATTAGTATTCTCAGAAAAAAAAAACTAAACAAAACTCCAACTTAGAATTCGCTCCCACAACTTTATTTCCCTTATGGACACTTAATGTACATAGCTTTTTTTATTCTTATGATTTCATTTATTTTCTTTAAATTTTTTTCCTTCAGCCTATCTTGAGCAAATATTTTGAACCTTATTTGGTTATAGTAAATAGTGGAAATAATCAAGGAATATTTTGTACTTTACATTTTGTAATATTTTTCTTTAATAACTATTCATTTAATTATATCAATTTATAGAGTATTCCTATGAATTCATAATTTAAAAAATGAGAAAACAGACTCAAATAATAAGTGAATCATAATCGTAAAAATAGTAAATGAATTGGTATCAACTCTTTTTAAATCCTGTGTTTTAAATATTTTGCTGTTAAGCTCACTTTTTAAATTACTTCATACCTTTAACAATTATGAATGTTCTGTAATCTCTTAAGGAAAGGCTAAAGGAAATAAAGATTTTAGTAAGACATTACTATATTTGATTACAAAACATTTATTATTTACTGTTCTGAGAAAATGTAATACTTAAGATAGACTCTAAAACTATGCAAACTAAGCATAAACTTCACTAGAGAAGAATTGTTTATCTTTACTCATAAAGTACGTGGGTTTTCTTCTTGATTCTCCTTATTTTTGTTCCTTCCTACAGTATGTTTTCATGGTTTCCCCATGACAAATCTTTCTTTTGTGTTAACTTCTTTCCAGCAGACAGTATGCTGGATGATTATAGAGCAGCTTTTCTTCCGCAACCTCCAAGCCCTCATTTGAATCCAAGGTCAACTACTGAAGTAATCTTCCCAAAGGCCTGGTAGAGGAAACAAGAAAACTAAAACCATCACAGTGCTGTAAAAGAGGAAATTCTTCCTGATCCCCCCCACCCAGTGATAGCAGTTGGTGGCAGCATATTTTATTATACCCAGTTCTTAAAAAGAAACATAATATCACCCATTATAAAATTATTCAATTCTTTTCCATGTCCACTTATAATATTGGCATCGTGACCTCTAGAGAGAGTGAAATTCCACAGCCATCAGCCATGTAGCCATGGAAGGGATAAGACCAGGATTTTAATTTAGTCCTATCAAAATTTCTCCCTTTTGACTAAGGGCAATGTTGTTGTTGAAAATGAGCACATATGTGTACATTGGATAAACTCTTAATGAACCTGGAAATTAATTTGCTCCAAATACTGCTCGAAAATACTTTCACAGGGGCTCCTATGGGCCAGAACCACTGGCAACTTATTGAGTACATGCTATGGGTGAAATAATATTCAAAACACTTTAGAGAGATTCATCTATTTAATTCTGAGAAGAAATCTGTGGGAGGGCACTACTAATGGTCCTCATTTTATACGTAATGAAACTGGGACATCAAAAGGCTAAGTGCAATTCCAAAGATTATGAGTTTGTGAGAACAGAGAAGCAGGGCGGGGGATTCAGCTCAGTGGTTCTGCCACCTGCCTCGCAAGCACAAGGCCCCAAATTCGATCCCCGGTACCAAAAAAGAACAGAGAAGCAGCCTGAACCCTGCTCTAGTGACTTTACTCCAAGCCACATAAACTGGAATATCGAGAACTGGAACTTGATTGGTGACAAAGCAGCCTGATCACTGCTGTTGAGAGAAGAAGGAATGATCCTTATGGAGCTAATTTATTTTTGTTTATGGCATTTTTAACTCTGCTATGTAGGGATGCAGGACCATTATGTAAGGAAAACCTGGTGTTTCCAGAAAACTTGATAAATGTTTAGCATGTCCCATGGGCGACAATTAATCAACAAACAACCATATGGAGGAAGAGCTGGTCTTTCTTGCACATCTGTAAAGTGCGAGGCAGTGTTCTGAAGTTTTCCATGCACAGAGGCACAGAGAAGTCAAGCAAATTTCCCAGTCTCACACTGTGTCCTGAGGTGGGAAAGCCAGTATTTTAATGCTGACTCTAGAATTCATGGGTCCTCATACCTTTGGTAAACCGATGAAGGTTTGCGGTACATTTTTAAAAGTGTCATGGTGTGGCATATGTTATACAGCTATAAAACAGCTCATCTCTCAGAATTACAAGACTCATTTATTCCATCCACACTTATTATTCAACTACCATGGGCTAGACATTGTACTGGGGAAAAAGTTGGGTATAATTATTGTAATTCCTTGCCCTTATGAAGTTTTCTCTGAAAAGTTTTACAGAACAAACTACTGAAGAAGATATAAAATAACAAGAGAAAAAATACATAAATTTTGTATATATACATATATACAATTGATATATATATATATGAAATCACAAACATCTTAAAATTGATAAAATACTGTAGTAACAGAAACATTATCTTACAATATAATGAGATAAATTCTGTATCATTTAAAAGAGATTAACATTGGACAAATATAACTTTTTGCCTTAGGCTTTTTTCATCTTTTAAGTACAGTTTATATATGGATATATATTGGAGAAAAAAATGACACCTATTTAACCTACCTAGCAATATGACAGAAAATATGTCATGTTATATGACAGAGAATAATAGCTTACTAAATGTTTATTAGTACTGATAATAGCATGTATTCCTAAATTTCAACTAAAAATTTGATTGCTCATTATGTGCTAGCTAGACACCATTCTAAATGCCGTGGGTACAGAAGTGAACAAAAAATAAAAATTTCTGCTCACATTAGTATTAGAGACAGATAATATAGAGAGTAGAAGAATACAGAGAGAGAGAGTAGAAGAAATGTATGCTCTATTAGATATTAAGAACTTCTAAGAGAGGGCCAGTGGTCATTTTTTACTGTGCATATCATGATCCTCACTGTACATATCAGGCTGTCATTAACTGGGCTAATGGATGTTTTCTTCTCTCTTTTAATGTATAAGGCTACATTATTCTTTTTTTCTCTTTCATACATTTTGTTTGCTTGTTTGTTTGTTGTTGTTGTTGGGTGTTTTTTTTTTTTTCTTTTTGGTTCCAGGGATTGAACTTGGGACCTCGTGCTTGTGAGGCAGGTGGCAGAACCACTAAGCTAAATCCCTGGCCCCATAAATTTGTTTTTTTAATTCATTAAGTTTATTGGTACATTTTAGATATACATTGTGATCACATTTCTAAAAATTTCTAAAAGCTTTAATTAATGGGAAGTCTAAAAACTTTAATTAATGGGAAGTCAAGTAAACTTTGGTAGTGAAAAAGATATATAAATAAAAATACCAGGGGATTCAGTTCAACTGAATTAAAGTTCACTTATTTCCTGATAAACAGTAAAACATTCTAAGAGACATAGTTGAATGGGAATGGATTTAGGATTACGCCTCTGAGCCTCAATAGTGCGCTTATTTCCCTAGTTTTGACAACATCATTATTGCCCTGTTTTTGAAGTTACTACTTAATATGTGAAATGAAATCTGTCTTACTATTAATTTGTGAATTACAATTTACCTACAAAGTTAAAGGAACACCTGAATATACATCTTGTATATGATTTAGTTATAAGAAGCACGAAGTTAAAGTAAATTCAAGAAAAATAAAATTATACTTTACATTTGGAAATAAAAATTCAAAGTGAACAGTGATGAAGAGCCTAGAATTTAGGCACACTAAGGTTTTTATTTTCAACAATACAATTTTAGTAACTTTGTTTACTGAAGGTGCTTGGAGAACAAACATGTGCTTGTCTTTGTTACATATATACTTGTTTCTAAGAAACTGCTAAAATAAGGACCTACTGCACGGTGGCTACTGTTCTTGGTTATGTGTTTGTTGTTTATGCTTAGTGTCTAGAAAGGAGGGTATATATTACTTTTTAAATACCTCAGAATCTTTTTTTTTATTAAATTCTTTTATTGGTACATTGTAGGTATACAACACAATTACATTTCTCATTGGGAATTGTACCTTTACATAATGCATCTTGGTTCTTATTTTTTCCCCATTCCTAGCCCTCCCTTCAAGCCCTCCACCCTTCCCTATTTACAAAGACTTTATTTCCATTTTTTCCATTTCTCATCATTTTTCCTTTCCCTTCTTTCCTTTTCCCTGACCCTCCCACTACCCCTACCCCTTTGGACCTTTTCTTCCTATTTTACATTATCGATTATTCATTCTAATCATTGGTACATTTTAGGTATACAATTTAATGACATTCATCACTGGAAATTTGCACCTTTACTTAGTCTCTCTTGGTTCTTATTTTTCACCCTTGACCAGCCCTCCCTTCAACCTCTCCATTCTTCCCTATTTACAAAGACTTTGTTTCCATTTTTCCATTTTCTCATATTAATCCCATTCCCCTCTATCCTTTCCTCTAGCCCTCCCACTTCCTTCCCCTTTGCTCCTTTTCTTCCTATTTCACATTACCTATTACACATTTAGTCCTTATTTACACTTTCAGTTTCTCACACCAGAGAAACTATTCAGAATTTATTCATGTGTGTCCTATTTAGTTCACTTAAGAGTATCGCCTCAATGTGCATCCACTTAGCTATAAATGTCTCTAATTTCTCATTTTTTATGGCTGAGTAGTACTCCATTTTATTAAAAAACCACATTTTCTTTATCCAGTCTCCAGTTGATGGGCATTTGGGCTGTTTCCAAGTTTTAGCTATTACAAACTGTGTTGCTATGAACATGGGTGCACATATATCACTGTGGTATGATTCTTTTAATTCTTTGGGGAAGATCCCCAGCAGTGGACTAGCAGGGTCAAATGGGACTTCCAGTCCTAGTTCTTTGAGGTATCTCCATACTGATTTCCACAGTGCTTGCACCAGTCTACACTCCCACCAGCAGTGGAGCAGGGTTCCTCTTTCCCCACAGCCCCACCAGCATTTCTTATTGGTTGATTTCATGATAGCAGCCATTCTTTCTGGAGTGAAGTGGAATCTCAGCGTTGTTTTCATTTGCATCTCTCGAATGACCAGTGATGTTGAACATTTTTTCCTGTATTTATTTGCTATTTCTACTTCTTTGTCTGAGAAATGTCTGTTCATTTCAGACATTTTTGGATTGGGTTGGGTCTTTAAATTTAGGATGTCTGATCTTTTTAAATTCTTTATAGATTTGAGATAGTAGACCTTTGTCTGAGGAAGAGCAGGTGAAGATTTTTTCCCACATTGTGGGTTGTCTCTTCACACTGCTGGTGGTTTTTCTTGCTGTGCAGAAGCCTTTTACTAAGAAGAGATCCCACTTACTGATTGTTTGTGCTAGTTCACGGGCAACTGAGGTTTTGTTCATAAAATCTTTTCCTACACCTATGTCTTCAAGGGTTCTACCTAACCTCTGTTCCAACTGGTTCAGAGTTTCTATTTTAATATTTAGATCTTTAATCCATTTTGATTTTAGTTTAGTGCATGGCGAGAGATATAGGTCTAGTTTTAATCTTTGGCAAGTTGAAGCCCAATTTTTCCAGCACCATTTATTAAAGAGGCTATCTTTCCTCCAGTGAGGGTGTTTGGCTCCTTTATTGAAGATGAGATGGCTGAGTGTGTCTGGCATTGTTTCTGCATCTTCTAATCTGTTCCACTGGTCCTCAGGTCTGCTTCTTTGCCAGTACCATGGTATTTTTGTCACAGTAGCTTTGTAGTAGAGTTGCAGGTTGGGAATTGTGATACCCCCTGCCATGTCTCTGTTACCTAGAATTGCTTTTGCTATTCTGGGTCTCTTCTTGTTCCAAATGATTTTTTGGATTGTTTTCTAGAGGTCTATGAAGTATGCTGCTGGGATCTCAATTGGAATTGCATTAAATCTATATAGCAGTTTTGGAAGTATGGCCATTTTCACTATATTAATCCTTCCTGCCCAGGAGCAGGGGATGTCTGTCCATTTTCTGATATCATCTTCAATCTCTCTTTTCAGAGTGCCATAGTTTTCAGAGAAAAGGTCTTTGATTTCTTTCATTAGGATGATTCCTAGGTATTTCAGTTTTTTGGATGCTATTGTGAAAGGAATTATTTGCCCTATTTCTCTCTCAGTGAGTCTGTCATTTGTGTAGAGGAAAGCTATTGATTTTTGTGTGTTGACCTTGTAACCAGCTACTTGACTGAATTTGGTTATTAAGTCTTGAAGACTTTTGGTGGAGTTCTTGGGGTCTTCTATATAGAGTATCATATCATCTGCAAATAATGACAATTTGACTTCTTCATTTCCTATCTTTATTTCTTTTATTTCTTTCTCTTGTCTAATTGCCGTGGCTAATGTTTCCAGAACTATATTGAACAAGAGTGGTTATAGTGGACATCCTTGTCTTGTTCCTGATTTGAGTGTGAAGGATTTCAGTTTTTGACCATTTAGTATGATATTGGCTGTTGGTTTTTCATAGATGGCTTCTATCAGTTTGAGGTAGAAACCATCTATTCCAATTTTTTGTAGGATTTTATCATAAATGCATGTTGGATTTTGTCAAATGCCTTTTCTGCATCTATGGAGATAATCATATGGTTTTTGTCCTTGGCTCTATTGATACAGTGTATTACATTGATTGATTTGTGTATATTGAACCATCCCTGCATCCCTAGAATGAATCCCAGTTGATCAGGGTGTATGATCTTCTTGATGATCTTCTGCATTCTGCTTGCCATTATCTTATTAAGGATTTTTGCAACTATGTTCATTAGTGAGATTGGCCTATAGTTCTCTTTTTCGGTTGGGTCTTTCTCTGCTTTGGAGATCAAGGTGATGCTTGCTTCCAGGAATGAATTTGGGAGTATTGCTTCCCTTTCAATTTCATTAAAGAGTTTAAACAGTAGTGGCAGTAGTTCCTCTCTAAATGTCTTGTACAATTTAGTAGTGAAGCTATCAGGACCCGGGATTTTCTTAGTTGGTAAGTTCTTAATTACATTTTCAATTTCATTGATTGATATTGGGTCATTTAGAATTTGTAAATCTTCTTCATTCAACTTTGGTACTTCATATGTATCTAGGAATCTGTCCATTTCTTCTGTGTTTTCCATTTTATTGGCATATAGGTTCTCAAAGTAGGTACTGATGATCCTCTGGATTTCTGCTGGGTCTGTTGTAATTTAACACTTTTCATTCCTAATTGCATGGATTTGGGCCTTTTCTTTCCTTTTTCTGACAAGGTTGGCTAAGGGTTTGTCAATTTTGTTGATTCTTTCAAAGAACCAACTCTTGGCTTCATTGATTTTTTTTGTATCGTTCTCTTAGTCTCCATTGCATTGATTTCTCCTCTGATCTTTATAATTTCCTCCCTTGTATGAGCTTTGGGGTTGTCCTGCTCTTCTTTTTCTAGAAGCTTGAGGTTCAGCATCAGGTTGTTTAATTGGGCTCGTTCTGTTTTCTTAATATGCCTATTCACTGCTATGAATTTCCCTCATAAGACTGCTTTCATTGTGTCCCATAGATTCCGTTATGTTGTATTGTCATTGTCATTTAATTGAAGGAACTGTCTGATTTTTTCTTTAATTTCCTCTGTGATCCATTGGTTATTCAGAAGTATGTTGTTCAATTTCCACGTGTTTATGAAATTTTTTGAGTTTCTTTTGCTATGGCTCTCCAATTTCATTGCACTATGGTCTGATAATATACAGGGGATAACTTCAATTCCTTTGCACTTACTTAAACATGTTCTATGTGTGAGTATGTGGTCTATTTTGGAGAATGACCCATGTGTAGCTGAGAAGAATGTGTATTCTGATTTTGTGGGGTGGAAGACTGTAAACATCTGTTTAGTTCATTTGTTCAAGAGTTCAACTGAGTTCTAGTATTTCATTACTTATTTTTAGTCTAGTTGATCTATCCATTTGTGACAGTGGGGTGTTGGGGTCCCCCACTACAATTGTATTAGTCCATATATGACTTTTCATGTCCGTTAGTATTTATTTTATATAGTTGAGCACACTAGTGTTTGGTGCATAGTTATTTATGATTGTCATCTCTTCCTCTTGGATTCTTCCCTTTATAAGGATGTAGTGTCCTTTTTCATCTCTCTTAATCAGTGTTGGCTTGAAATCTACTTGATCTGCAAAGAGGATAGCTACTCCTGCTTTTTTTCAGGTTCCTGTTGCATGGAGTATTGTTTTCCACCCTTCAACTTTCAGTCTATGAGTTTCCTTTTGAATTAAGTGTGTTTCTTGTATGCAGCATATTGTTGGATTTTGCTTCTTGACCCATTCTGCCAGTCTATCTTTTGATTGGTGAATTGAGACCATTAACATTGATGGTTATAACTGAAATGTATTGACTTGTTATTTCCATGACTTTTTCTTTTTGTTGGGTTCTCCCCTTTTACATTTAATTTCCTGTCATGCCAGATGGGTTCATTCTGCTTTTCTTCCTGGGGTTGTGATCCTCAATGTCTGTTCCTAGGATATTGTGTAAAATTCTTTGGAGTGTTGGTTTGGCATTCACGAAGTTCCTAAGGTGCTCTTTTTCATGAAAGTATCTTATTTCTCCAACAATTTTGAAAGACAGTTTTGCAGGGTACATCAATCTGGGTTGGAGGCTGTTTTCTTTTCAGGCTTGGTATATGTTACTCCAAGCTCTTCTTGCCTTGATGGTTTGTGTTGAGAAGTCTGCTGTGATTGTGATGGGCTTTCCTTTGTATGTGATTTGTTTCTTTTCTCTGACTGCTTGCAGAACTTTGTTCTTCTGTTGGGTTTCTGGAATCTGAAGTATTATATGCCTATGTGTAGATTTTCTTTTGATCAAGGCTATTTGGAGTCCTATATGCCTCACTTATCTGTATGTCAAGCTCTTTTCCCCTGCTTGGGAAGTTTTCTGCCATTATTTCTGTGAAGATATTTTTTTATGTCATCTCCACTCTCTCCTGTTTCTTCATTGACCCCAGTCAGTCTTATGTTATTCTTCTTTGCATCATCTAGCAGCTGCTGGATTGATTTCTCATGTTCCCTTATAATTTTGAAGCAATTTTTCTTTTCCTGGTCACTAATTGCAATCTTATCTTCTATATCTGAAATTCTGACCTCACATTGGCTCATTCTGCTGTGTAGACTTTCAATGGAGTTTTTCATGTCCTGGAAATGTATTTGCATCTGTTTCATGGATTCCATTTGTTTCTTATGTTGGGATTCCATCATGTTCCTCAGCTCCTCTCTAGATTTATTAATCATGTCTTGCACTAGAGGCACAATTTCTCCTGTTATCTGAGAAATTATTCCTGATTTCATTTTTTCCAGATCCCCTTTTGTTGCCAGTTCAGTGGGTCCAGGTGGTTGAGTATCAGAGTGTTCCATCTCATTTCCCTTTGGGGTTGCTGTAGGTGATCTGGAAGTCTGGTTTTGAGATTTATTTATGTGTTTTCTCATTTCGACTGGGGCAGGGGGCTGTTAGAGCCTGCATGGATTACCTCCTCTGAGCTGGGAGAGGTGGGACAGGGGCCGGGAACAGTGGTAGGGATGGTGACCCAAAAGCCCTTTCCTGTGGGCTGGGAGCATCGGGAGGGATAGTGACAGGGAAGTCCCTTCCTCTGGGCCAGGAGCAGTGGGACTCAGTACCTTGATCTGGTGGTCTGGTGTCTTCTGTGTCTTTGTAGTGTCGAACCAGGTGGCTGCCTGTCTGCAGCGGGGTGATTCCCTGTCTTCCTCGTGACTGGGGACCTGGGTAGGGCGTGGGCAGACCTGCCTGTCTGCTGCGGGGTGATTCAGCATCTTCCCTGCGACTCAGGACCACGGTAGGGCATGCACAGACCTGCCTGTCTCCAGTGGGCTCAAGTGCAATTCTTCTTGAATTTAGGTTATGATGAAATGCTGAAGAAAAAAGTCCTCTTCTTCATCTGAATCATCTTCCAAAAGATTTCTCCTTTCACTTCTCACAGAACCAGTGACGTCATCATCATTTAGGTGGCACTTGAACTTGGGAGGCATACTTTTTACTCCTGCAGTACTTCTCTAGTTCCCAGTAAAGTATCCACCACCTGAGGCTCCTGGGAGCTCCCGGCAGCTCTCTAGGGCAGCCTGAGGCGGGCAGGCGGCCGGGAAAGGAGCAGGGAGCCGCGGAAGACCGGCGAGCGGACAGGAGGAGCACAGTGGGCGCGCACCCGGCGACCAAACACCTCAGAATCTTTTAAAAACCTTAAGAAAAAAAATCTTCAGCACTGATTTTTCATCGAAAACAAAGATGAAACCAGGAGATTCAGCGATGTGCTGCAGTGGGAAGAGAAAGCTGAAAACAGCAGTCCCTTTAGTTATGGAGTGCATCTGCGAGGCAGGCTAACTTTATCAAGGGTCATAACGTCAAAGCTTGGCTCTTCAGCAAGCCTGTCAAATGGTGAGTCACTGTGTGTTCTCTAACACGGCTGACAGCAATAAACATTTCATTTTTAATGTAATTTAAATAATAAAAAGAGAGCTGCATAACTGATTCTTAAATTTAAGTCAAACCAAGTTAATTTCTTCTAAAACACTTAATAATCAGTGCACAAAGTATACACTTGAAAGATGAATTGTTGTCCTGCTACAACCACATTTAAGTTATGTGTACATAACTTAACTCTTTCTGAGTATGAGGAAATTTGACATTCTGCTGTGCTTCTCACGCAAATATACTACCCAACATAGCATCAGTACTCCATAAATGCATGATGGCTAACTCATGGAATAAATGCTCAGGCTTTATTTTGAAAAGCGTTTTCAGAAGCTCTATATGCATGATTGTGTTTCAGTTACCCTGTGATTTTAATTAGGTTATATTAAAAAATTTGATCACCCACTCCAAATTAAATTTATAACAAGATTTAATAAATAAATTTTAAAATTTTACTTATAAAATTTTTATCATTGTAATACTAATATCAAAAATTATAGGCCTAGAAGATGAAGAAACTTTAAATCTTTAAACAGATATTACTAATTCATAATTACTTTCTTCTGTGATAAAAGACAGGACAGGAATGGTTTATTTCATACTAATGACTAAGTGATCACACCAAGGTATTTTCTAACACAGAATTGGGAATGGAGTTTGGGATGTGTATCTCTAAACAAATATGTTTAATTAGTCTTCAAAATGAGAATTTAGTAGCTTCTTCTCACTCACTTATTTTCTTTTTACCTGCACTCATGGACCCTGTGCCAACCAGCCATCTTTTAAATTCATAGCATAAGACAATCCTACCCTTTTGCTTCCTCCCTACTATTTGAGACTCTTATATGGAGTCTTGCATTCTACAAGTAGCAATAAGTAAGTCAAGGAGGCAAATTTCTTAGGGAAATTTGCACACAGGAGCAATGAGAATTCTAATATTTATTTCAGTAATTCTAACACACAATAAATATTCACTAATAATAACATTATATACACCATTATACACATTATTATAACAATTTGATTGGTTTAAGAAACACCAGAAACACCAACGAGATTAGTAAAGCACCTCTCTGAGTGTTTCTCGGTGGTCATGAAGCCATGATGTTGGATACTGTGAATCTGGCCCTCCCCTTTCTGTTCTGGCTGTTTCCCTGCTCTATTTCCAGCTGCTGTGTACTGCATCTTTGCTCAGCCACACCCTCCCACTGTGATGTTTCTGCCTTGAGATGGCTGATCATGGACTGAATCCCTTGAACCATGAAGTAAACTGAATCTCTCCTCGTTTGTGCTGTGGGTGTTGGATACTATGTCTTAGTGATGGGAAAGCTGACTAATACACTATAATCAAATTCAGATTATCTAACATACTGTCAACCGTCTAAGGAGAACTGTAGTCAACTAACTTAGACAGGTGAATTTCTCCTCCATTCACATAATAAGAACAGATATAGGCCAGGCTAAAGTAAAATTATAAAGTTTGTCTTTTTCATCTCTGAATACTCCAATAGCAGTCCACTTCCCATTTTATGCAAAGCATCTGCAGAAAATATATGTGATTATTATTTGTAGTACAATATGAAATGGGGATATAATTCACTGGTGTGTGTTTAGCATCTGAAACACCCATGTCATTAGCGAAAAGAGAGAGGAGAGGAGAGGAGAGAGGGAGGGGAAGGTGGGGGAGGAAACAGGAAGGGAAGGAGAGGGGAGGGGAGGGGAGAGAATAGGAGAGAAGATAATAATGTGAATAAATAGAAAAACATTTTTTCAAAATCACTTTCCTACTGTATGATATTTCAAAAAGTCAGGTGATAGGGTATTTGTACATGAAGTTTGTATTATGAATGTATTATGTACAGGAGGATTGTCTTACACTATGAATTTAAAAGATGGCTGGTTGGCACAGGGTCCATGGGTGCTGGTAAAAAGAAAGCAAGTTGGTGCCTAGGTGAGTGAGGAGAAGCTACTAAGTTCTCATCCTGAAGACTAATTAAACGTATTTGTTTAGAGATACACATCCAAAACTCCACATCCAAAACTCCATTCCCAATTCTGTGTTAGAAAATACCTTGGTGTGATCACTCAGTCTTTAGTTTGAAATATAACGATTAGTTTTAAAAATACTTAATATTCAGTTTTTAATGTAAAACAGAGAAAGAGGTGGCGTAAAGGGGACATGTAAAATCAAAACTGAAATAACATGTAACTGATCAAGCATGGAAGCAAAACTGTAGATGACTCACATAATTGAGAGTCAATGAGTAATAAGTCTAATCTCCTAGAAGCACAGCCTGATGTTCATTTAGGGATTGTGAAAAATTTGTATTTGGTTCCCCATGCACCATGCTTAAGCCCTAGTGCAACATAAAGACAAAGTGTGGCTACTTTGCTTTAGAGCAAATCCCAGTATCTTCAATGGCATGCAACACAGAGGAGCTGAGTAAATGCATACTCTAATATCAACAACTTCAACTCAAAAACATTGACACTGAGACACATTTGATTACCAGTGCCCTCAGAGGTCAACATTTCTTCATCACTCTTCCTATTATAACCTAAGCCTGTTCTATTTTTTTTTTTATTTCACTTAGAAATAATTCTTGACTTACAGGCAATTGCAAAAAGTGCAGAATCCCCTAACCCAGCTTTTCTCAATGGTGAATCCTTACATAGCTATAGTATAATATCAAGGCCAGGAAACAGACTTTGGCACATTGACAATAGTCATTGACTTTTCAACTGTTATGAGCTCAATCTTATCACTCCCTCCATTCATCTGTTGAAATCATAACCACTTTATCATAGAATATAGCTCCATTTGGAGTTGGAACCCTCTGGAAATAATAGGGTAAAATGAGGTCATGTGAGTGATGCTTAAACTAAAAATACTGTTGTCATAAGAACAAGAGATTAGGACACAGAACATACTTAATGTGACAGTTAATTGTCAACTTGATTGGCTTGGGAGTTATCCAGTAAAACACACTCTGGGTGTATCTGAGCGGGTCATGGGTGTGGGACTTGGTGTCTACATCTGGGCCCTGGCCTCTTCCTCTCTGGCACTGTTCCCTGCTTTCTTCCTGGCTGCTGCCACAAAGTGAGCAGCTCTGTTCCCCTATCCCCCTCCACCACAAACCAGACTAGAATGGACTGAAATCACCGGAGCAGTTAACCTCTTTTTTTAAGAGGTGGTAGACAGGTACTGTGTCCCAACAATGAGAAAGCTGGCAAATACACCATGAAATGAAAATATCAGGACATAGAAAGAAGGTGGTCATCTGCAAGCTAAGGAGAGAGGCCTTAGAAGAAACCAAACCTACAGACACCTTGATCTTGGATTTTCAGCTTCCAGATCTATAAGAAAATAAATTGATGTTATTTAAGCTGGTCAATCTCTGGTATTTTGTAATGGCAGGCTTAGTAAATTAATACATCATCATTCTTAAAAACCTACATTAATTTAAATGCATGTATGTTTGTGTGTAGCCCTCTGCAACATTATGTCATGTGTAGATTTGTATGGCTACCACCACGTTCAAGACACCAAATTATTTCATCACTACCAAAGAGTTGCCTCATGCTACCTGTTTGAATTCATATCCACTCACCCCATTCCTACCTCTAGGCAACTACTAGTAGTTTCACATCTCAAGGATGCTGTAGTCACGGAACCATACAACATGAAACCTTTTTGAGACTGACTTTTTTTCACTAAGCATAATGGTTTTGAGGTTCACTCAGGTTGTTGCATGTGTCAATAGCTAAGTCTTCTCTTTGCATCACAGGACAGATACTTATCTATCCTTTGCCTTGCTGCTTGACTGACACGTGATATGTGCATATCAGATGTTGTCTCTCTTTAAAAGCTGCCAACTGATTTCATCAATCCCAAGTTCTTAAACATGGTTTAAAATGCCTTCCAATCCATACTCTGCCAATCTTTCTAGCCTCCAGTTGAGAATCTTCATCTTTGCTCTCTCCTTTTTAATCATAGTGCATTTATTTTCTGCATTACTAAAAGGTCCCTTATCTTCCATAATGTGAATGTGTCTTTCTCAACATTGTCTTCTCAAACCTAACTATTTTTCCATTCACTCCACTTTCTTTTTACTTACCTTAATCACTAACCTTTTAGATACCTGCAATATGTAGTAAATGTGAGCAGAAAATGGGAAAAAAGGGTGAAATTGTCATCTTGAATCACTCCTACTTGTATTCAATGTGCTGTTATTTTTATGATATTGATTCAGGAAAAGAATGCAAGATTTCATTCTTGCCAGAAGGTGAGCATAGTTGTATGACTAGCCAGGCAGTTGTGAAAGGAAAAGTGAAGGGAAAGAAACAGAGCTGTATGAATACCAGTTCCTACATTTTCTAGCTGCGAAACTTTAGGAGAGTCCTTGAACTGATAAAGTTTTCTTCCCCTAAAAAATGTATAAAATAGGATTATAAAGGATAAGGAAATGTACTTATAACAGTTCCTGGCAAATGTACATGCTTAATTAATATTTTAAAAGTTTTATGTATCAGGGATATTCACATGAAAGATGCAAATAATACAGACAGAGAAGTTAAAGGGGAAAATCTATTTGTGTATACAATTGCCCCACAAACTATACATCATGAGTACTGCATGTATAAACAAGAAAGTCTACTATCTCCTAAGAAAGGACCAATACACTTGCAATAGGATATAATGCAACATTATCAGTTACCACTTGTATTTGAACTACCACAGAATATGCTTCACAAATATAAATCTGATAGATGTAATAGTATCTAAACAGAAATCCAGTTATTCATAGACCTTAAAAGAAAGCAAATAGATAAAAGATTCAATGTAACTATAAAACTTTTAAAAATTTGTACCAGCTTGCTTTGTACCAACTTACTTCACAACAAATCTAATATTATTTTTAGTATCACCCTTGGTCTTTTGAAATCAATTTCCAAAACTGTAAAACTTAAACTGGTTTGATTACAGGCAAAGAGAAACAGTTTAAAATGAAGGGACATTCAGCACACAGACTTAAAGTAAAAGTAAGCAAAGCTCTTCAGTAAAGATGTAGGAAAGAAAATTCAGTATAACAAGTCAACTTTAATGCATGGTAGGGACACTCAGTACTTATGTTGTGATAGGCAACTCTCATTATCTTTCATTATTGGTTATGCCATTTACTCCATTTAATATTCTATATTCTAAATGCAGAAAAATCTTTACCTACCACTAACAATAAAGAAACCAGGATGGGCTTTTCCCAATCATCCAACTTACAAATCATGTGAAAATTTTTTAAATCAGAGAAAGAAAATGAAACAAAGAGTAAACCAGCAAACACCAATAAATACAGGCCTACAAAGTAAAGGGCACAAATCACTTTAGGCAATTTTGTGTGTTGACTCTGAAAGAGCACTTTGATATCACTGAAAATATTCTATACAAATGAAAAACTATCATATGTGTGATTATGTGACTATGTTTTATGGTCTCTCTTTCTCTTAGGTCCCTGAAATATTATATTTTACGAGCAGGATTTTCACATTTAGTGTATTAACTGTCAATGAACAGTAACATTCTTTAAATGAAAAAGAAAAAAAAAGAAGGGAAGAAAGATAACTTTCCTAAGGCACAGATACTTTTAGGTGGCTTCCACGATCCCCACATGACCACATTACATAAAACTATAGCATCCATTCTGTAAATAGATTCTCCATTATGGCTTTGAAGAAGCAAGTTGCTATGCTGTCACAGACACAACCATGGGATAATGAATTGAGACCAGAATCCAGCAAGACACTGAGACCTTTGTTTTGATAAAACTGTAAGCAGCTGAACACTGCCAATAGCATGAGCTTGGAAATAGATTTTTCTCCATTCAAAATTTCAGATGTGAACTTCACCTCAGGTACACTATGACTAAATCCTGTAGAGGACCTGCCTAAGCTGTGCCTGGACCCCTGCCTGACCGGCAGAATCACTTATATAATAAGTGTACATTGTTGTAAGTCACTACATTTATGGTAGTATTTTTATGTACCAGTAGATGATACAAACCCTAATTCTTTTCACGGTAGTTAAAGATTCAGAATTACTATTCAAATTTTAGGATATGATTCAGTGTCCTGTCTTTCTTCAGAGCAGGAAGTGTCAATCTTGATAATAACTGACACTTCAAGTCACCTAATTCTTCAGCGCAGAAGCATGTGAGGATATAGCAGAGGGTGTATAGTACCATCCTGGGAAGCTAACAGGTAGATGCCAGTAGCACCTCCCACCCCAGTACACCTCTGCATGTGGCCAAACGTCCTGGGGGGGAGGGGAGACACCACGTGCAAAAAGCACTCCTGTTTGAAAGCCACTGATCTGGAGGAAGTTCTTCATTTATCTCTAATCTGCATTTGTTCAATGATAAGGCTACTGCATGCCGATAACAGTGTTAGGATTTCTTAAATATACAATAATCTAAATACACAATGTCTGGATAGTTGCCTTTCAATTTGTGAAATGGCTCAAAGGCTGTAAATAAAAGAAACTGGACAGCTTTCAAAAATACAGATTACTTTTTTTTCCTGTGTTTAGTGATGCAACGCTCCTAAAACACACTTCCACTAATCACAGTAATATTTTGAAATTGCTTTTATTTTGTGTTTTACTTAAAGAGAACATGCAGAACAATATCCAGAAATCAATGAAAAGCACAAAATAAGAAGCACGCCAATTGCATGGTTGAATTGGGCTGGGTGTTAAGGGTAGTTAGTGAGAGAAAGGGAAATTTTGACAGCTTCATGCTGTCTGGTTTCAGAGATTCCACTGCACAGAATGAATTCTGCAAGCCTCTTGTTTACTACATTATATCTGCCTTCCAGAGATGCTTAAATGCCTCTAGTGTCCAGTCACTTTCTGGGTGAAAAATCTGAGAATGGGAATTCTGACTTTATTGCCGCTCCATACAAGGATCACAAATTTCTATCTTTCTCATAAGCACACCCCATGTACATGTTCTCAAGTTAAACATTTAAGGAAGAAATCAGAGAACACAAACAAAGCTACTCTCTGAAGCAAGTTTATATCTCCCCTTTCCCATTTATTATACAGTTGGGTTCACATCATTAACATGCAAATCATACTGCACTACAGTGCATTGTAAACAAAGCACTGAAAGCAGGGCTTGTCATTTCCTTATTGGTTGATAAGTAGATTTTTTTCCTAAGAGAGCAAAATAAACTCTAGTCACTTTATGTTCACTCTTTTTGGCCTAAGTAATTTCAAAATGAAACAAAAATCCTTACTGCCTTATCATTCTGTGGACACTGTTCATTTTCTTGATTTTGGTATGAAAATTTGAATGCCGCTCTTACCAAGGTAAAATGGAGAAAACATACTTTTTTTTTTGGTAAGGTAAAGTATTACACCTTGTATGAATTTCTAGCATTTTTTATTGATTCACTTCAAGTATTTTTTTCATAAAAAGGATTACGATGTAATATGTGTGTGTATCAGTTCCCCATGCTGAATGTACTCATTATACATCTTAAGCATGGACTTCTACTATTTATTTATTTTTATTTTATTTTATTTTATTTTTTTGGTACTGGGGATCAAACTTGGGACCTTGCGCTTGCAAGGCAGGCGCCGGAACCACTGAGCTAAATCCCCGGCCCTCTACTATTTATTTTTAGATAAAGTTAACATTAAGACTGGAAACTGCTTGAGACTGAATAAAGAAATGTCTAATTTAAACAATGAAGGAAAAGTCTAAAATAAAAAACTAATAAGGGTAAATCGGTTCTATAAATTATATAAACTTAGCACTGCAAATATTTCCAAGTACTTTATAATATAAACTATTATGAAAGGGAAGAAAAATAAGAAAAAAAATTCAGAGACCTCTTTTTAAAGGAAGAAAAGAAGGAAAGAAGGAAGGGAAGAAGGAACAAAGGAAGAGATTCTCTGCAAGATTCAACTAACGAGATCATAAAGGTGCATGATCACTTCCACTTCCTCCACGCTTCTCTCTTCCTTTGTAGACTTAGAAGTCAAGCCAAGAGCAGGAGAAAGGAACATGTCTCTCTGTAGTCTTCTTTCCTTACCTTTTTAAAAATAACGACTAGATTGAGATAGTTCACATATTAAAAAATCCAGCTATTTAAAATATTCAATTGTTAGTGTGTTCATAGAATTGCACAACCAACTCCACAATACGTTTTATTTTTATTTTGTTGTGGTGCTAGGAACCACACCAGGGCCTTGAACATGCTAGACAAATGCACTATATTGTTATAGGCCCAGCCTCAACATCACACTTTGTTTTAGAGCATTTTAAACATTTGCCAGTAAAACCTTTTACCTACTTTCCTCCACTACCTAATTCCAGAAAACATCTAATTAACTTTCAGTGTCTATAAATTTGCCTATTCTTGACATTTAATGTCAATGGAATCTTACAACATGTGGGCCTCTGTGACCCAGTTATTTCCCTTAGCAGTATGTCTGCAAGGCCCATACATTTTGTAGCATGAATCAGTACTTCGTTTCTTTTTATGGATGAATAATATTCCATTTATGAATATACCTTTTAAAACTCATTTTTGTTAATGGATATTTAGATGGTTTCTGCTTTTTGTCTATTATGAATAAATGTGCTGTACACATTTGCATACATTTATTTTTTTAATGTAGACATATGCTTTAATTTCTTGTAGGTACATACCTAGAAGTTGAAATGCTAGATTATCTTATAGCTCTATGTTTAGCCATTTGAGGAACTGCAAGACTTTTCCAAGCCAGTTACAGCACTTTACAACTTCACCAGCAGGGTATAGGTGTTCCACTTTCTCCAGGATTATGGATTATGAAGTAGAATTGCATTTTTGTTTTGATGTGTGGTTCCCTGATGACTAATAATGTTCACTAACTTTATATGTGCTTATTGATTACTTGCTTATCTTCTTTGAAGAAGTATCCATGTAGACCTTTTACTCATTTTTGAATTACACTATTTGTCCTTTTATTTTAGAGTAGTAAAATTTCTTTATCTATTTTGAGTATAAGACCCTCATCAGACTTATTTCTTGGCAAGTAAAGACTGTAGGGATTACAATGGTACTGGTAATATAAAAGGTGGTACACATTATAAAAATACATTCTTATGACTAGTTTGTTATACAGACAAAAATGTCAAAAAGGAAATTGTAAATTTTAATTAGAAGTCAGAAACAGTTTGGGTTAGACATGCAGCTCTGTAATTATTTTTGAAAGGTGTTAGTGATGGATGCTAATGATGAGAGAAAGAGAAAGGAAGGAAGAGAAGTAGAGATGTTTTGCTTTTTAAAAACAATCAGAACTGTAATTTAAGATTCTTTGAGATCTAGATTTTTTTTGAAAGGTTGAAAAAATTAAAGGAACAACAGAAGTTTTTTGAAAGTTTTAACCACTGAGATACTTCCATATTTCTAGGACATTTAAAAATTAAACACATATTTTGTTTATTAGCAAACAAAAGAAACCCCATACACATATCCCTGAGAAAGTATATGATTCCATTCATATATGTAAACCTGGGCATTTATAAATCATTAGCAAAGCTGGATTTTCTGTAATAAACTATGAATAAGATACTAAAAAATTATAAGCAAAGGAAATCAGGGCCAAAAAGTAAATGACAACATATAGACAATGGAAAAACAAAATAAAAAACATAGCCTTTTCTTTCTGTATTCTCTCTTCAAGAATACATCCTTGGGCCGGAGATTTAGCTCAGTGGTTCCGTCGCTTGCCTAGCAAGCGCAAGGACCCAAGTTTGATCCCTGGTACCAAAAAAAAAAAAAAAAAGAATACATCCTCATAGAATATACAAAAGAAATTCACATATTTATAAGTGGTATATATCTATACTATTGAGGAATAGAACAAAAGAATAAAAGTACACACAATTCAAGAACAGTTTAAGTGGCATATATATTACCACTACTAAAAATTACAAATATATAAGCTACACAGATATATCTGAGTTTATATAAAACTAAATAAGAAACCACTCCCCAAAATAGCAAGACCTAATGATATGTGAATAATTACTATTATAAACATGTAAAACTGAGTAGCAAGCACAGCAGAGGAATATGGCATGAATACTATTATATTTGAATTTCTGGATTGATAATTGAATTTCCTAAGTAATTAGTAGGGAAAAATTTTCTGCTCTTTCTATTGTTCTATATAGTCTACTTTGCATACTTTAATTTTTATCCCAAACTCCTAACTTCATTGGGAGTTAAATGAATTAGTAAATTTATAGACATTACTTTATAAAAAAATCTTGTAAATCATACTATTGCATTTGGCATATCAATAATGTAATTTATGTATATCATATATTATTACTTACTACCTATATATTGAATAAAAATCTATTAACAAAAAAATCAGTCTCACTGGTTGATGTGAATTTCAATATGAATATTATGAAAATTAGGAGATAAAAGCAATTTTAAAAGTTCTCTATTGCTTTTTCATAGAAAATAAGTTCAATTATATTTCTTGTTTTGGATTATAGAATTATGTTCCTAAAAGTAATTTACTGTCTTCAAAACACAAAACAGCATCATTTTGATTAAGTGACACTTCCCATAAAGAAGAAAGGACACAAATTCACCTTTATCATGGAAGCAAAAATTCATTATTTCTTATTCAGTGCTCCAAATGTATTTGGTAAAATTGTGAGATAAAGCTATTCAAAGAATTTTTTAAAAATAAACAATTATACTGTTCCTTCTCACTGGACCAACTTCAAAGAGCTAAACCAACCTCTTTGCTAAAGTTTAACTGTAAACATTGGGTGGCTTTACTAGTTTAATGTACTAATAAAATGATTATGCAAACTATTAATGCACAAATCAAGTTGCATTTTATAGCTCTTACTTTAAAGGATAGCTACATAATTTGGTCTTATATTCCATTAGTTCTTACTTAAAATCAACTTCACAGAAATTTCACACCTATTATGTTTGGTAATTATTTTGGTAAAAATATTTATTGCATCATTTTGGAAGGCTAATGGTAGTAACTATCAAAAATAACCCCTGAGAGTGTTTGCAAGGAATCAAAATCTGGTCTTTCTGGCTCCTAAGCTGGATCTTCTCTACTTGATTAGTGATTTGGTTTGGTTTTATTCTTTTCTCGCTCTCTAAATTCTTACTCTTATTTTGTTGGCCTGAGTACAGGTTACCTTCTCTATCTCCTCCCTCATACGTGACCACCCTGCAATTTAACTTTTAATTTTAATTATTTAACTTACTACTGAGTGCTCCTTTGATGATCTGATGGGTTCAGGATCCACTACTCTAAAACATGGCACTTTGGCACTTTGGGAAACAGTAGATTAGGATATAGAAACTAGCAACAATTCTCCTTGCCTATTCTTCTCTTTAGAAGACCCACTTTAGTCCAGCTGACTTTCCCCTCAAAATAGATCGAAGACCCTCACTCCAGGAAGTCTTGTCTGATACTCACAGGAAGATAATGCCGTGCAAGGACACCAGGAAGAATCTGAACAGAGGCCTGCTGAGTACCCCCACCCTTAGTTCACTACATTGAATCATATTCTCTTTGTCCAATCAGGCTTCTCCACAAATATCCAATTTTTCATCAGACCTAGCATAAAATACACTCTCCTATGTTACTTACATTAAATACATTTATATATTTTTCTCTTATTAATCTATCTTTTGTTAGAAAATCTGTAACGACATTTGTGATGGTTGATAATTTTTTTCCTTGCAATCTTAAAAAATCATTTACACTCAGATATAAATTTTGGTTTAGTTTAATCTAACCAGTAATACGCAAATATCCCTTAGCATGTCCATTTAAAAATAGATATGGGTAATGTCAAATCCCTTTCCTACTTTATTTTAATCTAAGAGACACAATTTGTAAGCCAAGTGCAACAGAATTTTCCATGACATAATCAAAGAAAATCTGTAATAAAGCCAGCACAGTCCTGATACAGTCTGTGCGTGATCTTTACTGTGCTGTGGCTGACTCTCAGAGTTCACTTGAACGCTATGAACTTCAGAACTGCAGAAAGGTTTCCCTTTTGTCTTGTTTAATTTTGCTATTCAACAAGCATGTGGAGGGTTGATCGATGTGACACTGCCTTTAATTCCCCAAACAGAATTACAACAGACATGAGAAAATAACCTTTCCTCAAAGAGGGCTTGAGGGTGTACTCAGGGGACAGATGTATTTTAGTTAATGCCAGCAAGTAAAGGAGCCTTGGAGAATGCACTGAGTGTATGAGGGGTTCCTCAATTACAAGGTCCCAGAAGGTATATTGGAAGCTTACAGACATTTTGAAATCAAATGTTTTCCAGCCCAGCAATTGACAGGGAAAGGGAATGCAGTAGCTAGGGGCTCATCCTAATAGCATGTGAGTTTCTTTTAACTGGAGAATTCATGTTCTGGGGCCAAGCTGCAGGGCAGACAAACCTCATATCATTAAAAACTACAGAGAATCCCAAGGAAGTTCCCTGCTTGTGCAAATGATGTGAACTTGAACACAGCAATGCTAGTGCATAGAGTGTTTTGTGCCTCAAACAAGTCTACTAATATTAGGGAAGGACTGTGACATTTCTTCTCTCCTCTCCTGACCAGGATCGGTTTGATGTTCCCCCTTCTTGTAAGTCTAATGAGAAGGAATTCATGGGAGCTTACTGTTTGCCCCAGAGTTGGAGGGAAAGCAAAGAAAATGGACCAAGACTCATAAGGTTGCCGCACTTCCACTCTGAAAGTGGAAGTCTGCTTAAGTTTTTCAGGGTGCAAAGAGGGTGGTGGTTGGGGACCAAAAGCAACTTTTTGGAGGTATATGTGCCATCCACAGAAAACTGTACAATTGGATTCCCAGGAGCCTGCAGAGGAAATGTAAATGCCCTTTCAGCTATAAGGATATGCATCATTCGTGTTCACAGAAAGCAGTCGAATATTCTTCAGTGGAGCTATACAAAAATCCCATGAAATTCCTTAAGACACCATTCAACTTTATTTTTTAAATTAATTAATTAAAATTTTTTGGAGACAGAGTCTTGCTCTGTAGTTCAGTCTGAATTCACTATATATCCCAGGCTGGCCTCGAACACACTGAGTTCTTTCTGCCTCATCCTGTCAAATTCTGGGGTCACAGGCATGCGCCCTCGCTATTGACCTTTGAGACAAACCTGCTCAAGACAGCGATTCATCTTTTCTATCTTTCTGAGCGAAAACTAAGGCCGGATTCTATCAATGCCTGTCACATAAGACATTTATTTCTAGTATCCGTTCTCTCCTTCCACTGCCTCCCATGCTTAATTATTTAAGAGCTGGAGGCAGCCTAGTGAACAAGGGTCAACAGGAAGCATCAGTGGGGGAACTGCAGAAAACCTACTGAGTACGTTTTGCATGGCCAGATTGTCACCTACAACACCAAGAAAAAGGGAAAGTTTTAAAGCAAATTTTACTGTAAATGAAGTCTAGAAATCCAGGAAGGTTGCTGTCATGTGGAAATATACATTGAATTTTAGTACTGAAATAATTTTAGGACACTAATTTTGGGACTACAAGTGATGTATACAGGGCAGACATGATGAGTTATTAGGGTAGAAAAATTATGTGGTATGGTAGAATAAAGTCTTATGAGTGGAATGCAAAGTTCACCTTATCTTAAAGTGCTTAGTTATTTTAGTACATTGAATTGTTGAACCACAACTTTCATACAGATGTGTTATTTCAGAAATCCTGTCCAGATTATACTCTCATAGGCTTTAAATTGGTAGAGAGCAAAAGCTTAATATTTTTCCCAAATCTGCTGAAATTTAAAGAAATTTTAAAAGGTGGCTTTGAATACCTATAGGGGCGGCAGAAATAGTTAAGCGCTAACAGTTATCAATCAACCTAACACTTCTCAGATATTTCTTTCATACAGAGAAAACAGACTAGGATAATGTTTGTTTTATTTCATTTTAAAGCAAAATTATATCTTGTAATTTTATCTACTCTCATTCAGTGAGGCAGGTGAATCATTTAGAGAATTACAAACATTTATATATAAATAATGACTTCTATATCTTACCCTGATCAGCTAAAAATAATTAACTTCTGAATCATTATTTAAATATTTGGACCATTTGAGGTCAAAATAATAAACACGTTAGTATACTCGCTTATCCTCCAAACAAAACAATAACAAAATACAATAAATAAAACATGACATCCTATGTTTCTGTTGATTGCATTTAAGTTCTTCAGCTTCACAATTTCACCAAATTCTTTCAAATGATCCTTTTCCATGTCATCAGGACTATATTCAGGAACCTCTCTCAGTTCAGTAAACAGAATATTTCTGCCCCTCCATCAGTTCAGCACCAGATTCAAAGAATCTCACTTGGAAATCACATTATTTGCTCCAGTTTCTGCTGGTGACCTTAGCTTTATTTGTTGCCCCAGCAGTACAACATTTATTCTAACCACAAATAAAAAGAATTGTAGCTCACAAGTCTGAGCTTCTAAAGACAGCAGATAGTTTCTACATGTGATTTTGGCAGTAAATGATGGCCACAACAACATCTAACAGTTTGGCTTTCTGGTGAACTCAGTTTATCATAAGTGTCTGATAATCTGAGGCTTTGAGACGTTCAGAATGAAATATAAAACAGGAACTAGCTAAGGTTTTATGTCCAACATATCATACTTAGTGAGGGCCAAGAAAGGCCTTTTGCATTGAGAAAATCCACTGAGTTCACCTTTTTGCTGTGATCTGGAATTCGACTTTAGCAGAAAGATTGTTATTGACTGAGAGATGTTATCTTTTTTGTATTAGTATATATTTATGATATATAATAATTATCTATTGAGATCAATTTTCAATAATTCCTGCCAACTCACTGATAAATTTTAATTAAGATAAGACAATCACTAATAAACCAATTTGAAAAGAAGATCTAATTATACTAACAGTTTTTTAAAACAAGGACTTTTACTCAGTAACTGGATTTCTAATCCTAAATACACAGTACAGTTTGTTGGAATAACATCTTAGTATACACCATTCTATTCAAATACATCCAAATTTTTTTCAAGATTTTCTCACATTGCTGGAGATTGTCCCCCATGTATGCTAGGCAAGCTACATCCCTAGCCTCATTTTCAAGATCTTGATGACAACCTAATTACTACACTATAATATAGACTGTATAAATGTTTGTTTGAGACCATTTTCCTTGTACTCTCTTGCAAAACCAGACATTCAAAATAATCAATGCTGACCAAACCTTCATAGAATTGCAATATAGAATTTCATTCTGAACACCTGTTGGAACATAATTGCAATATCCTTTTAAAAATCAGTCTTTTCTAAAACTCTGCCAGACAAAAGTCGATGTTTATGAAGCTATGCTTGTATGATTCCAGTATCTTCAAACTGTGTGCTCATGCTGGCAGTAAGCTTTTGTTTCTTTTGTTGCCAATAATAAATTACCTCCCTGAAGTTACAAAATACCTAAATTCCTCTCACTGCTAATAGGATATATTTGTAAGACTGTAGCTAAATAATACTTAAGAATAAAGTTGTTTCAAACACATTTATGTTTTGGTATAGGCAGCTACCAACATAATCATTTATTTTTCCATACTTCTCTAAAAGATGTGCCATGTAATTACTGAGAACAAATGACATGCAGTCACCATATGTGGAAGAATGTTTCTGTCAATAATATATTGGTCTATGAAAGCGAGTTCAGTGGATCGTGCACATCACTGAATATCAGAATGCAAAAGGATGTTACCCTTCATGTGGTTTCCCTAGCAATTCTCAGAGAGGATGACCCAGTACCCAAGCAGTGAAGGAGGACTGCAGCCTGCCTCTGAAATACAAGTCCTGTGTTTTCACCTGTACCACTGTTGTTCCAAACAGAATCAGTTTGTGATGGTAGTGAGGAGGCTGAGTTTAATTTGATTTAACCACTTATCAGTCCAATTATTTAAATGCAGAATAATAAAAAATTGCATATTTTTCATGAATTTTATAAGACAATATAACAGAAAATATAAAAACCACAATTTTCTCAAATTTATTCAATACAAGAATGGACTGGTTGAAATGATGCCTGCCCCAGTGATGCTCAAGATAGTCAGCAAGAAAACACATGTGCTGGCTGAGTGGCCCTTGGGGTAAACTGTTAAGTGGTTAAAAAACAAGACCTCGGGGCCAGGGATTTAGGTCAGTGGTTCTATTGCCTGCCTCGCAAGCCCAAGATCCCAAGTTCAATCCTTGGTACCAAAAAAGACCTCCTCTAGAAAACAAAATAAAACAATACTCCAAACTTAAAAGTTATAGTTTACATGCACTTGTAAATTAAGGATTACTAGTCTAGCAGCAGTGTTGAATAAGGCTTCTCAAACTAAAAAACATCAAAAGCACCTGGAGATTTTGTTTTAATATATTCCTGGGGTGTCTCCTATGACTCCCAGGAATCTGTGGCTCTGACAAGCCCCTAGAACAAGCAAATGTTGCTGATCCAGCGCTTACCCTCTGCATTGTAGTGCTATGGGATTAAGGCCAGAAGTGGATACTGAGAATTGGAGCAGTGACATGCCAATGCCCAAGAGTGGCAGTGACAACCTTGGTACACATACACCAAGGAACTTGTGTGAGGGAAGAACCTGGGTTTGCTTTCTTCAGTGCCAGATTATTCTACATCTTGTCACAAGTCTGCTTCCTCTTTTAACCTGCGTTTGACAATGATATTAAGCAACTCTAGTTAAAAAAAGGAGCTCTGCAGCTCAGTGATGGAACATGAACCCAAGCCCTGGGTTCAACCTGCAACACAACAACAACAACAACACACCTAGAAACAGAAAAAAGTGGATCAAACAAGCTGAAACATCAGTCCAGCACCCGTGCTTTGGCTGATCTAGGCTGTGGCCCGGCATGGTTACAGCTCTGTCCCCTAGTTTCCATCTGTCATGCAGACTATATTCTGAGCAATCTTTTTTCCACTGCTTCTTAGTATGTGACCATCACACCATCCTAGTTTTTTCTCTTAACTTTGTTACTTTCCTAGCTTTAAAGCTGAAAGTTCTGTCATGGTGATCCTTTAATTTCCAGGGAAATGAAGAATGCTTAGTCACCCATCAAAAGAGAAAGTCCCCTTTCTCTCCCCTTGAGTGCTGGCTTCCATGTACCAGTAGAACACTGCTGAATGAAGCCATGTGATCTGCAGGACTAAGTCAGAAACAGCTCTACAGCTCCTACTGTTCACTTGCACTGTTTGCTGTCCAGATACTTAATTTGGGGACGCTCCCTTTCAGAACGTAGAAACTGCGCTGAGAAAAGTCAGTGTCACATGTGGCAGTGGATATGTACGGAAGGAGTTTCCCAAAGATTCCACTTTCTCAAGTCACCTCCAGTCTTCAAATGTTCTCTGCTGAGTATACGAACAGGACAGAGCAAAACTGAACCAATCCCATTATGCCCTCAATGAATTCCTGACCTCAGAATCCATGAGCAGAATAAAATGATAGCTCATGTTATCAAATTTGGAATAATTACAAACTAATAAGTAATCACAAATTCATCTAATCCCAAAGATAAAATCTTTGCTTATATTTTGCCTTAGCTCTTTCAAGACAATTACTCAGTGAACACACCTTCTCTGCTGAATTTAATCTTGCAACCCTTTGGTTTCTTGATTTAATGCAACCTTCTAATGTAGTCTCCCAGAATTTGTTTCTAAGCACTTATCAGCACTAACCATTCAACAGGCATTAGCCTGCATTATTTTTTTAATCTTCACAATGTGCTAAGGAACTATTATCCCAATTTTCTAGATGCCCAAATTCGTACCTTATAAGCACTAGATTCTGAATTTAAATTTCATACCTGATTCCAAAATTCTTTCTTTTAACAATCATAATATATGGCCATCTCTCAGGAGCCACAAGACTTAGGGGCCAGTATCCCCCACAAAATCAGTGGATGCTCAAATCTCTTATATAAAATGATATGCTATTTGCAAATAACCTACACATAGCCTTCTACACACTTTAAATCATCTCTATGTAATGTACAAATACTAGTACAATATAAACACTGTGTAAATAGTTATTAGGCCCTATTGCATTGGGAATAAAGACAAGAAAAGCATCTGTACATGATCAATACTGTACTCTCTTACTCCCACTTCTCCTTGGTAATCCTGAAGCTAGTTTTCTTAGTTAAAACTGTGCCTTTTTAAAACAAGAGTTCACAAGTGCTTTGTTCTATCTATTTTATTTCAAAATTTTGTCTTCAGGCACAAAAGACCACCTTACCTCCTCATTATACTAGGAAATAGATTTTAATATTTCATATGTAGAAAAGCATTTCAGATCTCCCTCAAAATGATGGGTAATTAAGCATGGTGATATTTGTTAGCATACCTTAGAAAAAAGCAAAAGAAAGGATTAGACTAGTTCTTGTCATAGCCATATCACTTTCTATTACTGCTGGCTAAGTTACTTTACAGTTGCTGACACTCTGTTTTTTTATTGGTTATAGAAGGAAGATGATAATAATAACAGTGATGATCATTAAACGAGAAGGTATAAAGTACATAGAAGAGTAACCGTCACATGACAGGCACTCTCAAGCCAGCTATTAACAGCACACAGGAGCTCTGGGAGATGACTGCCCTGGTGCAGGGGACAGCAATGACAACTCTTAGTCACAGCACTCAGGACCAAACCACAGATGGAGCACAGTGATGAGACAATTTGTATGATGCTGCAACAAAAAGAGGCCCTGGTATTGGCATTGGCACAGAGTTCTGATGCCAGCATCATAAAAGTCTTCTACTCCACCCAGATGCAGAGAGATAAAAGGATTAGTTGGCAGCTGCTAGTATCCCATCTCTGCTTGTGGGAAAATTTGTTCATTTTCCAATCAGCAATGTGAATAATTCCACATTTCAGTCCAACTCTGATAACTCAGTTTTGGACAAAGCTAGTGAATAAACAACTTAAGTTTACCTTCATATTGTTAAAAAAATATTTTAAAAGGGAAGAGGAGGATTATATTCTTCTTCATGTTTGTTGTCCTGAGTCATTTGCAGAGAAAGAATCAAACACACACACACACACACACACACACACACACACACACGCACAGTGGTGTTGCTTAATTTTGAGCTGCATTGAGAGCTTTAAAGGATGCCTAGCCAGCTCAAATCTACAGAATCCAAACTTTTCACAAGGAATTCTGAAGTGTATCTTGTAGTTTGAAGCTTCATTCCAAAACAGTGAACGTAGAGGAACATGTTATTTATTTGCCCCCTCCCCTGGGTAAATATACAGGATTTATATTTTGAAAAATATCCATTTGTTTTTATTATGTTGTTATTTAATTAACTTTAAAGTAGCTAGAACCATATCTCTGTACCTCACACAAGTATTAGAAAAAAGATAATGCCACTTATTTATTCAAAATGAAAAATCTGGCATTGACTTGGTTCTCTTAAAACTGGTTTCACTCCTGAGATAACTGGCTCTACTTAGTGGTTCACTTTCTAGTAAGAATAATGCCACTTTAATACCATACTCTGCAGAGAATGCAGATAGAATACTGAGATGAACCTAGAAGTGCTCAGAGGACAGTACACGCATACATATATTTCAGAAATTGCCATAATTCTAGTGTTCTCTTTCACAATCTATCCATACTCTTTTTCTCCACTGATCTAAAGGGGTGACTGCACTCCTAGGCATAATTTTAGACATTTCTGTATACGTTGATAATGAAAATAATCCTATTTGTAGGCTTGACTTCTTTCTAAATTAAGGATCAGTAAATTTAAGGGCCACATCTGACCCCTCCTTCTGTTTTTTTGTCAACCAAAAGGGTGAATTTTTTTTTCCATTTCATGAGTTGAAAAAAATAAAAGAAAAAGAAAATAATATTTCATGGCATGTGAAAATTATATGAAATTCAAATTTTAATGTTCATAAAATTTTAGTGGAATAGTCTTGCTCACTTACCAACATATTGTCTATGGCTGCTTTTAAACTACAACTGGAGAACAAAGTAGTAATGGAGATCTTGACAGCCTGCAGAGGCTGAAATATTTGCTGTCTGGTCCTTGAGAATAAAAGTCTGCCAAGTCCTGCTGCATATTATTTTATTTACTGCTCTTGGGCATGCTACCTCTGTACTCCAGAGGTCTCACAAACATAATGTTGCTGAAACTGAACTCTTGTAACTTTTCTCACAAACTAACTTTAGTTTCTTTTAATTTTGAGAAGTTACTTGCAGCCTCTTTGCCACTTGTCAGTGATTAAGTTCCAACAGATTCCATCTCATCAAACTTTGCAACACTGGTCCTTGTCCTCACATTACTAGGAAATCTTAAACAGACCTGTCACACAGACTATTAAGAGTCACTCAACACCTCTCTTAGCACTCTACAATCTTATAGCCTTTCAAAATTTTTTCTACTTTCTACAGCTTCATTCTTAAAGCCGGTGGCAACCCCATTCTTAGGTATTGTACTTGCTTCCTCATACTGGAGAAATTAGCCCATGTTGGGTTGGCAGGAAAGTAAGAGCCCCTAGGACAAAGATTCTGAGAGTCAAGCCACGTTCATTTGTCTTTATAGACAGCAGATAGAATAACTTCATCATCACCTCATTCCCTTACTTAAAACTCTAGCTTTGTTTATAAACCCCCCTATAATTAAGTATGCTTATATTTCTAGGCTTTTCTCTTATAACACCCTTTTTCTCGTAGATTCTCTACTCCTAGAGTGATTAAGAAATTCTCAGGGACTAGCAGTTCCCCGAATTCAACAGACTGCTGAATACCTCTCATTATGCCTTTGGTTTCCCAATGCTGTGGCATGGTGAAATATATGTATGCCCCAGAATCCCCTGGTTTATAACGCATGTTTCAGCTGACCTCTAAATATTGGAATTGATGACTGCTTTTTTAATGCTTTCAATGGACCCAAAGAATTTACTTAATTGCTCTCATTAATTATAAGTCCATTGCCCTCTACTATGACCTCTTGAAATTATGGGCTTCAAAGCCCAGCAATTGATAGGCATTTAACAAATTTTAGCTAAAAATAAGAACAAATTATGTTTATCAGTTTAGGCAACTATCTAGCAAGTATTCTTTTTTCTTTTCATTAAAAGTCATAGCATTTGTATTAACTACTTTAAATGGTTTAAGGTAAGTTATTAATGTTCCCATGCATGTCAGTTGTGCTATTTAATAGCTACGAGATGCTGATGTTGAAAAGAAACATAATTAAGCTTGTCATTGTATTTTCATTAGTCCTGGTAAATTTTTACAAGTGAAAAATAATCTTTATCAATATTCCTTAAATATATATCGATATTCTTTATTGATAGTCAATTTACACACTAAACTATGTGACAGAAACACTTTATACTATGCAAAGTTTCTTCTAGATTTGACTGCTTCTGGAAATTATTTTTCAGTACAGAACTAAGTCAATTTCATGAATGTGACACTTTTGGTTTGTATTTTATTTCTTTTTTTTCTTTGTAATTAACTATTTATTATACAAGAAAGCATAAAACACAAAATTGCAAAGATAATGCACATGGTTCCATAGACCCCAGACCTAGTTTCCTATTTTAAAGTATCTTATATTGCTATAGCACACTTGTCTCAACTAATAAACCAATATAATAAATTATAATTGATTTATTCAGATTTCATTAGCTTTCCCTAACCTTTTTTTAAATTTGAGAACTCCATCTAGGATATCACAATATGTCTTATTTCTTTAGATTCCTCTGGTCTTTGACACTTACATATATTTACTTTGTTTTTAATGGCGTTGACAGTTTTAAGGAGGGCTGGCCAGCTATTTCATTGAACATAGCTAAATTTGTATTTGTTTTATGTCCTTTTCTAATGGTTGTTCTGGGATTGTGGATTTTTGGAAAGGTGACCACAGAGGTGAAGGCCTCTTTTTTATTTCATTGTGTCAACAGATGTGCTACTAACCGTAGTGCTGATATTAACACTGATCATCTGACAAAGAAGTGTTTTCTATTTTTTTCAAAAACTTACTTTTTGTTTACTTTCTATTCTATATTATTTAGTAGAAAGCAACTAAGTACAGCCTGAAAAGATGCAAATTAAACTCCAGCTCATTGGCAAGAGATTACTAGCAGAAATTACTTGGCATTCTTTTTTTAACACAAGATTTGCCTCATCTCTATCCATCTGTCTGTCTGTCGGTTGGTTTGTATTAATACAAACTCGCTATTTCTTTTGTATTCTAAGTTATAACTCATCATTACATTATTTATGTTGTTGTACAAATTGTTTCACCTTTGGCTTTTGGAGTTTTTTGGATGATTGCTTTTTTTCCTCCCTTCTACATATTTTCATCATTTTCTTTTTTGAGAATTTCCTTTACTTTCTGGAGGTATAAAATACTCTAACCTCATTTTACATGTTCCCTGCCCTAGCCCTAGAATCAACCATCTCTCCAAAGAGTTTGGTTTCTTTTATTGGAAAATCATATTAAATAGCAATACTTGAGTGCTAAATGGTTATTTTTTGTTTTGGCTTCAATTTTGTCAGGAAAGCATTGTGCATAATCTCTCTGGATGCTTTCCATTATAACTTAATCATTCCTTCCAATGAATATGAATAGAATCAGATTCACATAAAATGTATTTCTATCATTAAAGAGCCAATACATTCTCAGATACTCTGGCTAATAAATATGCAAATATGAATAATTTCTCAGAAAATTAGCTATAATATGTCTGCAAATGATAATGGTAATGTATCAACATCTATAATTACCCAAAAGAAAGCTGTGCTTTCAATGTCAAGTACAGGCTACAGAAAAGAGGATATACATGAAAACAATTATGTTCCACAACTGGCTTTCTTTCTTGAGTTTGACAAATGAAACCTGTCCTTTGTGACTATGATTGAGAAAACTGGAGAGTAAAAGTAAATCTCAAATATTAAGAATCATCTGTAAGCATCAACTTAAAGAATACAACTATGCAGTCAAAGAGAAACCACTTTAGCAGGTGGCCTGTAGGTCATACTCAGTGCCTAGTAAGAGGAAAGGACTCATACATGCTTTGCTAGTATCTCTAGGAAAGGGATATTCTTCAACATAAATCAGGTAATAATAATACTTTGTAGACTTAAAATACTTTTGATTTTTCTCCAGTATTTTCAAAGACATTTTACTGAAACTTTACAGCCAAAAGTGAAACTTAGTAGTGCGACATAAAGTAACTAGCAAATGCCAGGACAGCAAACAATGTGAAAGCTAACTCATGGTTTGGGACAGGAAAATCTGAGTAACAATATTTTTCTCTCATCAGACATCAAACTCTGGTACATTAAAAGATACAGCCTTTCTGTTTTGTTTTATTTTTGTTTTTTGTTTTATCCCTGGTTCCTGGCACGAAGCTTAATGACTCTTGAAATTTCTTGCAAGATGTGCACACCTTAGTTCTTCACAGCCACTTCCAGCCACATGGGGGCTCATGCTAACAACGTGACTCAGGGTAGGGCTCCTGAGCAAAAACTGCACACAATATTGTCTGACACATGAATGTCTAATAAATATTACTAACAACAATATCACTAAAAATAATAGCACCTGTCCAGGATAAGAGGAATAAATGGGCCACAACTATCAAAATTTTGTAAAATGTTTGCTAACAAAAAATATTTCATTTTCACAAACCTAAAGAATCAGAAATGTCTGACATGGGCACTGGAATCTTCACCTAAGATTATTCTTATAAATGTTAAAATATGAAAACCATAGGTAAAGTATTTAAAGGCCTTTGATAGATACTGGCTTACATTTTTCACATTTATATATATTTTTTTCTATTAAGTTTATTGGTACATTTTAGGTATAAAATAAAGTTGCATTCATCATTGGGATCTTGTACCTTTACATGACATATCTTGGTTCTTATTTTTTACCCATTCCCCTGACCTCCCTTCACCCCCTCCACCCTGCCCTATTTACAAAGACTTTGTTTCCATTTTTTTCCCTTTTCTCTTAGTTTTTCTTTTCCCTTCTTTCCTTTCCCTTACCCCTCCCATTTCCCCTACTCCTTTAGACCTTTTCTTCCTATTACACAACATCAATTATACATTTTTTTAAAATTACAATCTCAAGATTTTTAGGACATTACCACAGATTTTACAGAATTTAAAAGGGTATAGAAAGCATATTACACGTCTTTTTTTTTTCTTTTTTGAAATAAATTTGACAGATTTTATGAAGTACCTTGGAAGACAAATTAATGAAACTGACTCTAGAAGAAATATAAAATTTGTATAGCACCTATTAAAGAAAGTATATTCCTAGCTTGAAAACCTACCTATATGACAACAACAGGCTCATATACATTTTAACTGATGGATTATATCAAACATTTAAAGCAGAAAAAAGAAGGAACACTTCCTCACATTTATATATATATAAATATATATTTATATATATATTTATATATATATATTTTATAAATATATATTTATATATATATATTTATATATATATATTTTTATATATATATATATATATATATTTTGTTTGTTTGTTTGTTTGTTTTGGTACCGGGGGATTGAACTCGGGACCTCGATCTTGCGAGGCAGGCAGCAGCACCACTGGGCTAAATCCCGGGCCCGTACATTTATATTTTTATTTATTTATTTATTTATTTAGGTACTGGGGAGCGAACTCGGGTCCTTGCACTTGCGCAGCAGGCGGTGAAACCACTGAGCTAAATCCCCGGCCCTACATTTATATTTTTAAAAGAAGTATTAATGGCTTAAGGTGACTAGACTATTAAATCTTATCTCTTACAGTGCAGATTACAGACTTTGTGGATAGGAATACAAAGAAAAAGGAACTTCTGAAAAGGATACCTTGATGGAAAAAAAGTTTCTGTATTCTTCAGCCAGTAGCTGGAGATATCAATAGGAGTAAAATATATTTTTAAAAAGTAAGAACATGAGTTTAGGATTCTTCCGTGGACAAAAATACTTACTTGGCAGTTGTACACATTTTGAGAATTGATTCATAAATATTTTCACATATGTAATTATTTATATCATAACAAGAAACATTTAACACAAAATGAAACACATACACTAAAAAAATCAAGGATAGAAAGCAATAGGAACACTTTTAAATAAATATTTGTATACAACAGGAACACTTTTAAATAAACAATAGGTTACAGAAGAAATAGGACAGTTTCTAGAATTAAATGATAATTCCAGTACAACATACCAGAATTTAAGGGACACAAGACGAAAATTTAGAGTTGTGAATGCTCACATTAAAAAAAACAAAGTGGTCCCAAATAACCTAATGATACATCTCAAGATCCTAGGAAAACAAGAACAATTCCAAACCAAAACTAGTACAAAGAAGGAAATTACAAAGGTCAGAAAATAAATCAATGTAATTGAGACCAATGAAACAATACAAAGAACTGTTTGAATGAATGGTTGGTTTGACAAAAGAAATGACTTAATAGACAAACTCTTAAAAAATATAACCAAAATAAGAACAGGAAAGATCCAAATCAATGCAATTAGAAATGGAAAAGGTGAAATGACAAGGCATTGACAAAATTAAAAAAAAAAAAGATTATTAACAACTACTTCACCAACCTATATACTGATAATTTGGAGAATTTGTGAGAATGTATAGATTCCTAGATACATATGAATTAACAAAAGTGAATTAAGATTTAAAAACGTGAATAATCCAATAACAGACAATGAAATTGAAGCACCAATAAAAAAAATCTACCAAGAAAATTCAAGGTTCAGGTCAATTCACTGCTAAATTCTACAAAACCTTCAGGGGATTTCTAACATCAATGCACCTCAAGATTTTTAATGAAATTGAAAGGGAAAGAATACTGCCAAAGTCACTCTGGGAAGTTCCCTGATTCCAATACCATACAAGGATCCAACCAAAAAAGAGAACTATAGGGCCAGGAATTTAGCTCAATGGTTTCGCCGCCTGCTGTCCAAGATCAAGAACCTGAGTTCGATCTCCGGTCCCAAAAAGAAAAAAAAAAAGAGAGAGAACTATAGATCAATTTCCTTAACAAGTATCAATTGAATAATTGCAAACAAAATGAATGAATCAGCAAGAAGATCATACACTGTAACCAAGTAGGCTTCATCCTTGGGTTGCAAGAATGGTTCAAATTAAGCAAATCAATAAATGTTATACATCACATAAGCAGCAAGAAGCCAAAAATCACACAATCATCTCAATAGGTGCAGGGAAAGACTTTGACAAAATCTGGCATTCTTTAATGATAAAACACTGAAGAAAATATGTATGAAAGGACCTTATCTCAATTTGATAAAAGCCATTTATGGCAAACCTACTGCCAACCTTGTATTAAAAGGGGAAAAACTAAAAGCTTTCTCTCTAATTAAGAAAAAGATAAGGATGTCCACAATCACCACTCTTATTCAAAATAGTAATTGAAACATTAGCAAGAGCAATTGGGCAAGAAAAGTAGAAGGGATATATGTATAGGAAAAAAAGTCAAATTATTACTCTTTGCAGATGATATGATCCTCTACATAGAATACTCCAAAAAATCAATCAAAAGACTCGAAATAAATAATCAAATAAAGTAAAGTAGCAGGATACAAAATAAACACACAAAAAATAATAGCACTCCTGTACGATAATGAGCCAATTGAGAAAGAAATTAAGAAAAAAGTACCATTCACAATAGTGCCAAGAAAAATTAAATACATAAGAATTGACCTAATTAAGGAAGTGAATGACTTTTATAATGAAGACTACAGCATTCTGAAAGAAGAGGACATCAGAAAATGAAAAACTATACCCTGCTCTTGTATAAGTAGAATCAATATAGTAAAAATTGCCATACTTTCAAAATTGATGTACAGATTTAATGCAATTCCAATGAAAATATCATAAGCATTCTGCACAGAACTGGAAAAAACAATACTAAAATTCATATGGAAGAGACACAAGACAGCAAAAGCAATCCTGGGAAACAAGAGCAAAGGGTGAAGCATCACAATCCCAGATTTGAAATTATGTTACAAAACTATTTTGATAAAAATCAACATGGTATTGGCTTAAAAACAGATATATCAATCAATGGAACAGAATAGAGGACCCAGAAACAGTTCCTACCACAGTCACCTATTTGATCTTTGACAAAAGGGTCAAAAACACACTGGGGGAAAGATAGGCTCTTCAATAAAAAGTGCTGGGAAAATTGGCTATCTACATAGATATGAGTGAATCTAGACCCACATCTCTCACTATGCACTAAACTAAAATCAAAATGGACCAAAGAAATAAATGTTAAAACAGAAACATTTAACCTGCTGGAATATAAAATAGGGAAAACTCTTGAAGTCACAGGCATAGGAAAGGACTTTCTGAACAGAGCCCTAGTTGCACAGGAAATAGTACTGAGAATCAACAAATGGAATCCTATCACATTTAAAAGGTTCTGCACAACAAAACAAACAACCAATAGAATGAAAAGACAAACTGTAGTATGGAAAAAATTATTTTCAGCTATTCCTCAGAGAACTAATATCTAGACTATAGACAGAATTCAAAGCAATTAAACTACTCCCCAAAAAATGACCAAATCAAAAATAAATAAAAATATAAAAATAAAAAAATAAAGTGTGAGCAGACACTTCACAGAAGTACAAATAGCCAACACATATATGAAAAATGTTCAACATATCTAGCCATTAGAGAAATGTAAATTAAAACAATACTGAGATTCCATCTCATTCCAGAAAAAATGGCCATCATCGAGAAATGAAATAATAATGAATGCTGTCAAGGCTGCAGGAAAAAAAGTAACCTTACTACACTGTTGGTGGGAAAGTAAGCTAGTACAACAACGATGGAAATTCCTCAAAAAACTAAAACTATAAATTTCATTTGACCCAGCTATTTCCCTTCTAGGTATCTTCCTGAAAGAGTTAAAGACATTATATTACAGTGCAACATGAAGACTCATGATTATAGAAGCACATTTTATAATAGCTAAATCTTAGAAGCAGCTTATATGTCCATCCACAGATGAATGGAAAATATGTTATTCACACACACAATGGAGTACTACTCTGTGATAAAGAAGGATAAACTCGAGTCATTTATGGGAAAATGGATGCACCATGAGATCATAATTTTAAGTGACATAAATCAGACACACAAACTAAATATTGCATGGTTTCTCCTATATGAAAAAGCCCAATTATAAATAAATAGCAAAATAAAAGGTAGATAATAGGAAGTAGGCAGATAGATCTTTCTCAAATGGGAAGGAGCTCAAGAGATGGAGGGAGGGGAAAGGGGATGAAAAAAGAAGTAAGACGTGTTACATAGACGGACCAACTCCGCACAAGGACCGTAAACATTATGTACTGATAATATGTACTAATGAAAATAAACAAATAACTTTAAACATTCTAACTAAATGTTCTAAAACCACTGCATAAGCTAACTGTGGTGTCAGCACTCCAGAAACTTCTATTGTAATAAATAGTTGCATTTACCACTGTACTGTCAATGTTAATTAAGCAGAGTTTAGAAAATGTAAGGTAATTCTTAAAAATATTTTTGAAAATAATTCTAACTAATAAACAGTAACAATATTATAGTCATAATCAATTGTGTTATTTTTTACCCTGAAGGTCTCCCAACATGTAAGCTTTGGGATCTGAATTTTGAATTGCTTTGGAAAAATTCAACACTAACAATATACATTTTTTTGGCTATGGTACTTTTTTTTTCTTTGTAAACATATATGTAACTACATAATTAATTCTGGGCAATCTAAAAAGTATGCCAATCTTTCCTTCAGGTGCGTGGTAAAAGATATCTTTATTACTGTATGTAGGTGGCTCCTTTAGAGATTTAAATAAGTAAACCTACTGCATCCATTATATTATGCTAATAACATGTAAACAGCTTCAAATGGCACTGGAGAAGTTTGTACATGATATTGCAAAGAGAAAAAAAGTCTTTAAAATATAATTTCATGATACAGGAGTCTAAAGTGATATTGTTAACAAAATATCTGCTGAAGGTTTACCATAGTAATTTTTTCTAAAAATTATGTTGAAATACACTGAATCAAGAACTTCCAACTGTTATTAACATTATAGATATATAACAAATGCTCTTGAAGTGACTATATCTCTTTCTGAGCTACACACCTTTACTCACTTAAGATACTGCTGAGAAGGGGCCGGGGATTTAGCTCAGTGGTTTCGGCACGTGCTGCGCAAGCCCAAGGACCCGAGTTTGATCTCCGGTACCAAAAACAAAACAAAACAAAGCAAAAAAAGATACTACTGAGAAGATCTTCATAATTTATCATTCAGGTAAATTACTATGTTAAAAAAATGGATGAAAACCATGGATATTAAGGTATTGATTAAAAAGTAGTAGATAAAGTACGCCTGTTTAAAAATAATAGATATGAAGATAATTCCAGTTATAACTCTTGAATCCTTAAAATGTGACTTGGTTCATTTTAAAAATTCATTTTCAGGCGGGGGATTTAGCTCAGTGGTGCTGCCGCCTGTCTCACAAGCGCAAGGTCCCGAGGTCGATCCCTGGTACCAAAAAACAAAAACAAAAACAAACACAAAACAGTAGAAAAATTCATTTTCATTACTTAAAAGTGTGCTTTTTATTTCACAAAGGTAATGCCATTGAGAAGGTGAGTCTATTTGGGGAACGAATTTTCAACAGAAATATTATTTTGATTTATTACTTAATTCTACCTTAAATTATTTTTCTTTCTTCCTCTTTGTTGATCCATAACCCTCCCTAAATAGTCTAAAGACAAATTTTAGATTTTCTCTTTATATTTAAATTTCCCTTTCACTTCCATCCTTACATAACAGGAATGATATTTAAATGCGGTATAAAAAAGTAATAGCCCTGCCAAATAGAGTATCTATTTTAAGTTTAAATGTTGGAAAGAAAATGCTGTCTAGAGAGACCCCAGAGATGTAATGCCTTTATGCTGTCATTTTATCTGTCATTAAACATGAAAGTTTCTTGCACAGTTTTGAACTCATTGGCCTAAGATAACATTAAACACAGGATCTAAAATGGATCAGAACTATTCACTTAGTTATTCAAGATATTAGAACCTAATCTACTTTTCACAATTCACTGATAATATGTAATAAATTGAATAGAGCATTTGAAGCTAGAACAAGTAACACAATTGTTTAATTTCTCCAAGATTCAGTACCTGTATTTTAAAATGGAAAAAACATTAATAACTCAGAACTACTGAGAGGGTAAAAAGGAGATAATCAGTAAAAGATGCTTTGCACAGTGCATGTGGCCCATGGCATGTGCTCAATAATTATTAGAGAATGTGGATTCACCAGGACAATATTCTAAGTTAAGGAATTCACTCTAGTTCTTGCTTGCACCAAGATCTGCACCAAGGATACTACATATCTGTTAGGGTGTAAAGATTTCTATGCGCACAATAGGCGGAACTGGTAAAGTTGCCTTAATAATGTCAAATACCTGCCTATGCTGGATAATGTTTTAATTAAGTCAATGTCTTAGTTACTTTTGCATTGCTGGGACAAAATACCTGACACCATGTTAAAGGAGGAAAGGTTTATTTCAGCTCCTGGTTTGTAGAGATTTCAGTCCCTACTTGTCTGGCTCCAAGGCAGGGCAACATTGCAAAGGGGAATGGAGGCACGGCAGAAGAGAAACAGTTCCATGGCAGGGAAGGCAGGAAGCAGCAAGCAGTCGGCCTCCATTTCCCTTTTATTCTATTCAGGCTACAAGCCTATTGATTGACTCCACCCAACCAAGAGTGGGGCTTCTGTTTTCAGTCAATCTATTCAGCCACAGTCAGAACTGTGCTAAAACAATTAGTAGACAAACCCACTACCACATGCCCTTACTCCAGTATCACACACCCGTGATCCAGCCACCTCCCAGAAGCCACATCTAGATACAAGCCACAACAGTGAATGTTCTTCTAATCAATCTGCTATCCAAAAGCAATGTCCAAGTGTAATGTGTTTATACCTAAAATACTTACTACAATATGGAAATATGAAAATATTTTAAGAATGCCTCAAATTAGAAATAAACTACATGTCTTTGGTTATCTTGATTACATTTTCTCTTTATAAGAAAAGAAGTCATAGCTCAAATTTAGATATTAAATAAATATAATGTTTGTAAGAACTGGAAATTAAAAGAATTAAAAGCAGACACTAAATATGTAAGATATTGAACTGTTTCTAAATGCTACATAGAGCTTCTATATAAAATAAATTAAAAGAACCTCCAAAAGTGCTTCAGAGAGAAGAATGTTTAATGGTCTTTCACAAGAATAGTCAAATATGCCTACTTTTGCCTGGTGAGAGAAAGGGAATCCAGTTTTTGAACTATATTTTATACACACACATACACACACACACACACACACACACACAAAATAATAAAGTATCCCTCTCTTCAGAGAAAAGCAAAAAACACACATTGGAATCCACCCTAAAGATACAGAGGGCTTCAGCATTAAATGAAGCTGAAAAGTGAGGAAAGCAGACAGCAATTAGAAATTCGTGCCCTAAGGGAGCAATATTTCATCAGTAATGCATTGTTAAAAGTCACTGGATTTGAAGTGAAATTTGAGCATCTTTATAAGCAGGCTGGGACTTTACAAATAGTAGTAAGAGTCCTAATGAAAGAAAGTGACATTTCAATAGAGGCTATTTTGGGAAAACAAAAATTTCAAATAGAGAAAAGAATCAATAGAACTTAAATGAAGCAGAAAGAAAAGAAAAACCAGACTTGCGTAAAGAAAATAATTGTTTAACAATGGTGGCTAAGTCATTCATTAGAAGAAAATAGTTATTACTATTGTAACTACTGTATATACCTTTTAGCTTACTATTTCTTTATGCTTGTTGGTTCATTTAGGAACAGTTAAGCAGCTTCATAAAGTACTTGTCTGAAAACCGGCATGGACAGAGTTCCCAATTGGTGGTGATTTCTCCATTGCCTCTGCAATGATGTAGACACCTTTGGAATCAGTAATATGGCTCAGAAAATCTTCAGTGAATTTTAATTATGATACTTATTTGAAATGGGAGAATCTCTAGAACAGATCACAGTCATCGGATACTAAATATAGCCTTTAGAAAGTTTTATCATTTTATAATTTCTCCTTGTATGACATAGAAATATTAAATTATTAATTTTTATAAAGAAATACTGCCTCATTGCCAAAATTAAGCAAGAATTTATTTGATGAATTTAAAAATATATGGCGTTATAAGTTGAACTGTATTCCCCAAAAAGATATATTGAAGTACTAGTTTATTGTCCCCATGAATGTGACATTATTTAGAATTAGGGTCTTGGCAGATGTAATCAGCTGAATATGAGATCATGCTGAAATAGGATGGTTCCTGATCTGAGATGACGGGCACCCTTACAGAAGAGGAGAGGAGACACAAAACACAGAAGAAAGAGACACAGAAAAACAGAGACAGTGACAAGAATTGTGCTGCCATAAGTAGAGAAGCTGTGTGGCTATCAGATTCTGGAAGAGACATGGAAAAATTCTACTTTAGAGACAAAATAAATTTGTTCCAATTACTTGATTGTGGACTTTCAGCCTCCAGAAGTGTCAGCGAATAATTTTTTGTTGTTTTAAGGCATAAATATTTGTGGCAATGTGTTACAGAAGTCCAGAAAACCAATACATGAGCCCTCAGAATTAGAACTACTACATGTATGTAGGTAAAATGAAATCAGCTTATAAGATAAAAGTTTAGACCCATGATTTAAAAAACATTCTGGATTTGTAGGTATACTATGGCATTAGAGCGCTTAGTCTAGCATGTGCCAGGCTCTATGTTTAATCCACGGTACCACAAAAATAAAATTCTTCTCCTCTAATACTGTAATTTATTTAATATAAGTTCTGATCAACAGTCTTCCTTGATAAAAAGTTTAGTGATTCTTCATGGAAAAAGTGTCTCTACTTTTATGTTGTGAACATCCTCCAAAATAGCTTTTTCTTCTTCTTTTTTTTTTTTAATGGCACTACAGAGTTTGTGAAACTCTGGGAAAAGCTCTTCACTCCCATATGCTATTACTTTGTATGCAACTTGGTATAATAGTTCTTTATGAAGGTAAATTATTAAAAAATACATCTTAAAAATTTTGTTTATAATTTAGAAATTTAATTATCTATGGATTTAGTCTTAAGAATGCAAAAATAATTAGGCACAAAAATATAATTATATGATTTATAAGGGATATATTGTATATTGAAGTGCTATTATAATATGAAGTAATAACTACCCTAAATATCTTATAATATGAGATTGTTGATTATATCCGATGCAAATATGAATGAAATGTTTCAAATATTAATAATATTATATAAATGTTAATTGATGTTGAAGGTTCCTTTCATGACCTATTTTGAAATTAATAGAAATGACTGCAGAATGTACAGTAAGATTCCTGTACAAACAGAATAGAAGTTTGGATGGCTACAAACTAAGATAATAATATTGGTAACCTCTGGGAAGTGGGTAAATGGACAAATTTTTATTTTATTTCTCTTTGTTTTTAATATATTTTACATGAACATGTAATTTTTAATAAAAATAACTTTAAAATACGTAAAAAATAGATCATAATAAACACTCACCATTAATAGAAACAGTACAAGTGTAAGCAATTTCTGGCAGGAGTTAGTTTACACCCAGTGATATCAAATACTGTCTCAGTTTAAGTTTATTGGCATGTTCTTACTCTCTTCTGTTTTTCCCTAAATTTTGTGCCTCCCAATAAGTCATTTATTTGTATTAAGGATTAATAATACCACTGAGTACATTCTGAACCATTTAATAGAACACAGTGGAAAATGGTAATAGTTAATAAAATAAACAAGAGAAAAATTTGATGGGAGAACTCAGTAATTTCTTCGTATAAGAAAAAAATTATTTTTAAGTTTAGGGGAAATTTCAAGAGATTTTGGGCATCAAAAAATTAAAGTATACCAAACTAAAGGCTTTTGAAAAATGAAATTGAGGTGGGTGTGGTGGTACATGCCTGCGATACTAGCACTCAGGAGGCTGAGGGAAGAGTGTGAGTTTATATAGTTGAATTTAAGCCTGACTGGCCATTGTAGTGAGATCTTGCCTCAAAACAATATAAAACAAAACAAAACGTGAAAATGAAAAAAATTAATAAAAAATTTTGTTGAGCAAACCAGAAATGCATTTGACAACTGTACTTATCCACGTAAAAATTTAAAAATGAATATAACAATGATAGCTGACTTACTTTAAGAAAACATCCTCTCATCCTTCCTACTCTCCTCCTGTCTTCCTTGTTAGCATTTAATGGTAGCTACTGTACACCATTTGTCCTGTGGGATATGACAGTTGAGTTGTTTTGGAAGGACAAGTGAAATGGTTTGAGTATCTTTTGAGGTCTCTCAAAATACTAATGCAAAGACTTGGTCCCTGGGGTGTGGCACTGGAAGGTGCTGCAGATGCCTAAGGGGTGGGGCTGGTGAGAGATCCTCAGATTGTTATGGCCCTGCCCTCCAGAGGTGCTACAGGACTCTTCCTGTTCTCTTTTCCTGCTCCCTAGTTTGAGATATGACTGCTCACTCTGACATGTGCATCTACCATTGCCATTCCCTACCCTCATTAGAGGCCCAACAAATGTGACCTTGCACAGTCTTTGAATTTGAGTATTCAAAATTGTGAGCTAAAGACCTTTTCTCTTGATAAAGCCAATTGTTTCAGATAATTCATTATAGTAACACAAAGCTGACTAATACATCATTTGAAGAGTAACTTCACAGTGTGTAGTTCAGTGTTAGAGACATAAATACGATAGCAAAAGGGAGTGAAGAAATTGGTCAGAGATGGGAGAAAAACAGTCCAAAACAATGAAAATATTTGACTTTGTTGGAACAAATAGACAAAAGATAAAAGTCTAAATAAAGGCAAGAACAGATGGGGTTGGTTGAAAGTTTATTAACAAGGATCTTTAAAACAGTTATGTTCTAATTATGGAACTGTGAGCCTACTGATATTATTCACTGTTAGCCAGTTTTCCTACTTTTGATGGAAAAATAAATGTAGAGACTTCAAATTATTTTTTGTTTTAAATAATATTTTTGACTGCTACTTTTATATTACTATTAGCAGATGTTGTATTCTGGGAAAATAAGCAGAAACAGAAAAACCAAGTAAACATGGAAGGAAGATGAAGCAGAAAGCACAAAATAATAATTTTCAATTTTTTAATGCATATTTTGAGGGAAAGACCTTTTTAAATGTCATAAAGGTGTAGTTTACTAAGAAGTTTTCATTGGCTCTTCTGTAGTTTATAATAGGATTGGATATGACTGTTAGTGACAAAAAAACCCCAAATAATAGTGGCTTATTCAAAGGATCATTTTATTTCTCTCTCATGGAAAAAACAGGTTTCTAAAGTTGGTATGGAAGCAGGTATCTTTTGTCATGTTGTTTTACCTTCACAGAATCCTCTCTGTGATCCACAATGTTTGTAATAGCATTTGGTCAGCCAGTAGGAAGAATAAACAAAAGGAAGGTGAATGAGACTTTTATTCAAGAATGTTTCCTGGAAGTTGGGTACAACAACTTGATATATAATTCTATGGGCCAAGGCACACCTAGTTGCAAAGATGTTGAAAAATGTCTTTATTTCTGGTAAGTAAATGTCCAGCTCAAAATAAAGGATCAAAGTATGGCTGAGTGAAGGGAAAACGTATTGGTGGACATAAAGTGGTCTCTGCTATATTGACTTTGCATAATCTGCTTATATCTATAAATTTATATCTATAACCATAGAAAATGCAATCATCCTCACTTAATTTCTGGGAGTGAAGAAAATTAAATTTTATAATGTGAACAATGAATCTCTCTCTGACCTAGTCCCACATTTTGTTTAATTTCTTGGTGCTCTTTATTCCTCTTATCCATTTGAGTCTCTCTATACTGTATTTCTTACAGTACAGAGTTTATTTGTTTAGCTTATGAGTAAGGCAGCTAGCTAGCAGAAGGACCTGAGAGCAGGACCAGCCACATTGATAAAAATTAGAAAAGACAGTGAACTAGGGCTCTGGACAAAGAATGAACTTCCTCAGGCAGCATGGAATGCAGCTCACCCCCTTGAAAAGGGAGATAAAGCCACTTCTTATTAAGATCCTGAATTGAGTAAATTGTAACGTAAAATAACTAGGTCTTTCTAAGAACCCAGTGTATTGTAAATACCATGTAAAAGAACAAGGATAGAGAGCAAGAGTGCCTACTGGTTTTTTAAAATTTCACAGAGACACCAGTGATAGGTGTCTACCTAATGATTAAGCAATTCCTACACTCCATTTGCCTCTATGTAATTCTAACTGAAGGGGCCATTTGGCTACCCAATTTGAGACCCCTTCTGGAAACCTAGGAGCTATTCTCCTTTTCCTTATTTACAATAAAATCTCTCTTAACCTCCTCCTTTTTGAAACTTTATTCCTTGGTGTTTGTGGAACCACAAGCCCAGTACACATAGTATCAATACTAGCAGTACATGTAGAGGAGGAAATAATTGCAAGAATTAGAAGTTACTCTTGTTTTTCCTTACATATGTTTCCTTATAGCCCAGTACGGGGAATTTTTAACAGCCCTTGAAGAACCAATGCTGGAACCCCTGTTTCTAATTTCTAACATATAAATTACGCTTTTCAGTGTATACTATAAGCATTCATGACTGGATGCTTTCATTCAGCTGATCTTTTCAATAACATCATATGAAAGTCATCAGTCACTAAAAATAGCAAATGACACAGCTTCATACAAACCACAAACTGTGTTTAAGTAAATTTGTCTTCTAGCTTTTGGATTGTCATGAATCTGATGGGCTTTATTCATTTGGAATCAATGCATTAAATCTTGATTTTCTAAATAATATGGCTAAATTTTTTTTAAAAAATTGAAAAGATGGCTCTTTAGTCAGATGCTTTTTTCTCCTTGGGGAAAGAGGACTCATAGCTCAAAGCTGTCTCTCTGTCTGTATTCAAAGGCAGCAGAAAACAGAGCCTACTAACCTCTTCAGCCAGCTCTCTAAATCTAAACTCTAAAAGCACAAATCGCAATGATGAAGAAGGCACTGACAGCTTTTAGGGAAATCTCCTTAATCGCTCTAAAAGCAATTAAATAAATATCTCTTAGATTAAAACATGTATGAGACAAGAACAAATATAGACGTGCCTACATATTTACCTAGGAGTGGTAGAGGTTGTGTTAAAAAAATTCTCCCACTCAAAATAGTATTTTCTTAGCCAAATGCAAATATTTACCCCTGTTCTTCAATGTTAATAATATTATAATATATAATTTTATTCATATTTCTCTGTAATTTATTGCATTTGGTTTTAAAAGATTTCAATTATAGAGAAATTATTCACCAGTGCTTTTAAATGTCTCTGTATTATGAAAGTTTGTCATACACAGAAAAGCAGATTTAAATTAGGGTTTGAGAGTTTGCCATCTCATAACATTTTTCCTTGAGTTTCAGCTAATTAAACAAATGATTGCAAAATACCTCCAATGTCAGCCTTGCTGACTCCTACCAAGGGCCCTGAAAGCCAGTGTTGTTGGGTCATCGAGATCCGCTAGTGCTGACCTCTTCTTGCACCCTCACCCTGTCCTCAGGACAAGCATCCATTATTGGAACAATGTTGTCAAACATCAGCATAAAGTCCAGGCAGTAAGGAAATCAAAACTTTTAAGAAAACAACAGGCAGGTAGAAAAAATTTCACTATTCCTATAGATATTCAAAAGTGGAAATTATTTTTCCTCAAGATAAACAAACCATTTATTCAATGAGGCCTTGGGATTACTACTACTGAAAAAAAGGAAAAAGGAAATAAAAGGAAAGAAGGATGGAAGGAAGAAAGAGGAAGAAAGGAGAGAGAGAGAGAGAGAGAGAGAGAGAGAGAGAGAGAGATTTTTTCCATTCTCTAATTTTGAAATTTTCTTGGGTTAAATTATCTCATAGGTGTGACATAGAGATTAGAGCTAGGTGAAGCTGGCTGGGAGGGTAGATATGAGCTGTTTAGTACAAGATCCTGGAACACATGTGCAGAACAGTTCCCAAAGCCCTGCACATGGACTTCTCGGAGAACTGAAGCAGGTTTTCAATAGGATGCCTGCACCTGTCGTCAGCCTGAGGCATGGGACCCAAGCACCAACCACTGCTAAAACAAATCCAGAACCCGTATATAGAGATTCCCATGGTTTCCTCCAGATTTGGATAGCATAAAGGACACAGATTCCAACAAGAGCTTGCTATGGTGGCTTTCCTCACAACACCTTGCTCTGCTTTCTCCAGGGTGTTCTTTTTTCTTGCTTTTTTCCTCTTTTATTTGGCCCAAGCTTGTGCTGCAGAGCCAGTTTTTCCCTCACTCTTCACTTTTACTTTTGCAAATAAATTTTGCCACTGCTTTTTGCTCTTTTCATTCAATTGTTTTATTTGAGACAAGAAGAACCTAGAATCCAACTCCAGAAGGCGAGGTGAGCAACCCAGAAAGCTGAACTGTTTGATTGGAAAGTCACTTTTAGAAGGCACTGCCCACTAACAGGTATGTATCTTTCTTTTCTCAGAGACAAACTATTCTTAAATGTGACAAGATCTTCAGAAAAAATCTGTTTGGCCTCCTTTAATCCCTCTTCTTCGTCTTTCAGTCTCAGAATCTCTGTTAGTTATGCAGCACTTACTTAGTTTTTGGTCAATTACAATAAGCGGCAGATGAAAACTGTGGGAAAACTCTTGAAAGAACTTTAGAAGTGTACAGGTTGCTTAGATTTTGACTTGAAAATCACTTGAGAATATCTGTACAACTTGATGAAGCACAGTATGTGTACATTTAAGAAACTACATGATACATATGTAAATAGAAGTGAATCTCTAGCTCAGTGGTGGACCTATAGCATGTGTGTTATTGTGGTTTTCTTTTAGGACAAAAGATGAAAATATATGAGTTGTTTTTTATAAACTAAAACATAAGTACTCCTGTTTAATTGTAGTATTGGTACTTTGTGATAAATAAGTGGGTTTGGGTTGCAGTTTGGGCCCATGTCTCTACAAGTTTGGCCATCACTGCCTAGCTTATTGGAATGGTTTGGTAGAGTCTCATAAATTTTTTAAAAAAATTATTAGTACATGTATGCAGTACACAATTATTACATTCATCATGGGGAGTTGGTACATGTACATAACACATCTTAAGTTTTTCCCCTTTCTTCCCCCCCGCCTCCTTGTTCATTTGAACATTTTCTTCCTATCCCAATATCTATCATCCATTTTGGTCCATAGTAATCCTTTTCGTTTCTTACACAAGAGAAAAAATGTGATACTTAAACATATGTGTCCAGTTTATTTCACTTAAAAGTGTAGTCTCAAGGTGGATCCATTTACCTAAAACCGTCTCGTTTATTCTTCTTTATGGCAGAGTAGTATTCAATTGTAAATAAAAACTACATTTTCTTTATCCATTTATCTGTTGATGGGCATGTGTGCTGTTTTCAAGATTTAGCTATTACAAGTGGTGCTGCTATAAAATGGGCATGTCTATATCGCTATGGTGTGATGCTTTTAAATCTTTCAGGAAAATACCAAGAAAAGGAATAGCTGGGTCAAATGGAACCCCTAGTTTCAGTTTTTTGAGGAATCTCCATACTGTTTTCCATAATGGTTGCACCAATTTACACTCCCACCAACACTGGAGAAGGGTTCCTTTTTCTCTCCAATCTCACCAGCATTTGTTATTGGTTGATTTCTTGATGATAGAGTGAGATGGAATCTAGTATTGTTTTAATTTCCACTTCTCAAATGATCCGTGATGTTGAGTATTTTTTCTAGAGTGAGATGGAATCCAGTGCTGTTTTAATTTCCATTTCTCAAATGACCAGCGATCTTGAGCACTTTTTCATATATTTATTTGCTGTTTGTACATCTTTGTCTGAGAAGCGCCTATTCATTTCAGATGCCCATTTTTGGAATGGGTCTTTAAATTCGGGGGGGGGGTTGAAGTTTTTATATATTTCAGATATTAGTCCTTTGTCTGAGACTAGTTGGCAAAGATTTCTTCCTATTCTGTGTTGTTCTTTCATTCTTGGTGGTTTCTTTTGCTGTGCAAAAGCTTTTTAATATGATGAGGTCCCTCTTGTTTATTATTTATAGTATTTCCTGTGCAATCTGGTTTCGTTCATACAGACTTTGCCTACATCCATGTCTTCAAGAGTTGTACCTATTTTATCTTCTAGTAAATTAAGTGTTTTGCTTTAATATTTAGATCTTTGATTCATTTTGATTTTAGGTTAGTGCATGGTGAGAGATATGAGACCCAAAAATTTTGGTTATGCTTAATGATTTTCATACTTGGATTGCTCAAATATCTAAAGTTTGAGTTAGTGTTTTCATGATTGTTTTATTTACTCCAAATGAAAAGAGGTAAAAGGGAGGGGACCTAGAATATAGAAGGCAAGAGATAAAGAAGGGTTGGAGAGGCTTGGTCTGCCTTTCACACAGTTCTGGAATAGGTGACTTGTTCCTTGCTCTCAAGGATTTTAACAAAAAAAAAAAATTAAAAAGAAAAAAACCTGAGAAATTATGACAATTCTTAAAAAAACTACTGCATGAATTCTTTTTTCTGTTAAATCAAAAATAACAATCTAACTATGAATTTTTTAGATGTATAAAAAAAACCTACACAGAATACTATGGATAGCAACACATATTCTAAAACTTCCACATAAGATGAGATATTTTTAAAACTGCAGCATATACTTCCTTCCACTGTACCTAACAAGTTTCTCAATAGAACCTCTCTCTCAATACGACTTCTTATATTACACATAATTCTAAAGATCACATTTATGTTAGTCTTACCAGCATTCTATTCTATTTCTTTAGAGATCATTCCTGTTTCTACTAGGCACTTATACAAATGAATATATGGTAAGTTACAGGTAGTTTTTCATTTTTTCAATAAACCAACACATTTTCCTCCTATACAATTAAGCATAACTAAGAGAAGAAATAAATCAACATCTTCAGATCTTTCCTTGAGGATAAAGGGCACAGAATATTGTGTGTGTGTTTGTGTGTGTGTGTGTGTGAGAGAGAGAGAGAGAGAGAGAGAGAGACTTTATTCACGGATATAACAGAGTTGTTGATCGTCAATTTCCTACTGCAAGATGTTAGACATTTATGCTTATGTATTAATGTCTATGTCGATTCAATTGTACATGTTGATAAGCAGTTTTAATTTATTTCATATAAACAAAATTTGAAGTTCTAACAAATAAAACGTTGATCTTGAGTTAATAAATAAAATAATGATCTTACATTTAATAGAATCCTAAATAAGACCAATACTTAACTACCATGAGAAATTCTCTAAACATTTCCTGTTTATTTCTCAGTTTACTTTTTATAGAGTTAGGTTCATATTGTGCCTGGGAAGTAGTTTCAAACCACTGTAAATACACTCTTAAAATAGCTCTGTGATTTTTCAGGAACTGTTTACAAGGTTTCTTGATATTAAATTATCCTTACATATAATGAAATGGTCAGAGCGGTTCAGGAAGATTTCTTTTTCTTGCCCTTGTGATAGACTCCAACAAGTACAATTATTACTAAATATCATCATGACGTGATTGTCACTCTGCTACAGCTTGAGGGTCTTGGTAACGCAATTCACGGGGATGAGAATTTGATAAGAAAGAAACAACTACATTTTATCAATAACAACAAGTAAAACAGTTCTAAAGCTGACTCTTGAGTTCCTCAAAAGGCCCTCAATGGAACTCTTCTTCATTCAAGGGCTCAATGCTCAGAGCAGAATGCTCACTCCATTTGACTGGAGAATGTAAGGCAATGCCACCTTCAAACCCTGCCCCCATTTACCGACAACAGTTTGTTCTCTTTTTTTCCTGAAATACTATCATGATCTTTATCCTTGAAATGTTTCCTAAGAGATTAGTGGGGGAGCATGCAGAACCCTAGAGTTGTTATGATTATTGTAAACTGGATTTTGGAGATGCAAAGAGAAACCTTTTCAGAGCTTCACTAAAAGCAGAAATTTTAGGAATTGAGACTGCTATGAATTCTTTCTTTAAGGTGTAGTTCCAGGGTGAAGAGAGAATAAACCTACCATCAATTTCCTCTCTGAGCAGGTTTAGGGCACTGACCAGGCCAGCAACATCAACCATATCTACATAGACAAACATCATCAACTTGCTTATATTCCATTTGTTCTCCTAAGAACCTATTTGTCTTTTCTAAGGAAAGCACAGGTGTTCTTCTCCTTTGACCCTAGTAAGTTAGGTTTTTAGGCTTCAAATTCTAACAGCTTTAAGTTAGTCATCACTGAGCAGAGCAGTCTCAGCTTCCTGCATGTGCAATTCACACGCAAATGAACTATTTTCTCTGCTCACCTCCTTTGGGAGTTTAATTCACAAGCCTCCAGTGGTTAAACATGAGTGGACAGAAGAAAAGCTTTTCCTTCCAGACTATAGTATTTTGTTACTTCTGTCATACCTTTTATATGAAAAGATTATTAAAATATGTGGTTACTTCTGAAAATGTTTTCCTGAGTCCAGGATCTAGCAGTAAATAGCTGAATGAACGACTTCATCTTTCCCAGGCTCACACCTTAACTCTATCTTGAGGATACCCTTGCCAAGTTTTCATAAAAATTAGAAATAACTTATATGAGACACTAAACAGTGTACCATGCTTATAATTGCCATTAAGTCCATAGTGATCTTTCTCGTTATTTTGATAGTGTAATTTCTAACAATATTTTCTAAGACTTAAAATCCATTTTTTTTCTATTATTCAGTACTATTCTTACTGAATAGTAATAGTTAGATATTGAGTAAAAGTCATCTTTTAAATTATATGTATATAAGGAAAAGATTTTTGACAAAATAAATAGAAATCACTTAGCAATTTTTTCTAATTGAGAATATATTAAAAAAAAGTTCCATAGAAGTGGATTTCCTGATAGCTATTTAAACATAGTTATTTAAACATGAAATGTTAAAGTACTATAATAAGTATTCATGAATAAAATTGTTATTCAAGAAAAAATATTAGCATAAAGAAGACATTTGGGTTTTACATCTCGATCTGAAATTATAGATACTTTAGATTCATATATTTTTTAAAATGTCTAATGTTCTAAATATCACACATTCAAATTTTATTGGTAAAACTGAATCTCATGTCAATCATTTAATGCTATCTCTCCTGATACACAGGAAAAAATATTCTAGTGGATTTTATAAAGGAAATGCAACACTTTGTTTCTACTTGGGTTTTACAACTTTTATAACTCCAAAGTTTTAATTATTTTAACCACAAATATACCACAGTATAAACAATAATGGATTTACAACATAGTTTTAGAGAAATCTAGTTATACTTTCCTCAGAGATCATAGAATTTTGGGAGCTTCATTGTAATGAGCAGATTTTCTAGGTTAGAAAATTAAGAGATTAATTCAATTAATGTGAAACATAAGAAAGGAATAAAATTAGCAAAAGCGTGAACACAAAACTTTGTCATTTTTCTTTAGATTAGATATTCTTCAATCAATCTCTGTGAATAATCGTAATTATTGTTCTCAAATTCTCAGCAGCTTAATGGGCCTGATTAAATAATGATTCTTGTTAGTCTATAGAGAAAAGAGAGCAGCTTTCATTTTGTAATTATTCTCTTTCTTGTAGTACTTGATTGTCCCATAGCCTAAAATACATACTATATCTTGAAGTTTTCTGGTCAATTCAACAAACATTTATTGAACAATTACTATTCAAGGTAGGATTTTAAAATATCATTGCTCATAGTCTTTTCATTGTGAATGTACACATTAGGAATAGGTTATAATTAAACCAAAGTCTTCCCCTATATTTCTATTATGAATTGCTGTTATTTTACTTGCTTTCTTTTTAAACTTTTTATTCTTGGGCCGGGGATTTAGTTCAGTGGTTCTGCCACTTGCCTTGCAAGAACAAGGACCCGAGTTCAATCCCCGGTACTGAAAAAAAAAAAAAAAGTTATTCTTATTTGTACTTGTTTAGAGTACATAGTAATTACATTTATCATGGGGAGCTGGTACCTGTATATCTCCCTTTTGGGAGAGAGGTGCCTTTTTACATCTCCCTCCTCTTTCCTCCTTCCCTTTTAAAAATACGTTTTTTAGATTTTTTTTTTCATTAATATTTTCTCTTTAAAATAAAAAAAGGCTTTCTTGAATTTACTTTGTCCTTCAGCAAGTAGTAAAAACCAATTGCATGGCATGTTTTTTTTCCCGGGGATCAAGCTCAAGACCTTGTGCTTGCAAGGCAGGTGCCAGAACCACTGAGCTAAATCCCCAGCTGCATGGGATGTTAATTACAGATACTAACATGGCTTTTTTGTTTTTAGTTCTTTTATTGGTACATTTTAGGTATACAATTTGTTTACATTTATCACTGGCTTTTTTTGTTTTCATTTTGTGGTGCTAAGGATCAAACCCAGGGCACTGAACATTATAGGCAAGCTCTTGCCCATTGAGCTATACACCCGCAGCTTGTTTTTAAAGACTCTAAATATAGGTGGAAACAAAAAGCAGTGTTCACCTTTGCACATTTCTTTTTAATGCAAAATTAACCAAGTATCTTGCAGGAGTGAGCTGGTTATTTTTATATAAAATTTCACTGTTACAAAAAAGAAATCACTGTTGCAATATTTTTCCTACCATTTATAAAGCATGGCATATGCTTTTAGTTGTAACTTACTCTTGGTATAATGATCAAAAATAAAATAAATTTGACAATAAAGATATAAGTAACCTTTTTTGTTTAATTTCCTAATGGTAACTTATTTAATAAGTCTTACTTTGCACATAGAACCTCTTAAGTTTTTGTTTGTATGAACTTTAGAGGCTACAAATGGATCTACATGAACCTGGTATTGAAAAAGGAGAGAAAAACAATTTTCAAAGAACCAGTCCAATGATTGTTCAACCAGGTTTTCCTATAAGATTCCAAATAATCAAGGTAGATTTTTTGATGTGGCAGATGCAACGATCCTACGAGAAAAATGCATATAAAACAACAGGAAAAAAGTCAGTTACCAGAAGCCCATCAGAGATCTCTGCCAAGTGCCAGCCTGGTGGTTTTGAAAGGACCCTGCAGTTTCCTTGGCTGCCTGGTGTTTGAACTAACTTGAGACTCTCCTATGTGAAGCTTACCCTGCAATTTTGGAATTTGTTATCAGCAAGCTCAGACTTGCTTCCAGCTTCCCCTTTACTCTCGTTACACTTGCCAAGGGTTCAGATCTGTAAAACATACTAGTAGTTGACTTGATCAGTTCTTTTGTGAAGCTCACAATCTTGACTAGTCATAGTCAGAGCTACCTCCAGTCACCCTAGCATGAGTTTTCACAAAATAAACCTTAATATTATTTGAGTTGCTTATGAAAAGATCTTCCCCTATACCCTGGATATCTTAATGAGCTTTTCAGTCATTCAGGTCAAAGGCTACTCTAGAAACAAGCGTGTCTATTGACTTCTGGTATCTATAGAAAGAATTCAGAGGCAATTGTATCTATGCCAGTTACAAATGAGTCTTGTAGCCAGACTTTGTACTCGTATTCTTTGTAATTGACCAGGGCTTTTTAATTATTTAGTATATTTAGGATGATTATTTAGGATATTAGGAATAAATTCAGTTATACCTTACTTAGCATCTTTTCCTTACTTGTCCTTGATGCTATTTTTTTTCTAGCTGTGGAAGGCAACCTCTCCAAAATGCATAGTTTCTTTTTTAAAACTCTGACAAAGAAGTTATTGATCTTTGCCACCTCACTTTTGGTGCAAATGCTGTCATTTATCACATTAGAAGCTAGAACTGGGTGGAAGATAGCCAGTTCAGAAATATTATGACACAGACACAATCTCTTTTTTGGCAATTTGAGGTTTTCAAATAGTGTAAGGCTATCATGACATGGTGCTAGTATCTAATGTAGACTCATTCTCATACCATATATCTCTATTAAAAGTTTAGTATTTCCCTGTTTTATACTATCCAGTTTCTTCTTAATCTGGCTAGTCTCAGTGCTTTACTGATTGCTAAGCAGCCTTGGAGATTTATTTTCCCAAATAATTGGTTTTACTGTCCCAGTACTAAGGTCCCCAATGGAGAAAATTTTGACATCTCTGAGATTTTCTTTCATAGAATATAATTTCAAGTGGGAGTCTTCAAAGAAGCTGAAGACTTCTCTAATAGTGATCTTGAAAATAATAAATTTCTGACTATATATTGTTAACTCTTAAATACAGGTGTCAGAAGGATCTGCAGATACTGGGAACATTAATTTTTAAAGTCTATAAAGTGCTAGTTTCTTGGGTCTCTTTAATTCCATTCAGTCCCTCTCTCATAATATCAGGACCTTGTGATTGCGAGGCAGGCAGGCTCAAATGGTTCTCTTTTAATCATCTCTTTTGGACAAATCTTTTTGACAGTGCCACAGTTCATCATGTACTTTTTTATGTTGTCCAATTTAGAAGGTTTTTTTATAAATTATGTTACAAAAACAAGTTTATCTTTAATTTTAACCACACAGAACAATATTGTTAACTTTATGGGTAGTGGTATATAGCAGATCTCTAGGGAGAAGTTTTGTTTTGTTTTTCCTAAGAGCATTGTTGTACTTCCAGAATCAAACTGAACTTCATTTGTAATGGAACTAAGGAACTGTCCTTATTTTAAAGGTATGTGTATTAGCATAAATGAGCATGGAATTTTATATCATACGTGCTTTGCATTTTGTCCTCTTTTCAAATTTCACAAATATAAAACAAAACCCTTATATACTAATATCCTAAAGGATACTAAATCAATTCCACATGCTTAAAAAAAAAGAGGCTAATATTTACAGTAAAAGTGTCATGAACAAACTATGCATTTGTATGACCACTAATTCCATAGGGCAACTGATAATAAATTAAGTGCCTGACATTTGTAATAGATGATTATATCAGACATAATGAAGTTATAATGGAAGGTGTTTGCACACTGCTTGACTATTAAGTGGCCCTGTATTGTCCCTGTACCAGGTGTGATAGTGACAGGCTATACAAATCATCCAGAGGAAATGTCAAAATAGGCTCCTTTTCTGATAAAGCACCACATGTTTATTAATACAGCAGCTTGTCTTAGGACTGGCCCATCTGCTCATTTAAAGCAAATCTTTTTCCTCTAAATATTTCATTTAAGAGCATGCCCACTAATAATGGTTCTCAGAGCAATAGGAATGGAAGGGGAAGAGAGACAAAGAAAAAATAGCTGAGTTTAAATAAAATATTATGCTCTTTCTCTTGCTTTAGATATGTTTGACATAAGGGGCAGCTTTTGATATGGCATTTATGTTAGATTAGTGCCGCATGAGTGCAGACCATAGTAAATGGTCCTGGCTCCAGCTGCTGTGGATGCCAGGTGGGAAATGGCAAATTTCACCAATGTTTTCGAAGTACACATTTCAATAAAGTTCAAAATGAGGCACTCAATTAAGAAAACCTCTAGAGCAGTTGTTCATATGCATTTAAACTCATCAGAATATATTTTAACTTGGTAGATTTTATAAGGTAAAATAGTACCACAGATTGTGTTGAACATGGGACAGTATTTTAAAACTCTTGAGAATTTGTTTTATAAAAACTCATTTTCTAGAAGACACAAATATCATAATTTTATATGGGAGGAATCAACAGAAACAAAATTTGAGTATTTCTTCTCCCTCTCTCTTTTATTTTTTACTTTAGGAAATCAGAAGTACAAGGCTAAAGCATTTTCAATCTGGTATCTGGGGTTTTATATGCTTGCAGTGCAGCTTCTACACCCTGTGTTTTGTCTTCAAGAACGATTTCATCTAACAAACTAGTGTGCCCTGGGGTACTCCTCTCAAATGAACACACATATTTGAAATAAAGAAGTAGAATTGTTCAAAATACTGAAACAAAGCAAAGGCACGGACGATTTGGTGACCAGAAATGGTCCTCACTCTACAGCTTTGGCTTCATTTATTTATTCATTAAAACATAAATAAAGCCTGGCAGGCACGTCTGTCAGGTTCCAGGAAAGACCTTTGTCAGACTCAGTAGCACATAAATCCACTAGTCATACTTTTCTAAATAAATTACATTTGGGGATAACTAACCAGCTCATGGGCAGAGGGGCAATTTAATTACCCAGGAAAGAGGAAAGGCTTCAGACACTCCTGAAATTATTTTTTACCTTTCCACAGACTTAGAAGTAACACTTTCCAGTCATATCTCATGTTACAGGTACCTTCGAAGAATTAGTGATGGGGGATCATTAGTTTGAACATGAATTGCCCTTGTCTTCCAGAGCTGTACCAATGTATATCCAAATTATCCAATTTAGAAATTTGGATGCTATTTGTGTCTCTACTTATCTAGCATAGCCAATCACCGAGTCCTACTTATGCTATAACTGCAGTGTCTATGAATTGACCATGTCTTTATTCTCATTGCTACTTTCCTTCACTATGGTTTCTCAATAACCTTTCTTGAAATAACCTGCTGATTCTGTGCCCAGCTCATTCCCATTCTGCTCTGGATTAAACATTTTCTTGCAAAATAGCTGCATGAATGAGTTCTATGGTGAAATCCTTTGTGGTTTTCTAATATATAGGATACTTAGAATTGCCAGGTCTAGCACACAAAAACCTATTGTAATTAAGGCTGTAGTTCCTGTTGTCAGTTTCTTTTTTCCTTGTTCCCACTGCATCAGTTGTTTACCCTGAAAATTTACAAATTCTGGAGGCAATAAAGATTACCCTGAGCAACGGATTAACCACCTTAGAATTTACCACCCTAGAGTCTAAGACTATTCTTGCATTAGCAGGATCAAAATTCGATATTCTTGCCTGAATGACAACTTGACCACTGTGGACTCGGCAGAGGCTGTCCTTTTACCGGTTAGGTTTTAGCAGTTTATACTGCTGCTCTCTGTGGGAACTGTAACCCCAGGGCATTTGTAGGAATCCAGATATTAGATTCCTCAGGTACTGTTTCAAAGGGCTTCACTTCACCTAGCAATTTGAATTTGCCTGTTTCCAAACTCTTTTGCTACACCTAGATCAGAGAAAAGTCACACAAGTGCAAAATTGAGGAGAAAGAGGGCTCTTCAGAGAACTGAAGTAGAGGAGGGAATTCTGTAAATGAAATTTGAAGGAAAGGCCACACCAATATGATTGGATTTACTTCCCTCTAGGCCATATTTTTTGAAAGTAGCTAGAGTCTTTTTTTAAAAATTGAATCAGATTATGTAGCACTCTGTGTAAAAACCCTTAAGGGATACTTACAGCTCTTAAAATAGAACCTCAACTGCTCTCATGTCCTAGAAGGGCCTACAGAATGAGAACATGATTTACATTCCTCTTCCCACTTTGTTCCAGAAATTATCCTATTTTTTAAAGATTATACTTTCTTTCCTCTATGTATTGTGTCTGCTCCATGACAATAAAGTCTAGATTGACTTGTAAAGATCTCATCAATGCCTGAAAAACAGAGACCTAAATTTGTACTTGCTTTACGAACAAAGGAATTACCACACCATGATTTTTTCTACTTTAGGGCCTTTAGATACAGTATTGTTCAAATTGGATTAGGGCCAATTCCCTCTCATTATTCTTGTCACTTCTCCAGAGTGGCTTTTTTCCTTCACTGCCACTCATTACAACCTTGTATATCATTTATAGCTATATCCATAGTCTATTCAAAATTTGATTCTTTAAACAATAAAGTACCTACTGGTCACCTCCCTGCCTAAAAGGTAATGTCAGTGAGGTAAACAATCTCTTCTCTTGTACCTGACTCTATTGCTTGTATTCTGTTTGCACATAGTAAGCAGTCACTATGATACAGTCACATAAAAAATAAATTTGACTAGATTAAACGGCAGGTATCTGAAAGGAATTTGTGGGAAGATGTCAGTTGCTATTTTATCCAATAAATACATGGCTCAGAGTGACTGAAGGGACCATGTTTCTTTGGTTCTGTGTCTCCTCACACCTTGCATCATAATTGGCTCCACACTCAAGATCTGGTCTATTTTTGTATTCACACTTTCTGAAGAAAAGCACACAGTTGGAAATATATTTTATGCATGATTAAGGGATTTTTGAGGGTGTTTTTGGAGGAATGGGGGTGGGACTTATCCATTAATTTAAGCCTCTAACCTAAGGAAAAGATGAAACTGTAAAATGTACTTGTTGAATACTGCATTCAAATTGGTGTCTTTCAGAAAAGTACAGAGGAAGGCTGACGTACAATTTTTCTGTTAGTATAATAATTTATTAGATACAGGTTGAGATGTTAAGTGTATAGTCATTTACAAGAAAAATGTATTTTTCAAATAATGTGGAAACTAATGAAGCTAGCAAGATTTGAGAACGGTGATGACATGGAAAACTCTTATTTAAGTACTTTTTTTGGCTTTACCTTGTACAAGATACACTGGGCTTCACATTAGAGCAACAGAGTTTTTCTTCCAAATTTAATTAACCAGGATTTGTCTGGCACTCTACAAGTCATAAAATACTTTTACATTTGATAGCTAATGCAGTACCTAACCTTGGGAAAGAGGGTTGTTGGAGAATCTGATCTACTGTGGCTATGGGATTGGTCCATGGTCCAATAGTTAGCAAAGTAAAGTATCAAAATTCAATGTAACCATGGTTTCCACGTTGGGCACTTCCATTTGACTCCACCCAGGAGGTCCTGATACAAAAATTTACAGCCAAGGACACTGTTTTTTATAGCACTCTTAAGAAAAGGAAATGATCTCTGGACTCAGACTTAGAACTAACAAAGAGGAAAGTTCTTCTTAGTATTGAGAGAGCCAAATGCCTCTTCTTCATGTGATGGCCATGCTGTTAGGAGTGAGAAGTGACAAATAACAGGTAAAGTCAGTGTTCCCTATACAGAAACATATTCTTTTAGCAGCTATACAGATTTTCATCTCCCAGTGATGATACATTGGTGGATACTGTATCAATAACATGATCTAGGTGTAAAAGATGAATCTACAAAAAGAGGATTTTTAATCTCTAGCCATTGACTCTTGAGAATAAAGGTAATTAAAAATTTAAGATTTTACTAAATATAATTTATCATCCTTCTCTTCTACATATCTTGTCAAGCAGGAATTGGTATATTTAAGAAGATATTCCCTAGTGGCATGCTTACGTGTGTACTAGTGTGTGCATGTACTATGTGAATCCACCAAATAATCTGAAACGCTAAGCTGTGAGCACTCAGCAGGTGGAGATGAGGGTAGCTGCTGGCATGGGAAGTCACGGTAGAACTTCTTCCCTCAGGCTTGGATGGTAGCAGCCAACACAACAATGAACCAGCTGTCTGGTCCAGACAGTAAAGTAATTAATTTTACTATAAATGTATAAAATTATTTTCTGGAAGTTATATAAGCATTATGAGTAGAAAGTATTGAAAAATTTTAAAATAGGATATTTCATCACAAATAAAAATATTTAGCATATTAACTTGATATCTGACCTCTTTTTTACAGTGTGATTTTAGATACCAATTTGAGAGAAACAATAAGACCCTTTATATAAAGAGCAAAAGGTAACAAAGTATCAGAAGAACAAAAATTGCTTCATGGCATTTTGGAAATGAAATAAAGTAATAATTCATGTCAAGGAATAAATAATAAGGGTTCATATTAGATCCAGTCAAAAGAGTTGCTATCTATGGAAAACCATAAAGAATATTACTATTGGCTGTCTTTGGAAAGTGGGAATAAGAGGGATATACAGATTAATCTTATTTTGTTCATATGACATGAAGTTAATTTACATTGGTTCTGAGATACAGCTCAGTGCCACAATGCATGCTTAGGACCATGCCTAAGGCCATGGGTTCAAGCCCTAGCATCATAAAAGGGGGTTAATTTACATAGAAAATATTAGTTATTATTATTCTACTGAATAGTTAATAGCTTACTGTAAAAATCTGTAATATTAACAAAATATTAAGTATTTTTCTCTCAGAAAGTATATACTCTTACTTTTCTGAATGGTACTAAAAATCGTAAAACAAAGAAAGAAGTGCTGGAAGCTACAGTAGCAATCTTAGGGGGCAAGTCAGTGAGCAATTTTAGAGGAAATAATGGAGAGGTGGGGCAGGTTTTGGGGGTTGGTGAAGTCACAGATACTTGCAAACATCTGAATCTGTGTCTTTCCCACTTGTGTTAGTTACTTTTCTCTCATTCTGAGATAAAATGTCATACACCCAGTATTAAAGGGGGGAAGGTTTATTTTGATCACAGTTTGTAGAGATTTCAGTCCACAACCAACTGGCTCCAAGGCAGAGTGGCACATGGCAGCGGCGGGGTGTCAGAGGGGAGAAAGAGTTCATGGTGCCCACATAGTAGCAAAAGCAACAAGGGACCTTAACAGCATCTTTCTGCCCCTTTAATCTTATCCAGACTACTGGGATTAGGGTAGTGCAAAACCAGTCAGTGGACTGGTTTAGTAATCACATGTTCTTAATCCCAGCATCGCATACTCTAGATTCAGCCACCTCTGAAAAAGCCACCTATGACCTACGAGGCTTTAGGGGGACATCTAGACCCAAACCATAACACCACTCCACGAGCAATGGCTCCAACAGAGAACCCCCCTGTTCAATCAAGGATCATGATGGCTGGAAGGGTGATGAATCACAGGGAACCTAGAGGAGATGATGACAGCAGAACAGTATCAAGCCTATAGCTGATGGCCTTTTAAGTATTAGAAAAGCAGGAAACTGGCCGACAGAGGATAATTTTTATGACCTCTTCTTTCTCACTGGGCTGATTTAGAAACCGTCAGGACAAGTCATCTTAAAAACTCAACATTTAAACAAACAAAAAAACACCCTATCAGATCTATTCTCTGGAATAAGTATTCTCCAGCTAAGTCCTTGCAAATAATAATGTGAGCTTTTAAAGGATAACATGTTTGGAAAGTAGGTTGCATATTTAAAAAACCTTCATACTTATTCCTGACAATACTGAATAACAAGTAAATTTTACTATCAAGTGTTGAATCTAATTTTAAACAAATACAATCCAAATTTGACTACCATTATATAATATGATGGTACTATGTTTGATACTGGAAATATAATGATGATAATCTTAAGTTTACAAAAAAAGTAACAAGATCCTTGTGAGACTCAATGAGATAATGTGCATTAAGTATTTGTTTCCTGTGTTTGATAAGATACAGAACATACTTAATAAGTGGAGTCGTAAGTATTAATATTAACAAGCTACATTCTCTGCTTATATTTCATTGCTGTTCATAGTATACTTTAAATGATACTCCTCCCTTAAAATTGTGTGAATTTACAAGTGCAGAAAAATAATGTTAATTCCAGAATATTCTGTTATATCCAAATTTCATTTTTATTCTCTTAGAATAAAAATGTTAAAGTTGAGTAATTTACTTGTAGCATACTTTGTCTGATAATTTAAAAAAAGTGAAAAACACTATAGGACATTAGAGAACAGGAAGCAAACTCTTGACTAAGACTGTCACATGTCAATTCCTATTTTATTTTAAACAACTTGAGGTATTTTTACATTTCAATCGATGATGCTAGTGTCACTAATTTGTGATGCTAAATGATTACAGACTATTTTTAATGTACATGTACCAGGAAGGACCATCTGCTTATTTTGAACTTTAAAAAATATTTTCAGTGTGTGGATTTGCTGAATGGAATTCAATTCACACATAAAACTTAACGGCTGGCATTATTCTACTTCATTAATGTTGTGCCAGTTGATATGTTTATATCACTCAGTTTATTATAAAAATGTCAAAAAGGATGCATCTTTGATGTCAGCAAACAGTTCAACTTTTCTCAGAGTATAAACTGTAACAGACCAATTAGTGAATGTGCAAATTAGTAGTCAATATTAAGCTTCTTCATGAGAAGACTACCTAAAAAATGAATATAGAAAATTATTGCAATATTGCTTTCACTAGATTTATTAACAATGGTTCACCATTTTGGAAGGTAAACTATTTCCAACAATGATTAAATTTTTATATAGCAATACAGTCAAAGTAGCACCCTCAATAGTATAAGTAGAGAAGTTAATGGTTTTTCTTGGTAACTAACATGAACTGATGATGTGAAGAATCCCTATGTTGGGTTCTGTAATAGACTGTTAAGGTTGTTACCAAGCTGTATAGGAGATCAATGAAACGGGCAAACAAAAAAATAAAAACAAAGCCTCAACTGAAGGGCGGGGCCCAACTCATATATCTGAATCTCTAGTAATATACACCTCTGCTCAACATGTGATTCAACTTCTGCACCAATTACCACAGAATCGCCTTCAGTGAATGGTTCTGCCTATAATGAAGACATTCGTTGTAGGGTAGGGTATTTTGAACATGAGCAGTAGAAGGCAAAATAATGGTTTCCATAGAGGAGAGTTGACAGGGACAAATGACTTTGAGAACTGTAGCTTTTAATGACCCTAGCTACAAACTACAATGTATTTATTTACAAATCTGCCGCAGAATTACCAAAGTAGTATTTCTTTCATTTCCACTTACAGAAACCTGGGAAATGTGTCTCAAAGGCATGTAGAAATTATTTGCATACAGATATGCATAATCAATCCTATTAAGTTAGCTCTAAAATTGTTACAAAGTTGTTTTAATAATGAAAGTTATAAAAATAATAGTGCTTATGGATGAAGCTATTTTTTTTAAAGTCCTGATTAATGAGACATATGTCAAGAAAAATTACTGTAATAGTGAATGCTGATTCAGGATCTTATTTTTATTAAGTAGTTTATAGTGAAGGCTGTGACTATTTTTCTATTTATAGTGGCAGCTCTGGTTAATTGCCTTGTAATGTATTGTGACATTAATGCACTAGTAAACTATTGGAATTTACACCCCTATTCAGTAATAAAATCTGTAAATTGAAGAATGCACATAAAGTCATCATAGGCATAAATTGACCAAATGTCATGTATGATCACATTGGATTTAAAGAACAGAATCTCTCAAACTTACTCATTAGTGAATAAGTGCCACTGAATTTATACACAACGGCTACTTTACAACTATAGAGAGTACAACATTTTATTCATAGTTTATTTTGTAAGTTGCTATTAGATTTTCCTTATGGGTATACAAACATTTTGGACATAAATCAAATACACAATATTTAAAAAGTAGAATGCTATGATAAATACATGCATTAATATAATCAAATACTTTTTCCATACAAAATGACAATGATGGTAGAATGGTGACATGATATATAAATTTAACCCAAAATGATTCATAGGTGAGAGAATAGAAAAAGCAAGACAAGATTGTGAAAAAATATATAATTTATATATTTTATAGCAGTTTATTAAAATACAGTTCCAGATTTACTGATAGTAACTTCATTGTCTCAAACACTCAAAGCACAATCACTCTTTTTTTTCTTTCTGGTACCAGAGATCAAACTCAGGACCTTGCACTTACAAGGTAGGCACGGTGCCACTGAGCTAAATCCCCAGTCCTAAAGCACAATCACTCTTTTCAAAGAAGGCACCAAGTAATCCAAGATATTTTGGGTAATACTAAAGTACACTAGCAAAGTATCTGAAGTAGTCTTCTTTGTTATTTTGCTGTCTAGTTTCTATTTTCTATAGGAAAGTTCCCAGTGCTAATATTGCTAACTATATTAACACATTTTAAAGGGATTTTTTTACATTGATGAGTGATAAATATCAGAAAATTATGATTTTCCTATAAGAAAGTATCAAATCTATAAAATACAGGAGGAATTAATATATAAAGCAATGGTTCTTAAAGTTTTTGCATGTATGTAGATTAGTGAACTACTGCAGGATAAGAAAGAAAGAATACACAGAGCCACAGGCCAGTAGAGTAAGGGGAACACTAGTAGATATTTCTCCTATTTCCACATGAATCAAATTACAGTAGAGACACAGACCAAAAGAAATCTAAGATGGTTAGCTAGCATTAGTTTATAGGGAGTTCAGAGGATATTGTTATCTAATCTCCCACAAAAAATATTGGAAATAGAATTCCAATGATTTGAAGAGCCTAACTTGTCATATTATATAAATTCAAATAAAAACCTGCAACATGCAAGATAAATTTTGTCTCTTCTTCCCTTCTTTCTGATATGTTAAACAGATGGATAAAGAGATATTTGTATATTTTAAATGTATACTTTGACTGCATGTACTATCAACCATAGTATACAGTTTGTTTGTTTGTTTATTGTACAGGGGGTCAAATTCAGGACCTTTTGCTTGCCAGGCAGGTGCGACACCACTGAACAACCTCCCTGACCTGGTATACAGTATATTTAAAATAATTAATGAGGATAATACTTTAGAGTGAATGGAAATATTGTGTAGTTTCTAACTAATGATATTATTATGCCAACTCTGCCATCACCAATGTTTGTCTTAAAATGAAATAATAGGTAGTCTTGAGAAAAATGAACAAGATTTTTGCAGTGATATGCTAGAAATTTGTAAATGCCTCATTTCAATAAATGTTCTTTTTTTAAACAAAAATTACAGGGCTGTGTCACATGATTATATGTGATTATATCTGCAATGGCAATAATCATAGAGCAATTATGGGGGTGTCTGGGTTGATGCCCATAGAGGTATGATATAACAAAAAGAAACTAGCAAGACAATAATTTTAAGGTTGAGAACACAAATCAGGTAAATATTATGCAGAAACCCTGGGATTATTACCACTAACTTTACCAGTTCAATACCATCACTGCAAAAGTAAGGCCATTATTCTGAGTCCTAGCTCTTCATGACTGCCCATCTTCAACCAATCAAGGTCTGATGTATGTTAGATATTCGCCAGGAACTTAATCTATATTATTTCATTTCATAATTCTAATTAAGCTGCCAAGATGGAATAATTATATTTGTTCTACAGTTGACAGAAGCTGCCCAATCATGCTCTTCTGCCTATTCCAAAGCTCATTTTTCTTCCCATAAACAACAGTAATGAACACAAAAGTATTAGTAATAGTCTCATTTTATCTGGGGCTTACCAAATGCCATCCTCTATTCTATATTATCAAAACGTAATGAAGTTGTTATTTCTGATCTGTCAGTGCTTCAATACACTAAAGTTGAAAAGGATCTAGGACTCTCAGTTTGTTGGCTTCTGGACCCTTTCATTTTATCAGTAAGATTTTGGTTGTATTTTATTTTATTCCAAATTTAGTTTACCTTTCTATGCCTACCTATGACAGTTTGGAAATGGCTCAAATTCCTCTCCTTGTGATATCCATACTCCTTTGAATTATACCTCTTCCACAAAAAGAGATTTCTGCTCTTGTAAGTCTGAGGGGGGCTGTGTGACTGGCTGTGGGTAATGGGACGTGGGCACACATGGCGAGTGAATAGGCTTGAAAAGCACCTGAACTTTAGGACCAGGTTCCTGTTACTGGGACCCTCGTGATGCAGTGAAGTGATGGTGAGCCAGCCTGATGAGCGACGATGAAGGTGCATGGTTATTACCACAGATGACCTCAAAGCAACTGTCCAAAATGAGGACCTTCTGCTCCAACACCAAGAACCCTGCTAACAAATAACATCATTTCCACACACTCTTCCCACCCAACTCTCAGAATTATAATACATGTCTGCTGCTTTAGGTTGCTAGGTTTTGGAGTTGCTTGCTATTTTACTCTCCCAGGACCTTAAAGCACTCTTTCTCAAGTCATACAGGGACCATGTGTGAAGAACAGAGTTGTATTAAAGTCACCAACTTGCATAAATAGGCCTCCAATGTTGGTACCAACAACATTCTAAAAACACGTCTAAATCAGTGCCTTAATTTACAGTCCATATCTGTTCCTCAAGATGAGAAGTCACCTGTTTCAGTTGACTTGTGCTGCTATAACAAAATACCAGAGACTGGATAATTTATGAAGAACAAAAATTGATTTTCTTATAGTTTGGGGGGTTGAGATATGCAAGATAAAGAAGCTGTGAGATTCTGTGACTGGTGAGGAGTATTCTCTGCTTCTAATTTGTCATGTTTTTCTCCATCCTCACAGGAGGAATTAGATAGTTTCCTCCCCTCTTATTAGGATATTAGTCCAAACACGAGGGTAGATCTCTCATGGTCTTGGTCTAATACTTACTAAAGGCTTCACATCTTAATACTATTGCACTGAGGATTAAGTTTCAACACAAATTTTAGAGGGCACAAGAAAGATCAAACCACAATATCATGTAAGCAGTTTACCAGCACAGAAACCTCAGAGTCACTTTTGCCTTTCTTCCTTATATGTTCAGCCAACTGCCACATTTCTAAAAATACTTCTCACAACCTTACATTGTCACTAGACTCTGTTAACTAATCACCCCGTTGTCTTCTATCTGAACTACTAGCCCTGCTTCCCTCTGCCAGTCTTTTCACCATTCAGCTCATCATCTACACTGACATCAGGGATGTTTTTAAGAACTGATAATATTATAACACCCCATTGGCTTGGTGGAAAAACACCAGTATAAAATACAGACCTGTTGGTATGAAACACAGAATCCATCTCAATCTGCCTTTTTATATCATTCCAATCTTTTTCTCTGAAACTCCCCCTACATCACTGTGAAAGTAGCACTCCCTCTTAGAAACATCACACTCTTCCACTTTTAGGTGTGCTGCTTCCTTCTGGTCCTCTTCATGAGATTACCTTATCATCCCTGCTCCCTTTTGCTCTTAAAGAACATAAACATAGATTTCCAGAATCTATTCTGTCAATTTTACTCTCAGTCGTCTGGACAGAAAGCACTGAATGACTTTCCACCAATGGCTGGGGAAAAATAATAATTATGATACTCTCTGCCCTCAAACAGCATTCAGATAAGAGAGAGAAACAGACATGCTGCAGAATAACCTGCAATGTCTTAGATGTAATCACTTAGGGAAGCAGAAGGCATTTGGAGAGCAGAGGCACACACAAAGCCTGTCCCCAGGAAAATTAAGGAAGGCTTATCTGAGGAGCTGGCCACAATATAGACCCTGGGGGCACTGATTGAGACAGACTAGATGGGTAAGAGACACATTCTCACAAGTCAGACCTAGTGACTTTCACCAACTGATTGACACCCTTGAAAGTATAAGAAAATAGGCTGCATTAGTTAAAACTTCCAAATTAACCTTTGGTCAACTGATGCTTATAAAATTTGAAGCTAATATCTATATCATAATCTATATCATATCAATTTGGAATAGTATGAAACATTTTGAAAATCATAGATAAATATTTCTTTAAAACCAGAAAAATTAATTCTGTGTTTTGATTTTGAGTTAATAAAGGTTATCTCTCAATTTTTATTTTGTATGACATTTAAAAAAATTCTTTAATTGAAACAGGCCATAACAATTTAAATATGTAATTTTATTTAGTTATTATTATTATTATTATTTTGGCACTGAGGACTGAACCAAGGGCATTGGCACTGAGCTACATCCCCAGTCCTACTTCTCTTTTAATTTTGAGACATTGTTTTGTTAAGTCCCAGGTTGCTCAGGCTGTAACCTGCAGTCCTCCTCCCTCAGCCTGCAAGAGTGCTGGGATTACAGGCATTTGCCCTATGCCCTTCTTTCTATGTTTTTAAAACCAAATGATTACATTACATCTTAAAATGTAGAAATAATAATTAAAAACCAAATTTCAGGGGAAAGTTCTGTCTGTATAATTTTGTTTAAAATATTGTTAATGTTAAAAATAGGATGATAGAAAAAGAAAGTCCAAGCCAAAAAAAATGATGTTTTTTTTGATGATCTCTTAATCTACGTTGGTATTGAACTAGTCTGCCTCAAGGTGAATAACTATGGATCTCACTCTCTTGAAGCCATTTTATTTTGGCTTACAAACATGTTACAGATCAGCACTTCACACTTCAGTATATAAATAAGACTTGCTCTGCCACTAGATCATTCACACACTTTATTTTTCCTCCTGCTTTTTAAACAGACAAGAATTAAAAAATACATATCTATAATCATCTTTACTTTCTCTTAGCAAATCATGAAAAACTCACCTCTCACAGGGGGTCTTTCTAGCTCAGAGTCAAGGTGAATTGGTGGGGAAATGTATGAAACTTGTCCATGATGGGCCTGTCCTGTGGACACAAAAAGAAATGTTAAGAAAAAAAATACTTTTACTTCTTTTAGTTTCTGTGATGCTGTATTATCTCACTGAACAATGAATCAACAGCCATGATAGGGTGGAAACAGAATTGCCCCAAAATAAACACAAGATGCATCACCCATATATACACACAATTAAATCAGTGCTGCTCCCATCAAGTCCCCCGCCCCAGCTTTGGTTAAATAATAAATTTAATAAGGAATGAAACTTTTAAACTGAAAATTAAATGTAAAATCTTGTTAGATTAGATAGACATAAGTGCTCTGTCAGCTTCTCCAGTTTTTATAAACACTCCCATCCCTGTACTTATTTCTTTGAAGAACATCAATAAACGGTTGGCAGACTGATACCTAAGATACATAAAACACTTTGGATCACATTTATTTAGATCACTTTACATCTCTGATTAACTTACATTTACCTTGAGAATTTTCTTTCATTATTTGAATAGAAAATATTCCTACCTGCTTATATCTGATGAAAGAAATAAGAACTACAATGCAAAAAAAAATGGAATCATTCTTTTCCTTGTAAAATACTGTCGTCTGCCTACACACTTCTTCATAATTTATTTTTCATCTCATAGTGAAGCCTTGTCTTAAAAAATTAGTTTAGACACACACACACTCAAAATAATTCTAATGCTCAGAGTGGCCATAGTTGATGCAGCAAGCAATTAGGATTTTGAGACAAGAAAGCATAATTACAAAGTCAATTCATTTTCTAAAGTTATTTTATGTAAAGAAGATTCGGGTAGAAGTGAAGAACCTACCACTTTCTTTCTACATGGGAATATGCAGTTATATTTCACACATTTACTACAGCAATTTACAGGGTTGTTAATCTCTTTTCCTAAACAAGGAAAGTTAATGACACGTAGATTATGATAACAGTTAGGGTAACCTTCCCGTTTCAAGTAACATTCGACTTGTAATAAACTCTGCCGATTCCTCTTATGAGGCACATTTCAAATAATTAATATGGCTCCCTGTTGATAGTAGCTGCTGTTGCTCCCAGTATTTTTCCAGCTAACAGCAGAGATGGCAGACAGGCTGTGGTATACCAAATCTCTCATAATGGTAACAAAGAATATTGCACATCTACTGGCCATGTTTCAGTGGAATACTAAAGGCACTATTATAAAAGGAATAAGCTACCAATTATGCACTTTTAGCAGTCCATGTTTAATATGGTTTATTAAAAACTTTAGATTACCTTAATTATAAAACCACCTGTTTGGCTAGGCTACACACTTGGCTGCAAAAATATTTCTATTTTTAATGTCCTGTATCATTACATATGAATTGGTTTGAAATTCTGTGGTTCCTATAAATAAAAATAATGCATCTTTCAGTTCATACTGGCTCAAAATAACCTCGGTATATGAAATAATATTGATTTCATGTATACTACTGGAACACAGCTATCACTATATATAACAATAGCCACAAATCACCTTCTTTTATCCAGTCATTTTCACTACGGGGATTATGTTCAATGTTAATACAGTATACACATATTTTTAAACCAAAGAGAAAAGCAGAGGAAGAGTAAGTAACTTGCTCAAGCATATGCAACCAGTAAACAGCAAAGCCAGCAATGTTTTTACTCCAATCTGGTGTTTTAATTTATAAATATTTTTCTTAAAAAAGTCTCATTATACTAATCCCTTGAAAAACATAGGTACAAATTTTAAATAAGTCATGATGAACAACAGCTTTTGGAGCTGTTGTCCTTATAATCAGGTTGAAGTGAACAGTCCAGTTAAGGGTCAAATTTGCTTCTCCTCTAGGGATAAACAAGTGCCTTCAAGGGTGCTCAACACAGAGTCCTTAGGTTCCATGGAAATCAGGGTACCGGGCATAGCAAAGAGGCATCAGGATCAGGACTATGGACAGACAATTACAGAAGTAATTTTCTCTCCAAGGAGAGCTACAAAACTACAAGATCAGGCATGACAGAAAAAGCCAAAGCCATTGGAACTGACTTAGAAGTATTTAATCTTCATTATGAAGAACAAAACACCTCTGACTACACAAGATCATGTTCTCATGAAGGGGCTTTTTATTGCAAAAACTCTAGCAATTGTAATAAACCACAATAAACACCATAAATAAATCCCACATTTCTTTCATTTCTTTCAGACATTATGGTAACAAAAAATTTCAATGAAAACTGTGATGTAGAATGTAGCTGAGTGGACAGTGCTTGCCTATTATGTGTGAGGCCATAGATTCAATTCTCAACACCTCAAGAAAAATAAGTACATATCTACATGCATAAATGTGATCAGTTCGAAAAGAACTTCATTCTGTAAAAATCATGGCAAACACATCCTGTTTCAGAAGATTTTACCAAAGTCCTGTTTGATAGAGAATATATTTGCTCTTTTATTCTTCATATTCTCTACTATCATATATTAGACTTATGTGGTCTTGTAGTCACTGTTTTGTATATTCAAATGTGTGATGTGCTGTACCTACTACTGCTCTTATTTTTTTCAAAAAAGTACATTTTTCTCCTTAATTTGAGTTTTAATGAAAAAAGCCAAGATTTTGATTAGAATTATATTAACTCTATAAATTAGTCTCTCTATATACATATTCTTCAGATTTCAATTTAAATAATCTTTTAGTAAGTAGTCATAAATTAATTTTGAAGTATGCTATATATGATTTATGGGATATTTCATTAGGCTTATTTTAAAGTATTCTACTTTCCCTGTTATGAATAAATTTTAAAATTTTTCTGATAACTCTCAATGAATCACTTTTTTGGAGAGAAGGCATGGAGATTTTCATTACTTTGGTCCACAATGTGGTAGGTGGGCCCATTCAATTGACTTTTGACAGCTATTGCTGGAATTATTAATTCTTGACTGCAACCTTCCTAGTTCTTTGGAGATAGGTAGCTACACTAAAAATAACATCTTAATTATTTTCCATTGTATTTGTTTCTTAAATAAAATATGCCTCCACATTAAGATTCTTCTCTTAGGGGCCAAGGATTTAGCTCAGTTGTTCTGCTGCCTGCCTTGCAAGCGCAAGGTCATGAGTTCGATCTCCGGTACACCGCCCCCCCAAAAAAGATTCTTCTCTTAGTACGTAATTCTTTTGTGTTGCAGAATATGAATTTTAAAGGTTGATTTTAAAGATTATGCAATTTTGAGGACAGAATTTCCTGATGCTGCTTGTTCACCTGTCACTTTAACTGAAATATATCAAGATAAATAAACAATTCTATAAAAAATAGAGAAAAAAACAGAGTTTCATGTTTATAGCTAAGAAGTCTAGAAGATGAAGGTGATCAGAATATGCTATGCTTCTGTATGTCACTATAGCATTCGGATTATTTTGAGCAGAGGTAATTCAACAGATTCAGAAGGGTTCTCTGCCCTCCACTTCCACTTACTGACCAAAAGCAATGAATGACTTCCCCACTGAGGAAGTATCTCTTCCCAATGCTCTGATACCAAGAGATAACAAGACACCTTCCATTAGTTCTCCCATTCCCTAGTCAATTTCTCACAATGGTTCCTTGAAGCCCAAATTCTTTTGTTTTTAAAAAGGGTTTATAAACTCTTGAATGTTACGAATTCTTTAACTTTCACTTCTGTGAACTCCCATGCATATAAATATCATAAAATTATGTACCTTTTCCCTTGTTAATTAATTTTTGTTTAATTCTCAAACCTCTAGACCCTTAAGCTTAGAGAGCAGAGGAAAAGTTTCCCTTCCTGGCACAAAAGAGCAGCAACACAAATTGGAGAGGCTTGAGTTAGTTTTATTCCCATTTATTCTAGATAAAACAATATATTTTCATGGATATATTCCTATCCATATATGCACATCTATATTAAGATATAATCTATACACCATAAAATGTACTCATTTAAAGTTCATAATTGAATGAGTTTTAGTATATTCATAGACATGTCCAACCCACTACCACAATTAATATTAAAGTATTTTTATCACTGCAAAAAAGAAACCTCATTTCTGCATAAATCTATTAGCAGTCACTCACCATTTCTTCCTAATCCATCCATGCTCTAGGCCAGTGATGGTGAACCTTTTAGAGCATTCAATTACACTAATAGTCTGCTGTAGCATGTGTGCCACAGCTTCGCCACTACTGCTCTAGGGAAACACTCATATAGTTTCTATCTCTATAGCTTTGCCTTTTCTAGATATTGCATATGAAGAGAATTCTACGTCATATTTTGTCTTGTCTTTTTTCACTCAGCATAATTTTTCAAAAACTCATAAATGTTGGAGGATGAATCACTAAAGTATTTTTCTTGCTGAATAATATTCCATCATATAGACATCCCACATTTTATTTATCCACTCAAACATTGATGGATATTTGGAATCATTTTTATTTTTATTGACTATTACAAACAATGGTTCTATGACGCTTCACATTTTGTGTGCTTTTTTTTTTCCTGATGGTAGAATAGTAAAGTCAGGATTGATCAGATTTTGAAATAATTAAATGACTGCAATCTGTGAAAGAAACAATCTCCACAACTGGGTATAGAAAGATAAAGCAGAAAACTTGGCCATGGGATTGTACAGTCACTCACATTGAGAGGGTAGAAGGAATGATCTAGGAAACAGAAAAAATGGGGGTGTGCTCTGAAATGAAAATGTAAACTATTCAAGGTCAGACATATCAAAGATGTAGAAATTCCAAGAGCCTGGAAAAATGGAGCCCAGAGCAGTAGCAAAAATCCAAAGGCTATTATGGATTCTGAAAAAGCCATTATTTTTCTATCTTCAATCTCTTTTTCAACTTTCATTTAATTTCTATTTCACTGAATAACCCTGTGCAATTTCTACTAAAGTTCAAATATAGAAAGGATTTGACCAGAGCTCAGCAAAGGAAAAGGCTTTTCTCTCTTTCTACTGTCAATACTGCACCTGCACATCTGAGCACAGAAATGCACTTATAGAACCATAGAATTTGGAGAGAGAAAGCTATTTGATAGGTTATAGTCCCAAACCCACATATTAGAATGAGGAGACTGACATCTCGTGAAGTTGGAAACTTTTTCAAAAGTCAAACAAGGGTGGTGCTTGTCGAGAGGGACGTCAGACACTGTACGGATGAAAGAGGGCGCTTCACAGCCAGGCTCCACAAGACCCCCAGCCCTCCCTCTCTTCCACCTCCAAAGCCTCCTATGCACATGTATTACTGTATTTTCCAGCTATGTGAAGCATGACCTCTTAGGTGTGTTGAGATGCTAAAAACATTGAGAGCTATTTATCTGTGCAAATGCAAGTCCATCAAGGCAGGACGAGGGTGGAGGAGGGGGCTGCTCACCACATGGCAGAGCAGAAGTGAAAGTACCCTCCCCACCAACATCCCCAAAGACTAGCAACCAAGCCTTCAGCATATGGTCATCGGGGGCCATTTATAATCAAACTACACCACCAGGTAAGTGCTCTACTGCTGGACTACACCACCAGCCCTCAAATCCTATTTTAATAATTAAATTTTAAAGGACTAATCTGAGGTAGCAGATTCCTCCTTCCTATTTAATTTATTTTTAATTGTGAATATATTTATAGAAACATTAATAATATTACCACTGATCAATGCATGAAAAATATAAATAAAATATGAAGATAAACAATTGGAAAAATAAATGTAATTTTCATCATAAAGTAAAAATATGTTTTACTACCATAAAATCCCTATTGGTCTCTCCAGTGACATTATCTTTAAACTCAGTTTTCCTATATAGTGCCGTAAACAAGTTTAATGGGTTATGGACCTCCAGAAAGATCGTATGCCTTTTTTGTTTGCTTGTTTGCTTTAAACTTTTCAATGGCTGTTCTTGTTTATTTTACTTTAGAGATACAACATTTTGCTCTTTTAAAAAATAAAATAGATGCCAGATTTTTGCTCCTGGTGCTCTTAATATATTATCATTTTGATTCTACAAAGTTTAGTATAATAGTAAATTATTTTCCTCTGCTCTTCTATAATTATGACTCTATGTGGAAACAACAGAACCTACAATAAGCTGCATTTAAGAAACCTAAAATATAAGTAAATTAAGCAGCAAAATGAAAGATATGTTACAGGAAATGAGGACAGCGATCTTTTGTGAAAGGCAAGGGGACCAAGAGGCGGAGGAGGGAGGGTGAAGGGCAGGGGATAAAAAGAAGAATTGCGCTGTGTTAGGTGCAGCACTGACTGCCCACGATGAGCACCATCACGGTGTATTGCAAATATGCACTAATACAAAAATTAAAATGAACTGCCAAACAAAGATTGCACGTGGGATTTTTCTAAGTTTTTAAAGCACTCCAAAAGTAGCTAAGCCTTCTAAAAAAAAGTTTAATTTCTTGTTGAAAGTAATCTTTGCTGTTGATAAAAAAAATCACAGGTCAGTATGTTGTTTTTGCTGCTGGATAACTGGGCATGCTTAGCAAAAGAGTTTGCTGTTCTGTCTTCAAATTCCACTCCAACTATAACATCTGACTTTTATAAAGTCAGCTTTCAGGTGAAGACATAAACACCAATCAAAAGTAATCATTAAAGGAAAGGCTTGTAAAGTTGCCTATCTTTTTTATTTTGGTTTCTCTTCTCCCCTTCATATTATTAATCACACATGTTTTCAGGGAATTCAAAAAATTTGAGGTCTCACAGAAACAACTATATGCTTGATTTATCCAGGATATAAGTCACTGATTGAGGTGCAAAGGTCACTGATGAACTTCTCCCTGGTGGAGTTCTCTATGCCTCTCACCACAGGAAACAATGATGTGATCTGAAGCAAAGGTAACTTAATGTGTTCATGTGTGTGTGTGTGTGTGTGTGTGTGTGTGTGTGTGTGTGTGATAGAGAGAGAGAGAGAGAGAGAGAGAGAGAGAGAGGCAGACAGAGAAAGATTTGGCCAATATTCTTTGGCCCACTCCTACTCTGTGGCCAGTATTAAAGGTTCTTTGTGAACAAGGAAACATTATTCTTACACTGATAGGTTTCAATCTAGATGCAAGATTATGCAATTGCAGCCAAGTTTTATGCATACTTTGTCTGAGGCAAAAGGGAAAGTGGCCGCTGGCTGAGATGGGAAGTGAAGGGAAGCAGATCTTTGGAAAGGGTGGGAGTCATCCAGTGGGCAACTGTGGCAGGGAATGGGAAGGAGAGGGAACATAAGGAGTGGATGACTGCAAATCACTGCAGTAAGAGGGACAGGAGGCAGGGAACCACAGGTGGGGGAAGGCACAGTGATGACTTCAAAATAACAACAACAAAAAAATCACACCTGTACTAAAAATAAGGAGCAAATAAAGAATGTTTTTGGGCCGGGGATTTAGCTCAGTGGTTTCATCACCTGCTGCACAAGTGCAAGTACCTGAGTTCTATCCCCAGTACCAAAAAAAAAAAAAGAATGCTTTTCAGCCAGCTTCACTGGTCAGTTCAGATCCTATATTGTGTCACTCCTTCCTCTCAGATTTCCTTCCCCACCCCAGGGTATTCTGAAGCCAATCTGAGATGTCATATAATTTCATCTGTAAATTATCTGAGTGAGTATTATAACATATAAGGGCTCTTTTAAAATACATCATATGACATAAAAATAATGAAGATATATTATGAAAAATGAATATAGTGTGAAATTTTATTTTTAACTTTTATTTTTATTAGTCCATGTTTGCAGTACACAATGATTACATTCATCATGGGAAGTTGGTACATGTACATATCACATCTTAATGCTTTTTACTCCTCTTCCTTTTTTTCCTCCCTTCCCTATGTCCTCCCTCCCAATTGGTCCTTTTCCCATTTCCAAAGATCTTCCTGTTTCTTATTATCTATTTTTTATATTGGTCTTTAATCATATATACTTGTCAAAAAATCAACAAATCTGAAAGACAGGAATGTCTTCTATCTGGCAAAGTGTCATGTTGGGCCTGGTGTTGAAACTACATTGGAGTAAGGGATACTTTATGATGAATTTCAGGTGCTTACAAATACAGAGGAGAATATGTTTTATAAAAGCCATACAAATGCTTTTCTTTTTCAACCACAAGAAGGGGAATGGCTGGAATCTCTAATTTTAGTTTTTTGAGGAATCTCCACACTGATTTCCACAGTGGTTGCACCAGTCTACACTCCTACCAACAGTAGAGAAGGGTTCTTTTTTCCCCACAGCCCTGCTCACATTTTTACTGGTTGATTTCTTGATAATTGCCATTCTGACTGAAGTGAGATCAAATCTCAGCATTGTTGTGATTCACATCTCTTGACTAACCAATGATTTTGAACACTTTTTCATATATTTATTTGCCATTTTTACTTCATCTGAGGAGTGTCTATTCATTTCAGATGCCCATTTTTGAACTGGGTCTTTAAATCTGATGGTTCTGTTTTTTTGAGTTCTTTATATATTCTAGATATTAGTCCTTTGTCTGAGGAAAAGCTGGTAAATTTTTTTTTCCACTCTGTGTGTTGTCTCTTCATTCTATCAGTGATTTCTTTTGCTGTGGCAAAGTGTTTTTTTTTTAAATGTAAAGGTCTAATTATTCAAACTGTTTTTATTATAAAACTAAAGTTTGAAGCTGTCTACAGAGTTGGCTTCTTTCAAAATTTTTCTCTTTAAATCAGTAGTCTAACAAGGCTTAGAAAAGACAAAAATAAGGTTAGATAAAAGCTGATAAAAGCCATTTTTGGAAAACCAACAGCCAACATCATATTAAATAGTCAAAATCTGAAAGATTTAACTCTGAAATAAAGAACAAGATAAGGATGGCCACTATTACCCACTTCTATTCAACATAGTTCTGGAAATATTAGCCACAGCAATTAGGCAAGAGAAAGAAATAAAAAGAATTATGATAGGAAAGGAAGAAGTAAAATTATCATTATCTGCAGATGACATGATACCCTACACAGAAGACCCCCAAATCTGCAGCAAAAGACTTCTAGATTTAATAATCGAATTCAGTTGAGTAGCTGGATACAAGGTCAATACTCAAAAATCAATAGCATTACTACACACAAGCAGCAAACTCACTGAGAAAGAAATTAAAGAAACCACATTTTTCATAATAGCATCAAAAAATGAAATACTTAGGAATCAATCTAACAAAGGAAGTAAAAGATCTTTACATTGAAAACTACAGTACTCTGAAAAAGGAGATTGAAAAGAATATCAGAAAATAGAAAGACATTCTTGCTCTTGGGTAGGAAGAACCAATATAGTGAAAATGGCCCATACTCTCAAAATTGTCGTAAAGATTTAATGCAATCCCAATCAAAATATCATTAGCATACCTCACAGAATCCAATTCTAAAATGTTCAATTTTAGAAGTACCATTTCAAAAAAATTCCATTAAGTCTCAAAAACTTAATGCACCAAAAATTACAAGAATAAACTCAAAAATAAATGATAAAGACATCAGACCATTTATCTGAATTTCTAGTTTTCATTTTATAATACTTAAAAATAAATAGAAGTGAATAAATTAGAAAGCTGAGGGTCACACATAAAAATGATTATTTCTAAGAGCCTAATATTAAGAAGCACCATGTAAAAATTGTTTCCCATTTTTAAGAAAGTAGTATAAATAGTATTCCATAAGACTACAGACACTGTCAATGATTACACAACAGTGTGTATAGTAATCAGGTTTAAAATCCAGGGACCATGTACTTCATTGCTAGCCCACTGCCTGACATCTTAGAAGTTCATCCAGTTTGGGGGTAAGCTGAGGAAAACATGCTATGACTTCTACAACATCAGAAATTTTCACTTCTCTATTCCCAGTGTACCTAATGTAAGTGTGTACATTACTAAAGAGCAGTAGATCACAGAACAATTAGGATTCTACATTTAACTTTCTCAGGCAATGAGCAAACTATTATTCTCTGCTTAACAAAAGGACAGGTAAATTTAAAAATATAATTGAAGCCTTAGAAAGAGTTAGGGTTAAAGATCTACTTGAACCACCATACTTTCTAAAAGCTGGAAAAAGGATCCTCAAAATGGACTCATCTCCATTGCACATTCTCAGATATATTCTGTTTTTTAAATCATCATTGCAGTTAGTCCATATTTGCATACAAGACAAAGAAGAGACAAGTTGTATGTAAGTGGTTCAAGTTCAGGCCTTTTCCACAGGAGGATGAGTGTTCAAGATGGGGAGCTACGACAAGCTAGATTAAAAATGCCAGAATTTGGGTAACAGAAGCAAATTCAATAAGCAGAAATATGATGTTAGCATGAAGACAGGTCAACAATTCTAGTTGTTCAAACAGAACAGGAAATACAAGAGGCTGCACCTAAGCCTCTATGCTTATTGGAGCAATTCTGAATTAAGAATTAATGTTAATTCTTAATTAATTTTTATGGATAATTTTTTATGGATTCTGGTTAGCTGTATGGTCGTTTTCAAAGTGGCCTATTTTGCAATCTTGAGATCTGTGAATATGCTACCTTAACCTTGCAGAAAAGACTTTTCAGATATGACTAAGACTGGGAAATTTGCAAATCACATGAGTCCTTAGCAGTGGAAATGGGAGGCACAGGAATAGTCCAAGTGTGGCAATGTGAGAAAGACTAGAGAAGTCACCCCTAGCTTTGGATGTAGGCAAAGGGAATAAAAGCAGAGGGGTAGCAGCTGATTCTAAAAAATGGTAACACAAGGAAATATTCTCTCCAGAATTCATAGAAAACATTGCTTTTTAGCCTAATGAGATCTTTGTCAATTTTTTTTGTGGAGAAATTTGTGATAATAAATTTGTACTATCTAAGCCTCAAATTTTATTTTGTTAAAACAGTGCTATAAAATTAATGCACAACTCAATAAATGGCATTTGTTGTAATTCAGAAAAAGCCTATTAATAAATGTACTATTTGAACAGTTATTACATGTAGATAGATGGTATATATTCAAAAGGGATAGAATGATAGCATCTAACAAACCTGATATCTCTCCTCATACCAGGACAAATTCTTTTACTAGTAGCTTGTCTATGTTTCTGGAGTAAGGTTCTCCTTGGATAATATAGGTACACATACGCACCCAATCACACACATTTGTCTGAATTGTTACCATATTAAATATATATATATATATAGCAATATTCTGCATTTTGTAAAGCCTGCTCCAGAAGGTAATTCTAGACTTTCAACTGTTTACACTTTTCCGAAGCATATGGAACTCCGTTTTACACCACAGTATGCAGAATGCATCCTGACTTGGGCTAGGGATATAGCTCAAGTGGAGTGACTGCAGATCATGTGCAAGGCCATGGGTTCAATCTCCGGAGACACACACACACATACACACACACACACAGAGGCACACATACAATTGTGACCTAAATTTTATCAGTGACCAACTTAACATGACAGGCTTTTAAGCAGAGGAAGGACATTTTATAAGCAATCAATAATGATGATTGCAACACAATGATAAGCATAAAACATATAAGTTGATGTTTAATTAGACAAAGCAAAAGAAAAAAAACAAAAGAATGCAATAGTTTCTTGAGAAATCAACTAGCCAGACCAATGTAATTTACAGAGAAGGCATCACGCCTAGCCAAGATCTGGATACGTCAGGTGACTGAGTAGGGGAAGAGGTGTAAGTATGTTACTAGTCATTTGACTCCTCCAGTTTCTGTGTGGTTTCCTTGGCATTAATATTTTCTTTATCTTTTTATTTTATGATAGAAATTATTTATGTAACACGTAGAAATTGGGCTGGGTATCAAAAGAGGCAAAGAATGCTGAAATATAGGTGAATACATTTTGTATAAAGTAAGATTTGAGCCGAGTAGGCGGCACATGCCTATAATCTCAGCATTCGGGGTGGCTAAGGTACAAATTCACGCCCACCCTAAGCACATTAGGGATTTAGCAAGACCTTGTCTCAATCAATCAATCAATCAATCAATCAATATAATACAATTTGGTTAAATTAAAAAGATGTAGTATAGTGCAAAGGCCCTCAGTTCAATCCCCATGATAAGAGCACGGATTTGGAGAAATTCTACTTGTTAAAAATAATCTAGCAAGGCTGGGGATTTAGCTTAGTGGTTCCACCACCTGCCCTGAAAGCACAAGGACCTGAGTTCGATCCCAAGTACCAAAAAAAAAAAAAAAAATCTAGCTAATAGACTTAATATGAGAATAAAATGAATAGTAAACATAAAGATTTTTAGTGTTTAGACAAAGTAAAGATTTAAATGAACAAAAGAGAATATGTAGTAAGAAATGTAGAACAACTAAATTTTTAAGTTTTTAAAATATCTAATTATAAAGGAAAAAAATTGGGGAATGAAAAATTTATGTTGACCTGGAATCTTAGTTAAGGTCTTCTGCTGCTCAAAAACTGTAACCTTCGATATTAAAATCTAGGTAAGATTGTGTACTAACTGAAATTTTCTGTTTGTATCATTTACATTTCCACCTAATATTCAGATACTTCATGGTGTTTTAAAAATAATGCAACAGATATTCTGCATAAGCCTGTATACTGAACCTTGTTTTACTGTCTTGGTGATATATTTTTGTTCAAGTATGAGTCATTCTCAAATTGTAAGTTCATTTTGTAAATCACCTCATGTAATTTTTATTTTGTTATTAATGCTCGAGCTTATAAATTTTGAACACAATAACATTTCAACACTTTAGCAAAAGAGGAAGAAAAGAAACCACGAATGAGGATTCATTAAATCTCTCAATTATGTATTCATTCTTTTGGACAATACTTAATGTGAGCCAACTAGGGGACTAATACCAAGCACTAAAACTGAACTGGTAAACTTTTGGCACTGGGAGCTTCCAATTAGATATAAAATTACAGATTTTAATTGGGAAATGCACTTACTAAAGGGGGCTGATTATGTGTATGTGACTAAAAGTAAGTGTTTAATGTTTATTATCTATAAAAAGATAAAATCATGTTAACTGAGAAGTAATGTCTTTTTTGGGTTACTCGGGAAAAGCTGGTAGATGAACAAACCAAAGGTGAATACTATTACTATAAAAACCAAAAATCATTTGACTTATTCATTCTAATTCTCTTGATATTTGGAACATTATTCATAATGTTATACAGTACATTTGAAGAAAAAGAAAGGGAACCATTTCCATAGCAATAGTTAATGAATTTAATTATTTTATATTTTCACTTATAATTAGATTCCCCTCCCAAATTTAACATCAAAGAGAGACACACCACTTATTTAACCCTTTTCAATGTGCACCCTAGATATCAAATTCCAAGAAAACAGAGTGAAGCAATTCTCTTGTGGCAATTTATATAGTATTTCAATTTTTGTGTTCTCTGATAATGGTTTACTACATAGAAAATACTAACACCAAATATATTTTAGGTGCATACATGTATAAAAATGTAAATACATTCTGTGTTTATATTTATAAATACAAATCTATATATGTGCCTTAACTATCTAAAATTATTCTAGGATTCCTTAAATTTATTTTAACATTCATTCCAATTTTAAGAATGATGAAACAATACATCTTTTTACTTCTGAAACATACCTTTGTTGGAAGAGTAAACTAAAGGGACATATTATGTCCTCTCATAGGACAAGATGGATATAAAACTCCTTAACAGTTTAAATTATTTCAATTACAGTTCATATGTATTCTTTATCATCCTAGAAACAATATGAATTATAAGAAATTAGTGTATTTATGTGAAAACACAGGAATTATATAAAAGTAAATTAAGACAAATGTTAAATTTCTATATTTAAATAATATACAAGGGAAATATTAAAACTGAAAATTTCTTTTAAATGTAGAAACAAATTTATTGTGCAACTAACAGCATTTAACTGAGAAATGTTACAAGTTTTACAACTGGATTAACTCAGCATGCCTTTCCCAGCAGAAAACATTCATAGGGTTCTTGAGAAAATTTTTAACAAATGAAAGACAAAATACTCATCAAATACAGATTTTCCTAAAAAAAGAGAATTATAAAATTGGTGGAAATTCCATCATTACCATAAACTAAGGAAAGTTTGGATAATGTGGTATATTTCTATTGCTCATTTCTACTTAATGGAATTGAAAATACTCAATAACATAAAGAAAAAAAATGAAATGATGTGTTTATGAGAAAGACTGACAGAACAGTGATATCATAATTAATTCAGAGGAGAACTAGCAAGTGAACACTTACTGCCAGAACCACAAAAGCAAACAAGAAGGAGACATAGACCAGAGAGTCATGGCAAAGAGGTTTCTTCCTGAAGCACACAGCCATGAAACAGGCCTGCCATTCTTATGTTTTTAAAGTTCTGCAGAAAAATGTAACATGTTAAATTTTATTTTCCTCATGGATCATAAAATACCTGATAACACTAAAAAAAAAAAGTAGAATTGGAAAGCATGTCAAAAGCACCTGCAACAAAAGTCATTGCTAGATAGCAATGCAATGCTAACCCCTTTTCTCCAACTTCTGCCCCCAGGGAAGGATTCAAGATATAAAACTAGCAGCCTGGTTTTAAGCCAATAGGTATCACCAGTGGAGAAGTATGCAATATAGATCTCCATGTAAGAACTGCTCATTATGAGTCATTCTCAGATAATGCTCATCAGACACTCTGCACATGAGTCCCTAAGCCAGATTTTAGAGAAAGCAGATGGAATTAGAATGCGATCTTTGGATACTACAGTCACGGTAAACTAAATGTATCTTAACATATTTCAGAGAAGAATGAAATATTTTAATGCATTCCATTATGAGTCCATGTGAAAAGAAGTTCTTTTACATGTGTAATGAAATAGTTCAGGAAGATAGTGAAGAATCAGAGGAAAAAGCTTCTCACAAGAATATACCTAAAGATTTGTATATGTTCTTTTAAAGAAAAGGGGTGGGGAGATGCTTATTTTCCTTAAAACCTGGTCAGAATCTCTCCTTTGCATCAATTCGTGTGATCTGTCAGAAGTTTTGTGAGAAAGATGGTGCAGCAGAACCAGACAGCTGGTTAGCTGATTGCGATCAATATCTGCCCCCAAAGACTTGAATAAAGAAAATCCCACACAAAGACATTGCATGATACAGGCATAAAACCAGTTGGCATACAGAGAAATAGAAGAATATGGACATTTTACCAGGATGTTGACAGGAAATTTCACCATCTCATTCTTTCAATATACTTTAAAATACATCACTGTATAAAATGAAACTACCCATACTGGAATTTTGACAACTCCCCTCTGTGTGCTAAAATGCTATTTAGCTGAAGAAAATCTGAATGCTTTGTGCAGATTTTTCATTTCTGGAAGATTTTTCCTACTTTTATGTTTGTAGTCTTAAAGGAATTTGAAAAAGTTAGAATTTAGCTTCACACTCAAAGAATAAGCCATATTAACATGATTTGCAGGTATTAGACATTTATATTATAGCTATCTATAAAAGTAAAAATATAGAACTGAAGATATTCATAAAGTTATAGTACAATGTTTCACTGATTTTTAAGATTTGTATTTGTATGATTTTAGTAGTCTAACTTATTTCACTATTACAATTAATTTTTTGTCTGTTTGTTTTTCAAGACAGGGTCTCGCTATGTAGTTCAGGCTGGCTTTGAACTCACTATGTACCCCAGGCTAGTCTGGAACTCATCTCACCCTCCACAGTGTTGCTGGTATTACAAACGTGCACCACCATGCCTGGTTCATTATTACAATTTAATGTAAGATTTAATGAACCACTTCGGCTCCTATTATATCTCCATTTTGGTTTTCTGTTTGTTTGTTTGTCAATCATTGTTGCAGAATTGAACCCAGGGGCTTGGGCATGCCAGGCAAGTGCTCTATAATTGAGTTCTACCCGCAGCCCTTGGTTTCCTTTACTATATGACAAGTACCATTACACTGGAAGGTAACTACTCCTAAAAGAAAGAAACAGTGGATGAAAGACATAGTAAAAGAACACATAAACAGAGTTTGTTCTGATATTATACACTTGATATTTAATATTTGAAATCAGAAATATTTGCCTAGCAACATGTAACAAATGCTGCTCATCAAAATTCTAAAAATAGGGGCTGGGGATTTAGCTCAGTGGTTCTGCTGGCTGCCTCACAAGTACAAGGTCCCTGGTTCAATCCCGGGTATCAAAAAAAAAAAAAAAAACCAAACAAATAAAACCCTTTTAAAAAAAATTCTAAAAATAATCTGAAACGGGGGTAGGTTGAAATGGAGAAAGAGAATATAAAATCATAGTTTGGAATCCAAACATTAACCTAAAGAATACTTTTTTCTCCTTCATAAATCCTGCATAAAAAAATCAAACACAATTTCAAATAATTTATGCTTAAAGAATTTGTCCACTGAAATGTAGATTTAGATAAATATTATCATTGGGTAATGTTCATGGCTTTTATTTAATTTAAATATCTTAAAGGTTATCATTGATCATCAATAGTGAACAGAGGACCAGGGATTTAGATCAGTGGTTCCAGGCACCTGCCTCACAAACCCAAGGTCCAGAGTTCGATCCCTGATACCAAAACAAAACAAAAAATAAATAAAATAAAAAAAAAATATATATATATATATACAGAATAGAATAGAATAGAAATTTAAGGGGAGGCCACCATTCATCCCGCCACTCCCAGCCCAGAGGAAAGGGCTTTTGGGCTGCTATCCATCCCACCGCTCCCACCCTGAGGGAGGGGCTTCTGAGCCACCATCCCTCCTGACACTCCAGCCCAGAGGAAAGGGCTTTTGGGCCACCATCTGTCCCACCACTCCAGGCCCAGAGGAAGGGGGTTCTGGGCCACCATCCCTAGCGCCGCTCCCGGCCCCTGTCCCACCTCTCCGACTTCTCCCAGCTCAGAGGAGGTGAGTCACATGGGAGCCAACAATGCCCCACCCCACCTCCCCAGTGAAAATGAGAAAATATGTAAATAAGTCTCAAAACCACACTTCCACGTCACCTACAGCAACCCCAAAGGGAAATGAGATGGAACACTCTGATACACAACCACCTGGACCCACTGAACTGGCAACAAAAGGGGATCTGGAAAAAATGAAATCAGAAATAATTTCACAGATAGCAGGAGAAATTGTGTTCCTAGTGCAAGACATGATTAATAAATCTAGAGAGGAGCTGAGGAACATGACGGAATCCCAACATAGGAAACAAACGGAATGCAAAAAAAAGATGCAAAGAGATTACCAGGAGATGAAAAACTTCACTGAAAGTCTACACAGCAGAAGGAGCCAGTGTGAGGACAGAATTTCAGATATAGAAGATAAGATTGCAATTAGTGACCAGGAAAAGAAAAATTGCTTCAAAATTATAAGGGAACATGAGAAATCAATCCAGCAGCTCCTAGACGATGCAAAGAAGAATAACGTAAGACTGATTGGAGTCAATGAAGAAACAGGAGGGAGTGCAGATGACATAAAAAAATTCTTCACAGAAGTAATGGCAGAAAACTTCCCAAGCAGGGGAAAAGAGCTTGACATACAGATAAGTGAGGCATATAGGACTCCAAATAGCCTTGATCAAAAAAACTCTACACATAAGCATATAATTGTTAAGATTCCAGAAACTCAACAGAAGAACAAAGTTCTATAAACAGTTAGAGAAAAGAAACAAATCACATACAAAGGAAAGCCCATCAGAATCACAGCAGACTTCTCAACACAAACCATCAAGGCAAGAAGAGCTTGGAGTGACATATTCCAAGCCCGAAAAGAAAACAGCCTCCAACCCAGATTGATGTACCTTGCAAAACTATCTTTCAAAATTAGTGGAGAAATAAGATACTTTCATGAAAAAGAGCACCTTAGGAACTTCATGAGTACCAAACCAGCACTCCAAAAAATTTTACACAATAGCCTAGGAACAGACATTAAGGATCATAACACCAGGAAGCAAAGCAGAATGAACTCATCTGGCATGACAAGAAATTAAATGTAAAAGGGGAGAACCCAACAAAAAGAAAAAGTCATGGCAATGATAAGTCAATACATTTCAGTTATAACCATCAATGCTAATGGTCTCAATTCACCAATCAAAAGAAATAGACTGGCAGAATGGGTCAAGAAGCAAAATCCAACAGTATGCTGCATACAAGAAACACACTTAATTCAAAAGGAAACTCATAGACTGAAAGTTGAAGGGTGGAAAACAATACTCCATGCGACAGGAACCAGAAAAAAAAGCAGGAGTAGCTATCCTCTTTGCAGATCAAGTAGATTTCAAGCCAACACTGATTAAGAGAGATGAAAAAGGACACTACATCCTTGTAAAGGGAAGAATCCAAGACGAAGAGATGACAATCATAAATGTCTATGCACCAAACACTAGTGTGCCCAACTATATAAAACAAATACTAACAGACATGAAAAGTCATATATGCACTAATACAATTGTAGTGGGGGACCTCAACACCCCACTGTCACAAATAGATAGATCAACTAGACTAAAAATAAGTAATGAAGTACTAGAACTCAATCGAACTCTTGAAAAAAAGAATTTAACCATTGTTTACAGAGTTTTCCACTCCACAAAATCAGAATACACATTCTTCTCAGCTGCACATGGGTCATTCTCCAAAATAGACCACATACTCACACATAGAACATGTTTAAGTAAGTGCAAAGGAATTGAAGTTATCCCCTGTATATTATCAGATCATAGTGCAATGAAATTGGAGAGCCATAGCAAAAGAAAGTGGAAAAATTTCATAAACACGTGGAAACTGAACAACACATTTCTGAACAACCAATGGGTCACAGAGGAAATTAAAGGAGAAATCAGACAGTTCCTTCAATTAAATGACAATGACAATACAACATATCAGAATCTATGGGACACAATGAAAGCAGTTTTACGAGGGAAATTCATAGTAGTGAATATGCATATTAGGAAAACAGAATGAGCCCAATTAAACAACTGGATGTTGAACCTCAAGCTTTTAGAAAAAGAAGAGCAGGACAACCCCAAAGCTCATACAAGGGAGGAAATTATAAAGATCAGAGGAGAAATCAATGCAATGGAGACTAAGAGAATGATACAAAAAAATCAATGAAGCCAAGAGTTGGTTCTTTGAAAGAATCAACAAAATTGACAAAACTTTAGCCAACCTTGTCAGAAAAAGGAAAGAAAAGGTCCAAATCCATGCAATTAGGAAGGAAAAGAGTGAAATTACAACAGACTCAGCAGAAATCCAGACGATCATTAATACCTACTTCCAGAACCTATACACCAATAAGATGGACAACACAGAAGAAATGGACAGATTCCTGGATACATATGAATTACCAAAGATGAATGAAGAAGACCTAAAAATTCTAAGCAACCCAATATCAACCAATGAAATGGAAAACCTGATTAAAAACTTATCAACTAAGAAAAACCCGGGCCCTGATGGCTTCACAGCTGAATTCTACAAGACATTTAGAGAGGAACTGCTGCCACTACTGTTTAAACTCTTCAATGAAATTAAAAGGGAAGCAATACTCCCAAATTCATTCCTGGAAGCAAGCAGCACCTTGGTCCCCAAAGCAGAGAAAGACCCAACTGAAAAGGAGAACTATAGGCCAATCTCACTAATGAACATAGATGCAAAAATCCTTAATAAGATACTGGGCAACAGAATGCAGAAGACCATCAAGAAGATCATACACTCTGATCAAGTGGGATTCATCCCAGGGATGCAGAGATGGTTCAACATATGCAAATCAATCAATGTAATACACTATATCAATAGAGCCAAGGACAAAAACCATATAATTATTTTCATAGACACAGAAAAAGCATTTGACAAAATCCAACATGCATTTATGATAAAAACTCTACAAAAAATTGGAATGGATGGTCTCTACCTCAAACTGATAAAAGCTATCTATGAAAAACCAACAGCCAATATCACACTAAATGGTCAAAAACTGAAATCCTTCACACTAAAATCAGGAACAGGAAAAGGATGTCCACTATCACCACTCTTGTTCAATATAGTTCTGGAAACATTAGCCACAAAAATTGGACAAGAGAAAGAAATAAAAGGAATAAAGATAGGTAATGAAGAAGTCCAATTGTCATTATTTGCAGATGACAAGATACTCTATATAGAAGACCCCAAGAACTCCACCAAAACTCTTCTAGACTTAATAACCAAATTCAGTCAAGTAGCTGGTTACAAGGTCAACACACAAAAATCAATAGCTTTCCTCTACACCAATGACAGACTCACTGAGAGAGAAATAGGGCAAATAATTCCTTTCACAATAGCATCCAAAAAACTGAAATACCTAGGAATCATCCTAATGAAAGAAATCAAAGACCTCTTCTCTGAAAACTATGGCACTCTGCAAAGAGAGATTGAAGATGATATCAGAAAATGGACAGACATCCCCTGCTCCTGGGTGGGAAGGATTAATATAGTGAAAATGGTCATACTTCCAAAACAGCTATATAGATTTAATGCAATTCCAATTGAGATCCCAGCAGCATACTTCAAGCACCTTGAGAAAACAATCCAAAAATTCCTTTGGAACAAGAAGAGACCCAGAATAGCAAAAGCAATTCTAGGTAACAGAGACATGGCAGGGGGTATCACAATCCCCAACCTGCAACTCTACTACAAAGCTACTGTGATAAAAACACCATGGTACTGGTAAAGAAGCAGACCTGAGGACCAGTGGAACAGATTAGAAGATGCAGAAACAACACCAGACACACTCAGCCATCTCATCTTCAATAAAGGAGCCAAACACCCTCACTGGAGGAAAGATAGCCTCTTTAATAAATGGTGCTGGAAAAATTGGGCTTCAACTTGCCAAAGATTAAAACTAGACCTATATCTCTCACCATGCACTAAACTAAAATCAAAATGGATTAAAGATCTAAAAATTAAAATAGAAACTCTGAACCAGTTGGAAAAGAGGTTAGGTAGAACTCTTGAAGACAGCGGTGTAGAAAAAGATTTTATCAACAAAACCTCAGTTGCCCGTGAACTAGCACAAACAATCAACAAGTGGGATCTCTTCTCATTAAAAAGCTTCTGCACAGCAAGAGAAACCACCAGCAGTGTGAAGAGACAACCCACAATGTGGGAAAAAATCTTCACCTGCTCTTCCTCAGACAAAGGTCTACTATCTCAAATCTATAAAGAATTTAAAAAGATCAGACCTCCCAAATTTAAAGACCCAATCCAAAAATGGGCATCTGAAATGAACAGACATTTCTCAGACAAAGAAGTAGAAATACCAAATAAATACATGAAAAAATGTTAAACGTCACTGGTCATTCGAGAGATGCAAATGAAAACAACATTGAGATTCCACCTCACTCCAGAAAGAATGGCTGCTATCATGAAATCAACCAATAACAAATGCTAGCAAGGCTGTGGGGAAAGAAGAACACTGCTCCACTGCTGATGGGAGTGTAGACTGGTGCAAGCACTGTGGAAATCAGTATGGAGATACCTCAAAGAACTAGGACTGGAAGTCCCATTTCACCCCACTATTTCACTGCTGGGGATCTTCCCCAAAGAATTAAAAGAATCATACCACAGTGATATAGGTGCACCCGTGTTCATAGCAGCACAGTTCGTGATAGCTAAAACTTGGAAACAGCCCAAATGCCCATCAACTGGAGACTGGATCAAGAAAATGTGGTTTTTTAATAAAATGGAGTACTACTCAGCCATAAAAAATGAGAAATTAGAGACATTTATAGCTAAGTGGATGCACATTGAGGCAATACTCTTAAGTGAACTAAATAGGACACACATGTATAAATACTGAATAGTTTCTCTGGTGTGAGAAACTGAAAGTGTAAATAAGGACTAAAATGTATAATAGGTAATGTGAAATAGGAAGAAAAGGGGCAAAGAGGAAGGAAGTGGGAGGGGTCGCAGAAAGGAAAGAAGGGTATGGAATTAATATGAGAAAATGGAAAAATTGGAACAAAATCTTTGTAAATCAGGAGGAATGGAGGGGTTGAAGGGAGGGCTGGGCAAGGGTGAAAAATTAGAACGAAGAGAGATTATGTAAAGGTGCAAATTTCCAACGATCAATGTCATTATATTGTATACCTAAAATGTACCAATGATTAGAATGAATAATTGATAATGCAAAATAGAAAGAAAATGTCCAAAGAGGTAGGGGTAGTGGGAGGGGCAGGGGAAAGGAAAGAAGGGAAAGGACAAATGTTGCGAAATGGAAAAAATGGAAATAAAGTCTTTATAAATAGGGCAGGGTGGAGGGCGTGAAGGGAGGGCTAGGAATGGGGAAAAAATAAGAACCAAGATGCATCATGTAAAGGTACAAGTTCCCAATGAGAAATGTAATTGTGTTGTATACCTAAAATGTACCAATAGAAGAATTTAAGGAAAAAAAAGAAATGTAAGGGGAAAATTCTGATATAATAGATATATTCATTTCCTTAAGACTTCAAATAAACAGTAGTTTATACTTATTTTAGCTTGCTTCAAGTGGGACTAAAATCGTACTTCTCTATTCTTAAATGATTTTTCTTTTAAGAATCATGTTTAGGGGAAACAAGCATAGAAGATATAAAAATGACTCCAAGGACATCTTTATAAAAAAATTAAAAACCTCTGTAGGATAAGCTTAGATTTTTCAACAGTTGTGTTGTAGAATTATATATTGGAAGGGTCCTTTTGTGTCAGTGTACTATAAAGTTCTCATTTTGTTCACTTTAGTTTGGGCAGGCCTGGGGTCCTGCTCAGTGGTGCACCCCTTTTCCTACACACATAAAGTCCTGAGTTCAATACTTAGTACTACAAATAAATAAAAATCCACAAAAATTTTAAAAGGGAGCAGGATGTGTAGCTCAACTTTGGAGTGTTTACCTAGCATTCGTGAAGCCCTCAGCTCAATATCTGGCACAACCAAAAAAAATAGGGGAGGGTTCCCCTGTCCAGTACACCCAAAATTTAATAGGTGAGTCCATCACTCACATGTGGACTCTCAGGGGGTTGTATAATATCTTAAAAGACAATTATATTATTATGTGGGGGCACAGTATTTCTCATAGGGGGAGAAATACTTATTCTATGAGAATATGAGGTCTATGAAAAATAGAAATCTGAGTAAGTCATCCAGAAGTCTATAGAAAAGAGGCCCCCAAGAAGAAAGCAGAGTTCAGGCAAGAGACAAGATAGGGCCTTAATAACAGAATAAAAACTTTTTAGGTCTGAAGCCATCCCCATTCTTTGGAAGCCCATTATCTGAGGTTTATTTTTTTAAATTTTAAGTCTAGCTAATTTGAGTTGGTCTTTTCTCAAAAGAAAAACTATTTGAGTAATCCATTGTGCAGGAAACAGACGTATATACATTTCTTTAATAAATGCACATTATACAGTTAATCACTTCAACCCTTTCACTTGGCCATTCACAAGTTTACTGCCATAATTTTATTCAATTCTACTAATATATCTTTATATATTGCTTTTTGAATGAAAATATTTGGAAAACTTCTATATAATCCATTCAAAAATATTCATTACCAGTGCTCCTCACATGCTCACCATAATCAGCAATAAAAGAGTAAATTTAGAAATATCTGCAAATAATAAACTTTGTATATTCATATGTCAGTGAAACACATATTATTTTACAAATATTCTAACAACTTGAGAAAACTACAGTATTAAGGAGTATACTCATTTCTGAAATTTTATGTTAAATCCAAAATACGTGAAATGTATTTATGTACTGATAATGTATTCTAAGGACATCAGACACCAGTGAAGCCCCTTTATAAATGCTACTATGAGCTACTTATGGAACATGGACAGGTTACTCTATTCTCCAATAGTAAGAAAGGAACAACCAGGCTTTACTATGAATAATATCATAATATTACTACTTATTTCCTTTTGTATTTCACTGCTATAATGACACAGGGTGTCATCATTCAAATTCTATTTGTAACAAGAAGCAAAGGTTTCAATGAGGAGATGTTGCTTTCTGCTTTTTATTCTACTACCCAACACTTTCTTGAGATGAATGTGAGATTCCACTTTTTTTGAAAAGGCTGAGCATAAAGAGCATAAAATGCAATCTAATTAAAAATATGTTCCATGCTATGAGGCACATGAATCATTGTCTTCCCCACTTTTCTCTCCCCTTCCCTTGCTCCCTTGCTGTTGGGATTGAACCCAGGGCCTTGCATATGCTAGGCAAGCACTCTACTACTTAGCTATAGCCTCAATCCTTTTTAATTTTTATTTCCAGACAGGGTCTCATAAAGTTGCCCTGCTTGACCTAGAACTTACAGTCCTCCTGCTGTAGCCTACCAAGAGGGTGAGTATACAGTGATGTGCTGCTACCCCTGGTGAATTACTGTTTATCATTAATATTTGTGCTGGAGCTGTCCTGAAATAGCCTTGATATTTATTGTAAATGCTATATAGTCATAGAAATATCATCCTAAAAAAAACAAATAAACTTACCCAAAGGCATTATTTAAAGCTTTCACTTTAGGAATGGCTTCTATCAAGATGGTCTTTAAAATTCTTTGACTAATCTTATTTTTAAAAGTAAGCATACCAACGTGGAAGACGCCGAATCACCCCGCTGCAGACAGGCAGGTCTGCACATGCCCTACTGAGGTCCTGAGTCACACAGAACACACCGAATCAGCCTGCTGCAGACAGGCAGGTCTGCCCATGCCCTACCGAGGTCCCCAGTTGCTTGGAATATGCCAAATCAGCCCACTGCACACAGGAAGGACTGTGCATGCCCTACCAAGGTCCTGAGTCACGTGGAAGACACCGAATCACCCGGCTACAGACAGGCAGGCACCTGGTTCCACACTACAAAGACGCAGAGGACACCAAACCACCAGACCAAGGTACTGAGTCCCGCTTTTCCTGGCCCAGAGGTAGGGCCTTCTGAGCCGTCGTCCCACTGCTCCTGGTCCAGAGGAAGTGACTTCCTGGTCACCATCCCTCCTGCTGCTCCCAGCCCAGAGGAAAGGGCTTTTGGGCCACATTCTGTCCCGTTGCTCCTGGCCCAGAGGAAGGGGCTTCCAGGCCACCATCCCTCCCACTGCTCCCGGCACAGAGGGAGGGGATTTTGAGCCACCATCCCACTGCTCCTGGTCCAGAGGAAGGGGCTTCTGGGCCACCATCCCTCCCGCTGCTCCCAGCCCACAGGAAAGGGCTTTTGGGTCACCATCCCTATCGCTGCTCCCGGCCCCTGTCCTACCTCACCCAGCTCAGAGGAGGTAATCCATGCAGGTGCTAAGAGCCCCCTGCCCCAGTCGAAAGGAGAAAACATGTAAATAACTCTCAAAACCAGACATCCAGATCGCCTACAGCAATCACAAAGGGAAATGAGATGGACCATTCTGATACTCAATCACCTGGACCCACTGAACTGGCAACAAAAGGGGATCTGGAAAAAATGAAATTAGAAATAATTTCTCCGATAATAGGAGAAATTGTGCCCCTAGTGCAAGACATGACTAATAAATCTAAAGAGGAGCTGAGCAGCATGATGGAATCCCAACATAAGAAACAAATGGAATCCATAAAACAGATGCAAATAGATTTGCAGGACATGAAAAACTCCATTGAAAGTCTACACAGCAGAATGAGCCAATGTGAGGACAGAATTTCAGATATAGAAGATAAGATTGCAATTAGTGACCAGGAAAAGAAAAATTGCTTCAAAATTATAAGGGAACATGAGAAATCAATCCAGCAGCTGCTACATGATGCAAAGAAGAATAACATAAGACTGATTGGGCTCAATGAAGAAACAGGAGAGAGTGCAGATGACATAAAAAAATCTCTTCACAGAAATAATGGCAGAAAACTTCCCAGGCAGAGGAAAAGAGCTTGACATACAGATAAGTGAGGCATATAGGACTCCAAATAGCCTTGATCAAAAAAAATCAACATATAGGCATATAATTCCAGAAACACAACAGAAGAACAAAGTTCTGCAAGCAGTCAGAGAAAAGAAACAAATCACATACAAAGGAAAGCCCATCAGAATCACAGCAGACTTCTCAACACAAACCATCAAGGCAAGAAGAGCTTGGAGTGACATATTCCAAGCCCGAAAAGAAAACAGCCTCCAACCCAGATTGATGTACCCTGCAAAACTGTCTTTCAAAATGGATGGAGAAATAAGATACTTTCATGACAAAGAGCACCTTAGGAACTTCGTGAATACCAAACCAACACTCCAAAGAATTTTACACAATAGCCTAGGAACAGACATTGAGGATCACAACCCCAGGAAGAAAAGCAGAATGAACCCATCTGGCATGACAAGAAATTAAATGGAAAGGGGGAGAACCCAACAAAAAGAAAAAGTCATGGCAATGACAAGTCAATACGTTTCAGTTATAAGCATCAACGTTAATGGTCTCAATTCACCAATCAAAAGAAATAGACTGGCAGAATGGGTCAAGAAGCAAAATCCAACAGTATGCTGCATACAAGAAACACACTTAATTCAAAAGGAAACTCATAGACTGAAAGTTGAAGGGTGGAAAACAATACTCCATGGGACAGGAACCCGAAAAAAAGCAGGAGTAGCTATCTTCTTGGCAGATCAAGTAGATTTCAAACCAACACTGCTTAAGAGAGATGAAGAAGGACACTACATCCTTGTAAAGGGAAGAATCCAAGACGAAGAGATGACAATCATAAATGTCTATGCACCAAACACTAGTGTGCCCAACTATATAAAACAAATACTAATGGACATGAAAAGTCATATATGCACTAATACAATTGTAGTGGGGGACCTCAACACCTCACTGTCACAAATAGATAGATCAACTAGACTAAAAATAAGTAATGAAATACTAGAACTTAATCGAACTCTTGAACAAATGAACTTAACAGATGTTTACAGAGTCTTCCACCCCACAAAATTAGAATACACATTCTTCTCAGCTGCACATGGGTCATTCTCCAAAAGAGACCACATACTCTCACATAGAACATGTTTAAGTAAGTGCAAAGGAATTGAAGTTATCCCCTGTATATTATCAGACCATAATGTGATGAAATTGGAGATCCATAGCAAAAGAAAGTGGAAAAATTTCATAAACACGTGGAAATTGAACAACACACTTCTGAATAACCAATGGGTCACAGAGGAAATTAAAGGAGAAATCAGACAGTTCCTTCAATTAAATGACAATGACAATACAACATATCAGAATCTATGAGACACAATGAAAGCAGTCTTATGAGGGAAATTCATAGTAGTGAATATGCATATTAGGAAAACAGAACGAGCCCAATTAAACAACCTGATGCTGAACTTCAAGCTTCTAGAAAAAGAAGAGCAGGACAACCCCAAAGCTCATACAAGGGAGGGAATTATAAAGATCAGAGGAGAAATCAATGCAATGGAGACTAAGAGAATGATACAAAAAATCAATGAAGCCAAGAGTTGGTTCTTCAAACAAAATCAACAAAATTCACAAACCTTTAGCCAACCTTGTCAGGAAAAGGAAAGAAAAGGCCCAAATCCATGCAATTAGGAATGAAAAGGGTGAAATTACAACAGACCCAGCAGAAATCCAGACAATCATCAATACCTATTTCCCAAACCTATACGCCAATAAGATGGACAACACAGAAGAAATGGACAGATTCCTGGTACATATGAATTATCAAAGGTGAACAAAGAAGACCTAAATATTCTGAACAACCCAATATCAACCAATGAAATGGAAAACCTGATTAAAAACTTATCAACTAAGAAAAGCCCGGGCCCTGATGGCTTCACTGCTGAATTCTACAAGACATTTAGAGAGGAACTGCTGCCACTACTGTTTAAACTCTTCAATGAAATTAAAAGGGAAGCAATACTCCCAAATTCATTCCTGGAAGCAAGCATCACTTTGATCCCCAAAGCAGAGAAAGACCCAACTGAAAAAGAGAACTATAGGCCAATCTCACTAATGAACATAGACGCGAATATCCTTAATAAGATAACGGCACACAGAATGCAGAAGATCAGCAAGAAGATCATACACCCTGATCAAGTGGGATTCATCCCAGGGATGCAGGGATGGTTCACTATACGAAAATCAATCAATGTCATACACTATATCAATAGAGCCAAGGACAAAAACCATATGATTATCTCCATAGATGCAGAAAAAGCATTTGACAAAATCCAACATGCATTTATGATAAAATCCCTACAAAAAATTGGAATAGATGGTCTCTACCTCAAACTGATAAAACCCATCTATGAAAAACCAACAGCCAATATCATACTAAATGGTCAAAAACTGAAATCCTTCACACTAAAATCAGGAACAGGAAAAGGATGTCCACTATCACCACTCTTGTTCAATATAGTTCTGGAAACATTAGCCACAAAAATTGGACAAGAGAAAGAAATAAAAGGAATAAAGATAGGTAATGAAGAAGTCCAATTGTCATTATTTGCAGATGATATGATACTCTATATAGAAGACCCCAAGAACTCCACCAAAACTCTTCTAGACTTAATAACCAAATTCAGTCAAGTAGCTGGTTACAAGGTCAACACACAAAAATCAATAGCTTTCCTCTACACCAATGACAGACTCACTGAGAGAGAAATAGGGCAAATAATTCCTTTCACAATAGCATCCAAAAAACTGAAATACCTAGGAATCATCCTAATGAAAGAAATCAAAGACCTCTTCTCTGAAAACTATGGCACTCTGCAAAGAGAGATTGAAGATGATATCAGAAAATGGACAGATATCCCCTGCTCCTGGGTAGGAAGGATTAATATAGTGAAAACGGCCATACTTCCAAAACTACTATATAGATTTAATGCAATTCCAATTGAGATCCCAGCAGCATACTTCATGGACCTTGAGAAAACAATCCAAAAATTCATTTGGAACAAGAAGAGACCCAGAATAGCAAAAGCAATCTAGGTAACAGAGACATGGCAGGGGGTATCACAATTCCCAACCTGCAACTATACTGCAAAGCTACTGTGATAAAAACACCATGGTACTGGCAAAGAAACAGACTTGAGGACCAGTGGAACAGATTAGAAGATGCAGAAACAATGCCAGACACACTCAGCCATCTCATCTTCAATAAAGGAGCCAAACACCCTCACTGGAGGAAAGATAGCCTCTTTAATAAATGGTGCTGGAAAAATTGGGCTTCAACTTGCCAAAGATTAAAACTAGACCTGTATCTCTCACCATGCACTAAACTAAAATCAAAATGGATTAAAGATCTAAATATTAAAATAGAAACTCTGAACCAGTTGGAACAGAGGTTAGGTAGAACCCTTGAAGACATCGGTGTAGGAAAAGATTTTATGAACAAAACCTCAGTTGCCCGTGAACTAGCACAAACAATTAACAAGTGGGATCTCTTCTATTAAAAGGCTTCTGCACAGCAAGAGAAACCACCAGCAGTGTGAAGAGACAACCCACAATGTGGGAAAAAATCTTCACCTGCTCTTCCTCAGACAAAGGTCTACTATCTCGAATCTATAAAGAATTTAAAATGATCAGACCTCCCAAATTTAAAGACCCAATCCAAAAATGGGCATCTGAAATGAACAGACATTTCTCAGATAAAGAAGTAGAAATAGCAAATAAATGCATGAAAAAATGTTCAACATCACTGGTCATTTGAGAGATGCAAATGAAAACAACATTGAGATTCCACCTCACTCCAGAAAGAATGGCTGCTATCATGAAATCAACCAATAACAAATGCTGGCGGGGCTGTGGGGAAAGAGGAACCCTGCTCCACTGCTGCTGGGAGTGTAGACTGGTGCAAGCACTGTGAAAATCAGTATGGAGATACCTCAAAGAACTAGGACTGGAAGTCCCATTTGACCCCGCTATTCCACTGCTGGGGATCTTCCCCAAAGAATTAAAAGAATCATACCACAGTGATATAAGTGCACCCATGTTCATAGCAGCATAGTTCGTAATAGCTAAAACTTGGAAACAGCCCAAATGCCCACCAACTGGAGACTGGATAAAGAAAATGTGGTTTTTTTAATAAAATGGAGTACTACTCAGCCATAAAAAATGAGAAATTAGAGACATTTATAGCTAAGTGGATGCACATTGAGGCTATACTCTTAAGTGAAATTAATAGGACACACATGTGTAAATACCAAATAGTTTCTCTGGTGTGAGAAACTGAAAGTGTAAATAAGGCCTAAATGTGTAATAGGTCATGTGAAATAGGAAGAAAAGGGGCAAAGGGGAAGGAAGTGCGACGGCTAGGGAAAAGGACAGAAGGGAATGGGATTAATATGAGAAAATGGAAAAATAGGAACAAAATCTTTGTAAATCAAGAGGAATGGAGGGGTTGAAGGGAGGGCTGGGCAAGGGTGAAAAATAAGAACCAAGAGAGACTATGTAAAGGTGCAAACTTCCAATGATGAATGTCATTATATTGTATACCTAAAATGTACCAATGATTAGAATGAATAATCGATAATGTAAAATAGGAAGAAAAGGTCCAAAGGGGTAGAGGTACTGGGAGGGGCAGGGGAAAGGAAAGAAGGGAAAGGAAAAATGATGAGAAATGGAAAAATTGGAAATAAAGTCCTTGTAAATAGGGAAGGGTGGAGGGCGTGAAGGGAGGGCTAGGAATGGGGAAAAAATAAGAACCAAGATGCATCATGTAAAGGTACAACTCCCAATGAAAAATGCAATTGTGTTGTATACCTACAATGTACCAATAAAAGAATTTAGTACGTAAAAAAGAAGTAAGCATACCATGAAGTAGATTATCTGTGTACAAGAAAGCAGTGTTAAATACTGATGAGTGGACTCATATGTCCTTGAAGATCTGGGAGGATACTATGCACAGAAAAATTCGAAGAGAGTGCACATCCTCACCGTCTGTTCCACATGAACAACTTGCACAGTATACTCTCTATACACACCGAGTTTCAAGGAAGAGATCAGAACTAACACTGGCCACGGAAGTAAACAATTTGCCCTAACACTGATTTTGCATGGTCTGCAATATAAGCATGGTTTCTCTATTTAAAAAGAAAAAGGTTTGGAAGTCAAAAAGGAAGTAGTAATAGAATAAAACAGAGGAGGAGAAGGAGGCAGAGGAGCAGGAAGAGTAGCATCTACAGCTCCAGCCGCAATAGAAACCATATGTAACAGATAGACCAAAATATTCACTATCTGGTCGTTCATAGAAGAAAATGTGCTGATCCCTGTCACAGAATGATTCTTAATATTAAAGGAGTCAACATATGAACTACACTAACAGAAGACCTGGGATAATGGTGGTTACTAGTCTTGCCAACAAACTTCTAAACCTTTCTCTAAAGACAACAGTATAGGAAGCACATTAATGGACTCTTCTTGTGCTATCTTTGCCAGTGGATGTACAAATATATGATTTTCTGAACTCTTTAAAAAGAAGCTTCCAAAAGAATTTTTCTAAAGTTAAAGAAATATGCTAAATATGGTGGTAGGGGATTTAAAAGATATTATCACTTCTAGGAATTATTTGGCAAAAATAGTTTAGACAATTTTGATCTATGCAGCTGGAGTCAGTCTTGTATGAAAAATTTCCTTTTCAGTGCCATACACACATGTGAACACACAGGAAGGAAGATGCCATTGGTATTGCTGTGTGTACCTATCATTTGCTCCATTTCATTGTGGAAATTACATGCTATGCAATTCAGAAAATAAATTTCTAATGTGATTTGTTTTGAGTTTCACTCTGAAAACTTTCTAAAGGTAGTAATTGTTGAGTATTGCCCCTTGCTCTTTCACTACTAGTCAATAAATTGCAAAACAATAGAGTGGGAAGTTCGATTTGATGTAGTGATATTCCCAAAGTTACAAAGCAAGCACAAATGATGAGTGTGAAAATCAAACAGCTAATAAAAATGATAATATATTACTCATTTAACATTAATCATCACACAGCTCCTGATATGTAAATTGAACATGAAAGAGAAAATGAACTTGTCTATTAAAAATGGAGAATTCATTTATATGATGGTCAAATTTAATATATGCTGCTGATTTTTTTTGACATCTGATAAATATTTTTACTAGATACTTTTTTTCATGGTTTACCATTTTGGCATAAAAATAAAAAAATATATAAAAATGATAATGAATTGCTGATATTTACTGAATATTAGTTATACTAAACTTTTGGTATTTCATAATCTCATTTTTTATTCTAATAGTAATCAAGGAGTAAAATAAAGAAGGTAATTGGTATAGTTGTCACTACTTTACTAATGTAGAAAGTAAGTTTTTGTGTAAATTATGTTTTCTTTTTTTCCCATGCTCACCTCAAATCTGCAGTAATTTCAGAGAAAATGTGACCTCAAAAATTAATAATCGGAATTTGGATTTAGAGATACCCTTTTGTACTCAATTTCTCTGTTTAAAATTTAACAGTTGACATTTTGAAATATTAGTCATCCTGTGCCACTGAGTCTGAATATCTTTCTCAGACACCAGAGTTCCAGCCAAAAGTTTCAATCTCATATGTTTAACTTGTTTAAATTTTCTATAGATAGAAACCTTTGAAGAACTGAAAGAAGGAATATATCATCTAACTTCCCTTGAATTTATCATGTAAGGAAAAAAAGGCAAGGGCTTCTGAGAAACCTATTTAATTCTTTGAAGAAGCAAAGTGGTGCTGTGCTTGACAAGCAAGGGCAGAGACAACAGAAGGCTGCAAAAGCTGAACTTCAGAAATGCTGTAGAAAGGAAAAACAACTCTGCTGTAATATCACATTGTTCAATTATAAAAACCTATAGAACGCACAATCTGCAAACAGCTCTACCTGTTTGTATTTCTGTGCATATATATGATTTTCTAAACACATTGGAAAGAAGCTTCCCAAAGAGTTCTTTGTAAAGCTAAAGAAATATGGCGGTGGAGGATTTGTAAGATATTATCTTTAGAAGATTATCTCCCTCTATTTTTTTTTGCTTTTGAAATCTGTTTCTACACTTTTAGAACTATATCTGTTCTTAAATTAACCAGGTTTCCTATTGCTGGGACTCAATATCTGATGTTGACAATTTAAAGGAGGAGATTTTTAACTTAGATCATGGTTCAGAGGATTCAGACCATAGGGAATTGGCTCCAAGTCAGAAACATCATGGCAGAGGGACATGGCTGAGCCAAGATACATACATTACAGGAGCAGGAGCCCGGAAGCAGAGCATGAGAAGAGTGCTATTCGTGAAATGGGCCAGAGGCCATATGTAATACCCAAAGCCACTTCTCCATGATGTACCCAGAAACAGCCAGAAATGTTCTCTTCCAATCCCCTAGGAGGATCTCAAAGCCAATCAAGGTGACACTCCATCCTAACTGCCACAATGCTTAAGTTATTGTAAAGGAAAGAATTTAACCATACTGTTACATAATTAACAATACTGTATAAAAACTATGGCAACAAATTTAGAAAGCAGGAGAATATTCAGAGTTAGCATGAAAAAAACTGAGGACTCAATAAAGCTTTTTCCAAGTCAGAGTAGAAATGGGTTGTATTTAATAATTATTAGAATACTATCACCTTTTATTAAGTGGTCAACAAATATTGAACCCACATTTCCATCTTCCCTGTATCTAGCCCAATCTCCCCAGAATCAGTCTTCTATAGAGCTCTCAGGTCAGTTTATGAGTTGATCACTTTACCTTCTAACCAAGGAGAGCCAGTCTTTCCATACCCATCAAAATTTACTATAGGGCCGGGGATTTAGCTCAGTGGTTCCAGCGCCTGCCTCCCAAGCACAAGGACCCAGGTTTGATCCCCAGTAGCAAAAAAAAAAAGATTTACTATGATAAGGAGGCACAGACACTTTTGGGAAGGGAAATCCATCAGATATGTGGGGATGGGAAAAAGCTGAATCTCTTTATGAAGTAGATGAGGATTTGCATTATGGTGTGGAACCTGACATAAGAGGTTCTATTCCGGGAGAGGAGGCAGACAGGCTGCAGGATGAGAGCGAGGTCACTCCCATAAAATGGCACAGGGATCACAGGGGGTCTCACTGTGTCGGGACTGTACTGGGCACCAACTACAAGGTGTAGGAAGTAGTACACAAAAAAGAAATTAGAAGATCAGATTATGCTTGATCAGAATTAAGATCAGAATTTTCCCAATGTGGCTGCAGAATAATCTGTTTGAAGGAGTAAAATTAAAAACGATCCTTTCTTACACAATAATAGCTTCACTGGGTTTCTCAATGAACTAGGCACATTTCTACCAAACAAAGGGAGCTCCAGTGAAAGACAAATGTGCAGACTGTATGTGATTAGCTGGAAAAAGTTGACTTATGTATTTTATTTTCAAATTTACATAGTATATATTCTCTCTAGCTTCTGTTAAATAAAGATGAATTCCAAGGATTTACTCAAGGTCACAACTGAGAGGAATGAAACTAAAGCACTGAAATCTGTAGTTTGTCTCTAGTTGTTCTTAGTATGTTATTTTTAAATCTTTTGAGCACAAAATTGATTTTTTTTATTTTTCATTTTTTTCATTTTTAGCTATTATTTTTTAATTTACTATACAGAAAGATCCTATGGACAATACTTCAATTTCTCCTCTGTAACCCAAGATAAAACTATTCATATGAAATGCATTTATTGCATAGGAATTTTCTGAGCAGCTTAAGCATGAAAAGAGGTTGAGATAAGAAGTTATTCATGTGAAAGCAGCAGCAATAAGTGATTTTCTTTAGAATAATTTGCAGTAAATATCTATACTCAAAACAATTATTAGTTCACAAGCAAGCATGACAAAAACCTGAAGGAGCAATCACCTAATGGTTCGCCTCATTTGGGCTCCACGACTTACATATCAGCAAGTGCCCTGACTCTGCGACACTGCTACCTCTTCTTTAGGAAGTCAATCATCTCCAGGTGCATTTGAGTTTCTCTTCATTAAGAATATCTCCACAGGCAAGTGAACAATCACTTGCCTTTCCTTTCTAGGAGCATCAATAACAGGAAACGTTTATTTGTTTCAAATTGGGAAGAATAGACAACTAGAAATGAATCATGACTATATGGATTAGAATTATTTTTTAAATGAATTCATGGGAAAATGTCAGGCTCATTATTTAGAGACAGATGCTCCCTATTTAGATTAATTGGTTTAAAAACCAAGCAATCTGATCTCAGAATTAGAGGCAAAATTTCCTTTTTCTTTTGAGTATGTTAGTAAAGGGCATCACAAATATATAAATTCTTACAGAGGGAAAAGATACTACAGACAGTGCTGTAATAACCCATCCATTTATGTCCTTATTTATGAGGACAAAATTACTCTCCAGCTCATGTTCAGGTGACACTGGTTATTTTCTCTTCACTGATAAATAAATTTGTGAGTAGAGATAATGGAAAAAATAGATTTGTTTGAGTACTGGCAAGTAAGTAAGCTAACCTGTTTAAGCTTCTTTCAATCTATCTGGTTCTCTGAAGGTTAACAGGACCTTGTCAACCCTGCTTCTATCTATACACAGTTGGTCATGACTTCATGGAGAAGGCACCTAGCTTACCTTTTATAAGACAGATTCCCATGATTCACTCTGCTAGACATTATAGACTAGTAATTTGTTCTACCTATTAGTGTATTTAAAAATTTTTACTTATTCTTGAATTAATATTCTTTGAAATTAAATGTGCAGAATGCATTCTCACTCATAGTATTGATTTAGTTAAAATTACAAATAGACTTCTGTTTGTGGTTCAGACCCCATGCTTAGGTTCTCATGATAGTTTTCACAGAGCTTATCACAAAAGCAATAGGGAATAAGAAAATAAAGTATAAAATTTAAATAACTATATTAAGATTGGGAAATATTCAGTATTTGTGTGGAATCACATCAAGAGTGGGACAGAGAATGGGACAGGAGTGTGGGGAGATAGGTAATGCTGGCAGCAAAACCAGCAGTAGTCCTGGTTTCCAATCCCAGCTACATAAAGGAAAGTCTCCCTTCCATTCACAGTGACTCACATGCAGTCATTTTCAATAAGCAAAACTCTGGAGGATGAGGAGTGTTATGTTGTGGGTTTAGATGTTCCCCCAAAGCCTCATGTGGTCAGAGGTGGCTGAATCTAGAGTGTGTGATGCTGGGATTAAAGGTGCGTGATTACTAAATCAGCCCACTGATTGGTTTAGCACTGCCCTAATTTCTATAGCCTGGATACAATATAAGGGACAGAAAGAGGATTGTCTCCTCCCTTGTTTGTTTTTGCTGTCTTCTACTTGCCCTAAACTGTTCTCCTCTGCAGTGCCCCTCTGCTATGCCACCCTGCCTTGGAGCCAGCCAATTATGGACTGAAATTTATACAAACTGTGAGCTAAATAAATCTTTCCCCTTTTACTTTGACTGTCCGGTATTTTGTCTCAGCAGTGAGACAATAGTAACTAAGAGAAAGAGATTTCAGAATCTGAGTGTGTTTGACTAGGATAGACGAAATAAAGACAAGTAGAAAGGAGATGAGGAACCTCCCTTATCGCTTTACAACTTTGGGTCAGATCCCTGCTCAGCTGTGCATGTAGGCATGCTAATCATATATGTACTACAAGGTTTATTAGGCCTAAATTTACCTAACCTATCTCACTCACCCCTTCAGGAAAGAGTAACTGAAGTAATGTTCAGGGTCTGCAGGGACACCCAATATCCAGCTTTAAAAACATTCAGATCCAGATTCATCTTGAGTTACAGGAAAAGCAGAGGCTCCCAGACCCAGGATGAGCTCACCTCCCCAAGCAGGAGCCAACATCCCATGATGGGAACCCAGACAGCAGCTTGAACAATCATGTCATGAGAACCAAACTGCCCCTCAAGCTGTAAGTATTCCTCCAAAGCTAGGAAACCAGAAGTGAGATAATGTTCAACTAGACCCCAGACCACCTCAGCTAATGCATAAAAGTTGGCCTCACACTGCTGTGAGCTGACCAGTCCGAACCCCTTCTTTAGAGTGAATGAGCCCCTCTTATTGCTCATGGTGAAATTCTGTCCTCCCTTACTTTCTAACTCTGTCCAGTATATCTTCCTATGCCTTTCATTGATGTGTTCTGAAATTTTCTGTGACAAGAGTCAAGAATCTGTTTGACAGGGTGAGTTGAGATCCCCATCTTCTCTTTGGGGGACCACCTCAGATCCCATCCAGTGACATGTTGGGTTGACAGGAATAACCTAACTTTCCCTTACACCCAAACCTAAAAAGTGAATGACAAGTAGATTGAGCTAACAAAATAAGGGTGGTGTGGACAAAGAGTTTTATATAAATTTCTTTTTCTCCTCACAAATCTAATGTCCAATAATATGAAGAGAATGGATGCAAGTGAAGTACTTTACTGTCTTAACACTGTCCTAACGTCTACATTTGCTCCTTTTGTTTCTGTTTGTTTTTGGTACAGGGGATTGAACTCAGGACCTTGCACTTGCAAGGCAGGCGGCAGAAGCATTTGCTCATTTTAAATTGAAAGACAAATGTTTTTAATTCAGTGTTAGCCAAGTAATTTAAAATTACAGCCCCTCTGTGAAGTCTAAAACCAGTCAGCTTCAGTCATCGTCCTCCTTTAAGCTTTTGCTCAGCAGAATCTGGTACCTCAGAGATCAAGAAACCTACATTTATGGATAAAGAAGTCCAGAGCATCCTTATCAAAATGACAGGATTGAACTTGGAGAAGATTTTTAAGCCAGCTAGACAAGAGCTGAAGCCACCAACCTATAAGCTAATGACCCAGGCACAGTTGGAAGAGGCTACCAAAAAGGCAGTTGAAGCAGCTAAAGTACAATTTAAAATGCCACCAGCTCTGGAAGGAGTACCAATAAATGGTGTGTTAGCAGAAGATAAGATTTTGGAAGGGACAGAAACATCCAAATATGTGTTTACTGATATATCATATAGCATACCACACTGGGAGCATTTTATTGTTGTAAGAGAACCGAGTGGCACACTATGAAAAGCTTCTTAGGAAGAACGAGACCGGATGATGCAAGTTCATTTCCCCAAAGAAGGTTGTAGGCTTTTACCACCAATAATTTTCAAGGAAGAAAACCTTAAGACCACGTACAGCCAGGACTGGCATGTTGATGTCCTTAATCTTTGTGTTGCCCATTTGAGCCAGATTCTACTGAGTACCTCAAGGTTCATCACCTCTGAGACCTATGAAGATACTGATAAACTTGGAAAGTATGACCTTTTATGCTCAACAAGACACTTTGGTGGAATGGCTTGGTATTTTGTAAATAAGAAAAAGATTGATGGTTTGCTGATTGACCAGATTCGGAGAGATTTAATTGATGATGCCACCAGCTTGGTTCAGCTGAATCACATGCTGCTATCAGCTCAAGAAACCAGAGAGCAGGCTGCTGAGGGAATAAATTTAATTAAGGTGTTTGCAAAAACAGAACCACAGAGGGGCACATATATAGAATTAACACTTCAAACTTATCAAGAAGCATTCACTAGCCATTCTGCGGCTTCCTGAAAATACTTTATAGTTATATATCATTTTATGTAAAAAAAATATAATTACAAAAATAAATGTACACCCAATTACATGATAGGGACTATATAATATTCCCTAAGTTTAACTTAGAACTTTGTTTATAAAAATATGTTTTAAATTACGGACCTTTAATTTCTGATTTACAATGTCAGAATAAAAATAACATTTGTTTTGAAACTGAAATTCAATTATGAAATTATGATCCATGGGACAGGTCAAAAAATCATAGGCACAAAGATAATCTTAAGGGACCAAAGAAAATTAAAGTTAACTTTGCTATAAAAAAATAGTGGGGTATAAAAGTTACAGAAATGATCTCTCTGAAAAGAATAAAACATGCCTGAAATGTTTTAGTGCTTAAATGCTCTCGTTTAGGTAGAAAATCCTCCTATTCAGAATGACTCATTATCTAAGGGTTTCAAATAGGGAAAGTTTTATTCTATTTTTAATAACAGGTGCTGAGAAAAGGGCATGGTTCATTTGTACATTATATTTTACATTTCAGTTTTGATTATGCAACACTTCTATTGCCTTTTCTGGAAACTTTAACACTTTGGTTACATAACGCATGTTCTAGCATATGCCCATATTTTGGTGAAAGCGAAAATAATTAATAATTAATTACATTTAACTATAACGCAGATTTATTTTATACCTTAAAGAATTCTTTGAAAGTCGATCATCAGTCATTTTATTATGAAGAAATGATTCAATACCTAACAGTTCAAAGTTGCCAATTAAAAGAAAACTTAGTATGCTATTATTTATTATATTATCTCCCACATGTAATTAGAAAATCTAACAAAGGCACTACATTTTAAATTCTGAAGAAAAAAATAAAATTTACAGGGGCCGGGGATTTAGCTCAGCGGTTTCGCTGCCTGCTGCGCAAGCTCAAGGACCCGAGTTCGATCCCCGGTACCAATAAAAAATAAAAATAAAGTTTACAAAGAATAAAATTCTGCATAACTTCTAACAACCGTGATAAACCTTACAAAAAGTGGTTATGAAATCTGGTATCTTCCTTTAGCAAGTCATAAAGCAATAGTATACTGTCCTTAGCACATTTGGTGATTAACTGGTCATTTTTAAGGGTATATCCCTCATAGGTTCTTTCTCCTCTCTTGGGAGTTCCTTTCTTTGTTAGTAAAGACCAATTTGGATATAAGTTGACTTGTATCATTTAGTGAAAAATGTTCCCAGAACACATCGATTCATAAATAAACACATAATTTCCATTCTATTAATCAATATGATTTAAAATGTAGGTATATTCATCTTACTAATATGCTGAAAATATGTGAAAAAGTCTAGATAAACATACATATTTTCATTCTGTGAAAATAATATGCTAAAATATGTGAAAAATAGTCTAGATAAGTAGTACAGCATTATTCTATGTTTCTGATTTAAACATATGAATTTTCAATATCATGTCTCCTATGTTAAATCTGATTAAAATTTCCTATTCTTTAATTTCATTTTTAATTATTTTTGTAGGGCAAATGTTATCTGTGATAGTTTCATCAATTAATTTAGAAAAGAGGTAGTGGAAGATCAAAGTCTTCTGTGAAAGAATTTATGTTATGATTTATATCTGAATGTCCTCAAGAGCCTCAGACACTAAGAGGTGGGGTTTTTGGAAGCTGACTGGGTCATGGAGGCACCATAGCAGACTCGCTGTTAGGATGTGGGGTCACTGAGGGTGTGACCTGGAAGGGTGACTCTCTCTCCTCCACTCCTCCTTACTCTCTGCTTCCTGTCTGCCCTTACATGAACAGTTTTCCTCCTCGGTCTTTCCGTCATGCCTTCTGTGGTTAAACATGGTCAGAAAGTTCTAAACTGTGAGCCAAAATAAACATCTCCTCTTTTAAGTTTCAGTTGCGAGGTATTGGGTCCCAGGGACAAACAAGTAACTAAGACAGTTAATCATTACTTTGGGAATTCCAATCCCATTATAAACTGCTAAACAGATTTTTCTTTGAAATGAAGTGATTCAGAAGTTCTGCATGACTCTCAGTTGGCTAGTCAATTACCTACATGCATTTAAAATGGTCATTTGACAATCTGTATAGAGCTTTATAACACCCAATCGATCATTCCATCCTATTCCAGAAGCAATAAGACATGCCCTAACCTTAGAAGTGAAATAAGATTGACCAGAAATGTTTCTCCAGGAAGCTGTGAAGAGGTATGAGATGGGGGGGGGGTATGGAATATTTAAAGTTTGATATGAAGATCTCTCGAGGCCTCTTCTTTTAGTCAAAATCTGGAATTAAGATTTGCTGGAACTTTATTCACAGTATAAACTTCCCCCAGGGCTCCCACTTTCTATTACAATCAAACCCCAAACTGAAGTGTGTTCTCTTCAGTTCCAAGAGTAATCTTCCATTTATATTCTCCTCTATCTACTTAATTTTATTCATTTGTTTTTCAAATGTTAATCTCTGTTTTTAATTCTTTGAATTGGCACATAAAGATTGCATATACCTATGGGGCACCATATGATGTTTCAGTACATCATTCAAATCAGCAAAAGCCCAAAAAACCTCTCAAACATTTATTAATTTACAGTAAAAATATTCAAAATCCTTTTTATCTACCTTTTTTGAAGTATATAGTACATTATCGTAATCTATACCCACCCTACTATGCAACAAAACATTAAACTTTGTTTTCGCTAAATTTTTAAAGTGAACTCAAATTTTAAGATTCTATAATGGACTTGACTTCATTTTAAAAATAGACTATATATACAGGATTGATTGAAATACATGGTGTGATATTTCATGTAAAGAAATCATGTACTGGAAAGGTCTAGCTGGTTTTCCACACTGTAAACTCATAGAAGAATATAGATGCTTATGCTAATATACTCTTAGTCTCCATTACAATAGGCTTTCATTTTGAACACGTTAGATGTGGGCTAAAATCTTGCCACTTAAGAGTACTAGTTATGTGATAACGAGCTTAAGTTAATGTAACTTAACTTCTTAAAATTCTGTTTCTTTATATGTAAAATGAGAAGAATAAAATCATACAGCTCATTGAAAAAGTTACAATTTTAGTAGCTGTTGTTAATCATAGTCAACCCCCTGTCCTCTGGTCACAGAATATCTCTGTGCTGTGCCCGATTTTGAGAATGGAAAGCAAAAAGACCATATGGTATTTGAGAACCACACCACCAGGATACACTGTTGAAAATTAAGGATGCACAGAGTAAAGAAGAAAAGATGGGAAACAGCATTATTAGATTTGTGATGAATCCTTATAATTAAAGTTGATTTGTTGCATCTTGCTCCCAAAGGAAGAAGGAAAACTTCTTTTAAAACATTCACATTTACAGAGAAAGACACTAATTGAATGCAAAGAACTTATAAACGATGAAATCACTTTTCAACAGTGAAACAGATTCTCAGTCAGGGAACCTATATCATACCGATAAAGCAGTAAAAAAGTGGCCATCTGCACAGAAATTGCAGCAGGTATTTCTGCATGGTGAGGATGGCTACTACAACATCTAGTCATTCTATCTACTTTAATATTTATTTGATGGCACACACACATATATAAATACCATGTATATAAAATATCTACATCTTTACCTATATCTACATACATATTCTCATTTGTAGAATTAGATCCTTGCTGCTAAAACTATGACTGGATATCATATTATAAAGGATGTATTATTAGCCTCATTCATTTCTTCACTTTATTTTCTCCTTTTTTTGGTTACTGGGGATCGAACTCAGGACCTTGCATTTGCGAAGTAGGTGCGGTGCCACTGAGCTAAACTCAGGCCTCCTTCTCCATTGTTTTTATTGGTCTCTCTAGTTTTCATTTATGCGCTTCATTTTATGTACCAATATAAGCCAGCTTAAACTTGCTCTGGAGTTTCTGAAGTGATGAATATATTCTATATCTTGATTATAGCCATGTATTTATGCTTGTTTGAGTCTATCAAAATTTGCTGAATTCTGTACTAAAATGAGTGAAATTTAATGATATAAATAATACATGCATCTTTAAAAATGGAAAATTTATTTTTGAAATAACATTGGATATTAATAAAGAAAATCACATATCATATACATAGTTTTGGCAATATGTCAATTACTGGTAAATTACAAGAAAAAAATTTTTTTTAATAAGCTTCTTTTGGATACCAACTTAACTAAAATTTTCTTCTCCCTTCACGGTCAAACTGATACTGAAGTTACCAAAACATTTTTGAAGGTGTTGCTTATAAAGAATATGCAATAAGATTTTAGCAATATTTTCTTAAAGTTTTAAAATCTTTTTTCTCTTTTAATACTGAAGAATCGTTTAAGTAACTAGGATAAGACTTCACAAAAAATCTATTTTTTGTTATGACTAAAATGAGAATTCTTCAATATAAAATATTTATTCATAAATAAACCAATATGCTTATCTCAGGTTCTGGCTTTTTCCTTATATACAATGATAAAATAAAAATATTTTGGTTACCATGTGATAAATTCCATCCCATTTTCTGGAAAGATGAGAGGCTCTCAGAATCAAATTTTGATACCAACTGAGAAATTAAATTACAAGTTTGTCAAAGTGTAATGGGGAAGAATTAGAACATTTTTTGGACCAAAACACTCAAGTTAGGATAAAACTTTCATTAATTTATAAGCCCATCTGTTGGAAGGAACTACAATTTTTAAACTAAATGTTTCTATTATCAAATATGATGTCCTATTCGGATAGATGACCTATTAAAAATAAAAACAACCAAAAACTGTAAAACTGTAGGAAATATAATACCCTGGTAAGAATGCCTTACTAAGTATCTTGGATATTCTTTTTTCTGGTGGTTTCTCATAGTTCTTGTCTTTTTGAGTATTCCTTCATTGTTTTATGCATGTTCTTCCCGTCATTTCCCCGCCAGATTTATTTAAAGTCTGTGTCCCCAACTGGATGGTTGAGATACATTTTTTGGCAGGAATTATATGTTACATCTATACACAATTTGGGCAAATAACCTCACTCCAGACAGACAGAATGAAGGAAGGAAGAGTGAGACAACTATTGACCAAATGCTAAAAAAGGACTGCCTACCAGTCATATTCCCAACTTTATACATTGCTAGTAGGGAGAAACTGGCCATTTTGAAAACAACAGCCAAACCAACATTGCATCATTTTCTTCTGCATGAATGAAAATAAGTATCAGTGCAACCACAACATTAACACTCCACAGATAAATTGTAGGTATTATCCAGCTAGTATATACAACTATTTTAGGTATGCATCATTTTAATCTTTAAAGGAAAAAATCTCTGTTTTTCACTTATGTAACTACACAGTTAATATCATTGTGCTAATATCAAGAGATGTGTTTATTTTTCTGGATTATTTTTGGATGGCCTAAAAATATTATGTTCAACATGTAAGGAAAGGAAATTCCCTTTCAGGGAAGTAATTTTTTTGAAATACCATTTCAAAAGCTCCACTGTTTCTTTCAAAGCAAGTTTGTTTTTCTCTGAAAATGTTACATTAAATTAATGTTCACAAGAAAGTTTTCAATAAAACCATTAATAACGAAACATTACATGAAGGAAGTGGTCCCTGCAGTATGTTTAGATGTTATAAGAAGCCTCTGATAATGTTAGAATAGCACTGCATTGATCTTTTATTTGGTTAAAGAGAAGGAAAGTGACTGAAAATAATTTGACTTCATTCAGATCATCTAGGGGAGGAGATATCCTGGAGCAGAGGCTCCTAGACCTCTGGTCACCACTGGAAGTCAGTGATACTGTCAGTTAACGGGTATCCAGGGCAAACATGGCATGTCCTTTGTTAGGTTTTTAACTGTTATCAGAATAATTTTCATGTCCATTTTAGGAGGTGATGGTATTGCTGGAATTTGTTTAGATCTTTAAAACACCTAGTTCACATGAATTGTGTAAAGGGGTAGAATTGTTGAAGCCTACTTTTGCAGTTTTTACATTATTTTCTAAATGGCCAATGTTTAGGCAGAAGGGAAGCACAGCAGAATTTAAAATGGCAGAAAAAAATTTAAGTTATAATTCATTGAAAAACAAGATTTGTCCTCACATATAGTTTCTACCCACATATTCATGCTCTTCCTAGGAAGAATGAAATCTGAATACTTCCACAGATTTCTCTTCATACAGTAGAGGACACCTGCTATGTCTCCCTCTTGTATTCCATTTTAAAGTCCCTTATTTATTAGCTGTTGGTCTACCTGTCCATTTACTTATATTGAGCACTTACATGTCACGTATGTACCATTCATTATTCTAAGTACTTTATAATTATTAATTTATTTTTCTTAGCAAATCTAAATGTAATTTCCATTTCATAAGTGAGAGTACTGAGATTCAGACAAGCCCATTAAGTTGCCCAAAATCATACACCTAGTAAATAGAAAACCCATTTTTAATCTAAGGCACCAATGCTGTAACCCTTACTTAAATACCCCAATCCTTCAATCTTTCGAAATCAAGCGGATTGCATTTCCCACGTTATACAACAATCTAACCATCCTCTCATGGGCCAGCACCCCACATTGATAGTTTTCTTAAAGCTGGTGACCAGAGGTTCCAGACACCATCCAAAACAATCTGACACAATAAAAACAGCACAAAAATGCTCACTTTTATTCTATGTATTATAATATCAATGTAGCTGAAGACTACATTTATCTTTCCCAGCCCATACCCCAAACTATTATTACAAATTGAACATGTGGTCCCCCAAATCCTTTGACTATCTGGGTCCTTGTATTTCCAGCACATTACACAGAGACCAGCAAAAAAGCAAGTCATTTAATATGCATTGTGGTTTGAAAAGGAAACATTCTTTTTGTTCATATGACAACTGTCAAGCAGTCTTCACCTATTATAATTTGTAATAAAAAAATCTAAACATAGCATTTTACATGTCTTTGTGTTAGAATACATTTTTAAATTTAATATCATTGTTATAGGCTTTGTAAACCCTTTAATCCCTGATTTTATCATCTAATCTTTTAGGATATTCTTCTCAATACTTGGCATCTAGCAATGCAAATTTTTCTAACTTCTATATATTCATCAAGTTAATGATTAAAAATACTAAGCAGGAGAGAGCCAAGGCAAAAACTTGTCAACAAGCCTGAATGAACAGTCTCTAGGCCAACTCTGATAAAACAACACATTGATTTATTATTTTTAGTTGTACCTTTTTTTTCCCACCACCAGGTATTGAACTCAGGACCTTGGGTTTGCAAGGCAGGCATAGTGCCGCTGAGCTAAATCTACTGCCCAGATTTATTATCTTTAGTAAATTCAAGCTACTTGTAAAGAGGTTACATTATATTGGGCCAAATGATATGAAATTTGTATATTTCTTACAATGAAACTGTTAAAGAGGATCAATTTCATACAATTTAACCAAATCCAATGCATTATCTTATAAGATTATTATGCAAGATTTTCCTAAATAGAACATTTAAATAAAAATAAATTCGTTTCAAGCATGACTTTTGTACAATTTTTTTTTTTGTACAATTTTTTTTTTCTTTTTTTTGGTACTGGGGATCAAACTCAGGACCTTGTACTTGCAAGGCAGGCACGGTGCCACTGAGTTAAATCCCTGGCCCTACACAATCCCTATACAATTTCTTATTTAAGATTAATTACTATTTGGTAAATTTTACAAAATTTAGAAATTTTGGATTTGGCATGACTTGCTTTTAAGTGTTTTTCACCATTACTAAATATGTTCCTTATCTATGGAGCCAAGGTTCTTCCTTTATCTCCCACACCATTCAGTAAAGTATTTTTCACATAATAAACACTCACTCAATGTTGAATAAATAAAACCAGATGTTTGGAGTGTGGTCACATTTCAAAGAACCTCTATTCAGAGGTTTTATTTAGAATCTTCCAAAACTACCACTTTGCAAAATATCTCTTACCACTAACTTAAGTTTTCTTGGTTTTAATAAATCTGAGTACATCCCACTGTGATGAGAATCATATTTCTGACATTTATAAACAGAAATAACAAACAATCTTTTTTGCTCATTGAAAACAACCCATTTAGGTATATAGGAGTTGAATATATACAGCACTTGATCACCCAGTCTCCTTGACTCAAACAATGCTGATAGTGCATCACCTGCTACAGTCATAAATCCCAAAAGGAGTCCCAAAACCCACTAAGCCAACCACGTCAAAAATGCAAGGTTAGCACCTGCTTGGCCCTCAGGCAAAATGGGTACTAAATACTCTGATAATTATGTTTTTATATCACTGTATCAAATATTACATGACACTCTAAAGCTCAGATGACAGAAGTAAATTCCTGGTAACACCACTTCTAGTCATTGGAGCCTGAGAATACTTTTCTTAGAAAAATCCAGAATTATTAAGTAGGCTTATGACACAACAAACTCACTCATAGTTAGAGGAAAATACCAGCAGTGACTATGGGATTCTCTCCAATTATGGATTTCCCAGTGCTTGAATTAGGTCATCTTTGGTTTTAAAATGAAGAAGACTACCACACTCAGACTATATCTATCAATATTTCTGGGCTCAAAAGCTCATATAATTCCAGTATCCTTGATAAGCAGTCTGATTCCTTTACTGGAAGAGTCTTTTTTTTTTCAATCATAGTGAATTTGCTATTAAAAGATGATTGCTTTTTCCCTATTGTTAAAATAAGCTTCCATTTTCTATCATGTAGCAGTTTTAGGTTAAAGGAAGAAAAACACCAGAGAAATTGCAGTCATCACCCTCCATATGGAAATGAGTGTGTACTTATCTTTAATATTCTTTTGAAACTCAAAAGCCAAAGGACTCTAAAACAAATTTTCTTATAATCTGACCATTTTTCCCATTTGTCAGAGGCTTACTATGTTTATCTGTGGATGCTACCGTAATATGTTTAATACTACTTATTAAAACTCATGTCTTGAAGTCTTGCTCAATATTGCTAATTAACTTCTTCATTACCATAAGCATGCTGCTAAGCTACACTACTGTCACAAAATTTTTTAAATGAATAAACAAAATCGTGTAATATAAACAACCATGCAGCTGCTCATTGCTCACAGAGCTCCACAAATAATGGCCAAGTGCTACAGATGGAAAAAGTGAATATTATTCTGTTCCCATTAATGAAAAAAAGGAATCTAGTATAAGCTATGCACACCACAAAAAACAGAGCTCACATATTCAGGATTCAGCAAACTGTGTCTCTTTCTATAGTCTACTTGGATACTCTGCCAAACTACAGCTATGCCCTACTCAATCTATTTCAAGTAATGCAATCAGCCCACTTTAATTCTAAAATATGCTTCAGAATTAAAAAGGACCAATTCTAGCATATGTTGACCTTAATTCATTTAAGGTCTTAAGTCAAATTAAGAATTTACTAGATATTTGCTAAGAGAGTGGATTGTGTAAAATCATGAAACCTAATTATGTAAAATAAGAAAACCTGCAAGTCCTCTGAATTTATTCAGAAAAAATACTTAATATCTGAAGATAGGTAATCATGACAAATAAATAAAAGACACTGATCTTTTAGTTTTTTTTCTTTTTCCTAGTTTAGAAATGCTTAAATTTCCCAAGGCTTGTGTGTACCTTTATATTATTTTATTGGTTCTACTATTTCACACTGCTTCAAACAGTCTTAATATCAAAGTTACCTTACATTATAATGGGAATAGGTCATGTATGAATAAATCAAAGTTCAACAAGAATCAAAGGCTGAATTTTTAGTCATAATTTGAGGAAGAGTTAGGATAAAACTGAAAGAACTGATGGAAACTAAAGAAAGATCTTCAGGACAGCCAACCATGACTCACTCTCGGCACTAAGCCCATTATTTCTAGCATCAAACTCTGCAGATGAAAAAGTGGAGGGAGACGTTAACATATGGAAATATTTTCCTTAAAATAGCTATTTCATTAAATGAGATAGCACTTTCTTGTCCAATTCTAAAAATTAAAATGTTACAACATTATGACAGTCTTCTTTAACCATAACAGAATATTTAGTTCAACAGATTCACATTTGAAAATATGCTTTTAAATTTTATGATCTTAACTTGGGTCAAGGTAACCACATGTTTCTGTCTCAAAGAAAAAAGTCAGAGCAGTAGAGGGCCAGAACAAAGTGAGTTTCCATATCAGGTTGACTCAGGGCAGCAGGTTCTCCACATTTCCTGAGCCCTCAGTTGGCCCAGCTGAGCACCATTCACACTGGCCATGAACAGCTAGAATAAATGAGCACAGTCAGGGTGATTGGTCTCCAAGTAGCAGCATAGCATTTCAAAGCAGCTCTTCATCTGTCCATAGTTAAGGAAATCAGTGGGAATGGATGGACGAAGCCATTCATCATGCATTTTATACTATGCATTGGTACACATGGAAAATTTATAAACATCATCGAAAAATTCAAATTTTGCCTAATTCCATTTTTCAGTATGAAAAAGTGGTTAAGTTAAAATATGGAGATCCGAGGTACTGGCTGTGATTTAATTTGTCTTCTTTTCACCCCCACACTCCATGAACACACCAGGAGCAGTTGCAAGGCACTGTGTGATTGCCTGTACTCTCATAGCTCTTCTCACTGTACTAATTTATTCCAGCCATTCAAGGTGAGGATAAATGGCACCATGCTTTGCCAGGACAAGCTCATGAAGGAACATGTCCATACTGGATCAGGGCCGCTGTTCTTTGCTGACACCCATACAGATAGGAATCCTGTGAGAACACAAAACAGGGCCATTCAAGAAAAGGAAGCGATGCCCTTCCCTGCCAGAGCAGCATAAGCCCACAGAGAGAAGAGTGCTCAACAGATTCCTAATGCATTAAAGTAATTATTCATGCTGAGATATAAATTCTGCTTACATGTTAAGAATCTAGGGCAATGATTCTTTTGCAAACCCTGAATCACCTCAAAAACAATACTACTGCAGGAGCTCACTTCAAATACTCACTTCTCATGGCTCTGATGCAATGAAGTGTGAGAGGGGCAGAAAACTGGCATTTAACAGACTCTGGGGATGGGAGATTGAGAAACACTTACTTAAAGGCAATTAACAGAAACAGCCACGGAAAAAAAAAGAAGAGTGTAACACTTTTATTACACCCTGTAGTTTATACTAATCTTGTAGCGGCTACGGCTTGTTCGATAATTTTAAAGTTTTAGCAGCTTCTGGAAAATATGCTGCTGGACTTCCCCCCAACTCCCCAAATTTAGGAATCAATCCAAGGTGGGACCTGATAGTTTGAATTCGTATCACATTTCTCCTGAGTCACACTGTGAGACCCTGTGGCCTGTATCACCTAGCATATGTACGCCTATGCTACCTTACTATAAAAAGGGATAAGAAAACAGGCTTTTAATTCCCCACATTTAAAACCACTGATCACTAAAAGAAAATCATTTGCCTCTCAAAATAAGTAAATAAAATTGCAGTAAAACATTTTAATACTTCCTCCACACATGATTTTTAACATGATGAAGTGACGCTGCTCATTAATACTTGGGCCCTGTCTCTTACGAACGCACCCATTGGCTTGCTTTTGTGGCTAATAGTAACATACTTACTCCTTCCCAGGAAATATTCTTATGAACATAAAAGGATCACTTACTTGAGCAAGGCAAAGTGCAAACAAATAGAATAATAAAGGATGGCTAGAAGGAGACAAGGGCATGGATCTCTTACAAACGGGAAGGGGTCCAAGAGACCAAAGGCGAGGGGAGGGTGAATGGAAGGAGAAGTAAGTAGAATAAAGCTATGCCATGTACAGAAACCTAATAACCTGAGTGAATCAAAACATTTTATACCACAAGCATGAGGTATGGTTAATAATATCCACAAAAATAAAATGTGGAAAGGGAAACTAGAGGAGGGGGGAGGGAAGAGGGAAAGGAAAGGGATTAAAAAAAAAGAAACAAGTTGTATTGTGTATATGTATGTACCCCCCAAGATGATGGTAAATTGCATGTACTACAAACATATACCAATAAAAAATAATAAATACTTTGAATAGAAAATTTGACTTACTTCACTGATAAAGCTAAAAGTTCAAATTTTAAAGTTTCCTCTCTGATTAGAATGGTTGACTCTCCATTCAAATTCAATGTTGATATATTTACACTTACAATTTTCTTTCTAGGTTTTTTTCCCCTGTCAATTTCTGTCATAGCAACCTGGTGAAAACTGGTGGTTTGAATTGTTTGAAATCCAGATGGAATGGAACAACCGAACTGTTTCATAGGTCACTGTTTCCACTTTGTAGTACACTCAGTAAGATGGTCCACACTTGTTCAGGCCTCTGTAATCTGGAGGGAGAAGCAGGCTGCAGCAATGCCTGATACTTCCAAGAAGTACAGTAGTCCCCCTCATCTGCAGTTCTGGTTTTCTTAGTCTCAGTTATCCATAGTCAACAATGATCCAAGAATATAAAGTGAGACATTCCAGAGGCAAACACTTTGAAAATTTTAAAATGCACTCCATTCTAAATAGCACAATGAAACTTACTGCCATACTACTCTGTCCTACCTGAGATGTGGATTGTCCCTTTCCCCAGTATACCCACACTGTCTACACTACCTGCCAGTTAGTCACTTAGTAGTGCTCTCAGTTATCAGATCAGCTGTTGCAGTACCCCAGTGCCTGGGTTCACATAACCCTTAATTTAGTTAACAATGGCTTCGTGCCACAAACTCTTTTTATGTATATTACTATAATTGCTCGAATTTATTATTAGTTATTGCTACTCTTACTGCATGTCTAATTTACAAATTAAACTTCATTATAGATATGAACACACAGGAAAAAGCAGTATATATAGAATGTTACTCTCTGTGGTTTCGGGGGGGGGGTATGCTACTATTTCTTTTTTTTTTATCCTTAACCAAAACAAATAAAACAAAGCTCAGAAACAGTTAAGCCATTTCTTGCAGTTTCATTTTGTGAATATTACTTTTGCATCTTCATTTGTTTGTCCTAATCACAAGAGGGTGCCAATTATTTAGTTGAGTAACTGTTTTGAACACAATTACAAGGTCTTTTTACATCCTTTCATGGAATTCATCAATTATTGGTCCTCTATTATTGTGGATTATTAAGTTAACGTTGAGAAATTTATTTCAAAATTTTGAAGACTGAACATATTTACTACAGAAATTTGTTAAAACTCAATAGAGCTCAAATCTGTCTATTTCAGATATCATATATCAACTCACATAATTGATATATTAACATGTATGTTTAAAATTAAAATTAGTTTGGATCCTATGCTTGTTATGATATGTATTACATAAAATAAACATGGGATTATATCACACAAATTTTTACAACTTCTTAAAAGAAATTTTCGAGGGCTGGGGATTTAGCTCAGAGGTTTCACCGCCTGCTGGGCAAGTGGAAGGACCGGAGTTCAATCCCTGGTACCCAAAAAAAAAAAAAGAAATTTTTGAACATAGATAAAAGTAGGAAAATGTGTAATGATCTAAATGTCATATCATTTAAACAAGTTTTTAAAAAATTTGCAAATCATAATGAGCAACTCTAATACTATCACATATTTCTCTAGACATAACTTTAACAATGCACTGTTTAGCCATTAAGTTATATAACAATTGCATACAAAGTTAATGGGACAGAATACATCAATATATTCAAGAAAACCCTCTTTGATGCATTGTTTTGGGAAAAAAATTTCTCATAAGAAGAATTTACTTACACAGAAATAACATTCAGAGATAACATGTCTGTTTTCTCTGTTATAAATAATTTATAAATAATTTTTCTGAATACAGACATGGATCACAGAAACATTTAATTTATATGAATTCAAGCAAATTAAATGAGATTTATATTATTATTTTCAGCCTGCACTATTTTCCATTTTCTGAATTCAAAGGAGTTTCTAACTATACTCTCTTCAATAAATTCTTCCTGTAAGGAATTAAATGGATTTCCAATATATAATGTATACCTAGTCCTTTTATATAACAAAATGCTATAAAATGATATTTTTAAAAGGTACATTTTATTCTGTACTCTATGCACTGTACAATAATATATTACTATATACTCTATAGGGATATATGTTTTCTAAATCACTGTATTTAATGATTTATTAAAATAGTTCCAAAATAACTTTTATATTTAACTTTACCTTAATAGTTGACTTCAAATTCTAACCATGACACAAAATTTCACCTCACCTTGTGATTATTTCTGGTTTTCAATTTCTAATGTGTTTCAGTCCTCAAGTTCTATACTTTCATGATATAAATCCTTTCAGACTAGGTTATCTTATTTAGTAGTAAATTAGCTAAAAATTTCCACCCTCATTCATATAAAATGTCCTTCCTTTTCACTGTTAGGTTGAGAATGTTTTAGCTTTTCTGATAAAACTGGGCATCTGAAACTTTACTATGGTGTTTTTAATTCTTACCTGTGGAACATGATTATCTGAATGAATAGTCCTATTTATCTACTTGTGTATTCTGCCATATTCCAAAAAATTTAAAAATCAGTTACATTTAAAGCTCTAATATCTGGTGGTCAATATATTCACAGTCAGGAACCATGCAGTGAAGTTAGGAATGTCAGCAAAACACAGCATCCCAAAGTATGCCACTGTGGCATACTGATTCTTGCAAGCCAAAGGCTATTGAGAAAAAAGAGAGAAATTGAGGATCCCTAATTCAAAAATCTCAAATCCATAATGCTCTGAAAATCCAAAACTTTTTGTGGGCCAGCAATTGGCTTCATGTGATCAGTCAGAGTCAAAATCCATAAAGTAATTAAAACTAGTGCCTAAAATCACCTATAGACTATGTATATAAGATGTATATAAAATATAAATGGATTTCATGTTGATATTTGGGTCTCATACCCAAGATATTACATGTCTTTGAAAATATTCCAAAATAAAATAAAAAGTCCAAAACCAAAACAATTATAGTTTCAGGAATTCTACATAAGAGATTCACAACCTTTACTAGAGAAAAGGGGAAATTCTGGCATAAGATCTATTCTTATTCATCATTTCATGTGTACTAATATTTGAGTTAGAATATTTTTCTCTGAAGGCTAACTGATCACATAACACTTTTCTCCACATTGACTAGGGTTTTCAAAAACTCTGGTGATGACTGTTTCAGCTGTATATTTCCTACTTGGACAGCTGTATAATTGTGTTCTTTCTTCCTTTCCTGTTTTACTACATAAACCCTTTTATCAACTAAAGGACAAGTCAATATCTTTCCCTTTTACAGTATTTTAAACATTGTTATAATGAACATTCTTGTGTAGATCTCTTTATATACAAGTATGAAAGATTCCTTAGGGAGAAAACTTAGAAATGGATTTCCCATCTATAATGTATACTAGCATCCAGTCAAAGATTGTACTGGATGACAAGACTCAGAACGCATTACCACAGAATATGACACCTTGGCATATTGAGTAGCTTAAAGATATCAAAAGATCTCCCCCACCACCATCCCAAGCTCCTAGGGCAGAGAAGCTGAGCCAGTCCCAGCACCCGGAAGGAAGCTCCCCCGCTGCCATCTCAAGCTCCTAGGGCAGAGGTGAGCCGGTCCCAGCACCCAGAAGGAAGCTCCCCCGCCTCCATCCCAAGCTCCTAGGGCAGAGAAGGTGAGCCGGTCCCAGAACCGGGAAGGAAGCTCCCCCACTGCAATCCCAAACTCCTAGGGCAGAGAAGGTGAGCCAGTCCCAGCACCCAGAAGGAAGCTCCCCCACTGCCATCCCAAGCTCCTAGGGCAGAGAAGGTGAGCCGCGTGGGCACCAGAAGCCCCCCCCCCCACCGTGGAAATGAGAAGACACATAAACAAGCCTCAAAAACAGACTTCTGGATCACCTACAGCAACCTCAAATGAAAACGAGATGGAACAATCTGATACTCAACCACCTGGACTCTCTGAACTGGCAACAAAAGAGGATCTGGGAAAAATGAAATCAGAAATAATTACTAAGATAACAGCAAAGATTTTGCTCATGGTGCAAGACATGATTAATAAATCTAGAGAGGACACAGATAAAAAAATAGAGGATCTGAGGAACATGATGGAATCCCAACATAGGAAACAAATGGAATCCATAAAACAGATGCAAACAGATTTCCAGGAGATTAAAACTCCATTGAAAGTCTGCACAGTGGAATGAACCAATGTGAGGATAGAATTTCAGATATAGAAGAAAAGATTGCAATTAGTGACCAGAAAAAGAAAAATTGCTTTAAAATTGTAAGGGAACATGAGAAATCAATCCAGCAGCTGCTAGACGATGCAAAGAAGAATAACATAAGACTGATTGGAGTCAATGAAGAAAGAGGAGAGAGTGCAGATGACATAAAAAAACTGTTCCCAGAAGTGATGGCAGAAAACTTCCCAAGGAGGGGAAAAGAACTTGACATACAGATAAGTGAGGCATATAGGACTCCAAATAGCCTTGATCAAAAGAAATCTACACATAGGCATATAATAGGATTCCAGAAATCAAACAGAAGAACAAAATTCTACAAACAGTGAGAAAAAAGAAACAAATCACATACAAAGGAAAGCCCATCAGAATCACAGCAGACTTCTCAATGCAAACCCTCAAGGCAAGAAGAGCTTGGAGTGATGGATTTCAAGCCCTAAAGGAAAACAGCCTCCAACCCAGATTGATGTACCCTGCAAAACTATCTTTCAAAATGGATGGAGAAATAAGATACTTTCATGACAAAGAGCACCTCGGGAACTTCATGAATATCAAACCAGCACTCCAAAAAATTTTAGACAATACCCTAGGAAAAGACAGTGAGGATCACAACCCCAGGAAACCCAACAGAATGAATCCATTGGGAGTGACAAATTAAACGCAAAGGGGGAGAATCCAACAAAAAGAAAAAGTCATGACAAGGCTTTTAAAACTTTTAACTTCATCTCCCTAATGAGTGTATAATTCAATCTTGTTATTGTACTGATTAGTATTTTTCTGATTCTAGAGTTGCACACCTTTCCTTGTGCTATACTGGCTATTTATCATCTTCTTATGTCTACTTTTTAATTGGGTTGTCTATTAATGAGCTCTAAGAGTTCTTTATATATTCTGGTCATAGGTTATATGCATTGTAAATATGGTCTGTTTAAAGACTACTTTTCATTTTAATGATGTCATTTAAAGTTCTAAATTTTGATGGAATCTCATTTATCAATATTTTTCTTTTATACATCATGTCTTTTGTATACTAGGTAGTTCTTGCCTACCCTGAATTCATAAACATTTTCCCTTATAATTTATTCTTAAAGTTTTATATTTTTAGGCTTTCATATTTAGGTTCATAGATCCCTTCAAGTTATTTTCATGTATGGAAATAAAGGGTTGAGGTTAAATCTTTATATATGGATATATATATATATATTTTATATATATATATGGTGTTCTAGTGATGTTTGCTGAAAACACTACCTCTTCCTCGGCTCTTGAATTGATTTTATATTCTATAAAATGGTAATGTTAAATAATCTTTCAAAACTCAGTGGACTATATATGTGTGGTTCTATTTCTAGATTCTCTGTTTTATTCCAATGATCTATATGTCTTTCCTTACACCAACACTGCCTTGATTACTGTAGCTTTAGAAGAAGTCTTAAAATTAGGTACTAAACGTCTTCCAACACTGTTTTTTTTTTTTTAAACTTCTCTAGGTCCTTTGTACTCCTACATAACTTTTAAATTTCAATATCCAATTCTTTATTTATAGCAAGTATACACAGACCTGAATTTTTATATATACCTTGTGTTTTCTAATCCTGCTAAATTCACATAAAAGTTCTAGGGGCTCCTAGAGATTTTTTTAGTATTTTCTCTGTAGATGATTGTTTCATCTAAATACAAACATTTTGCTTCTATCTTGCTAATCCTATCTTAATTGTGTAATTTTATTGCCAGACTATTTTGGTGGGGCCCAGATTTCAAAGTTAAATGGACAGATAAAGAGTAAGCATAGCTGCCCTTGTTCCCCACTTTAAGGAGAAAGCATTGTATCTTCTCCATTCATATAAGGCATTCTCGCTGGAAGTATGGAATATATATCTTTAATCTGTTGAGAAGGTTCTGTTCTACTTCTAGTCTCCTGATAACTTTTACCATGAACAGCTGTAGAATTTAGTCCAATACTTTTTCTCCAACTAGTGACAGGATCATACAGCTTTTTCCTTTCCTCTGTTAAAATGATGACTTTTGGGGTGGATCTTCCAATGCTGAACCAACACTGCCATCCCTATAACAAAACCATTTTCTACATACTGCCAGATCTTACTCCTAATAGTTTGTTTTGTTAAACAAATTTCTATCTATGTTCATACTTTTTCTTCTATTATCTTTATCCAGTTTTAGTATTAGCACAATGTTGATTTCCTAAAATGCGAGAAGTATTCTTTCTTTTTTCTGCTTTAATTGTTTGATATAATTTATCAGTTAAAATGTATATGAGCCTGCTGTTGTCATATAGGTAGGTTTTCAAGCTAGGAATATACTTTCTTTAATAGGTGCTATTCAAATTTTATATTTCCTCCAGAGTTAGTTTCATTAATTTGTCTTCCAAGGTACTTCTTAGAAGTTGTCAAATTTATTTCAAAACAGATTTTTGAAATATGTTTTCTATATCCTTTTAAATTCTGTAAAATCTGTGGTAATGTCTCCTAGATCTTGATATTATAATTTAAAAAATGTATAATTGATATTGTGTAAGGAAGAAAAGGTCTAAAGGGGCAGGGGAAGTGGGAGGGGTAGGGGAAAGCAAAAAAGGGAAAAGAAAAAATATGAGAAAAGAAAACAATGGAAACAAAGTCTTTGCAAATAGGGAAGGGTGGAGCGGGTGAAGGGAGGGCAAGGGAAGGGGAAAAAAATAAGAACCAAGAGACTCATGTAATAGTACAAGATCCCAATGATGAATGTAACTGTATTTTATACCGAAAATGTACCAATAAACTTAATGGGGGAAAAAAAAGATATCAAAAGACATCAAAAAATGGCAAGCAAGGGAAAATATCTCTGCCTGTGTCCTGAAGTAGGCCACAGGACTGGCATATAATATGAATAGTCCTGTTCATCTACTTATGCACTCTGCCATATGTGCACTCCCAGAGGAAAGCACATCTCCAATGATGGAGGGACTGGGAAATCTAAAGATCAAGTCTTGCCAAGTTTCCTCAGTTTACTACCCTTAACTCTGATTACTTTTCATGACTCCACTCTTTGACAACCCTACACTTAGATAGGGGCTGGGGATTTAGCTCATGGTTCCACCGCCTGCCTCAAAAAAGCACAAGGTCCCAAGTTCGATCCCCGGTACAAAAACAAACAAAAAAACCCACTTAAAGATGTGTTCTTTTTTTGGTGGGAGAGTCTTTACTTCTTTATGAAGGTTCCTGTGTCCTGAAAATCTTACATTAATTAATTAAAAGCAAACATGTGTACTCTTCTCCTGTTATTCTATCTGGTTAAAGAGCTTCAGCTGAGAATCCAGAAGGGTAGAAATGAAAAAAAAAATTGTTTTTCTTCACCTACGCAGGTATTGCAAAGGTTTTCCTCAAATAGATTTAACAATTTACGTTTCAATCAGCAATGTATAAGTATGTTTAACATTTTTCTTATTCTTATTATTAACCACTGGAAGTTAGTTAAGTCAACTTTGGGAAATAAATTTTAAATGTGGGAAATAAATTTTAAATGTGAGAAATGCATGATCTTGTATCACTTAATTTTGACAAAAGGGGAACTCACTCATTTCTTGTTTATTTTCAAAGAAAATACATTTATTTCTTTTTTTAGTTACCTTTTCCTTTATTTTCTTTTTCAACCTACTTTTCATCAGGAGAATACTGCTAGAAATGCATGAGAATTCAAAAAATGGAAAATAATATATGCTAAGTAGATTTAAATCTAATAAAGATCCAATCTTCAAATCTCCAAAATCTTTCAAATTGCTTAGAATCTCTGCAAAGTTTCCAACTAATCCTTCTAATCCTTCAATAATTAAATCTGTTTCTTCAAGTATTTCCAAGAAGATAACACCCTTACACATACCACTGCAACCCATGAAACACTGTATCACTTATTTTGTAGTTTTGTGCTTAATATATATATGTGTGTGTGTGTGTGTGCAAATATTAAATATTATACTTTTATGATTCACAATTGGGTTTTTTTGAAACCCGAATCGATGTTTACAAACTGAGTTTCTCTGGGAAGGTTATTTTACATGCATTCTGGGTACCTTCCAGTGTTTTTTGTTCTGTCTTGTATATATTTGTGATACATAATAATAGCATTCATCCTGGGAATTGATGGTTTTTAAGGGTTACAATAAGTGTGAAACCTAGCATAATTTGGAAGGGTTGAGGGGTGGTCTACAACACTAGTGTGCTTGGCCTCTCTCAGTACTGATGTTGCTTGATACTTTACATTTATTTCTTCAGTTTACTTTTTTCACTTAAAATCTAGCATGTACACCTTTTTCCTTTTCCCCTTATATCTTCGCAGTGGCCCTGTATTCTTTTTAATTGCAGATGGAGTAAAAATGACATGGCAGAAAGCCAGGCACTGTAGGTCTCTAAATGCAGCTCTGGACTATATAAGTCACATTTGAGTTATTTGTACTATTTGATCTTCAATTTCTTCATCTGGAAAATTAGTCTTTCTAAGATTATTGAAAAATTCATGTTTTGTGCATAAAAAAAAAATCTCTAAAAATTTTGATTTGTATCCAAAAGTTTGGCCTTGAAGAGCACAAGAGGAAAAGGGCAGAATAATTATTTTTGTTTTTGTTTTTGTTTTTGTTTACTGTTGAAACAAGGTCTCACTATGTTGTCCACACTGGCCTGGAACTTCTGGGCCTAAGTGATCCTCCTACCTCAACCCCCTGTGCTCAGGTCAGCACAATTGGCTTTTTTTGTTTTTTTTCCTCAGGGAGGACCTGGTATACTTTTAGAGTTACATTCATTCTGCAGTGCTATTATTTCTTCCCAGATTGTAGTTAGCACTGAATATTAAGAGGTCATTTCTGCAAGAATAATCCAGTATAATTAAATTTTTAAAGTGTTATATGACCCTCTTGACATACACATGAAATAAGGCAAAGTAACTATGAATTTCTTTCTCTAGTAGACTAATTCTCAAGTGTAATTTAACAGGTAAATTTTAACTCAGATTTCCAGTATGATCAGTGGAATGCATGAAATACATAGGAACATGTATATAAAAAAAGATGAAAATGAGAATTAATCTAAGCTTAATGTATGTTATTTAACTGCTAATCAAAATGAGACATTCCATCGATTACCATATTTGTTTTCAAAAAGGCTTCATATATCAAGAAATTTTAAAAATGTGCACTGAAACATAAGTACCTGATTAAAAAAACACAAAAAAGGAACACATACTCTTTAATAGCACTATAATTAATAAAAATGCAAACAATGCTCACCAAAGAATAAAACAGTCACTTAGGAAAAACTTACGATGCTCTAACTCTGTGAGTCTGGGGCTGGTAAAGCCATGCCCCAGGCCCTCCCATGTTTCTTTCCTCTGAGGAAGGGGGAGCTATTGAGGGGCTGGAAGCAACACCTCTGAGTGAGCTCAGTTCTCACGTGGCACTGACACAGAAGCACACGAGGACAGAAGAGGACCTGCCCCTGGCCTATGCACAGGGATGAAAATTTTGTGGCAACTGCTAAATGCCCAGACAATGGCAGGGAACCAGGCTGCAGCCTTCTTGGCCTGGTGGGTGGCCACTGACACTCAGATCTTACACTAGCTGTCAGGGCAAAGGAGATGCTATGGTGAGCAGATGACAGTGGTCTAGCTGTAATGAGACAGCCAGCTTGGTCCTTTGGTTTCTGTCCTAGGATCCTGGCAGGACAGTTCCACACCTCACAGAACAGAACACAGACACCTTCCACAGGCAAATCCTTTGTGAGAAAGCAACTGTGACACCCTTTGCACTGGTGCAAGCCACTCACTGTATAGGGACCCTGGAGCTTACAAAGAGTTGTCGCAGGCACATGTATTGGTAACAACTTACTCAAAGATGCAGATGCCAGAGAGGTATCAGTGCACCTGCCTAGCAAATGCCCAACTGGGGAAGGCCAGACAACTTGATAGCTGGCAAAACCAGAGTTGTTATTTACCTTAATTCTATGATGCAATGAGAGCTTTCTCTGCCAGAGTTTAAGAACAAACTGTAGAGCCAATTAGAACCTACTTTGCAGTAGGTGACTTGAGAGTCATCCCGTTTTCTTGGAGATGGAGTGGGAAATGTCATTATCACACTTGTCATCAGAGAAATACACGGTGAGCCGTGGGTGGGCATAAACACTTTCATGCTTAGGTTTCATTTACAGTTATCACAAGGCTGCCACTGCTCAGAGACCCAGAGAGCCAGTTCTCCCTAAGGAGGTGAAATGTGCCCTGTGTTGGTAAGCAACACCCTGGCCCCTGCAGCTTGCCTAGGTGGAGGCGAGGAGAGGTGTCCTTTTCAGATTCTTCCTCCTTTAAGGAGAGAAAGGGCTTATGCTGCTTTGTGTCCATCATAGCTTCCTAAGCTGCCAACTGAGGAGGGCAGAGCCTGTCATCTGTGCTGAAGCTCAGGAAGGCACCTCATATCTGACCTGGTCCTGGCAATGGTGCAGAGTTCACAGCTGAGTGCAGGTCCTGAAACTCCTAATTGAATCTTAGAAAGGGAAAGTGCTGTGTAGAAACCCTGCATCCTCTGGGCACCTGGAATGTTCTCGAGGAAGCCCTGCTTCTCATAGAAGGGACTCCAGGTCTAATTCCGTGCCCCTGCTACCTTAAGGCTATGGATGGGCTCCAGCAGGGTTATTTTCCCTCACTCCTCAGTTAACAGATAAATACACCTCTGAAACTAGAGAAGCTTTATCAGAAAATTGACTAAAAGATGTTTATCCCATAATCTAAGTCAGGGTCACATTTTCCAACTCAGGATAATACTATTCCTGCAACTTCTGAAATCAGTGTAGCCAAGACTGGATTAAAGTGACCTTTTTTTTTTTTTGGCTAGGAAAGAGTCTAAAAGATGAAATACAACTATTTCAGGAGAAACAGTAATGGTCAAAGTATATTCAAGCCTGAGGACTTAAAATGTATTATGTATTCTTTAACAAGCGAAAAGAATATAATACCGCATCATACCTAAGTATGATTCCTAGGTTTAGACCCTTTTTTCTAAAGATCATTATAACTGAGAAGTCAGTAACAGGTTTTCCCTAGCCCTGGAATCCGCTCATTGTAGTTGATTCTATTGCACTTGGTTCTACTATATGGCTTCCCAAGATAAGAATGAAGTAGGTTGAGACAGATTTTCACTGAGTAAATTTTTTCTTGACCTCGACCAATTTTTCTGTTGCTGATGTGTTGAGGGAAGGAAGATTTGAAACCAACTTCTCTTCCTCCTAAATATAACTGATGGGGTGATTGGACCCTCTTAGTTGGGGGGAGGAGGGAACAGAGGAAGAGTAATTCTGAATGCGGGGTTATCTTTTCTGATAGTGAGTGTGGTGCTGTGCACTTAATCCAGCTCTAATTCAGAGCGAGGACAATGTGTGAGTCAAGTGAGGACCCAGAAGCCTCTGCTTGCATTTTGGTGAACATAATTGCTTTGTGTGCTTGTGGCCATATTTGCTTCTTTGAAAAGGGTTCCAAAGGATGTACCAATGCCAAATGCATGCTGGGAAAGAAGAGCTGATATCAGACGCGTCTCCATCAGAAAAGCCTTAAGGCCACTGAGGGGGATGGGTGGGTCCCTGTGGTCAAATATCCAAGGGGCTTACAATGGTGAAGTCAGAGTCCTTGCTGCTTTCATGAGGGCTGGAACTGGGGTTGCTGGAGGAAGCCAAAGCTGGACCCATCGGGGTCTGAGAACACCAGTGGGGAGCAGGCTGGGGCCTGGTTTTTCCCAGATGTGCTTCTGAGGGTGCAAAGAGGCTGGGCCTGGCCTGAGATGGGCCCCCTGGCAGTGCTCCCCTCATCTTCCTTGGAAACCAAGATGAAGTCATCTGAGCTTCCTCTGTCTTTGCACCCTGTTGTTTCTGAAGAGGCCTGTTTGGTGGCCCCAGAAACTTGGCTGCTGTGTCCCTGGCCACTAGAGCAATAGTGGTTATCTGTGATGGTGATCTGCTCATTCTCTTCTGATTGAAACGCAGGGAACCTTTCAGAATGTCTTTGATCTGTTTTAATCCTGCCAGGCACACCAGAATTTGGTCTTCTTTTTCCAAATTTTCTTGTAAAATCACATCTTATATATTTACAAGATGAGTGTCCATCACCTTAGCACAGTATTTGCACATGGCATCCAGGTCATTCAACTGTCCTTGAAGGAAGGAAATTTGGGCTCCTAATTCTTCTTCCTGGTTTATGCACATACCGGTCACACTTTTGTTAGTTCTTGCCTCAAACTAATTTATAGAAACCCATCTCTCAGCAGAGAGAAAGGGGCTTCCCGGCGGCCATACCACCGCTCCCAGCGCAGAGGTCCAGCACAATTCTTTTTAAGTGAATAAAAATTAAGTATTTTCCATTTGGTTTACAGAGAATTCTAACAATATGTCTCACTTCATAAAATCATACAAAATTATAGACTTTTTTGTCATTATGTATATTTAATTTTTTGGTTATTAGTCAATATTATAGACAATATAACTTTTTAGTAGAAAAGTAGTTATTAAGAAGAAATTAATTTTATTCTTAAAAGCTCACAATTTCTGGTCAACCTGCACCTAAAGTCCTTGAACACTAAACATTTTAAAGCCAGGTTAGTGAAGCACATGTCAGACATGGCTATTCTATTATATAATGGAGTCAATTCTCACTTATCTGTGCTAATACGGGTAGAAAAATAGAATTTTAAGGTGGAAGCTTTAGAAAATTGAAATCTTATTTTTGCCACTATTACTATCTCTTATAAGATGTGCTCATAATAAGCCGCAAAAGCATTTCTGTTCCACCTGCCTGCCCTCTGGTGGACATGCTAATGAGCAGTGAAAGGACTCCAAGAGGGACAGCTGGTGCAAGTGGGAAGCTTATTCACAAATAAGTCGTTTTATGACTATGAGGTGCATGTAGAAATAATTTTGATTAATTACTCATTACTCAGGGAAATCACTCCATAAGAAGAAAATAATGCTATAATATTTGTGAACGTTTTAACCCCTTGCTTCCTGTCTCCTCTATTAGGAAGGTCACTCAGACATCAGGTTTGAGGCAAACATTTTGTTCAGGTGTATGTAAATGATAGGTTCAGCTTCACTTTGTAAAGGACTGTGGTTTTTATATTCAGAGCCTGAAAAGCAGACGGTCATTCTCAAAAGTGTGAACTCTTAGTTATGAGGAAAGAAAAATGCAGGAAAGGGAGAGAGAGACACAGAGAGAGACAGAGACAGACAGAGAGAGAGAGAGAGAGAGAGAGAGAGAGAGATATGAATTTAGCTGGTGTTGAACAGACCTGGATAGCTTTAGAAAATATTTGCAAGTTTTGGCTGTGCTTTCTAAAAGCCAACCAGCAGCAAGATCCTGCAGGCAGCAGCTGTCACCACAGGCAACGAGGAGGGGTTGCGAAGAAGAGGGGCCTCCTCTGCAAACAGAGCAGCAGCTGATACTTAAAAATATACCAGAGTTGAAATTAGCAACAAGTTCCTGTTTTTCTTTTTTGTAAAGTTAACTCAGCTAATAAGACAGACAGGTAAATGAGGATTTAGAAACAATGTGGCATCTCAAGTGGAACTGCAAAACAAGTGAGACCCACAGTCTAAGGACAAGTTTGATTTAAAACCTCATTCCTTTCAGACTCTTGTTTTCTGATGAGAGTTCACCATATTTAACAAAACTGTTCAGGAAGCAAATTCAACTATCTATTAAACACGTGACAGTTTCAAAATGTTCAGGATTCTCTGCCCAGCACTCACATTACTCAGCTGTCAAGGAAAAGGGCTCAGATATATGATGTGAAAATTACATTTTAACGAGGTGTCATGTGTGTTTAAAGTTCTTATTCATCACTACATAGCCACAGCTTTTACTGGAGATACAAATGCACTTAATTAGCATATTATAAGGACAGAAGGTTCACCTTATCTGCATTATTAAACTCCTATGTGCAGGCTTTTTGTTGTTGGTTTAGATTCTACTATCTTTAGCATAGAGAAGAATGGTTGATTTACATAATCCCAAATAGCTTTCAAGAAAATGTAGATTGCATTTAGGAAGCAAAAGTGCATGGACAAGACAGTGGCTATACGTCTTGATCATTCTCTTTTAGTACTTACTCCCTAGTCTGTTTTTACTAAATATCAACCTACAAATTTTTGGATCTGTTAGACATACTAATTTTAGGAAATTTTTGGAATTAAGCTTCTCTACCTGTTCTTATTATCAACTTGAGCCTACTTCCTCCTTCTTCAGGAGGAAATACTGGACATTAGTATATTTAATAAGGAAATTTTAGATTGCTCTATGGATATTTTAGAAACCAACTGGGAGACTCAAAGAAGATATCTCACATTTTAGCCATCTTTGTTCATGAATAATGAATTGAGCGCAAGGTAGTTCAGCAGAAATAGCAGTTAAGAGTCACTCACAGTGGCTAAAGTGAGACAACTGATTCCCTTATGCCACAAATACCAGGATATAACATACTGTTTATGAATTATGAGGACAATGTGAGTATTACTCAACCTGTGAAGTAGCTAAGGATTGCTTTGAGGTTAATAATGTACAATTTACATTTCCATCTGAAGGTAATGCCATATATATATATAGATATAGATATAGATATATAGATATATAATGTTTTAACATGATAGGATATATATAATATATATATATAATGTTTTAACATGACAGGAAATAGACATAGTTGAATCTACATTTGAAGAAAATTTTAGATTTAATAGTTGTAGATCTGATGCTTTGCCAAGAAAAAAATAAGAATATTTTCACATTTCCTTTATGGTCAGCTGTTAATACATATAGGTGCCAACAACAGAATTGCCAGTTCTTTAAATGTTTTTCAATAGAACACAACTATTGTGCCTTTCAGAATACAACACACTTTCCATTTTCACCACACTGAAGAGGTCTCTGCAATTTGTCCGGTGAACGATTTGGGGACTTATTCTTAATATAAACTTCTCTGGCCAGTTGCCCATATTCTCCCACATTGTGAGACTACTGACTTTAATCACTACCAGAAGAAAGTATATTAGGTGTTGATGTATGCAGGTACTACTCTTTTACACCTACTAAACTTCTTTGAGGTTACCGAAGATCACACCAATCTGGGAGAAGAAGGAAAAAAGCTGGGAGTAGGGGAGAGGGACCCAGGGGGCAAGTACATAATGGAACTCCAGGCCACAGATCTTTGCGCAAACACTGCCTGTGACTGCCTGAAGAGCATTCACATGAACTCAACAAATTTAGGATTAATACTCCCATTCTCAGAAAATCTTGAAAAAGCAGGGTTACAACATTTATTTCACTCATTCACTTATAAAATCATTCAACAAATCTTTATAGATTGTCTATAAAAACTGTAGACTAAAATGACAAAGACAATATTAACAAGATTATTTCTATGTGAATCAAGTTTAATCAGCTCTAATATTTTCTTTTCTGGTGCTCAAGAGGATTGAAACCAGGGCCTCATGTGTACTAGGCAAGAGGTAAACCACTTAGTTACATTCCTCACTCCTTAATGTATTTTAGGACTTTTTTGTTAATATATTGTTATGTTAATAGTAAATAGCAGTATCAAAATAAGTTCTGATTGATTTTCACCCTAATTTCTTGCCAAAAAACCACAAGAATGCTGCCAAATCTGCATTTCATGCAACGCATTATAAGCGATTACCAACTAATGTTGAAAAATAATGTTTATTGAGCCCAGTGAGAAATAAATATTAAATTTCCATAGTTTTACCTGGAAAAGGGGTTCTTAAGGCTCTTTTATAACAGAAACATCATTTATAAGGTATAGTGAACATTTTAAATACAAGTTTAAAAGATTTAATTAAAATTAATTTATTTTTATAGATAGTATTTTAATTTCTTTTCATAAATATTGTTGTCAAGGTCTTTTCCCTTGAAAAAGAAAGTAAACATACATGTCATTAACTAAGCAAATTAACAAATGATAAGGACTTTATACAAAGTGACAATTTCCCAGTTTGGAGATGGAAACTATAAAATGACTTCTAAAACCACTTTTAGAATATACCTGAGGAGCTAAGCTTCAGATTGTTCTTCAAAGTTTATAATTCAGACTTTTAAAAAAATGACCTTTGTAAAATAAAAACAAAACAAATTAGAAAATCTGATTTCGTGGTTGAAGAATAGATACAATATTTGGAGCACAAATCCATGGACATAATTTGAGAGCACAAACTAGAAATTACATTCTACCTACAGAATCTTTACCATTAATAACAGCCATTTTTGTGTAAGACATAAGAGCCACCATGCTTTCGGTTCCTAATTTAGAAAATGTGGATAATGATAGTCCTTTCATACCATTGGTGTGCAGCTATTAGGTTAAGTTTGTTACTAATAATCTTCTGAGAAAGAATTTTATTTTTCCATTTCGTAGTTCAGACATCCAAGACTGAGAAGCTGAGAAAACAGCCCACAGTGAAAATAGTGCCAGGGTTGCATTCAAACCCGGGTCCTTCAGACTCTCATATTTACTTCAGAAGTGGATGCTACTTTTGTGGAAGCATTTCCAGAAGATTCTCATATATAAAATAGAAGCATATTTGCCTTTTATCTTGCAGTAACAGATTTCTGATGTACATAATAATTATATATACCAGGGCCAGGAATTTAGCTCAGTGGTGCTGTCATCTGCCTCACAAGCACAAGGTCCTGAGTTTGATCCCCAGTGCCAATAAATAAATAAATATGTATAACAGAAGTAGAACATAGGTAACCCTTCACATAAAAACTTAAAAATTATGATTTAAAAATATATAATCCTGTTATCACAGGAAAAACACTCATCCTTCTACCAACAAATGACAACAAATACATTCTAAGTACTTAGATTGGGTAAATTTTTGACTCTCAAATATTTAAGTTGTGGGTTTATGTACATAGATATATGAGAAAACCTATAATAAAATGGCAATAAGAATTCACTGAAGGCAATTGCTCTGAAAAATGTTACCATAATTTACTACAGAAAAACATCCAGCTAGAACTGTTTGCATGGAATAAGATGAACAGCCTCTATTAATGCTAATTGAAATTCTCATATTCCCACATACCATGCATAAAATTTACTTCTACACTTATTCTTTCCACCTCTTAACCGTAATAAGTCCATGCCAATGTACTAGCTTTTTAATTTCAGCATTCATGCATGCAAATTGATACCTTTTTTGGATGATGATATTGACAAATTTAATACAGGTGAAATCCCACTATTTGCAAAGCAGACAAGGTCCTAATTGTGATTTTTCAAAAAGAGCAAAAACTGAATTTTCTGGTTTAAGAATTCTATTAAAAGCTGAAATTTATTTCTCAATGTTTGCTATTTCAATAATATTGTTAAAATAAACATGAGTACTAATACTTGTGAACAAGATGGCTACAATTTAATTCCCATATACAAAAAAACAAATAAAATAAAATGACTAGTATAGTATTCCTCATATCCACAATGAATAAGGATTCCAATCTCTATATTTGTTATATATATATACATATAATATATACATACATATATAGAAAGGGAGTGTATACACATATATGTATAACAGTATATACATATTCATAAGTGTATTGATTTATGCTAGAAATATCTTTTGGCAAGTCTCTAAACATATGAGTCTATGGTACTATCTTTCTCTTTAAGGACTATCTTTCTCTTTATGGTACTATCTTTCTTTCTGTATCTTAGAGTATAAAATCTAAATTAAGAATTTGGATGAGCTTATTGAGTTAAAACCTCAGTTAAGAGGACCAGTGGAACAGATTAGAAGATGCAGCCCAAATGCTTGGATCAAGAAAATGTGGTTTGTTTTTTTTGTTGTTTTGTTTTGTTTTTGTGGGTTTGTTTGTTTTTTAATTGAGTACTACTCATCCATAAAAAATGATAAATTGGAGACATTTATAGCTAAATGGATGCACATTGAGGCGATACTCTTAAGTGAAATAAATAGGACATACATGTATAAATACCAAATAGTTTCTCTAGTGTGAGAAACTGAAAGTGTAAATAAGGACTGAAAGTTATAATGGATAATGTGAAATAGGAAGGAAAGGGGCAAAGGGGAAGGGGAAGGGGAAGTGGAAGGGATAGAGGAAAGGAAAGAAGGGAATGGAATTACTATAAGAAAATGAAAAAATGGAAACAAAGTCTTTGTAAATAGGGAGGGATGGAGGGGTCGAAAGGAGGGCAGGGGAAGGGGGAAAAATAAGAACCAAGAGAGATTATGTAAAGGTGCAAATTTCCAATGATGAATGTCATTATATTGTATATCTAAAATGTACCAAAGATTAGAATGAATAATTGATAATGCAAAATAGGAAGAAAAGGTCCAAAGGGGTAGGGGAAGTGGGAGGGTTAGGGGAAAGGAAAGAAGGGAAAGGAAAAATTATGAGAAATGGAAAAAAAAGGAAACAAAGTCTTTATAAATAGGGAAGGGTGGAGGGGGTGAAGGGAGGGCAAGCAATGGGGAAAAAATAAGAACCAAGATCCATCATGTACAGGTACAAGTTCCCAATGAGAAATGTAAATGTATTGTATACCTAAAATGTACCAATAAAAGAATTTAAGAGGAAAAAAAAGAATAACACTGTTATGAAATAACAGCTTTCCTAGATGACTAAAATTGACTGATTCCTGCTGAGGTTCTCAACTGCAGTGCACTGAGTGTAAAAACCTTAGCTGTACAACAGCGAACCAGAAGATGCAGTTGGTTTAGGAGATTTTTCTTGGAGGTTTAATAAGAAGTGGCTTTTGATGCCATTGCATATTTAGGCTTTTCTTTCCATAAAAGCCAATTCAAAATATTAACAGCATCGCTGATTACGGAAGCAAGTGTGGTCATTCTGGTTGAAGCCTTCTATAAATTATAGAAAATGGCAACTATTTTGTCATTCTACCTGCAGAAGTGCAGAAAGCCATTCATGCAATCAACAAAGAACTATGAGCCTTAAGTATATACACTGGCACTGGTTAGATAAGTATATAATAAAAATGTATATAAGGGCAAAGTCATTGACTATAAAATCTTACAATCTAGCTCTTGAAAATATGTGTAAATAATGGACTAAGAAAGCAGAACAGTATGCTAGTAAAAGTATGGCAAAAATGCAGAAAATAAAAAATATTAACAGGTGAACTCTAATTGATAAAAATAATTCATTTTTGGAACTATTTTATTACCAAAATTCATAAACGTCTATCTTAATTTTATATTTTATCTTGGACATCATTATTATGGCCTGTTCCAAAATTTTACTTTTTTATTGGTACGTTTTAGATATACAGTATAGTGACATTCATCATTGGAAATTTGTACCTTTATGTAATCTATCTTGGTTCTTATTTTTTTCCCCATTCCTCTGCCCTCCCTTCAACCCCTCCATCCCTCCCTATTTACAAAGACTTTGTTTTCATTTTTTCATTTTCTCATATTAATTCCATTCCCTTTCCTTTCTCCTACCCCTCCCACAAAATTTAACTTTTAAATGAAGATAAGCCCACTCAGTTGTGTAAATAGAAATGCAAAAAAAATTTAAATGCTACTTATGGGACTCTTTAAACAACATTAAAATCAAACATTCTGTTCCAGTAGGGAAATGGACACTTAAAGAATCAAAATTAAAGATTATCGCAAGCATGCTTAAAATTGTTTTGCATTATTGTTTCTTATAAAAATTGAGATATTTTTGTACTTATTAGTTATGAGTATTTTCCTGATGTATCAAGTAGGTTCACTCAGACTTACAAACCCTCAAACTGACAATATCCCCCATAGGGGTGTCATATACAGTGCTCTGTGTGGTGAAGAAATGAAGCACTGTAGCATGATATCATGGTAACCCTTCGACATGTTCCAAGTGGGAAGCACTTTTGAGGGCATTTCCCAATTAATTACAATGAACAGAACTCTCTTTTAGCAGAGGTTTTGTGTTCTTCACTATGCAAAGAACTAACCAGCTTGTAATCACAAACACCCCAAAAAGAAGAAGGACTCAAGGATGGAGTCAAGCTGCACAAGGGTGGAGTCAGTTTCTTATAGTTACATTTTTAGATCTGAAAGTGATTACCTTCGATCTTTCTAAGATGGAAAGACAAGGAATAATCTTTTAAGTACACAGGCTGGAAGAAAGACCACAAAAGAAGTCTAATCCAAATGTATAATAAACTTATTAAAAGCAAACTACATGTATCTCTCTTTAGAAGACTGTTAAAAGTCAATCTTACCTGATCTACTATCCAGGGGTCCAAAATCCAAAGAATATTTCACGACATGATAGTTATTCCATACATAAAGTAAGTTGTCCCTGGGATTGTAATCCACAGCTGCTATGTACTGGTATGAATTGGGGAAAGGTACATCCACCAAACTATCCTTGCTTTGGTCAGTGTTGTAAATGTAGTCAATCTTATTCCCAGTGGCCTCATTGTCATCATCCTCGTACACAGATTTGACCACATACAGAATCCCACAGATCATAAATGCATTGGAAGCTGACCTTTTATCATATGCTGTATCCCATGTCCCTTCAATCCGTAGTGTGTAAGGGTTCAATTGACTAATGACAATTTTCCCATTGTTTTGTTCTGTTGCATAGATTACCCACAGCCCATTTTCATCCACTGCTAGGTCTATGTCTGATTTGCCTCCCCATCGGTAAGGGGAAGTATCATGGTAATTGGCATTCGCTATGATTGCTTCTCCACTCTTGATCCTAGTCCGCAAGTCAAACTTAACTATGTTCCTGGTGCGCTCTTTATTGAAGAACAAAGCTCCATCATACACTACAAATCCTGTGCCATCCACCCTATGAGGGAGCTTGTAGGTAGTCGTTGGCCTTCCGGCAATGAAGTCATCTTTGGATGAGTACTCAGTCAGGGTATCGGTTCGGTAAGGAGTCCAGGGCATATAGTAAATCTTGTCAGAGGCCTGAAGAGGGTCTTTGCACCATGCCCCAGACTGGTGGTCAGACTCAAACAAATGTTCACTCTGGTATACTCCTTTCAGTAGTCCGGGACAAAGAAAAACTGTTGGAAGGGAAAGAATTAGAACAAGAAATATATTAATTTAATATATAGTCTTATTTTTCACCAAACAGGATGCAAATATAACAAGAGGCACCCACCACCACTTATTTTGCTGTATTTCTTTAAGACACAAGGTTTTTGTCCATGTTAATTTTGGCTGTTTTTCCAAATCACTTTGATTTCTTTTCAGAAAACAAGTTTAGCCTTTTTATGAGTAGCTGTACTTTCCTGTGGTTTTTTACTTTTGTAAATATGTATAATACTATTTTGTATTATATATATATAGACACACACACACATACACACACACACACACACACACACACATCCCCATAGGATGTCTATGCATTCTATAGACATAACAAATACAAAAGTTTATAGATAAGATTTTTTGTTAGTTCATTGAAAAATAGATCCTTTTTCAGAAATGAAAATATATTGTTTCCACTCTGACAAAATTATCTTTTTAACAGTTATCCTTAAGAAACAGATGGATTTCTCACAATAATTTTTTAAATAAAGAAAAAAATTCTAGAATACAGGCCACTGAATCTTCTAGTTAAAAAAGCTCTTGAAGCTGCTACAACACACACAGAGCATGCAACCCACACAATTAAAAATGAGTGATGGATGAATACTGGAAGAAAAAAGAGAGGAAGAAAAAGAAAGGAAAGAAGGAATAAGGAAAGAAGAAAAGGTATAAAGTTACAGAAAAGAACCCAAGCTCTAGATTTTAATCAGTTAAAAATGTCCTGTTAAATACAGTAGTATTGGAACTTAAAAACATGTACCTTTTACTGTTATATGAGAAAAGCATTAAAAAACAAGATTACTTGCTATATTTTGCTGCTCATACTTCAGAATGAAAGAGGGCAGTAATCATCTGGCTCACTTGCTTTTTAGTAAGATTCAGTAGCATGTTGTGAGGGTGGCAGTAGTGAAGCTTGGCTGATTCATCTGAAATGAAGGGGCTCTAAAGCAATGTTTCCCAAAGGGTGGTCCTTGAAGTGACTGTTTCAAGTGGTGTAACTAGATGTTTCACAGAAAGAAAAAGAGGAATCTAGAGCCATACTGTTGAAGAAATATCATACTAAATATAATTGTGGCAGAGATTCAAATAGCTTATGTACTTTAGTGAACCTCCAAGGCACCGTTGGGAGGGGTAGCAAATCTCCCAAGCTCATTTGCTCTTGGAATCTTTTCCAAGGAACCTCTTTGGATTGTGGCATTCTGCTGAACCTGCTATGGGAAACACTGCTTTAATATATTTGCGAAGCAAACACGCTGAAAAATCATCATGCAGTCTACTGCTGTGTTTGAAACAATCAGAAGTGTGGGATGGAGAAATTGGGAAATCACAGGAATTTGGACAATGACCCATTTTTTAATGATTAAACTATTACTATTTCAGCATTAGTGATTAGCTTTTTAATAGCAATAATAACCATAGATCCAATGGAAAACAGTGTAAGTTGGAACAGCTAGGTTTTGGAGATTGTAGAAAAAATATATATATTGCTCACATTTCCAAAGTTTTATTTTTGAGGAAATGAAGAGTGTGAGGGAAAAGCTGGCTACTAAAATATTCCACGGAACATACAGAGGACCATTATCAATTTATGATCTGTAATAAAATCAATAAAATATGCAGTTATAAAAACTTTGTAAGGATCTTTTCATGATTGCTTTAACTGAAAAGCATAGTTATGCTTTGGGGCCAAGAATTTAGCTCAGTGGCACCACACCTGCCTTACTGAGTTCAACCCCCAGTACAAAAACAAAAAAGAATAGTTATCCTTTGTTGTCCAAATTTTACATAATTTTGTGCTATAGTTAATAATCAGCCCTTAGTTACTAAACTAATTTAGTAGATTAAAAAATAACTATCTCCCTCTCCTCCCAGTAGTTAAAAATTAATGCACACCCAGAAACAAATCTAAACCAATAACTATTCATCACATTTACTGGATTTCTAACTACTTATTTAAAAATTAAGAGGAATAAAATACAGTGTTGAAAATTTTACAATATTAAACTGTGTTAGGATGAGAAGATCAAACCAGCACTGGTCAGGAAAACATATAAAAGTGAAGTTGAGCAGCAGAAGTAGTAAATAAAATCTCATAAAATAGATAAGAATTAATAACAAAATTATTTTAACTAAATGTTAAACTGTTAAATAACTTAGCCTATAAATAGTATATAATTTATAAAAGGTATTCAATTACCTTTTTGTTCCACTTCTATTGGAGAGAGAGAAGTAAAGAGAGAAAGGAGAAAAGAGAATAGATTAATGGTACGGTATTGGCCAAGCACTTATTATTCACCTCTTCCAAACTGAAAGTAAATAATTTTCTTCACTCATACTTGCTTCATTGAACATTGTTTTTTTAAAAGCCCATTTCTCTAATACAATTATTGCTTTAAAGTAATCGTATTATAAACTTTAAAATTCAGAATAAATATGGTGAAAATCAATCTAAGAATAAACACATCCTTATATAGACATAGGAAATGCAGTATTTATAATAAGAATATCAATATTTCCATTCAAAAAAGATCAGCAATTACATAGACATAAAGCTTTCAAATAGTTTGATTCATTTCACTTATAAATATTATGGTTTTATACCACTATTTAATGTAATAGTCTTGGTTTTCATGGTGCTTTAAGAATTGATCTCTTCAGAAGAAACATGTCCATAATTCATTCCTAGGGCCTAAGATTTCTGTAGCTTGTCAGTCTTATGAGGTACATAGTAACAGGCAAGATGCTTCTCCAATTAATGGACTTAGAGTCCTTATTAAAGAAACTTCTGTCTGACTCACCCATATTTGATATTACTGTGGAAACATACTATCTAAGAGAAATCTGATATCAGAAGGGTCATATAAATAATGAGCCACTGACTCTGGCCTTCTCTGAAATTTTTATCTAAAAATGTTTTTATCTTCCATAAGTAATATGGGATTCTCAAAGATTTTATACATATATATGTATATCTTATTTTAAATTTTATTATTTTTAGAGGACTGATAGATACAAGACAGTGAAAATTCTGAAAAACTGTAACATATTCCTGACAGTCACAAGCAGCACTTTATCTTAAAAACGGTTGTCTCATTAGATACGACTTGCCTATATCTTAATGAGAAAAAAGAAACTAACAAGAAAAAAGCAAAGATATCAGGGAGAATGGCTTCATAATAAAAACTAAAAATTATACCTAATGTAATATGAAGGCAATTTTAGTGGAAGGGATGAACTGATATATTAGGCTTAGTAAATAAAGTGAAAACCAGGAAGTTTAAAAAACGAGAAAGAAATACTATTCTCAGTAATTATATTTGGGTGACATTTTTGTGCTTTGATTTAAACTTTTTTTCTATCCACTGACTTTACTTTGAAATCTCAATCTCACGTTTGAAGAAAAATTGATACATTAAAAATTTTTGCCTGAAAAGATATATTTCACTAATTATAAATCCTATTTTTAACAGTCTTTCCTAGAGCTCTTTTAAAAACTCTATTATTACATTACAATTTATCATCATTTTCAATTACTCTTCATTCAGTGACTTCATGGTTCAGTCTGTCTGACCCCATACAGGCCGCATAAAAGCTTTATTCTAAGAGATGTACTTCACGTATCCACTAAAATACTGACCTGTATTGAAACTGACAAGGAGAAGACCTTACACCTTAAAGAAGGATTTCATCAATAGTTTCAAAAGTTTGAAGTTGAGGCTCATTACAGTGAAGATTGGGGATGGAGATGGGAAATGACAGTAAGTTGTCATTTGTCAATTTCTAGTCTATAAAGGATTTTCAACTACAATATTTTGGTTCCTTGAAATAGCTTCAAATACAAATCCTTTTGAGAATTGAATTTGGATCATTTATATTGTGAAACATGTAGGCTTCCAAAGTTAGAAATATTTCACATAAAATTTGTAGACATTCAAGAAAACAAATATCTTAACTTCTCTGTGAATGACATTTCTCTTTAACAATTACTTAATGCAAAAGACAAGATATGTAACAAAGAATAGTGATCATGTTCCTAATATATTATGCAAATACTGTCTTACCATTTAATGGAAATTTTTGTTTATCAAAGAATTTTGATGTCTATTATTTCAACTGTCATTTGGTAAATTTTACTTTTAATTCTATGGTTCTGATCTAATTTCAAAGACACTGGCATAAACTGTAGCCAGTAAAGCTTGCCTCTTACTTGGTTTCTAAAAATTAAGATTTATTAGGCAGTTCTGCTCTGGAGAAATTTATTATGGCCCTGTTCATGTCATGACTGGCTGAAGCTCATTTATCATTTATTTGCTATTTTCAAGACTGAAGTAAAATAGTCCTATAATTTAAGTTGAAACATGCCCACACAAATCATATTCCTATAATGAAAACTGGCAAGAAAACATAATTTGTTGTTGAAAAGCTTAGTAATGTTTAGAATTAGGCAGTGATTGCTTATGTTCTAACTCTGATTCTAAAAGTTTCTCTTTTCTGAAACAACAAACACATTAGTTAAAAGACACATGAGTGCTACTATATTCTTCACATACACTCAGTGCCTGGTATATAATAAATATACAATGAATAATTCTTGAAGTAAATGCATAATTGAATAACTGAATAGTTTGCTTCTTGATGTTGTAGCATGTTGCACAAAGAAAAAATTGTGAAACAGAACTTGGATGTACTAGGTAAAGTCATATGTGCAATGCATTATCTACCTAATATATATGCATACTTTAATGAATGGAGAAGAAAGTAAAATTTATGAAAAATTTTTATCTCCAACTCATTAAAAGTAAAACTGGAGGGAAACGGAGCAGGAGTAAATTGGATACTCTTGGAAGTTCTATTGGCAATACTTTGTTGCCATACAACAGCCTGAAAAAATCTGAAAACACAGGCCTAGAATATGCTAGTATTTCTTTGCTATAATGAGAAAATAAATAAATAAATTATACAGTGACAAATGTGCTTGGTTCTTCTTCAGGATCTTCTGTTTTCAGCTGGTCCAATATCCTGAATTCTGACAATAGAACTGTCATCATTCATTTCCAAGCCTCTTTGGAACTTGTTTTTATTCTTTTCTCTCCACTTTTAATCCTCAAACTTGTTTTATTATCCATTCAATTTCTATAAATATTTTATATATTTCTTAAAGTGATTTCATTGTTGTCCTTTGTTAAGCTTAGTCTCATGGGCTATATCCTGTGGTTAGAGAAAATGACAAATTCAAATTACAAGTAATTTTTTTTCTATATAGAAGTAAGTAACTGGAAAAAAGACTAATAAAAGTTTCCTTCAATCTTCAACAGATTATGAAATAGATATAATTTACATTCATGTTATTGTGTAAAAAACTGAGACCGAGACGTTATCAGTTCTAACCATGTTTTGAACAATATGCAATACTTCTGAATTGTGTTCTCTAATTAGGAAGGTATGGATCAGAGAGCATACGCACGCATTGCCAAGCTTTTTCAAACTGCATTGCCAATTACAGCGAATTAAATTTGTTGCATACCAAAAATTATTAGCGCCGTAACAAAGAACTATGAAATTGCTTTTAATTCTAATGTCTTTTAAATTTTTGTTTGTTTTAAACTTTCATAGGTCACATTTTCTATCTACAATGCAAATGTCCAAAAAGTACAATGCTATAATCTAATAATGCTTCTTTATTTCATAATATCTCAATTAAAAGATACTTATGAGGGACATAAGATGGTTATAAAAGTATAAATAATTTATAAGCAAATTTTTTTTCATGAAAATGTAATAGTATTTTAAACAATTATATTGTTAGTTAAATTCAGCTTAGATTTTAAAAATACATTTGGATAACCCTGTCATATGGCAGCAGAGCAGTGAGGGAAGGGGCAGAAAAGTAAACTAAGTAAATAAAAAATTAGTTTTGAGATGAAAATTGGCTTGTAGAAAATCCACAAAGTCACCAACAAGTAAATAATCAAAAGTTCACAATACTACTTTACATTTGGAAGCCACACTATACTTTAACTAAATGATTTCATATGAATCAGCTGATTCAATTCTTCAAACAATATTGTCATGTGGTATTTATTATTTTCATCTGAAATGATGTATCAAAAACTCAGAAAGTCAAAGAACTTGACCAAGGCCCACACTGGTGGGTAAGCTGCTCTGATCTGACTTTTTCTGTATGACACACTCACTCTGCCAACATGTAAACTCAGTACAACACATTTTTATTGTTGTACTCTTGTTCTCCCTTTCCTCTCGGCCACCAAATCCATGAGGAAGCATACTTAAGAGACGATACATAAAATACATGGAATCTCCTCAGGAAAGGGCCCTGTATATGTTAAAATATTCATTTCTTGAACACTAGTTTTTTATGTAATACTTGTGATATCTCAATATTGCAGTAGTCTTATGAGGTAGACTTCTCATTATTTTAATTTTCAAATGAGGAAACTGAGGCACAAAGAGCATGGCTGTATGGTTAATAAGTGGTAGAGTCGGGATTCAAATCCAGCTTTCGATTTCACTCAATGATTATCAATAATATACAATTATTGTATATATCTCTAGAGCCCAACATGTAGAAAGAACTCGACCAATATTTGTTCTGTTTCTGGGCAACGAATAAATAGAAGTATGGCATTTTCAAAGAAAGACATTGGCTGACACAATGCTAAATGTTATCATCCCTTGACAATGAAGATTAAAAGCATCACTCAAGAGAAGATACGATAAATCAGGGAAAGAGAAGATAAATCAGGGAAAGATGGGTTCCATGTTAGTTGGCTAAGGGAAATAAAATTTCTCTTAACACTGGAAACATACTTGCTCAACACCTCATGCTCTACAAATTCTTATTGTTATGAAATGATAATACTCTTTCTTCTTCTATTTCATATCTACCAATAAAATATAGAAGCTCTTCAGTACATAGAAACTAGATCTGTGAAGTTCATTATATTTTTTGGTGTACTGCATATCAAAACTTCTGACAGACATCTGTCTCTTTCAGTAAATAAAGTGCTAATCCTTTATTTAATGAGACAGGAGTAATCTCTGCAGCTTCGCTTCTAAATTATGTTTTCCAAGTAAAGCCTATGCACCAGTGAATAAAAGTGTGGCACACAGCACCTTGTATTACAATGCCTGTATGTAACGTGTTTTCAAAGCGAACACCTCCTAATGAATTTCATCCTAGAGTGTGTAGATTGAAAAGTCAATAATTCATAAAATGTTTTAAGTAGCCACATTCTAATTTAAACACTTAAATATGATATCCATAGATGCTGCGGTAATGGAGACAGGATTTTATTTTGTGTTAACATTCCATTCCGATGACAGATCTGTAGAACCTTTCAAACTGTTAATTTAGCTGTTTAGAAGAAAATGGTGCTATTAGTAGACTCCTTTTCGAATCTCTTTCTAGTAGCTCTAGTAAAAATAATAAATTTTCAAAGTTATTATTGGAGACACTTAAAATCAATACTACATTTGCTGTCTCAAGGATGCACCCTTGTTACAATGATTTGTCCCCACTATGTAATAGCCATATGACATTTACATTTGTTACATAAAAATGAAGAGGGAGTGGTTTGGTAGTGTAAAACACTGCCTACATAGGGTGATACCTCAGATCCACTGAACCTATCTGGGGAGTTCCAGATAACAGGCAAGTCCCTCAGGGCCATGAATGCAAAGAAAGGTAATAAAAATTGTAATAGTTAATAGTTACTAAACATGTGCCAACACCATGTGGAACTATCTCATAGGAACTTGTGAATCTGGTGGTCTGAATGTGTTAGAATGAACTGATCTCTCCCTTGGGGAAACTTGGATTCAAACAAGAGGTTCTTTCAAGAAACTTATTCATCAATGATATGCTATTCTTAAGTGCTTTCCAAAACACCCATGTAAAGACTTTAGAAACAGACAAGAATAGAAGTGAATGAGAGAGAGGTGAGGATATACCAGAAGCTAAAGTCAGACAAAGAACAAGAGTTCTACCAAAACCAAACTTCCCATGGAAATGTCATCAGCTGTTTCTAAGACACATTTTTAACTGATTCTTACTAATATGTTCTAGGCATCATGCTCTATATATGCAGCAAATGTTATATTAAAGTTGAATCTGCATCTAATCCAAGAAATTAAATATTTTATATTAATATTTCCAGGGTTTTTGGAGCTAAAATTTTGTTAGGTCACTTATTCTCATTTACTATTTTACAAATTAAAAAAAGAAAGACGATACCAGGCCCAAATCACAATTTACTTTTTAATCCTTAATAGCATTAAAAATAGTCAAGTAATGTGATAATTTTGATTTACTTAACTTTTTGGGGAGAGGGAAGTGGACCAAACTCAAGGTACTGTGAAAACAGAAATTTCTTCCTAAATATATTGTTAAGAAAACCCAAAAGCTATTGAGAAGTCACAAGACTTTACCTCCAATAGAATTTTAGCTAAATAAATTTTTTCTCTTTAGCAGAGCTTTTAAGATCTTATGAATCGGGCCCAGGATTTAGCTCAGTGGTTCTGGCGCCTGCCTCGAAAGCGCAAGGTCCTGAGTTTAATCCCCGGTACCAAAAAAAAAAAAAGATCTTATGAATTAATACTGGAATCACAAGTTTCTATCATCAATTCAGGCAAAGAATGAGGCAATACCCATGAAGAAATTCGGTAAAGAACAAACAAAACAAAAACAATGAAACCCAGCATTTTAACAAATAGCCTAAGAATGCTGAGATGCTACAACATACTCTGATATTTTTGAGAACTCTTCCAAATGCCACAGCCAACTTGGGATTGGAGTCATTAGCCAAGGAACAGAAAATATTTTCTCCTTAGTAATAAGTTGGCTAATAATAAGATAAAAATACAATAAAATTTCAAAAACTGAAACAAAATTAATTTCAGAATTTTTAATGAAAAATGTATGTCAAATATATCCTATGTACATGAAGTGAATCCCATGGAAGGTAGATTTCAGATACTTATTCATTTGTTCCTTTAGCGTTTTTTAAAATTTTGATGTCAATTCATGTATTATAAATTCCAAGTCTTTGCATTACTACAGTACTTTTATAAAATGTTTCTTATTGTTCTTTTAATACTATATTTTCCCTATTCTATACATTAACATATACTTCACGATGGCTTACTTATTGTTACAATAATCTACATTAATGTTTATTTCTTTGCTTGTGCTCATTTTGCCAACCTGGATCAGAATGTCTCGACTTCTGCCTCTGAGTAAAGGTAAAACCTGTTTTTAGTAGATTATGTTTCCATTTCTTTGAGAATGTATTTAACTTATCAAAAGGCACACTGAATAACTGTATACTTTTAACACAGTTTTCTTGGAACAGGGAGTTTTCAATAATGGTCTAGTCTAGGGACTGGCAGACATCTACTGAAATTCTTGGTAGGAAATAATTTAGGCTTTTTGGACTTTGCACAAGCTCTGTCACAGAGTCATCATCTTCTTATTATGATTATTTTAACTCTTAAATGTGAAAGATATACTTAGCTCATGGACCGATAATAAACAACTCATGGTATTTATTCCATGGTCGAGTGTGCTGGTCAAATTTATTTTCACTTGAAATGTCTCATTTACTGTTCCTTTTTTGAGATTTGTTGCTGTCTTTCTATCTAAAAGCACTCAGAGCTTCTTGAAGGCAGAAAACTCTGTATTGTTCACTTTTGTTTTCATCAATTTCTCTCCACAGTCTTGTTACAACTGGTGGCCAAAAGTGGCACAGACATGCTTTCAAAATCATCTGCAAATGTTTGCAAGCATGGCCTTGGTATGGTGTATTCAAAGCTATGAGCAATGAGAAAGAGCAAATCGTACAGATGGTAAAGAGTATCTGTTACTTATGATAAGGAGACATCCTGAAACATTAAATTCTTACATATTACTTACCTCTTTATACTGGAATCTATTACAGCTTTCCCTTTTTACCTATGTAACTATAGACTACAAAATAGTCTACACTCATTTACTAAGATCTTATCATCTCAGAAAAATTTCTTCTCATTGATATGAAGACAAATTATTCTGTCTCATTTGTCATTTAAACTATGTCAAACTACTTGCCAGGTGCTCTATCTCTATTATCTTATTTAATCCTCACAATAACACTGTAGGGATTACTGTCATCATTATGTACATGGGGAGACTGAGTACAACACTCAGAACTAGTAGTTGGTAGAGCTGGTATTTGAACAGTGGAGCCTGCAGTTTCAACCTCTACACTATTTTATATGGCAAAAAAGAAGGTGAAAACAATAATAATAATGAAGACAATGCATACTTATTCAGTGCTTGTTGTTTACTCCATGATCTCAGTTTTAAATATCTTACAAGTATTATTCACTTAATACCATATCACTCTGAAGTAGATAGTATTATAATTCCAGTATTACAAAGGGGTAAAAGAGTAAGTGCTACACCAAAGATACAAGGCCAAACTTCTGACACCAGAGTTCAAATGCTGACCATTATCTTTCACATGCAAACACAGAGTAATCCCATTAATTGAGGGAGGAAATGTTGTTCCCAGTTTCCCCTATTACTCTCTAACTGCCACCAGTGCTTGATCTGCTAAATTACATTCCTCAGGTAGAGAAAATGATTTATTGTCCTTCTCACAATGCAAATGTCTGATTGTGATTTTAACAAACCCTTTAAAGTTTCTATTAATAACTAGCAATAACTTTTCCTTAAAACGTATCGCACTGAATTTTGCTAAAGAATCTCTCGGGGCTGTCATCTATGTTCAGACCTCTTTGCACATAGAGCAGTATCACATTCCAGACTCACAGGGCACATGCTGGTCACCTGTAAATCAGTACTGTCTGATGGGGGTGTAAAACATGCAGGAGGAGAAGCATTAAATATGCCAAAGAAAAAGAGGCTTACATACACCTATTTGCTTCTTTTTTTTCTGACTTGAAAGAAATTTAAAAAAAAATTAATTGTAAGTCATAAAGACGTGGTTTTTAGCATAGAAGACAAAAGTTTCTTTTACTCTTTACTTTCTCTTTACTATTACACAGTTTCAAATTTATTTTTCAGTGACCATCAGAGTCTGTCCATGACAATTTAGTAATGATTTGTTTGACCCAGCCAAACATAGTAAATTGGATAGTGAATAGTTTCTAATTATTTTCCACTCTAACCTTGGAGTGTTCATAGTTTTCATTCTGCAATACTGTAATATCTGACATAGAATTTCAGGCTTCTAAGAACACTGGTATATTTTTCCCTGTTTGTTTTATGAATTTATGTTCTTCACATGACAGATAATTTTGGAATGAATGAATATTCCTTAAAACTTGGTTATAAATTAGGTAGGTCAAATTTAAGAAAGGGAATAACAAACAGACATTCAAATGTATATAATGTGACTCAACACTCAAAGCTGAGAAACTGAATTTAAAAATTAAATTAAAAGAAACAGATATCAACATAACGTGTATTTTCCTTTCTATTCTTTACGGCATTCAGCCAACATCTGCTAGGCAATTCACTAAATGCACTTTTTGTTTGTTTGCTTTTACCAAAATGAGTAAAATTACAGGACAAGTAAGTTTTAGAGAATAAAACAAATGACTACATTATTCTTTGCTCTATTGGACCACTGGTAACATACTTTACAGTCTATTTAAACTAAGTAGTCCTCATTTTTTCCCTTAAAAGCCATCTGCAAAAAGGTCATAAAAACAAATTTACTAGTAAAAGTATTGAGGAAGGAACCACCAACAGTATAACATTATTAGGTTTAATTTTCTCACTTTTTAATGAAATGAACTTCCTTATAGACAAAAACGTGCTTGGTATCTAGTGAGCTGAATATAGTTTCTATTACATTTTTAATTTCAAGTTTATAGGTATATCTGTCAGCATTTTATATTTATTGTATATATTACATAAGGAGATCATTTAAAAAATACAACTTGAAAGAGCAAATTAATTTCAAGTGGGAATTCTGTTTTCCCAGGAACCCTGTGATAACATGCTTGGCTGATCTGTTGAAGAGTAAGCTGTGTATGTCCACCAGTGGTCTGACTTAGTCACTCAGCACCCAGAACAGTGCCTGGAATACAGGAGCTACTCAATAAGGGTTTTAGATTTGTTAAATCAATGCAAGGGTTCTCTATTTTACATGCTCCTGAATAACTAGAACAACTTTATTCATATCAACAAAGACAAAATTAAAAAATATAAAATATATAAGTGGATTTTACCACTACCATGCTAAAGTAATTATTTTTCTGAATATAAAGTTTAGTCAAACTATTTGTTATTTTTGGTCAATACTCTACTAAAAAAGGGAAAAGCAAAAACTACTATGTTCTGTTCCATCATGCTACATTTTTCCATAATGAAAGCATTTGCGGTGTTTTTAAGTACAGTTAAAAGGATGTATAATTGAAATAAGAAGCATTTACAGTAATAACACTATATAGTTATTGCATCTTTATTTTGTATAAGCCCTTAAAATTAACTTATTTATCAAAATACTTTTTAAATTAGGAATTATGTTATCACTCTCAATTATAACTTAAAAGCTGTGTTATAAAATCAACATTTTAGAGATGAAAAAAGTAGTCAGAAGAAATTAAATTGCTTGCTTAAAAATCACAAAAGTCAGCTGTAAATTTAGGAAAGATAGCACATATCCAACACTTACGCTGCTGGATGGTGTTCACAGTCTCCCAAGAGGATAACAGATCAGTTTATATTGAACAATTTTTCTCACCCAGAAAATGAAGTAACATAAGAGTTGGATTGACTATTTTAATGGTTAATGGACTAAAAATATATTCAAATGTATGATATTTTGAATGAAATCCTAAATTATGAATTTGGTATACATAATTTACCATATATAATCAAAACTATGTGACATACAGAAGTGGACATCTACTAACTAAACTATATATATATTTTGAAACACAGAATGGAGATAAGACACAAATTCATAGATTTATCAAATTAATATTTATTGGCCACAATGGCATTTCAGCCCACAAGTCTTTCCTCATCATTCATGTAGATGGATTCATCAGACTACGGTCTTATTTTATTCTCTACTGTATATATGCATTTTAGAGAAGAAGAAAAATTTATGACAAAATGTTAACTTTATAGAAATGAAAAGTTAAAATCAAATGCACATACAAAGGAAGGCAAAACAGTTTACAAAATGGTGGTGTGTTGCAGTGTTTTGACAATAAGTTTGTCTTCTTTAAATCAAACACAGTTGAATCTAACACCGAGACTGATGTCTTAATATTATCTACAAGTTAAGTTTATGCATGTGGAAGAATCAGCAGTCTTTCATGAATCTTCTTGCAGTTTAGTAAACTATATATTTTCTATTTGATTTCTAGGCCATTAAACTCTTGCAGAGTGTTTATTGCACTATACGTATTATTGGTCCTGTCACCAAACACTGCCCTCTCTCTGTTTTATAGCTAATGTAGCATTTCTCCATGACATCAATAGATTAAAACATTCACTATAAAAAAGTGTGTGAAAATGGAACAAACTCATTTTGCTACAAGCAAACTCAATAAATCTGTCCAGTTCACTGATGTTCACTTTCATTTAAAATCGGTACGTATTTATCTTGCAAACTTCAAGAAGGCAGAAAAGAGAGGTTACATTTCTTTTTTTTCTCCCCCTAGCAGCAAAGGTATCTTGTTAATGTGAATAAATGGCAGTTTTAATAGGACCAGATCTACATTTGATATGTATCTAAGAATATTAGAAAAAGGTTAGTGAGGCACATGTTAAAGTCTAAAACATCCTATCTGTTGTTTCTAGAGCCACACAACTCCTTCAATGTAGAAGAAAGCTAGACAGCTAAAGTTAATGACCAAATTTCATCAAGTTAGCTCTACATATTTCTTGTTACCACCAGAAAAACAAGTCACTAGCAAGCCTAGTTTGCTTCCATTTGGACAAACGAAAGAAAACTTAATCCTATTTTTATTATTTATTCTTTTATTTATTTAGCTCATAGGCAGGGCTTTGGGGGGTGACTGGATTTTGAGGGCTTGGAGTTGACTTGCTGCTAGGAGGAGGAGGAAGAGGCTGGTAGGAGGCGGGTCACTGGAGGCAAGCCTGGAAGGACGTGGTATTGTGTTTTTCCCCAGAGCCCCCACCGTCTCTCTTCTCCTCATGGTCCTCTGCCAAGCTGTCCTTCCTTTGGGCCAGCTGACTGTGGACTGAAAACTCTATGGATTGAGCCAAAATAAAGCCTTCCTCCTGTAAGTGGCAAGTGTCAGGTATTTTTTCCCAGTAATGAAGAACGTGGCTAAGACAATGGTGATTCAAGCCTTCTTTCTTTTCTAGTCCTTTACCTCCCAAGGTAGTTGGTTAAAGGATAAAGCTTTATGCAAGAATTCTCCCAGAAATATTCTGACCAATTGGTCAAGAATATAAAAGTTAAAATAGATGCTCAAAAATAATACCAAATCCTCCCCCAAGTTCTATGTGACAGTAATGTTTTCCTTGTTTAAGACGATAAAGTAAAAAGTGTAACTACCACGAAGTGCAAAAAATCTTATTAGAATTTTACTCTGATACATTTGATTTTACTTCTTAACAGCTGTTTGTAAATGAAGATCTTATTTTCATTTTTATATATTATTTTTTTGCACATAAACTTCCTTTTACACACACACACACAAGCACACACACACACAAAGTTAGTTACAAGTTACCCTTTGCCCAACTAACTCTTCTGGAATAAAACAATGATTCTCCTATCTCTGTGCTCTTGCAAACACCACTTGTCATTTAATATTGTCTTTAATAATCTATACATTTATATGAGATTGCATGAAATTCCACTGCTATGAACCTTTCAACATTTTGCCATGTAGCCCACAACTGTTGAGAAAACCTCTTTTTTAAAGTTTTATTGAGATCTTAAATAAGATATCATTTCAATTACTTCAAAGTGTAATTCCTAGCAGAATACCAGAAAAAAGGAGATCCACTGTGGTATAGGTCAACTGTTTCAAAAATGTCAATCTTACTTGACTAACAAGATTACAGTTGCTCTCTAGGAAGACAGATAATATGTTAAGTGTTTAAAAAGATGGCAAAATGATTAATGTTACAAATGTGACTTATAAATGGTTATGTCGTATTTCCAAAATAATATCCATAAATACTATTTGATTGATGATATGCATGTTTTCGGTTCTTCAAACACAATAAATCCAATATTCCTATGTTATATAATGTCCAGTCTGGACCTGTGAAAATGGAGCCTGAGACAAGGACTGTGAAGAAGGCTGTTAATACCAGAAAGAAGTAAGTGTGAGGGAAACAGGAAGAGAGATACAGATGAAAAAGAAAAGCCAAAATATGGGGCATAATTAATGCTGTTGGCTAGGAAGAACAACTCTACTCAGATCTCCCAGAAATGTATAGATTGCACCCCAGATACAACTGAAATGCCGGAAGCTGCAGTGACTATGCACAGGTCCCTACCTGGTGAGTGAGGACCATCTTTACCAATACCAACTCCCTTGCATAGAAGCAGTGCTGGAGTGCTGGCCAAGCATGCTATTGGCTTTAAGGGAGGTTTTAAGGTAGAATGCTAAAGGACAAATAGAAGAATCTGAGGTGAGAACTGGGTAAGTAATATAAGTATGAGTTCCCAAAAAGTAGTTCTTCTCAGGTCTAGCAGAAATCAGAGTTGGGCAAGGAACATGTGTGTAGTATGTGTGTGTGCACATGTGCTCATGTGTGCACTTGCACAGGAACAAAATAGTAGATGAGCCTCATTCTTTAACTCCTACTTTCTTGGTATACTGAGTTTCATCTTTATTTAGCAGTAACTTCAGTTTGGGGGTAGGTACTGTTAGTCTTGTGCCTTTGTTTAGCATAGCAGATTTTCTTTACTCATTTCTAACACTTTTTTTCTACAATATTACTAGCTTATTTTTATAACAGCCTTTCCAGTTATATGCAGCTGAGTGTGAAAAGTTCAAAGAACTGTAGCTGGAGATCTCAAATTTACACATTCCACAGATCTCCTGCCACAGGCATAGAGAGGAGACAAACAGAACTTCTTGGAGCTGATCTTGTCTATTCACTTGTCAGTCCTGGGAATGGAGAAAGAGAAAAGACAAACCACCCGAGTCATCTATCCTAAGTTCACAGAGAGCTAAAACATGACTGATGACTAGGGCTTTGGCAGAAGTCATAAATAATTCTTTTCTACTTGCTCATTTCATATGATAACATTTATTTGAATTTAGACCTTGGATAGCCTTTCCTATTTTGATAAGAAAAAAATGTGTTTAGATAGACCTTTATTGTAAAACATCATTTAATAAAATATTTCTTATGTAAAAACCATTGCTCATTTTATTGGACTTTTATTTCTTGGCTTTTAAAAACATAGCACAGAACAGTGCTTTGAGAAGTCACTGTCAGTTCATTTTAGTGTAAAGGAGCCCCGAATACTTGAGTAAGAGATGCAGACATTCCTCATGTAACCACCGAGTTCCGATCCTGCATCTTGGTCGTTAAGTGAATTGGACATTAAAGGAGAAACTGTATACAGCATGTACATTAAAATATTCAGAACAGAGAGGCTCAAAACCAGCTTTGACTTGATGTCTTTGCTTTTATTTGCCTAACTCTTACATCCAGTATTGTAATGTACAACAGAACAAAAAACTACAGTACTATACAGTACAACTAGCAAAAGTTACAGTATTGTATAAACAAGGCGTACTGAACAAAAAAGACATTGAGGCTCTATAAACAAAGTGTACAGAACTGTACAAAAGAAAAAAAAAGACAGCTCGTAAGTCCAAACAGGTAGGTCTTTAAATGAGGAATGTCTACATAACAGTGACAGGGAGTGCTTTGAACTGCAACCTATATAGTTTTACTTTTATATCATCAGAGTCTTTTGTAACTTTTAGGATTTTGAGATAACATAATTTAAACCTAAATTCAGATCAAAGTCAATTAATCTAACTCACTAAATTAGCAAGGAAGTTGAAATATTTATAGGCAATTTAAAGGCAACAGAATGTATGCTTTTGTCAACACTGGATACACAAGAAATACCTGCTGATTGACTGACTTGATGAATTAATAAGAACTAATTTCTAGTAGGAAAAACATTGGAAAAATGGGTACATTCATTGATTGTCACAGAAGCATAACAGGGTTTGCAATGCTTTTTCACTGGAGGAAAGGAGCGCAGAGATCATTAACTACTGGTATAATTGATACAGAAATGCAGTATGTTTACTAAAGTCAGTCATCTGCAGACTCAAGCTAGTGATACAGTAGTAATATGCCTTCATATTTACATATGTTAATGATCATTACAAGTCATCATTACAGTGTATGTATCAGCATCTGTGGTATCACTTATCATTTTCCAGGTGGCTGAGTGTTTCGTAAATTAGTTATCTAGATTTAACTGACAGGCAATCTGAAAAGCCTATTGTGATGGCTAATCTGTGTTGTCAACTAGACTGGCCAGAGAACTACCTAGGGCATCAGGAAAGCACACTTCTGGCTGTTGGGACAGTATCTGGTCCCTAGCCCCTTCACTCTGGCTCTTCCTCTCTCAGTTTGCAGTCACCATGAGGCCACCATGGGGTGCCTGCTGTGAAGCCCATCAACCATGGACTGAAAAGTCTGAAACCATGTGCCTGAAATAAACTTCTTCTGCACTAGGTGTCGGGTGTCAGGTATTCTGTCCCAGCAATAGGAAATCTCACTAGTATGCATTTGGCAATTTTTGTCGAAAAGAAAAAATGTTTAAATTTAAAACAATACTTTTCAATGCTGAAATATAAGCGTAGACAGAAAGAGCTCCATTGAGACAAAAAGAACCAAAATTACAGTGATGTATAAGGCATCACATAGAAGGCAGTCATCTCTTGAATTAAAGTAAAAAAGTTCACATAGTGGTGCCAACTATGTAATTGTATAGACCACAAGTAAAAACTTCTGGGACTGGGATACATCATAGTGAGTTAAGCACTTTAATTTTTTAAATTGGATCCAATTGAATAATTACTATGCACTTGGCATTATGCCAGAGATTTCACAAGCAAATTCTTATTTATTCATCATATAAGTATCTTCACACTATAGAGGAGGGACCCAAGGTTCAGTGAAATGGATAATTTAAGGACACATAGCTAACAATCGATCTGCTTAAGATTGAAACTAATATTTGTAAGACTCCAAATCCTGTTTTCTAAGCCAAATGCTATAATTTTGTTCATGTATATTGCAGAGAATAGAGAGAAATACAAATGTAAAGTATAACTTTCATTACAATGATTCCTAAACTCTCAGAAACATTCTTCCCTAATAGTGTTCAACTGACTTTACTGAACCATGGGAATCTACTGGGTTTACAATTATACTATCACAGCAAAATGCTGATGCATATGTTCTAGGGAAGGGCTACTGGTTCTTAGAATCTCCCTGTCACCTGAATCTGAACTTTGGCAATAGACAGAAAGTAGTACCAGCTATCTGTCATTCATATTCTTTAAGTGCTAGAACCTCGCTTTGTAAACTGAGTATCATATATAACTAAGTGCAGTGAAATACATTCTCCTACTAAAATAACAGATTAATACTATTTAGTCTCAATGTTTGTGGATGTTGATAGTTATGTTAAAATAAGTGTTTTATGAAAAATTAAATCCCTGATAAAAGAAGTTTTGTTCCAAAATTATGTTTCTAATTAGGTCATAAATATTTTATGATTGCTATGCCCCCATGCACCATGTCTACCTGTTGGCAAGTTTCACCGACTAATCCAAGAAAAAATACAGAACTCACAATATATCATAAGTCCTTCAGAGATGTGCTGTCAACATTTGATCAATGTGCAAAATTTATATACAACTGAGAAATATAATGTCTAGTGGATGAAATATTAAAGTTTTTGTGACTGGAAGTTTGTGATAGGTAGCATATGAGAAACAACTTACACAAAGTCCCACCAATGCCAAAACAAAAGCAAAAACGATAAACAAAAAACAGAAATCAATAATTTTATTTGAAATATATGAACTTTACTTGACAAGCAAAATAGATTAATAAAACTAGCAGATCATTACTTTGAGAAGGCAACACTGAGGGAATATACAGTGCTATATTAGTGAAGGAAATTTACTCAAGAGAACTACCCAGATTCAGGGATTTCGATGTGTTTTAAATATATACACTTTTAAATACAGGCCTGTATACACACTTAGCACCACTGATCTATGCGTTAAGCATAATCTGTAATGCCCTTCCTCAGAATAATTCATTCAATATTTTATTTAAAACTTCAGGAAATCACACATTTTTACAGTGCTGTGAGCAGAAAAATCACCACCCAGGTCGAAGGCCATGTCTATAGCAGGCAGGTACATGGATCCCTAATGTTAATGGTTTCCAAGACAGGTAAAGGACACAGTGATGTGTGGCCACAGGAGGCCAGCACATCCTTGTATGCAAGTTTAAAAATAGCTTAAAATTCAAGATCGATGGTCATTCCTCAAGACTGATCCATTGAGTGTTCTTTCTGTAAATGTCCTCTACTGTCTCTAAAAGCATAACATCGGAACTCATCTTTATTGTACAAATATAGACAGAATGTCACAAGGCTGTGATACCAAAGCCTGAGATGAATCTACCACTGACTTCAGAACTGGGGAGGGGAAGAGTGCTGAGAACTGAACCCAGGGGCTCATGCATGCTAAATCTCTAGCCCCCTACCTACACTTAATGCCATGTTTAGATATTTGGATAACATGAAAAATTTGCCACATTTTGAACATCCAAAAATTAACTTCTAGTTTTAGGAATGAGTAAATTTTCATGGTAAAATATTTCGAAGCTTTGGCCATAGCAGAAACAACTTGACTGTAATAAAACCATGTGCTTCCTTAAATAATTGTTAGCTAGGAGATGACCTGTTCTACCATGTCAAAGGTCACCTGGAGACAGAAGGCACTCCAGATGTATTTTTCTAGTGAAATTTTATACTAACATCCTGGGAAATTCTCTGCACCAAAATATTAGCTCCCCTGAATACACCAACCAGAAATTTGACTGCATTCATTTAAAAAGTTTACAGTAACAACTCCTGGCAGAATTCAGACTAATACTTTAAAAATAATTTATGTATCAAATACAGTGGATTTTCCATTATTGAACAGGGAATACAGGGCTGGGGATGCACTGAGCAAGGTCCTGAGTTTGATCCCCAGTACCAAAAAAAAAAAAAAAAAGAACCTAATTGTAGTAGTTGAGAGAACACCTTTGTGTCATATTTTCAAATGAGTCAATCCTGGTTCTGTCTCTGATTAGCCTGGTAACCCTGGGTGAATTACATATACTCTTTGTTGGCTTCAGTTCTCTTCTAGTTAAAAAGGTGTTAATAAAATTTTATGTGTCTTTGGCTTATTCTGAAGTTGAGAGGCTAGCACAGAGAAAAATGCTTGGTAACTATCAGATATAGTTACTATTCACAAAATGTCTAGTAAGGTAGTATTAAAATACCACATTATATATAAATTGAGCTAAAAGGAAATAGAATAAAATGGAAAATTTTAAGAAGAAATGCATTGTGCTGTAAATGGTCATTAGAGTGTACTAACATGAGGGATAGAATTAATTAGGAAATATTCCGTGTGTAAGTTAGAGTTTAAAGTTTAAGAATTGGCGTGAATGGAATATTTTTCAATTTTGAATCATTTTAATTTTTAATTTAAAAAGCCAAAAGATAACATGTACTTCTTTTATTTTTTTATATTACCATTTTTAAAATATCATCCACCTAAGGAATTCTATATTTTCCACTTGAAAATCCTGAATTAAGATGAAGACCTTAAGATTGTATGAGTAACTGATTAAAAAAATATTAATAAAAACATTTTGGGCTGGGGATTTAGCTCAGTGGTTCCACCGCCTGCCTCGCAAGCGGAAGGACCTGAGTTCGATCCCCAGTACCAAAAAAAAAAAAAAAATTTTAAACTTTCTTAAAATTTCTAAGAAAGAACAATCAAAGCTTTCTTGATTACTAATACAGAAAAAAATGGAAACTAATTTTTAAAGGGATTTGAAAGGTGAGATTTATGACTTTAACACAGTACTTTATTTAAAATTAGATAATTTATAATGGCTCTAAATCCCTCTACATCCCAAATGACACTTATTTTTGGCACCAGTGGCCAATTTCTCCCAGTAACAGTGTAAATTCCCATGATATTTTTTCCTGAATAAACATAAAAATGCCAGCAATACTAAACAAAAAAGGAAATGTCAGTTATGGAAACAAGCCAATAAAGCTCTATCAAATGACTCATGAAATTTGAATTTTGGAAGGGAAATCTGAAATTTGGATGAAAGGAATGTAACATTCTGAAGAAAATGTAGTTAAATTACACATTACACCCACAAGTGGGGAATAAACAAGATCAGAAGAGAGTGACCCAAACTGAATTTAGTAAGTTAGCCCTCCATTGGGCCTGCCACTGGGACTATTTTCTGTGGCAGGTATGAGTCTTTCATCTGGAAATCAGTAGGGAGGACAATCCCACATGTCATGGAGTGTGTGTTGAGATACCTATGATAATATGGTAACAGAAGCACAGGAAATCTGGGGTCTCCATTTATTTTCCTTAATTCCTCACTGGCTTAAAAAAACTCAGTATAGTTATAAATGCTGAAAAATATTTTTAAGATATTTGATTTCACCAATAAAAATGATCACGGGCTTCAACACAGTTAAACAAACACAGCCTTATGAAAATCAAAGTTAAATAAACACTTGAAATCAGTTAAAAATAATATTAATTAACTAGGCAATTAAAAGGAAATAAAGTACTATTTTTTTTCAATCAACACTCTTACTGTATTGTACCTTTCCTTGGAAGTAAAAGAATTCAAAAAGGGACTCTTTCTATGGAAATGTTTACTTACTGTTAAATGGGGAAACAGATACATTTTTTCATTCAATCTTGGATCTGCAATGATATCAAATAACAAAGCCTAGGCAAGCACTACCTTCTTTAGCAATTACGTTTTATGTTCCCATTAAAATCCTTTAGCAAGTAGCATTTTTTTTGGAAGTATGGTTAATTAGAATTTGAAGACTGTTACACATTAGGCCCTTTAAAGAGTACAGGTGTTACACCCCCCAAAAAAGTCTCCTTTGTAGCTATTTTAAGCATCATTCCAAGCCTGCAGTGACAACTGACCACGCCCTCAGGTACTTTTGGCTTCTAAATAAACTTTTTTTAAAATGTAGTAAGAGAAAATGGCTAAAATAATATCAAAGCAAATAGCAGAAGAAACAAATCATAAAGGAGCACCCTATCATGTACAGGAGGGAGGGAAGCTGGATTCTCTGATTACAGCGTTTGATCTTTCTTCAGCATCCATTTTCTCTTTCATCTGTCTCTCTGAGTCCCTCCCAGTAAGACTGTCCTAATTTACTGGCCCCAACAAGAGAAATAACAGACCTGATGTTTATTTTTTATGAATTAATTTACTTTTCCTAAAATCTTGTTCTATCATCTGATACTCCTTATTTTAACTGCAAATTCATATATTTATTTTCAGATGTTAAATAAAAACATATATTATGACGTGTTTTATTGAAAAATGCCTCCTACAACATTTTTATGTAGGACTAATTAAATATTAACTAATTCTCCAGCATAACTATTATACCACTCAAGCTTAGCAATTGAAAAGAATTTTTTTAATTCAACAATTTACAGTTCTCAGAAGCACCTTCACACCAGGCTTATGAATGGTTCACAAGTTTTAGTTGAGACTAACATAATGAAAAAAGTGATATCCAAGATTTGTTCAACATTTTTGTGGGTAATATTCCAAGTGTTTAAATTTATTTAATTCCTACAACAGTTTTATAAGGTAAATTGTATAATTAGTCCCATATTATTGATGAGTAAACTGTCTCCCCAAAGAATGAGTAAATTATTCAAGGCTCTAAATTTAAATGATAGAACTATTTCACAAATAAAATCATAAAATACAAAGAAGAGTCACGAAAACAAAATGCCGCTAGTCAAGAGGGGAAATGTACATTTAAAATCATGTTAGTTATGCTGATATTTAAAATATTTTTTAAAAAAACCCAATGATACAAGAAAAATTCTAGAATGAAGGGATATTCTAGAGTACCTAAAAATGACAATAAAATCAGTCACAAATTATTTCAAATGAATATCATTTTTATAGCCAGAAAATCAGAAAAATGCAGGACTGAAGATTTAACTGCACTCTACAAATTTTGACAAAGTTGATCTTGATATGTCTAAATGGACAGAATATAGAAATAAAAGCAGTACTCAAGATTCACTGAAAATATAATTTTATATTATAATTTGTTTCCAATGACGTAGGCATAGTAGATTACTAGAAAAAGAGATTACTAGGTCATTTAATGTTGACCAGTGACTTCTAGTGGTTTTCCACAAACCTGGTCACTTTGATATTAATTATTCAGTTGGAGAATTAAAGGTAAAAAAATCAAAGTAAAAGCTGCTATTCATAGGAATCTAGGAACTCCAATAAAATAAAGTGAAAATGAATATCTGAAAAAATTCTTTAAATGCCAACCATGAATAAAGGGCTAATACTGATAAAATATACGTGCAAATTATAAAGTTATGAAATAATCTTAAAATGGTGTTTTATTCATCTCCCCAAATTGTATAGCTATCGATGGAATTTGAAAACTCATGAGGACTGAATACAGTTGACTGAAATACAAAGGGAACAGGCCCTCTGATGGCTTTGTTAAAAGTGTGAAAGGGGAGAGTGGCCTAGAAAGACAGGAAAGGTGCTGTCTTCAGTCTGAGCAGCGTATTTTGAGACCAAGGCCATTGGGGTGGACTAGTCTGCAAGTTTGAGACTAGAAAAGGACTGTGATCTAGAAACTGTGAGAAAAGAAAACAGAAGTATATTTAGCAGGAAGGAATTTAGCCGGAAGGGCCTCGCCTTCTTATCATCCATTACATACTCTGACCTCCCCTTAGCAAATCGTGGTCAGTCTTGTTACTGGCCAGGCTCCAGAGCAATTTTAACACACAGTCACTAAGCCAGTGGATTTATCCTTCATTCTAATTCTCTACTTCCACCATTCTGTTTCATGACTTTTTTTTTTCTTTCATTTTTTATCCCTAACCCTCAGGTCCAGATGTAAAATGTGCTCCTAGGACAGTAGCATCTTTTAACATACCTCAGATGCTAACAATACAAGGTACTCCCTCTTCTCATATGCTCAAATCTATGTGATCTAAAAATATAAAGAGTATGCTTTCTAAACTACTATGCAGCTATCCTCTTTCTTTAATTATTTTCCTCCATGGTTAATGTGCTAGTGGAAGTGAAGCAGAAGCAGGGTAGTGAGATGTATTATTTTGTGCCTTACAAACTTGACCATGGAAACCCCATCATATGTATCACATGGCCAACATTCCCACAGAAAACAAATTCAGATATGCTCCTTTACATAATTTTATACAGCTAATCTTTTCTTTAAATTCCTTTCTTGGTTTTTGTGTCATTAGGTTCTTTGCTAGATTCTGCAGGGACTTTCAATTTTGACACACTGTCCCCATTTACATATTCAGTATGTCTTTCTACACCAGTTAGCTAAAATTTCCAAATTTTTGTTTTCAATCTTTTCCTGTTTAGTTATTTTCAGACTTTCCTAACATTCTAAACATTTCAATTGTATCGCTATACAAATGATATTCGCGTATTTAGTTGCCGTATTTTCTTAATGACTCTGAAAGGAACCAAACCTGTCTCTTCATACTATTTGTAGGATCTTGGGTTTATGTAGTATTTTCTTAGTGCATTTTGAGAATTAAGTTAGGTTTGCAGGCAAATGCTTCAAACACTTATTAGCTCACATTATTCTTTTTTAACCCAAGTTATTTCCTAATTCTCACGCTATTATCACTGTTGAATGCTATCTATTTCAAAAGCACCTCAAAGTTAATATTTAAGATTTATTTCTATCTCTACAGGATTTAACTCCACAGATCAAAATTTCCTGTGATAAAATAACGGAATCAGAAATACACAATCACTATGACTCAAAATTCAGTTATAGACTATGACTACACTCAAGAATTTGCTACTTTCAAATTTTTTTCTTCACCTCACATCAGTATTATTTCTACCTGTCACCACCACTGACACAGTAGCTAATCTGAATCTGCTTGGATTCCTGACTAAGGCATTTGGCTGGTAACTCATTTACCTGTTGACTCTTCCTGAATCCCAGGTGTGCTGAATATGGCTGCCATCCTATTCTCTACAACTCTGTGCTGATATGTTTGTCTTCTTTTAAACTGATGGATAAGGGAGGCTTTGTCTTCCATCACAACTCATGAATTTATTTGCTACTATTCTATAGGGTAAAACCTACTCAGGTCACTTACTTATATTACATTTCTTTTTTCATATATCCATTTCGTAGTACTTATAGCAACATGTGTAGTATTAAAGTTTATAATGCAATTATTTTAATTTCCAGAAGACTATGAACATTTGGATTAGACAATATATATCTAAGAGTTATGATCAAAAATTATGATGAATGTTTAAATTTTAAAGAATTATTTACAGAAAAAGACACTGCCATTAATTCTCTCAAAGTAATTACTCTTGTTTTGAGCACAACTGGCATATCATTCTTGGCACTGACTGAAGCAGTCTGGACTTTGAGTGTCTTTGTGATGTCGTAGGTGCTTTCATGTTCTGAACTGAGTCAGAACATTTACCCTTCTTGGGAATATTGACTTTGAAGAAGAGCCAGAAGTCATCCAGTACCAGAAACAGTGAATAAGGTAGATAAGGACATATCATAATGTTTATACAAGCCTGCTTTTTATTTGACTGATATACTGTCTCATCCTTAACCCTATGTAATTTTTTATCACATGTCATAAAGACATTTACCAAAGACATTTCCAGAACTGCATCAGAAAGTGGCAAGAATGACGAGATAATTGTGTTTGAAGTGAGGGGGTATATTTTGAAGGGGAGAATGCTATACATCTTTTACTATAATAATTACACATACCTTTGTTTTTGATTAGCCCTTATATATCCTCCTCACTCTGCACAGTGTTTAGAAAATAAACATGTTTGTGAAAGTTTACTTGTCATATTTTCATGGAATGCCTGATATGCAACCTCTTTCTCCCTATTCGAATCACTCTTTCTTTGAGTAATAGCTGTCTCTGTTGAACTCCTACTTTATTCAACTCTCATCATATTGCACACAAGCACACATACACACATACTTCCTCTATATATACACATATATATGCATATTTTTTCAATATGTTGTCAGCAAAGGGCACATGTCTTTGGAAATCTCATATATCTATATGAAGATATATATGGATATAGAGTATCCATACAGATATATGGATACTTGTATATTCTTGTTTTATGATCAAAGATCTGAATTTTCCTACTAGACTGTAACTAGTTTTATACATAGTTAATCCACAGTATTTTCTTTCAAGTTGAGCAATTTTCAAGTAGTATCTGAATGAAGGAAACACCATAATTTCTTCCAAACTTCAATATATGCAAAATTATTTCTATATAAAAGCCTTTCTAGATGTTATCATTATGTATTTAGGAAACACTGAGCATATGATTAAAGACATATGATCAAAAATGACTGACATATATTGTTAGAAATAACAAAATAGGTCTGTTTACCCCAATAAATTTTCCATTTTACATTCTAATAAGAGTAATTTTAAAAACTCTGCTTTAAACACTTCAACAGACACAGTCTGTAATCTAAGACTTGTGTCCTTTATAACCTCAGTTTCTGTTTTGATTCCTGCTGTATTCAGGGCCTAGCACAAAGTAGCAATTAATAAATAATTATTGAAAAATGTTCAGAAAAGTTAAATATTAAAATTGTTGAGAAATATCTCTATTTAAGTTTTGCACACTTACTTGAGATTCAATTTTCTCCTCCTCTCAGCTTTTCAATCATTTAAGAATATTTGTTACATCATCGCAGAATGCTCTCTTAAACTTACGGAGAATACTTCTTTTCTCCTACACATTAGTTTTCCTTCTGTAAATCTGAAAGAATCTTTTCCAGCTGTCTAGCTGCATCCCAAGGATGTTGCAAACATTGTCAAGTTCAGATTTCAAAGTGCCCAAGATTTCTTTGGATGATAGATGTTACCATGTGTTATTACTATTTCTGATAGGATTACATTTTGAATGGGAAAGCATAAATGAAAGTCCCTAGAGGGAGAAGCACACTAATGGTTTAAGTGAGATGCTAAAACCTCAAGATAAACTAATTTAAGGCAAAGCTCTAGAGTTAAAAAGAAAGTAATTTTAACTGGATTGAATACCACCCATTGAGTAAGAATAGCCTTCCATTTACATAAAACATAATTTTGAAGTGGATTTTCTGGAAGTCTATGTAATACATCATTATCTCAGTTCATAAGCAGGGGCTGGAATCAAAAGCTGCAATACATCATGACTGAATGAAGAATCCCACACCAAGATGATTCTGCCATATTCATCACATACATTTCTTAAAATAAATTCATAAAAATTAAAAATTTTGTAAAAACTTATTTCATATGTAATTAATAAGCTATAAGAAAGAAGTATTGTAGTTCTGTATTTGAAAATGTCACAACACCTAGAATGGATGTGACCTCTTTTCTACTCCACAAGGTTACTTTGGGCCTTAGTTCTTTACCCAATGCCTAGCATAAAATCCTATCTAGAGCTCAATAAATGTTTTTGAATGAATCAATGAAGTTTATACCTACCAATAATGTGCAATCTCATATAGAAAGCCCAGTGAGAAAACTAAGTTATATTCTCCTGTATGACTCAATTGCTAATAATGAAGACTCTAGAAGAGCATTTTCCAATTCTAAATATTATGAGGGATGATGATGTGCTGTCATCTAATGATCTTTCTGGGTTTCGGGTGGCAAAAGTGTTTTTGTGGTAGCTGTAGTTTGGATCTTAAATGTCACCCAAAGACCCATCACTCCTGGGATGGTGTTTTGGGAAGTGGAGGAAACACTGAGGCTGGATGAAGCCGGAGGTCTCAGGTCATGAGAGACAGTCCCTCAAAGGGGATGCTAGGACCCCCATTCTGCGCTGCCCCCTACCCTCACTGCATCCCAGCCACGAGCAGTTTTTCTCTGGCAGAGTCTGTTCTCATTGTATGCTGCTTCTTCCCAGGCCTAAAAGCAATGGGCCAAGCAAACAGACTGGATCCTCTGAAATGGAGCCAAAATAAAACTTTTCTCTTTCTAGGTTTGTTATTTCATGCATTTGTTTTAGCAACAAAAAACTCACACAAGAAAATTGACATGACTATACCTGATGGTATTGCAAAGCCTTTGAAATTGGTTTATGGGAGAAATCTAGACAAGTTTGGAGCAGTGGGTTAGAGAAAGCCTAGAATGCTTTTAGCAGAGCTTAGTGGCAATTCTGGTGGGGGCTGAGAAGAACAGAAAACTTATGTGAAGGTGAACAGTAAAAGTGATGCTGGAGGTTTCAGGTAGAAATAAGGGTTCTATAAACTGGACTGAAGGCCACTGTGTTACACGTCGCCAAGACTCTGGCTATATTTTGTGGATGGCCTGAGACACTGTGCGAGGCTGGCTATAAAGGTGATGGGCTAATTTGGTTGAATTTCATGGCATCAAAGCACTCACGTAAAGGCAAGGATATCACTGGCTACATTTAATGAAACTTACAATGAGATGCAAGAGCAAACAAGAACAGAGTGGAGAGATCCAAAAAATTGACAATTTCATCAGGAAAGGAGAGTGTTTAAAGGTGATGCCAAAGAGGATGTGGTGACAAGGGTATGATGATTACCTATAAAAATAAGCCAAATTCATTCCATCAAGATAGTAAAATACCATGGGACATCTCAGGAGCATTCAAGACCACAACAATCACAGACAGAGATATGGAAATGCAAATTGTTTTAAAAGATTTTGCAGGACAGTCTTTTCAGCAGAAAGGCATGGTGTGCTTAGCCCTACATCCAGGACTACTTAGGGAATCCTTCCCCATATTCAGCCAGCAAGGCACTCAGAGGCTGCTCTGTATTGAAGGTTCAAGTCTGCCCAGGGATTGCACACATGGTAGCAAAACTTGGCATTGCCCACATGATGCTGGTTTTGTAACTTGCAGAATGAAAGGACTGTGGAGTTGTGGGGACTTTCAAAGAGATTTCAAAGGAAAGCCTGAGACGCCAGGCAGTGTTTCAGGGTCAAATTTCCTGAAAGCATCCCCTGACAAGGCAGCATGTGGAACTGGGTGTTAAGCCAAAGCAACAGTGGAGAATCCAGGAAAGAAAAAGTGCCATGAGTGTGAAATCCCTGCCAGGGAAGCTGTAGGAAGCATGCAAAGCCAGCCTGAGAGAGTGGCCATGTGTACTACAGAAAAAAAAAAAGCTGTAGGGAGCCCGTGGGAGCCCACAACTTCTACAGTATGCTCTATCCAGGAAAAACAGCAATAGGATTTAATGTTGCCTTGCTGGGGGTTTCAGTCTTGTTTTGGTCTAATCCATTCTATTTCCCTATTTCTCCTCTGTAGAATGGGAATGTATACCCAAACCTACTTCATCACTGTATTTTGGAAGTATGCAACTTTCTCTTTAGTTTTCACAGGGGGTCAGAGCTGAGTTTCACAGCAGACATTGAACTTGGACTTCTGAACAATGCTAATTAGTTAAAACATCGAGGAATCTTGGAGATGGACTGCATTTCCAATTCTGAGTTGGACCTGAATCTCTGGAATCCCCAAGTGAAATTTTCTACTCTGGATCTTAAGAGTCCCACATATCCATGTGGTGCTTTTGAGAGGTGGCAGAGACTTAAAGAGGTGGGACTTACGGAGTGGTGTTAAGGTTACCGGGGACACGCTGGTAAAGGGGGTTATGGGACCCCTGTTTCTTTCTCTAGCTTTTTCAGTCCCTGGCTCACATGAGGTAAACACTTTTGCACCACGTGTCCTTGCCATGATATGCTCCCTCACCACAACTGCAAAAGTAAGAGGGTTAAATGTCAAAGCCTGGGACCTCTAAAACTTTGAGCTTAAATAAACTTTCTCTCTTACAAGTTGATTATCTCAGGTACATGTAGTAATATGTAACAATGACTAACACAATGGTTAAGTGGTAAATATGATAGGCTAAACATCAGAGTAATAAGTGAAGTACCATGCTAACAGTGGAAGCCCACTAAAAAAGAATTGGTGGGTTAGATTCCAACCTGCCCTATTAACCTCAACCTTTGCAGATTTGCCCACAGAGGGAACTCGCTCAAGTTCAAAGAGACAGCAGTGCCCTTAATCCAAATATAATTATTGGGCCATTTTTTGGAGAATTCAGAAGAGACATTAAGGTGATAGTTTTCTTGGAAATAACTCATACCTCTTGTAAGGGTACCTCTGATATTTTAACGAATGTTTTTCTTTCAACTTATTTTTAATAGTGACAAAATAACATCAAATATGTTTGATTCAGACATTGAGGCATACTTTAGCCCACTTCATCATGAATATTACTTCTTCCTTGACATCATCAATAATTTTCCTATTAGAATACCATTGCCTTACAATGTGGTGCATGATTTTTTTTTATTTTACCCATCTAATATGACAACAATTCTTTACTGTAACTATAACTGTAACTAAAACTGCAACTATACAGTGACAAGCTTTTTAAGAATGTTTTAAGAATGTTTTTAAGAATGTTGAGGTTATCTTTGTATTTTGTCTTCTATGGATACTTCTAAGCATATATTGTATTTTGTAATATGATACATAAGGGGATATGAACAGGGACAAGAAAGATACAATTCCTGATTACATAAAGCTTTGTAACTATATCACCTGTCATTCGTATTTCTTTATGGCAGGAAAATTTCTGTAAGAATTCAACATCACCTGTCAGGCAAAGCCCTATCCTAGGAAGGATACTACTTCCGAGAACAGAATATTCCCTGACTAGGTGGGTTGAAGGCAGATGGAGATTCACAAATGAAATATCTGATCAGGAAATTCTGTCCTTAAAAATTTATTATCAGACTCACGTATTATTAGAGGTTTCCTTGTAAGAGGGATCATAAATGTCTCTAATGACTACTCATATTTAATGACTTTTCTCTACAGAGAGAAAACACTGTAAGGGCAAAGATTTCATCCCTCCTATTTTTATCTATTTCATTTCATTGATCCATGTTTAGTATTTAAAATTCTACTTATATTTTATAAAAATTTCATTGAGTAAATGAAAAGTTCATAATTTGAGATGTGGAAAATTTTTCTTAAAAGTAAATTCGTATTATTGTGTTCTTTAAACATACAGTTGGCATATTTAGAATGTAACTATTTAAATACATAGAATAGAGAAATGGCATGGTTATTTTAGAAGACATACTATTCTGAATTCATTATCATCATCTTTGGTTCAGAAATAATTTTGAGAATTGTATAATATGTGTGTTGTTCAATATATGAAGAAACAGAATTTTACAGAACCTAAGCCAGTAATAAAACAAATATCATACTTGAGACATGAAGACATAATTCATATATTTAGTATTAGGACACTCTCAGAAATTATAAGTGCCTTGACAAGGAATTTGGACATCCTGCCACTCTCATTAGAGGATTCACAGTGTATCTGTTTCATATTACTGTAGATGATCTTTACCAAAGTTCACAAGATGCTATTTCATATCCAGCAGAAGAAAGCTGACACTACCATTCTTTTCTTGCCAAATATCGGAAAATTTAATTAAATAGACATTTGACTTCAAGAAGGCAATGTTGAAAACTATATAAACTTTATCCTTTTAACCTTATTGACTGGCCAAAGTAACATAATAACATCAATACTTCTCTGCAACGAGAACTCAAATTGGATGAACTTTGTCTCTGTCAAGGATGTAACTACTAATGGAGGTGCAGAGCCAGACTTAAAATCAAATTACTCTGGTATGACAGCTTAATCTTAGACTTAACATAATCTTTACTCTACCACTTTGAAACTTCTTAGTGATTTAATAATACTGATTTAGGGATCTAGTATTACAATATGTGGCTATGCCTCTTAGAATAATGGAATGTTATATGTTGGTTTGTCCATCACATGCAAAAAAGAAAAAACAGAAGAAATGATAGTTAGATCTAGAGCTAATATCTTCCTCTGAAGCTTTAGAAAGGTGAACATGACAGTTAAAGGTTAATCGGTTGCTTTATATAAGAAACTAAATAGTCTTAATAAGCTAAACCATTATAAGAGAAAAACATGAAACAAAAGGATATACTTTCCATTATAATTTCAATTATTGATTCTCACTTTCACAAAAGTGGAGATCATTCAGCACAAAGCTAAGAAGAAAAGGAAAATAAATTCAACTTGTCTTTAGTTTTAAGTATTTTTGTTCATAGATTTCAGCATTTTCCCTTGGGTTCTATTTTTTTTCCACAGAGAAAAGCACCATAATAAGTGAAATTATACCATATATATGATAAATAAAAAGGTAAAATGACTGGAACATAAAAATTTTCAAGATAAGAACTCATGTTTTGCCACAACTGGTCAAGAACACAGTGAAGTTACCTACTACATGTTTGTTTTTTTTTTTTTTTTTGAAGGATTAGGATCACTGGATTCCTCAAAGACATTCAACAAAGTAAAATAAAAATTATAATATGAGATTGAATTGGGAGACGGTCTTCAAGATTTAAAGAATTTCACAGACACTATGGGGGGTGCAGAAAAGTAAAGGTCAATTAGACAGCAGACAAAAATCAACCAGTATATTGATTATAACATTTTTATATGCAGTTTGAGAAACAGAAAGTAATGAAAGGAAGTGCAGAGAAGAGGAAAAGATTGCCAAATAGATTTAAGAAAGACAGAGTAGAAGCAATTAGAAGTTTCCTGTAAGTCAGAGGAAGAGCTTAGTAGTAGAAGAAAAAGGGCCTGGTACAACTGCTACAGAGGAGCTGAAGAATGAGTTCTGGGAAAATGAAGTTTTATGCAAATTAAGTTTCTGGTGATTTTTAAAATAAAATATATCAGCAAATTGGTGAAAGAAAAACACTGAAGGAGGTTACTAAATGCTTAACATAGATTATAAAAGTAAATTACCAACCAACAAAAATATCTTCCTGCCACTACAACCACTAGTTTATACACATAACATTTCTCATTTTCTAAGTAGTTTGAAGTTATTTTCCATCTCCTATTACAAATATTTTGATTAAGTTCCTGCCAGGGACAGAAGTGATATTCCAATGTATATTTAATGAAAATTCAAATCAAATCACTATAGATACATAAGACACAAATCTTGGCAACGGCTAACAGCATTAATGGTATTAGTTGGTCACTCTGTTCAATCTTATTTGGCTTATTTAGCTTATTTGTCACAGGTTCAATCTTATTTGGCTTTATCCTAAGCCATTAACCACCTTTTTCAAGCAGGCTATCTTGTGTCCACTGGGCATTTCTTAGCTGTTTGAAAATTTAAGACAAAGCAAATAACTTTTACTAGATCAAAAGTGACACCACTGATTTAAATAACATTCACTTTATCACATATGAAGGAAAACAATAACTTTCACTATAGAGGAATAACTTAACAATTTGTATGTGAAATTATGAACTAAAATAATGCCCTAAAAAGAATCAAATAAATTTATACTAGTCATCTAAGGGGAACTTCAAAAGGTACTGTATAGTGTTTTAATGTTAGCAGAATTTATTTTGGTGATAAGACCTCAAGCAAACTTCACATTCACTTTCATAGATAATTTTGTGGCATTTTCATCATATATTATTTGTATGTAACTAGAGAGAAAGACATTATATTGTAGAAGAAAACAGTGAGTGCCTAGGGCTCAATTTAATCCATCAGTCTTAAATCAGCCGTGGACTATCCATTTCTTTCTAGATGCAAGAGGCATATCATGAAAACAGTGATTGATTATCAAATACACTTTGTCATTTCAAAGTTTTATGTGCATTCTCTACAAATGTGGTCTTTAAAATACAAATTTGTACTTAATTAAAACAAACCGGTGCTAGGCTGAATAACAACTGTGCCCTCTGGAAAAATGTCCAAACTTAATCCCTACAGCCAGTGAATGTTTTATCTATCAGAGCAAGGGAGTCTTGCTGTGAGATAAATTTTATCTGCAGATAGAGAAATGATGCTGAATTAGACAGGTGGGCCTACTCTAAACATGAGCATTTGAAGGGCAACAAGAGAGTCAATAAATGAGAAAAGATGGGAAGGCAGAAATAGATGCTGAAGGGAGATGCTTTGAAGATGGAGGGAGCAACTAGGAGCTAAGGAATGTGACTGGTTTTGGGGAGAAAAATATAGAAAACAGATTTTCCTCTGAAGCCCCTCAAAAGATCATTGCAATGTCAACTCCCAGATTTCTGACTCTTCTAACTATCTGAATAAGCTGGTATGAAGACACCACATCAGTGGTAATTCGACTTCCCAGCATCAGAGAATTATGTAGTGTAAAAGCTTAATTATTAACAGCAGCAAAACTTCATGAATAAGATATTGCACAGGGCAGAGGAAGGAACAGTGATCTCTCCACTCACAACTGTATTTTGTCACCTCATTTTTTCTACCACTAGGTGCCAAACAATTTTTATTGTCTCCCTCCCAATGAAAATTCTTTTGCAATCAAGCTAATTTAAGCACACATGATTCCATATGTATCAGGCAACAAGCTTCGGGCAGTATTTTGCAAAAAACAGCTGGTTAATCTTGTCACTTCTCTGACAAGAAGGTATTTATATCTGGTTTCTTCAGCAGAACAAAAAGAGCAAAAACCCAAATCAAAGAGCGTTGGATTCAAATACTTCATAAGCAGAGGCATTTGGATAAGCTACTAAATTTATAATCTTATGTTCCTTAATTATAAAACAGAAACCATACTACCTAACTAAACAGACCGCTGCAAGAATACAACAATACTGTACATAAGGAGAGGTTAGCATGGGGAACAGAAGAGGAATAAAAAGAATTAACATCTGTATGTATATATACCTACTCTTCCATGATGAATGTAGTCATAATGTACTGCAAACATGTACGAACAAAAAATAAAAATAAACTTTACTGTTCTCTAGGCATATGGTACTTGCTCGGTAGATAGCATCTACTATTAGCTCTTAATTTTCTCTAGCAATTTTTCATCTTCCTTTTTTGATTGTGACAAAGAGGAAGAAAATCAAGCGGAGGAGTCATGGTCTATTTTTATTAAACAGCCCAGAATATTTGTTCTCAATTGGTTATTTGCTGAGCTGTCAACTTCTAAGTCATTCCAGCTTCCACTCCAATCAGAGAATGAGCTGCTAAATGTTTAATGATTAATTTGCATCTAATAGTTACCTAGCAACCATTGCTAATACAAAATTAGATCTGAGTTTCTTTGAAAGTCTACTATCTATACAAAGGATTTAAAGGTAAATACTAGTCAATGTCAGAATTTTAACTCTTAAAAACACACCAAGATAGAACATCACAAGAGTTTAAATCAAAATTATATAATAATTTTTATAGCTTGATATTCAGAATTCTGTGATTCAGGATTTTGTTTTCAGTGATTGGCTGAATATCCCCAATATCTGGAAGATTTAAAAATAATTAAAGTAAGCTTTCTTTAATACTCACTGATGCTGGAAACATTTTAATTGTTACATGTATTACTTATTTGAATAATCAAAATAACTAAGTGCTTGAAGAAACAAGTCACTGTTTTAAACACTGGATTCATTCTATTTGCAGTAAACAATGAGACTCTTCATCCCTAATATCTATCAAAGAGGAAAAAAAGTTCTGATTTCTGTAAGTTAGGTAGAAGAAGGTAAGAAGAAAAGAAGGAGAGGAAAGGAAAAAGGGAAAGAAGAAAGAGAGGAAGGGAAGGAGGGAGAGAGGGAGATTAAAAAAAAGGATAAACATGGTATTATAGGTTGGCCCTAACAGTCTGGATTTTCAACACTTTTAGAACCAGTAATAAATGAAATTTTTAGTAAAAGACTCCCATGGAAGATGGGCACAGTGGTACATGTCTGCAATCCCAGCTACTCTGGAAGCTGGGGCTGGGGAGTGAGGATCACAAGTTTTAGGCTTGCCTAGGAGATTTAGTGACACCCTGTCTCAAAATAAAATTTTTAAAAAAGATGTGGGGATGCTGGGGATGTTGCCCAGTACTTCTTGGGTTCAATTGCAGAATACTTCAAACAACAACAGCAACAACACCCCCCCACAATTCTCAAGCAACTTCCTAAGAATAAAGATAAGTTACTTCAACTTTCAGAATGTTACGTGATACTCCCAGAGAAGCAACTAGCAAGAATTCAATTAAGTAACATAACACTTCATAAATTCCTGACTTGTGTGCAGAATCGGTGCTAGTCACAAATGAAGGCCAACACTGATATATGACTAAAGGAGTAGAGAGCTCTAAAGATACAGAATAACATGTATTTCTCACTCTACACTTAGCATTCATTCTAAAAAAGAACAACACATTGCCAACTATTGTAGAGTCATTCATAATTAAGGTGTCAATTTGAACCTATTTAATATGAGCATTACCCAGTGCCTGATAAAGTGAAGGGGGAATTCTGAAAGTTTGTCATGATAACATTTCCAACAATATTCTGCTAGGCAGAAAAGTTTCCTGCAGTTAAGCCAGATGCATTTGGATGAACAGCTGTTGGTAAGTAACAAATTTGGACAAGACCAAATTCTGCATAATAATTTTCTATTAGACTCTGATATATATAAGTAGCCAGTTAGCAATTCTGTTGGTGCTTGCACAATATGTTTCCAAGAAGGATAAAAATACCCTTGTTGAAGAAATAAATGCATTTTATTTCCAACAAATTTGAATGTGGTTTCCCTTGTGAATTTTTCCTGTTATCTTGAAAAGAGACATCAAATCAGTTGTCTGAAAGATAAGGAGAATAAGTCAAGGAAAACAATAGTAAAAAAGAACTGCTATGTTCTGCATTTTGGGAGAGATACAGTCATCCCTTCACTCCATAATTCCATTAGGTATTTGTTTGTTTTTCAACTACAACATCTGCTATCTATGAAGTTTCTATGTTACTGAGCAATGAATGCATTTGAAACAGCTCTAAAAACAGACAAGAGATGTAGCACAGAAATTTGGATGTGTAGTCTATGCGCTCACAAAAAGCAAATGGTTAGAGTACAGTGCTTCACTGTACAGGGAACATAAAATGTTGATGTACGGAATTTTCCAAGCAATTTTGGAATACATTTATAATAAATGTTGTGATACTTGAAACCCAATCATATGTATCAGAAAATTGCTGTTTCACAATTAAGTTAGATTTTTAATATTATAATGTCATCACTATTTGGCTTCATTATATGCTCTTCTGAAAGCAAAAACAACCCCCCAAAACAAACAAAGCATGCTGTAAAACATGTAGTCACATAAAGACTTTTGAATTCTGAGATTTCTCTGGAAGAATATGATTTACAGCGGGACATTAGATATGATGCCATATTTCAATTGAAGAACCAATATTTTAATGTTATGTTTTTTAGAGTAAGCCTTAATTATCCTTTCTTCTAGACTATGGAGAAACTCTTTTGGAGATGTAAAAAAACACCGTATCATGAAGGAAAGAGAGCTGGGGATTAAGAGAAGTAAGTTCTAAAGTATATAACTGTTTCATTTTGAGCCTCAGGGTCTGTACCAAAAGCTAGAAGAAGAGATTAGATTGTTTTCTAATTAGACCCATATGACAGGAGCTCAGTCAGTACTGAATGAAATGGAAGTGGCTGAGATCCTGCTACAAACACCGGTGAACACTAGCCCTTCCCTGAGGAGAGAGGAAGTTTAAGTACAGGAACAAATGGGGCTGTTAAATGAACTAGTTCCAAAAGCTAACACCAGAGGAAGAGAAAGTGTGGGAAAAAAAGAGATCCAGGGGCAGGGGATTTAGCTCAGTGGTTCTGGTGTCTTGCCACGCAAGCACAAGGTCTGGAGTTTGATCCCTGGTACCCCCTAAAAAAGAGATCCAGCACTCAAAAGTCCTAATAGGCTTGCTTTTGATTTGTGGGATTGCCAGCACCAACAGGTCAAAGTCCAAAGGGCACACAGAATAAGAAATTTAGGTGATAAAAGAACCTGTAGAAACACAGTGGTCTGAGTGTGAAAGTGGAACATATGCCTAACATATCTTAGTTACTGTGAAGTTAAAGAGAACAAACCCATAAGAAAGAACTGGTTGGAGAGCTACACCAGACAGTAGATGCCCTTGTAACCAGCTCTGCATGGCTCAGGGCAGAAGTCAAAGTCTAGTGATAGAGGTGATGTGAAATAAAAATAGAGAAGTCACAACTTTACCATGCCCTGGGCTCCTCAAATCTTGGGGTTTGCTGACAGCATTACATAATGTCCAGCCTATGAGAACAACAACGGTGACTGCCACAAGACACGGGAAGTAAGTTCGATGAAACAGGCATATTGGTTATGATAGTCTGAATGTTTCCAATGTGGCCATCACTGTACAGGGGTATTTCACATATATTTTCATTTTAATTTTGACAGAAACTCCGCGAATTGACTACTTTCTCCCTTCTTTGAGTGAAGAGAGTCACTCACAGAGCAGTGAAATAAACAAAAAACAAAGCTAGTTATCTGGGAAAGCCCAAATGTAAATTCAACTCTATTTGATTCTAAGGCTTTTACACTAACCACTTAGGTAAAGACAGGAAATGTGGTAGAGTCTGACAAAAAGGCAACGTAAAATTAGTATTATGTATTTACCATAAAGGTTTATTAGAAAAAGTTCCTTTTTTTTTTTCCTGGTATCTCCTACTGAATTAACTTTCATGTATCTGGTGCGAAATGCCTGACATTCCTAAATTAAAGGAGGAAAGGTTTATTCAGAGGTTTCAGTCATGGGCTGCTGGCTCCAAGGCAGAGACATCATGGGCAAAGGGGAGCCAAGCTGCTAAGTCCATGACAGGTGGGAAACAGAGCACAAGAGAAGAGTTGAAAAGGGAGGGCCAAGACTCTGAACAGTCCCCAAGGCCCCGCCCCCCAGCCCACTTCCTCCCACAGGGGCACTTCCTAACAGCCCATCAGCTCTAAATGCATCAGAGGGCCTCGCCATTGATGAGGTCAGCACACTCACAATCACCTCTCCAAGAGGCTCTTAGTTTAGTCCAGCTGAAAAATCAGATCAACAAGCTTGCCTACTGTTACAGTCTGCAGTAATTTCTGTTCTAGATGAACTACATAAACAATTGTCATAAGAAAGATAATACGTTCATTATATATAGTATTATGAACTAAATGATATTGAGTTTCTTTCCCAGTGTTTAATTCTATATTGGTATGATTGCTTAAAGGATGATAGAATAATGAATAGATTACGGATTCTTAAAATTTAACAACAAGTCGTATTTATATGATTGGAAGCATTTGGATTTTGTACAGTGTTTTCAAGGTAACTAAGTTGTCTTTAAGTGTTGGCAAAACTAAGTTAATAAACACACAGCAGATTTGGAAGTCTATAAATATAGACTTAATTCAAGGACTACAAGTTAGTTATTGTGAGAAATTCCTATCTATTGAAAGATAACATTTAAATGTAAAGTCACTATATTTATTCATCTCATTAATCTAGGTCATATTTTCATAGCAAGCTCATTTTACTTATTTACTATTTTTACTGTTTCATATAAATAGCAGATAAGTGTAATGTAAAATTGATTTTATGCAATACTAACTTGACTTGGGTTTGCCTTGGGCTTAATATAGTTATAAAGGAAATTAAAATAGCTTTTTTTCTATAATGACATGTTTTACATTGCATATCTAGTCAGTCCATGAGTGAGACAGTATATTTATATTCTGAAAACAGTGCATCAGAAATCTACGATAATTTTTATTTAGAAAGCAAGCTATCCCTTTATATTTGCATATCCTAAGCAGACAATAATTTTTTCCTATATTTAACATTTTAGAGGAAAATGTAATATTATCTTTTAGTTTTCTATTGTACCTTGAATCAATAATCACAAACTCACTGGCTTCAAATACCATATATTGTGAAAAACCAAAATGTGTCTTTGAAAGCAAAAGGTTTCCACAAAGAGTGTTTACTCTGAAGCCTGGAGGGAGAAGCTGATTTCCTTGGCTTGAAGGAAATCAAGGCTCAAGGCTGCCTGCATTCCTTGGCTGGCAGCCCCTCCCTGCACCTTCAGTGTGCCTAGGTTCAGCCTTCCTTCCCATTGCCATATCTCCTGTCTCCAAACTGATCCTTTGCTGCCTTCTGATATGGGCCTTCCTGCTTTGGTTGGCCTGCTTGGATAATCAGGATACTCTCAACACAGTGTAATTTAATCACATCTGAAAGGCTCCTGTAAGTAATGTATTCACAGGTTTTGGAGAATATGACATGGATTCCTTTGGGGGACTTTTTCAGGTTATCACAATTTAAAATCTTAAAGTATTCACAGGAATACATGCTCTCTAACCATTTGAGAAATGCTTTAAAATGTAAACAAAATTTATATAAAATATGTATGCTTATTCTCATTACCATCTACTCATTTTAATGAAGTTGCATATTACATTGAAATATTTGAATGAAGTATTTTCTAATTTGATTGAATGAATTTTCCGGTTCTATAAGGTTAATAACTGAATGAAGAAAATTAACAATGCTAATTCATTGTATTTTATTGATTTTACATTCATTTAGAAATGTTTTATCTGGACAGTGGATTCCACAGATCTCCCACATGATGTCTCCTACAGGTGGAATACAGCTTTTCTGAAATGCTTGTTGTTTTTGTTTCTTTGTTTTCTGGACTTGATAATATTTACATATAAATAATCAGATGTCTTGGGTATGGAGGAAGTCTGCACAGGAAGTTCATTTGTGTTTCATGCATACCTTACATCCACAGCCTGAAAGTAGTTATATCCATTATGTTCAATGTGCCCATGTTCTAAGTGTGACTCATCATATGAGGACATGGGTGGGCTTTTCCACTTATATCAGCATACAAAAATCTTCATGTTTTTGTACATTTAAAATTTGAGAATTTTAGATTAGGGATGTTCAACCTGCATAAGATTATTTCCAGCAACATATACTTTGGGAAGAAACTTATTTGCATGTGTTTTCATTACTTATCTTCCTAAATGCAGTATAAAGACAAAATAATTGAACTTAATGTATTTATATGTTTGGACTAGCCAATTTGAGCACTTTACAAAAATTTCTTTGAATTAAGCTTCACTGTATAAACTATAATTTTACTTTCTGTGCGTGTGTGTGTGTGTGTGTGTGTGTTACCGGTTATCAAACTCAGGACTTTGTGCTTTCCAGGCAGGCACGGCACCACTGAGCTACATCTCCAGCCCCAATTTTACTATTTTTAAACAGAACAAAATAAGCATTGTTAAGCTAATCTCTTAAAATTTTAATTACTCTAAAAAAATTTTAGTGTGCATGCCAAATCTTTTCCTTACTCTGATAATCAGATTCATTTTTTCAGTTCTCAATTCATCCTTTTTCCTTACAAATTAGTATCTAAGTATACATTTATATATTATTAATCTACCATAGGTCTATTCAATCCTATATAGATGTTGACACTCTGATGTTTGGTTTATTGGCTGTAAATTTACTTTCATGTTACTGTTATATAATGCCATATTTTCTACAATATATATTTTAAAGGAAATGCCACTTTATTTAATTTTGTTCTTCAAACATATTTAGATTTTCAATAAATCCTAGAAGAAACTACTGCTTCATTCTCGATGGTAGTGACAGTTTTAATTGCTGTCCCTCTCTTTCATTTCAGTAGGAAAGCAATCATTCTGCATTTCTATCAGTTAGCAGAAGAGGCAGACTTCTACTGATGGTCTTTGAAGATATTGTTCTCTCTGCTCTGAACACTCTTCTCTGCTTTTCACCTGACTTTTTCATTCTTATTCTTCAGATTTCAAATATTTATTCTTGAGTGACTTTTCATCCCATCTTATGCAACCCAGTCTCTTAATATTTTATTTTACAACAACATTTTCTTGTATTTTGTCATAAATTTTAATTATTTATTGTTTCATGTCTTTATTACTTTCCTTGCCCACAAAAATTCCATGGTACATGCAGTCAGCATGCTGACAGTTGGCACTGATCCACTTTGGTGGAAATTTGGTGCTTTTACATCTTGAGAACCAAATCCCACAGAAGTCATTGCTAATTTAGGTATCTTCAGAAGCCAGGAGACACATTAACTAGGTACAATACAACAACTACAGAAAAATAGCAAATAAAGAAGCACAGATACCTTGTAAAGGGGACAGCACTGACTTAGTTCAAGCCTATCTTTGTCCAAAGTAATGCAGCCCCAGTACTGCTCCACAGTTCATGTTAAATATGACTCATAGGTGTTTGGGAGGCCCAGGAGTCCATCTGTAGGATGAACCTGGCCCATCACCGCTAACCTGCACCATCCGTAGGATGAACTTGGCCCATCACCACTAACCTGCAGTGTCTGCTTTAAACTCTACAGTGGGGATGTAATCCTTCCAGGTCACATATGTGCTCTTAGCCCATCTTACTCTCCCTCCTCAGAAATAACAGTGCAATACTGAATTTCATGAAGTCTTAATGTCCTCATAGAACATTACAGGAATTAAATTAGAGGGCACATTTTACAATTGCTTCATCTGAACAGAGTCCTTATAACTTGTAGAAGTCCTTTAGATTGTTTTGTTTTGTTTTCTTGAGACAAGGTCTCATTATATAGTTCAGGCTGGACCTGAATTCACTATGTAGCCACAGCTAGCCTCAAACTCACAGCAATCCTACCGCCTCAACCTCCCAAGTGCTGGGATTATAGGTGTGTGCTACCACACCCAGCTGGTCCAATAGATCTTGCTCTCTAGATTACTGGATTTTATTTTTCTGGAGGCTTGGTTATTCTGGGGGGGTTTGCCTTTGATTCTAGAAATTGCTCATATTTTCCCAAAGAAAATCTCTTCTTTATTTAACCATTTAAACTAGCCCATGTTGCATCTTGCATATTTGAAAAATGTGTATTTTATCTGTCAGATAATTCCTTTCCAAAACAGTTTATTGTCTTCTCCATGTTCCACAGCATACACAAAAGTCCATGATTTCTACCCTGTCTATTTCTGAGTTTATTTCCAGTTCCTCCTGTATCTTGTATTTTATACAAATATTAAATTATTTTATTTTTATATTCAGTTACTATCTTATGCTGTCCTCTCTTCTAAAAATTACTGCCACTTTCTCATGGGAGTCTGGCCATTTTTTCAGCCCTTAGCGTTATTTCCTCTAGAAAAGCTTGCCAGAAGGTACTACCCGACTCCAGTCCAGCATCAGCCACTTATATCAGTGTTCCTTCTCTGTTCATTGCTAATATGTAATGCTTAATTGGTATGCCTAACTAATAACATTATATCTTTGGGGACCTTGAAATACATCTGACTGAACTCCTCAAGGGCAGGATCTTTTCTCAGAGCTTTCTATCTCTGGTCATTAGCCTAGTGCCTGATATGCAGTAGGTACTCAAGAGAGGTTGATAATCAGAAGGAAGATAAAATAGGGAATTTTCCCAATCAGGTGGTCTACTTTAATTGAGAACATTTCTATGTACATATGAAAGAACAAGAGGAAGATAAAGACAGTCTTAGGACATCTAAAAAAGTATTCTTCCATTTATGAGAACAATTTTTATGAATAATATTTTAGCATATCAGGAATTTTTAAATTAATTATTATCATTGACTTATTTGCAAAAGCTTTGTGGATTGGCTGTTAGGTATAAAATACTATGAGACAGTGAGGAATTATTTGGGAGAGAATGATAGAAATCATGGTTTGATGAAGAGAAAGGACAAATTTTGTGGCTCTTGTTATAAATTCTATTCTAAAAACAGAGAATTTATATAACTGACACTTGCAGAGGAGTATTATGTAAACCAGAGATGACACTTGCTATGTTAAAAGGAGGCATACAGAAGAATAATGTGAAAAAATTGGTTGCTAGTATCACTTCTGAAGGACACAATTACAATCCAGAAGCAACTGGAGAAATTAAAATTCACATGATATTTATCTTTATAATCAATTTTTCCTTTGAACTATAGGGTGTTGTTTACACATGAGAGTTTCTTGTGTTTATCATCCTAGTAATGGACAAAATACTTCTGGAGAAGCCATTTGACTAAATTTGCTTTTCCTCTTCATTCAACACATATTTAGTGTTTTCTGTATGACTGAAACTATTTTAAACTCAAAAAGTGTAAGACATTTTTCTTATAGTAAAAAAGACAAAACTAAAAATTAATATAATTATTTGTAAATATTAATTTTCTAACAACACTAATTTTTCCTGTTTTTTCATAAAGATAATTACCCACATAACTATTCAGAGGGCTAATGTGAATAATGAGAAAGGCTTAAGTGCTGTAAGATTGCTTTAATCAAACACGCATTTCTTAGCAGCTCTTGAAATTGTGTACTTCCTCCCTTGGTTTCTTAGGAAAATCCATTAGGAAAGAAGATTTCTCAAATAAGTAATGTGTGCTTTGTGTTTCTGAAAAGAAGAAACAAAGAACTGAAAAGAAAAGCTGGGTTGTAAGAAAAGACAAGCACTTTTGGAGTGTAATGTGCGTGAAATTGTATGCTTTAGAAGAAACAGTTTGTCAGCAGGCTACAAAGTGAAGATTCTTTGCTCAGAATGCTCTAAGTTAGTGTTTACTTTTGCTGTTTTCTTCTAACACACGTCATCCCTGTAACCTGGTTAAATGAAGGCAGCACTACTTGAAGATGTCGAAATTTCCATCTCAAATTAGGCCAGAAGGGATGGGGTGTAGTGACAGGGAAAATAGTAGAACAAAAAACATGGCACTGATGAAGGTGAGGTCTAATCTTTTCAATTTGTGAGTTGTCTCCTAGGAAGACAATGTCCACTCAGGAGGAAAATAAAACCTTAAAAGAAAATTCATAGGCTATAAAAATACTGGAACTAAGATCTGACAGAACTGAGAAAGTACTGATTCATCTGTCCCAAATTTTGTTAGAAAGAGAGTATGCTGTCTGCTAATACAAAACAGGAATACGAGTATGTAACTCAGAAGATGTTAGATATACTGTTAGTGAGTCAAAGAATGAGTAGAAGATATTTAAAAAGGCAATCTCAATAAATCATTTGCAATCACTAACTTTTGCTGTTTTCTTTTTTATTGGCATCTTTAAACGAAAGTTGTATTACTTGAGTCATTAAGGTAAGTTTATTCTGAAATTGTCATTATTCTGTTATTTACCTATTTACTAACTACTGAAATTATTGTTAACTGGGCAGGGGATGTAGCTCAGCAAAACAGCACTTGCCTAACATGTTCCCCGGCACGCTCTTCAGCAAAACAAAACAAAACAAAAAAAGCCAGCGTTCCTTGGATATTTTACTTCTTTTATGAAAAGAAATGAACATGGTCCAAATTTTATCTACTTTGCCTTTAAGATGCTTTGTTATTACTGATATGTTTTCCTAAAATTTTTTGTTTTCTACTTTTCCCATACGAATTATCTCATCCTAAAAACTAACACTGTTGTGGAAACATATAAAGAATGCATATAAAGAAAGAACAGGACCAGGTATTTAGCTCAGTGGTGCTGCCACCTACCTCGCAAGCGCAAGGTCCTGAGTTTGATCCCCGGTACAAAAAAAAAAAGAAAGAACATAAATGATATATTCTCCACATATCAATAAAACAATGAAAACATTCATAAATGATAAATGTTTTAGTTATGTCACTTAATGATGATAATATGTGCTAAGAAATGTGTCAGAGAGCAATTGTTGTCACTGTGTAAACAATAGTGTACTTTCAAAACTTAATGGGATAGCTTACCATATACCTAAGTGGTATAGACCATTACTCCTAGGCTGCCAACCTATACCATGTTACTGTACCCAACACTGTTGGCAAATGTAACAAAATGGTAAGTAGTAGTGAATCTAGATATATCTAAACACAGAAAAGTGTGGGTAATAGGTAAGAGGAATTTTTACTTTCCTTACACTAGGAGACCACTGTCTTGTATGCAGTCTGCCACTCCCCAAATACTATGTGACACTTGACTGTCCTCTATATACTACAGTTTGTAGCCTTAAAGCCAAATGGAAATGATTATTACTGAACTGTATAACAAACCAAATGTAACATTATTGCGGTTATTTAATGAGAATATTTTCAAGTATAAATATTAAACCTTAAATCTGAAGTTTGCCATATACTAATGCATAAGGATGTCTTATCCAGAATCAGAAAGATATCATTAGGTACAAAGTTTTTTTTTTAATGGGTAATTAAAAGTCATTTTTTTTGAGGCAGAGGCCTCAAATTTCTGATCCTCCTAACTCAACTTCCCAAGTAGCTGAGATCACAGGAAGGTACCACCACACCTGGCTGAAAAACCACTTTTAACTTACTGCTAAATAAGAAGCTCATTCTAAGAAGAAGGTAGTCTTTTAGTGGCATTAGATAGCTTATGTACTAAAGCTTCATGAAATGACTCAAAAAATAAGTTTGCAATGACTCAGCTGCTCTACCTAAAGGAACACACATTTCTTACCAATAAATAGCACAGGGAGAAAGACAGGATCCAGGTCCGTGAGGCCTTTTTTTCACCATCTCCCATGGTCATACCAATGAAAAGTATATGAGTTAAATACGGAATGAACAAGAGTAATAACTCACGAAAATCTGAAGAGAAAAATCGATGGGTAGAGATACAGTGAAACCTTAAGAACAGGTATGGGATGTGAATAAAGATCTCGGCTCTCCCATTCTCTAGTTTGTCTCCTTGTACATGTGACACATGTGTAACCTGTTGAGCATTAGTCTCCTTTTCTGAAATGGTGATAATGGTCTCTATCAGCTGGGGATAATGTTATGAGAACTGAATGATATAATATATGTAAACATTTAATCCATGTAGTAAATGGCATGTAGTAATTGACAATAAATGGTATGGATTTTAAGTGAATTTTTTAAGCATTTGAAAATCGCAATTTTATGTTTAAGAAAAGTAACTGGTGTTAGACTCAGTCAGCATTTATAGTAGATCAGAAAAGGTCTACAGGGTGAGCTCCAAATGACTTATGGTTTACCCTGGCTGAACAACACAGCCTTTTTGTGAAGTAATCACACGACAGGCAAAACCCAAGTAGCCTGACCTCTGGTTGTATTCCCCTAAATCAATCCCCATTTTCAATGAGTCAACACAGTTGATTTTATGATTTATTTTTTCCTTTGGATTATTTTTAAATTTTGTTATGTTTACTAAATAAATTACAATTATGAATTATATTTTTAACTGAAACAAACTGAAGACAGTTTAAACAAACATAATTGTGCTATATGGCATGCATTAAATTGATGTATAAAGTAGCTAGTGGGTATACCTCAGTTTACAATTCTTATGCAGTGAAACATAAGACATATATTTTAATATAATAAGGAGCATACTCCTAAGGCAGTCAGTTTCAGGTTGATGAGAAACCTCTAAGTAAAGGTTATTAAGAATTCAAATTGCCCATCTTTGAAAACTTATGAGAGAAAGGAACTATGTGGTAAATCATAATCTCTTTTTACAAAACTATATGAGGAAGTTCTTATTTGCAGTGAAGTGATTTAAGATGATATTTCAGAATGAGTTTGGCAGAGGATTCTGGAGTAGTGATCATCAAAGGAATTCTGATGAAATACAGGAAATTGAAGAGGCAGCTGTGAAGTTTTTTACTTAAAAAAATTATGATAAAATCTACAACCCAACATTTCACTTCTGCTTCTATATTTCAAAACATGAAGATAAAAGACTTGAATATGAGTTTTGTTAATGTCCTTAAAAACCGGGTCCATCTTATTGTATATTTTTATAAAATGCCTTTTTAGAGCATTATTCTACATATTTTGCAACAATCTTATTATATAATCCAGGTATAACTATCACAGTTGCGACACGGCCTATGAATTTGGTTTGTTTAAAATATCACTGCTGAACAATAAAAGGTTAGTAGGATGTTTTTATTTTTTATGAAAAGCCTGTAGAAAAAACAAAGTAATGAGCATAACATAACTGAAATTTCAATAAACCTGTACACTTAACATTTTTTTATAACAAAGATCAGTACATGAAACTTCAGTAGGTGAACTTTCTCCAATCAATCATGAGATAAATAATGCAAAAATAAAACTTTCTCTTGATTACTTTCATTATTACCTTAAACTTCATTTCAATTTTGTTTGGGAAATTACTCTCTATTTTTGAACTATCGACACTTGCCAGCTTGTGAGTAATGTGCTCTTCTTTAAATAAGCACGAAAGAGCAAGCTTAAACCTCTCAGCACAGTAAACCTGTGATCCCAGGTATTTTGCCCCTAAGACATCAAAGGAAGATGGATCTAGAGATTTGTGATCCCGGGTGTTTTCCATCTCTGGGATAAGCTGCATATCTAATAAGAGACTACAGGATTTCCTGAGTGATTAGAAATCCCATGAATAATTAACTAGTCAGATAAAAAATTCTTTATTATGAGATGTTGAAGAATTCTGGGTAGAAAAGTAAAAAAAAAGTTTGATTTATTTGATTTTTCATTATTTCTGAAGAAAAAATGCATTGGTGGCTTATACTGTATCTGAAATAAAGGCTACAAAGACATACTTCTTGAGGCTGTCAAAAATATACTATGAAGAGTACTTTAGACCATGTAATCCTTGTTTTTCTTTATAGCCTGTTCCCTCTGAGTGATTATATTTCTAATTTTCAAAATGCTCATAGCACATGAAGCTCAGATACCATTGTTTTTAGCAAATTCAAAATTTACCAGCTTCTGTACCACTATATATATAAGAATATTATTTCCTTTCCTGTCCTGTTTGTTTAGACCTAGAGGGCTGCAGGATTGGCATAAATGTTCTCAACATTTTTCTAAATGTTTTACATTTCTGAACTTTAAAAGTGTTAAAATAGACATAAATGCACAGAAATATAAAATGTAAGTGTTGCAAGAACATGCAGGCAAGATCTAATTCTTTCAATGATGGGGCAATTCTATCATATCAACAAACTAAAATTAGTTCCCTTTTTCATTTATGATTATTTTTATGTTTTCACAGAGAGCATTTTGTCAATGCATACAAAACAAAACTTATTTTTTCCTTCTTAGAAGAAAAGTACAGAACTATACATACTGTATGGAACACATTCATACTGCACTTCAAGGTATTTATAGGTTCCTGGACATGGGTCTGGAAAAACATCAGGACCCGCCACCACTGCACACTGGGTTCTGTTATTGCATCTGAAAGCAAAAATAAAGACAACAGAGAGTCAGCTTATGCAATGCTAGATCATTATTATCATCAACACTATAACAGTTTAGTTCTAGTTACACAGATTTAAATAAAGATTTTGGTTGAATTCAGACAGTAAGGTTTTTCTAATTTTTTATTTATTTAGTTTTTTGGCAGCACCAAGTATGCTCAACTATTGAGCTATCTCCCACCCTCTTTAATTTTTCATTTTGAGTTGAAATTTCCCAGGTTGGCCTTACACAGGCAGTCTTCCTGCCTCAGCCTCAGAGATCTGTGCACTGCATGACTCCACAGCATTAGTCTTATTGAACAAATGTCTGTGGTATATTTTTAAAAGACATGAAAATCAATCTAACATTAACTACCACTTGGTTGAAATCAGCATGATTTTGAGGTAGAAGTTAAGTGTTTTGAAGCAACAGAAACTGGACCATAGGATATTCCAATGTGTAGACAGTTAAGGAAGATTATTTGATAGCAAATATCCACTCCCATTCAAAAAGTACTGAAAAAAATATAACCACAGACTGTCAGTAGATACGTATAAAATAAATTGACTGATTATGATGACATTTATGTGAAAGGCAGTGAAATGTGGTATTGAACAGCTTTACCCAAGCATATAAGTTAATATTTAAATATTAAAATGTATATGTTAATTTACTTTATATAATTAATATTATAATACTAACTGTATCAATAAATCCATGTTTAAGAATTTCAGCAGGGCACAGTTAGGTATGGCTGTCATCCCATCATCTAAGAGGCTGAAGCAGGAGGATGGGAAGTTTAAGGACAGCCTGGGATATACAGTGAGACTCCATCTCAATGTAAAAATGGGGGGAATGTTGCTCAGTGCTAGAGAACTTGCCCAGCATACATGAGGGCCTGGGTTCAATCCCTATTATTGCAAAAAATAAATTTTATTTTCCAGGGTTTTTTTTATGTTCAGCTGAACAATGAGTCAAACTTCATAGATTAGATTACACTTCACAAATGTCAGTATCCTATAATTTAAAATAATATATTCAATTTCTAAACAGAATAATAAAATACCACTCGTGAAGCAGAAATTAAAAGCTCGGACACCTCTGTGGAAACTAAACTAAATATATTTGGATTGATTTATTCTTGGGGAAAATTACAAATAATAAAATTAATTCTTCCTTTGGGGGAAAAATCACATTCAAGGAAGTCTCATTACTGTAAATTTCAATCAGAAAAATTCCTAGATTGAATAATGCTATAAGGTTTTTTATGCAGAGAAATAATGGTTTAATCCCCCATAATATTGGCATGAAATATATAGGATGAACATACTGAATATTCCTTCTTTTATGTTGTTGATTCACTTCAGAAATATAATTTCAAGGCTAGATTTTCCTATTACTTTTTTAACAAAAGGCTCATTTCTTTATATGATCCACAGCTCCGGATACTTGCGATGATACTGGCAGCATAAGGGAAGGAGGGCAGAACTCACTCTGATTTAAAGTAGAAAATTTGTTATGTTGACTCGAGGCTACTATTTGTAGGCCTAATGAGGATGCTACTTAGTCCCTAAATTAAAATGTAAATGTCTTAAACTGAAAAATATATTCTGCATTGTAAGTGAAAAATTAATAAAAGCCTATAAGATCATAGGCTTCTGGGAGTTCAGCCTAACAGTTACTCCTCAGAGTCAGCAAGTCTTATAGTTCCCCAGTGCACATATAATGTCTGTGGCTGATGATCAGCTGTACAATAATAATAATGGAAATGCGGCCGTCCTTGCACATGCACTGAAAATAGGCAGCATCATATTTTAGAGTACTGACATTTCTTCTAAACAGCACTAATGTACCTCCTTATTACAAAGAAAATCCATTTAAAGAATATATCTCAAATTAAATTACGTATTTTCAACAGTTAAGCCAATACAACTTTCACATCACAACACAGATTACATATAGAATATTTCTCTATGTAAGAAAATTTAAAAAGTGATCATGTTGTAAATACTAATTACCACTGTGACTTCCAAATGTTTTATTTAATAAAAGATGAGTCAAGATATGCTTTTAATTAATGAAGTAGTATATGTGAAGTATAAAAACCAAAAAAAATACTATGCCACTAATATCTTTATAGTCAGTATCAATGATACTCTGTATAAAAGTGCTACATTTCAAAATAATTTATTGTTCTATTATTATTTTGTATCAAGCCACTTTAAAAATCCAAGGGAGAAAGGCAGATTCAATATCTGGCATATTATTTTTACATAAAATACAGAATAAGCATTTTAACAATTAATATTTAAAGATGAACCATATTTTGAAAACACAGTTTAAAGATACTATCTATTTCTTAGTTGTTTTCCTAATACTTTATTTTCTGTGACTCAAAATGAAATAACTTTATACTGATCACAGATTTTTTTTTAAGAATTTACCCCCAAAAGACTACTTTTATAGTTCTTCCAAAACTGCCAAAAGTATTCATTTTAAAATACTATAAATGAAAGAAGAAAAATAAGATAAAATCACCTAATGCTCTGAAGTGCTTTAAACTCGGATATTTAATTGCTTACTTTTAATATAATTATGAATTTTTAAATGATTTTCAGTATTATTCATCCATGATATTAAAGATATTTTCAAACCCACAATAACAGATGAGAAAAAGATTGCAATAATATGGTCAAATATATCCTATCCTACTAACACCAAGAAAACGTCATAAACTTATAAAAGCATTTGAAGAATTATTTACCTTACATTTACATTATATTATTCCACAGAAACTTTATGTGAAAACAACCTGCATACCAACATTTATATCATTAAGTGACCTTGACAAATAAGAGATAGAATTATCAAAAAAACTCATAGAATTTATTTTCACAAAAATAACATGGACTTGTTATTTTATTATCTCTTGGGTTGACATGCTTATTATAAAATTGTTTTAGAAAAAAGACACTAAGTATCATGCATATGTATAAGGTATAATGTAGATATTGTTATCATCACAAATATCATTATTAATAGTAGTCATTTGTTTCAGGTAGGTTAACAACATTTCATTGCAGATAGACTAAATCCATTTGAAAGAAACAGAACCCAGAAATAGTGACACCACAGAAACCACATAAATGCTTCAGATTCAGAGTAGAAACTGGAGAAAACAAATTCATATTAAAAACAAACAAACAAAAATCAAAGTGAAGTTCTTTATTGTACATAAATTACTCTCCTTTGTATGACTGAAAAATGCAATGAAAGTTCAAAAGTAAAAGATACATTGCCATTAGTGTCCCTCAAAATACTTCTTCGAATTCAAACACACTTATTCCATCATTCTTAGCAATGTGTCTTTTACTATAATTTATTAAAAATTTAAACATTCACCTTAAACTTTGTTGTATACCCTACAATAAGTCCATGATATAAAGTAAAAATGCCCTACAACTGATAATCCTTCCAACTTAGAAAGCATCTTCACATATATCCTATTTATCATTCCTAATTTTTACTCTAATTCATCTTCCTTGATTTTATCTTTCCAGCTTTGACTAATAAAATTGTATATGTATTTAGACGTTCCAACAAGATGTTTTTACATACATATATCTTGTGAAATTATTAGGCCAATAGAGGCAATTATCATAGACATCATGTCAAAGTCATTTTGTTTTCTTTGTACACTGAAAAAATTTAAGATCTACCCTTTTAGCAAATGTCAAACACACAATACTGTGCCAGTTAATCTTAACTGTCAATTTGACTAGATTAAGAGACTCCTGAAGAGGTGACTGCATCACCATCATTATACTTATCAGTGGATTAACCTCCTGATGTTACAGGTGAATATGCTAGGAAGAGTTGGGGTCTAATTGGAAGGTGCACTGAGGGTGTGCCCTTGGAGAGTGCATCTCTTGCTGACATTCTTTCCTTATTCTGTTTCCCAGCTGCCAGGAAGGCAGCAGATTTTCCCTTCCACACACTTCTGCCATCACATTCCTTCATTAGAGCTCGCTGACAATGGACTGCAACCACTGAAAATGTAAGCCAAAATAAAGCTTCTTCAATTAGCTGTAGGCCTCATGTATTTTAATCTAGTGACAGGAAATATGACTAATACAAATACAGTATTATTATTTTTTATTTGTTTGTTTTTTGGTACTGGAGATTGAACTCAGGACCTATCACTTGTGAAGCAGGTGGCAGAACCACTGAGCTAAATCCCCGGCTCCCAAATACAGTATTATTAACTGTAATTATCATCCTGTATATCAGATCACTAGAATATACTAATCTTCCATTATAGAAACTTTATCTCCTTTTATCAGCATTGCTCCATTTCCCCTACTCCTCTGCCACTGGCAACTTCCTTGGCCCCTGGCAACTTATACTCTCTGCTTCTGTAAGTTTCAGTTACTCATATTTCACATGTAAGAGAGATTATACTTTCTTTTCTTTCATTCGACCCATTTTAGTTAGTGTACTATCCTTCTGATGACACAGTTTCTTGCTTTGTAAAAGGCTAAATAATATTGCATTGTATATTTTGTGTGTGGATCACATTTTCTTTATTCACCTATTCATGGATACTTAGGTTGTCTTGCCTATTTTGAATAATGTTGCAACTAACACAAGAGTATAAATAATCTCTTTAGGATACTGATTTCATTTCCATGGATACACATACTTTCAGAAGTCAGACTGCTGGACCATACAGTAGCTCTATTTTTAATTTTTTGAGAGCTTACATACTGTTTTACATAAGGGCTGTACCAATTTACATTCCCACCAACCGGGTACAAGAGTTCTTTTTTCTCATATCCTTGCCAATGTTACATTCTGTTTTTCATCACAGCTATACTACTAGGTATGAGGTGAAACACTGTGGTTTTGATTCACACTTCCATGAAGATTAGTGAAGTTGACCATACTTTCATATACCTGTTGACCATTTGCATTCTTTTTTGAAATCTTTACCATGTCCTTGGTCATTTTTTAAAATTTGATTGCTTTCTTCCTATCTAATTTTATTGTATATTTTGTATATGAACCCCTAAACTGATGAACCCTAACTTCATCACATATGAAAATACATTTAGCCACATAAAGTAACATTCAGTGGTTATGGATATTAGGATAGTGATATCACCAGAAGACTAACATTCAGCCAACTATAAGTACTTAGGCCAAAAAAAAAAAAAAAAAAAGGATATTGAAAACAGTGACTTTTGGGGCAGTCACCTTGAAATATGACTCATTAAAATGCTCCTTGCAGTGGAGCGTGACTGTAGTGTTCACTGTCCCTCCTAAATACATTAGAAGGATGCATAGACCAGTACATATATTGCATATTCGATCTATCTATCTAGTCTTCCAGTATAAATGTTTTTGGTTTAATTTAGCTAAAATGTATCATATTTATGTACTACAGTCTGATCACAGTGGAATTCTCAGTATGTAAAGCTTATTCCTTTCAATGTGGGAAACTGAGCAAGACTTATCTGACCAATAATGTAAAGTATGACAGCTTTGTACAAAAATTGGTATATTTTCAGTTTCTTTTTAAATAAAACTTCAAAAAATTTGAAATATCAAACATTGAGAAATTGTTAATGGAATCTCATAGACACTCATTAAAATGAATTTCCATTTCAACGCTATTGTACTTCTCTAGAAACAAACATAATGTGTTTATTTCATATTTAGAGGCTGAAATAATTTTATTTTGACAAAATACAATTCAAACACACTTTCTTTACTTCAATACAAAGATACTATTTCCTAATCCAATAAACTATAACAGTAGCAAATTTAAAAATAGAACCTCTTCAGATTTTTTATACTATTTTTCTATAAAATTATGAACATGAAGGACTTATTTTGGGGAATGTCTAAAATATTGGGAATGTCTCAATATTCTTAAAATGTAGAAATATGTTTGATAATGTAGTTCTTGCTGGTTTTTTGTTGTTTGTTTTATTTTTTCCCCTGGTACTAGTGACTGAATCCAGGGCTTTGGACATGCTAGGGTACTCCACCACTGAGCTACATCCAAACCACGAAAATGTAGTGAACTTATAAGTTAGTCCAATTTTCAATTTTTCCATACATTTCTGGCCATTCATTGTCTGATAAAGTAAATTATCATAATCATCAGCCAACCTTCACTCAATATTCACGAATTTCATTTCAAAAATACAATGATTAATTATTTCAGACACATGAGTACAATTCATAGAAACAAGCACCTAAAAATTAATGAAAATCCTCCCTCCCTCCCTCCCTCCCTCCCTTCCTCCTTTCCTTCCCTCCTTTTTGCAGTACTGGGGATTGACCCTGGAGCCTTGCACATGCTAAGTAAGCACTCTATCACCAGCTGTATCACAGCCTTTTCATTTTTTGTATTTTGACAGGTCTTCGCTAAGTCACCTGGCTCTTTACCTGTCAATCCTGCTTCAGTCTTGCAAGTAGCTAGAATTACAGGCATGTGACACTGCACCAGGGAGGAAATGTGCTTTTAAAATTAACAATTTCAAACACATTTCTTGGGAAAGCATTTCATTCCTGGTTTTGATGCAAAGATTTTTAGACTGTAATCTTTTAATAGCTGAATGCTATACCAGTGGCTAGATAGAATTATGAAAAAGTTTTCATTTAAAAATAAATAGAATGTATTTGTATTAACATATTTGTATTAATTACTACCTATTTATGGCAACATTTAAGAGGTGAACATTCTTTATTTACATGTATGGTTAATGAAACAACTTGGAGTATGTGCCTGTATCCATTATGGGAAAGTGTTGAAAAGATATTGCTTGTTTTATCCTACACATGAAGGAGAAATATTTTATAAGATTTTTTTACATTATATAGTATATATATATATATATATATATATATATATATATAGTACGTTAACAAGTAATTTACATACATATGTTTCTTTAGTGAAGACTATGTCTACTTCTCTGGGAGTTAATATGGCCAGTAATGTCTGAATCTATCACTCAAGGCTACTCAAGTTATTTTATTCCTTTTTTTGTTAAGTAAAAGACAGATTTAATTCACTCTACTTCATGAGAGTGCTGCAAGCATTATTTTATTCTCTGAATTACAAAAATGTCCTGTCAGTATGACTGGGCTGAGATGAAGGATGTCATACTGAATCATTGAGTTAAGATTTTTTTTGTCAATATGTGATATCTCTAGACTAAACTATTTACATAGGAGAAAAACAGTAAGAATCAGAATGAAAACTTGAGAAAGAGAATTTGAAAAAAATGATAATTTATTAATATTATATACTGAAGTCAGTTAACATTAAAGCCTATAAAAAGAAAATTAAGATGAGGAAAAATACTTTTGGCTTTTCATGCTTTATAAAAATAAAGTACTTTTAAAAAGCAAATAAGTAGATGAGTGTATACACACACAAACACACACACACACACACACACACACTCTATGTACTTGGTCTTTATTTCCAAATCAAGGGCAGTGGTGTGCACCTGTAGTCCTAGCTACCCAGGCAGCTGAGGTAGGAGGAACACGTGAGCCCAGAAGTTAAGGTTGAGCCTGGACAGCATAGCAAAACCTCATCTCAAAGAAATTTAATTGATTAATTTTTTAAAAATGACTTCCAAAGCAGTAATACAATGCAGAGGGAAATGAATTTTGCTATCTGTTCTGTAGAATCTCTCTGTCCTGTCACACAGGTTTTAAATAGTGCAATAGGTTTTAATATACATAGAAATAATCAGACTTATTTTCATGCTTTATATTTATAATGTAACACACATGGCTCAGTATAACAAAACATGAAACAAAGTAGCCAAACACCAATGACAGAAGACCAATAATTTGCAAGGGCTCTCACTTTGGGTATAGGGCTGATTAGACTGGTTGTCCTGTGAACTCCAGTCACAAACCCAGAAGCACATCCCAGTCTTATATCTCAAGTGCTTTAATGTATGGTGTCACCAGGAAGCAATAATTTTAGGAGAAATGTGATGCCATTTCTATTTGCTTTAGAATGCATTAGGCCACAACAAAACAGAAACAAAGGTGGCTTAAAAAAAGAATTTTATCATTTTATATTTTAAGAATTGGAAGATGGATTGGTTCCAAGTTGGTCAATTCGGTGATTTAACAAAAAGTCATTGCTATTGCTTGAATTATGTAAAATTTGCTTTCACTTTGCCTTAAGGTACTGCATGCCCAGTACCCTACTGAGATGAGAATATACAGCATTAAAAACAATAAAGGCCCCTCTTTCATCTCATTTTAAGAGTATGAATATTCTACAATTAAGGCACTTAGCAGACTTTCCCTTAGACAGCAATCGCCCAAAAGAGCCAATGCCTAGGCCATGTGAACACGCCTATTCTGAAAATAATCCACAGAGCTGGCTTTGCCTAGAAGGTTCAAAAAGTTAGGGTCTTCTCTGAAAGACCTAGCCACTTACAAAGAAAATCAGGGCTTGGTAGGCAGGAGGAAGAGGGTGAGGGGGAGAGGGTGCATCTTATATATCATTCTTTCAAGTTCCTTTCTCAAGTAAATAACACCTGCTTTGATTTGTATATAGTTTCATCATAGCCCCCAACAGTTCATATCTAAAGGCTCATCCCAGGGTTGTGGTATTTGGAGGTATCTGGACCTATAAGAAGTGGGGTTTTGTGAGAGTTCCTGAGGTCACTGGGGGCTTGTCCTCAGTACTGAGGGATTCTGTCTCTCCTCTCTCCTTCTCCCAACTGCCTCAGTTTGAGATTTGAGTACTGTATTTGCTTCCACACAGACGCTCACTGTGAGGGGCTCCCTTCCTTCTCACGACAGGCTAAATTAATGGGGCACTGCTCAGCCTTGCACTCTGAACCTTCAAAACTGTGAGCAAACTAAACCTTTTCTTATAATTTACCCAATTTGGGTACTTCATTATAATCATTCAGAGGTTACTAATACAGAATTTCACACTTAAAAATTTACACCACAGTTACAAAAATAAAAACAAAAAATCCTAAAAAATCTGGAGCAGTTAAAAATTTTTAGATTTGCACACATATTTTGCTTGTAAAGTACATAGTATCAGGCATTTTAGTATAATAGAGTGATTAAATATATTTTAAAGTAATCCTTACTGTATGATTCTAGACACCCATTAAAAATGAAGTAATTCTTCCTTTACAAAACTGAAAAAAATCTATATTGAAATTTAAAATTAAAAGATTGAAAAATAGTTGTGGAATTCTACTCATGAATAGATCACCATTAAAAGATTTACAGCAACTGTAATTATTGCTCAGATGATGAGTAATTGTTACCTTTCCATTTCTTAATACTTTTTCCCTTAAAAAATATAGTGAATATAGTCAGTGTAAAACAAATTTGAAACTTTCAAGAGGATGATATTTTTTGAAAACTATATGTATTAACTCTTTTATATTATGTAAATCTTTAGTGCTTTTAAAATTTTTATGTAAGTTCATACAATGCAGCTTTTATTGGAGTTACTTTTCTGTAAAATTCCCCTATAATTTTCTCCTATATTTATTGCATATCTCTCTGTCTCTTAAATGTTATGTTTACTTTTTAAAATTTTTTTTAAATTTTCTTTTGTTGGTACATTTTAGGTATACAATACAATGGCATTCATCATTGGAAATCTACACCTTTACATAATCTCTCTTGGTTCTTATTTCTCCCTCTTCCCCTGCCCTCCCTACAGCCCCTCCATCCCTCCCTATTTACAAACACTTTGTTTCCATTGTTTCATTTTCTCATATTAATTCCATTCCCTTCTTTCCTTTCCCCTACCCCTCCCACTTCCCCTTCCCCTTTGCCCCTTTTTTAGCATTTATCTGCTTTCTAGAGATAAGCTGCAGGGATAGGTCACCTAGGAAGTGTGGCCCAAGGAGACATAGCTTGTCACATGGTCAGAAAGCCAGCACATATAAATCACAAGTGGATAATGTCTCCTAAAGGCAATGATTCACATGTGTTTTTTTTCAAAGTTGTGTCCTCACTCTTTATCTGAGAGAAACACTATACAGCAGGACTAGAATATTCATCTCAAAACAGAGTATTATCTGGGACACATGCTTCATACCTTTCTCGTGGCTGGGAATACCGCTAACACTTTCAGGTTTCAGTGAAAGAAAAAGGGAGGCATATTATTACAAACAGCTTTTTAAGGAAAAATAGACACACAGGAAAGAAAATACAAGTTATTCATTTTCTTATTTGCTATTTTCAGTAATAGGCAATTGATATTTCTGCACCTAAATTAGAAATTAATACTTAATATTCTTTATAATTCAAAATTTCAAACAAGAAACTTTTTACTATTAAAATCAAATAAGTAAACATTTTAATTTTATCAGTTTGCCTTGTAATTATGAAATAAATATGAAATAAAAATAGCTGTTTTGTCTAATGCAATGTTCTAGAAAATTCTATAATGAAACAATTATGTACCATTGTTTTGTTTTAACCTTGAGTGATAAATATTACCATCAATATTAATAGTCATTACATTCTTTCTTTCTTCCTTTCTTTTTTTGTTTACTGGGGATCGAACTCAGGACTCTGCACTTGATAGACGAAAGTTCATAAATATTTCTGATAAAAAACACACAATAAAAATTAATTTTATGAATACCTATTGTATAATGCAATTTATTATTCACATACATTATGTCATTTACTTAGGAGACTGCTTTGAGGTAAGCCAGTGGTCTCCAATCTTTGCAAGAATGGAGTTGCTTTTCATTAAAAAAAATACTACAATTGTATAGAATAGCAGTTACTTTTATTATTTTCTATTAAAAAGCCAATAATGGAATGTGATTTTACTATTTTAAAATAGATCTATAATTCAGAAAAGGTTAAATACATATTTGAGAAATACGTGAAATGGAAAAGGAAGTATACAGGCGATGACATTGCTTGAAATGAAATTTTGAGAAACAACCCATAGCTAAGATATTAGATATCATTAGTAATACAGAAAATGATACAGAATTAAATACTGAGGCTTATGTTTGGATCAGTATTGTTATTAGTAATTTCTCAGACTTATTTTTGTTGATTTATATTTATAATTATTTTGATTAAAAGTATTATTTTATTAGCAATTAAGTATCATTATTCTGTAACCTAAAAGCAATAACATATTAAGGCAACACAAGATATAACCCAGAGAGCAGTATTTACTCCATAAATGATGGGTTACTGAATCTAGTGTATGATGATTAATAGTAAAAAATAAATAATAAAACAAAGAAGAAAGAAACTGAGTGATCTGGTCTTTTTTAAATCTTTATTTTGAAATTCTAAAGTAAAAGAAAACAACTTCACAGACAACCAAGTAAAGCACTTTACATCCATGAATCAGAGACTTTCACTTTTGGTCACTTAGGTTCAAAAGAGAAGGGCCACTTGGCAGTTATGAGACTCACTTTTCTTCCTTCATGTGGGGCTGTCACCTAGTAAATAACTCATATATCATACTTTATATCACCATCCCATTTGACTATATTTGTGAACAGATTAACTAAAATACTCATGATTAACAGAAATAAAAATAGGAAACCAACAAGCAGGAAGAATTGGGCTGTGAGCTGGGGATTTAGCTCAGTGGCGCTGCACCTGCCTTGCAAGCACAAGATCCTGAGTTCAATCCCTGGTACTAAAAAAAAAAAAAAAAAAAAATTGCACTGTGCTTCAAGACTACCTGCAACCCAACAAACATAAACAATATTTTTTTCTTTTTGCTTTACAGGAGACCTCCCTACAGTTAGATAATAATTAAGAAACACTGTTCATTTTTAGAAGTTAAAAGAATGGAATATATCCAAACATAGTAAGAGAAAGTATGATTTAAATTATGTATGAACTTTATATTCAGAAAAATATTCTGAGTCAAAAGACATTTTCAAAGGAACAGCTGTGGAAAGAAACTACATTATCCTTTTCAGTATTCCATGCAGCATTTAAAACAATGTACATGGTAACAATGCTTCACCTCCCTGCTCAAAAGTACTATTAAGTAAGCATGGGGATAACGTAAATAATTTAAAATTAAAAGGTCTCATAATTTCAATATTGGCCTTAATAAGATACACACAGAGAGAGAAAGACATATGCAGTCTCATTCATCACAGACATTGTCATCTGAAGCCTTCACTGTAGGATGCAGTGTAGGGTGGTATTTGGTAAGGTGGTCAATGAATATCCCCAGCAGGATCTTCCTCCTCCCTTCCCTGCAATATCTAATCAGTTCCACAGGCAGTACAAGCTCCTGTCATCTACAGTGCATCCCTTAACCGGTCTCACTACAGTTTTATTGTAATCCTCACTTGATCTTCATGATTGTCCATTTTCTCCAGAGTAAAAAACAAATTCCATAGCATGACATTCCAGGGCTCCTCATAAGTAGCCTCCACTTTCTTATTAAATTTAATCTCTGGTGTTTCCAGAATGGTTAATACAAAATATAAATATCTGAAAGTGAATCTGAAAGCTACAAGTCCAGTCATTTATATTTTATAGATAAGCACAAAGAAATTAAGGAATTTCCCATGGCTGCTCAAACTATGAGGACTCTGGGAAAAGAACTGAATACTCTTTGTTCCTGATTCAAAGCATTCCTACTATCTTTCTCTATGGTAATGAGAAAATAAAAAGCAGATTATTAGGTATTATGTGACATTATCAGTCCTTGTAATCTTTTTACCACGAGACCTGTTTTTTAAATAGTGAACAAAATATATGCATTTAATCAACATGTATAAAAAAACCTACCATGTGTCTAAACTAGGAAGACGAAGACAGATTAGATATGCCACATACTGTAGGATTTCAGAGACAGACACATGAAAGGGATATTAATATATAGTGGAGATACTGGGTTATAGCTCAGTGGTATAGCATTAACCTCTCATGCATGAGGCCATGGGTTTATTCCCAACACCACACACAAAAAAGGTAAATGTAATGACAGAGGTACAGGTGATATGAAAGTAAGGGTCACCATTACACTCTTATGGGTTGACTGTGTTCTCTTAGAAAGGAATGTTCAAGTGCTAACTCTTAGTACTTCAGAATTTGCTTATTTGGAAACAGGTCTAAAGTTGTGAATGAAGATGAGGTCATATTGGAGTAGGACAGTCCATCAATCTAATATGGTAGGTATAATTTTAGGACTAGGAAAATTTGGACAAGATACAAGAGGAAGATATCATGCGACAGAAGACTCAGAGAATGAAGGAAGGCAGCTCTATGCCAAGGATTGTTGACCACCACCAAAAGCAAAGAAGAGGAAAGGAAGGCTTCTTTTCTGGAGATTTCAAAGACAGAATAGGATTGCTGACACCATAACTGGGAGTGAGTAAATCCATGTTCTTTTAAGCCACTGATTTTTGGTATTACGTTGGAGCAGGCCTCAGAATTTAACACAGGCATGTAACCTGGACTGAGTAAGGAATAGCAGAGGTTTCTTGTATAAGGTGACATCAAGACTTACTGTTAAGGGATGAGTGCCACAGTCATTCTGGCGAGAGTGATGAGAAGACAAAAAGCTCTTTAGGAAGATAAAAAGAGAATGGGGTTGGACATGGTGGTGCACGCTTGTAATCCTAGCTACTGGGAAAGCTAATGCTAGAGGACTGCAAGTTTGAAGCCAGCCCAGGCAACTCAGTGAGAGCCTGTCTGAGATAAAGAAAATAAAAAGGGAGGGGTGTGTATAGCTCAATGGTAGAGCGAATCTGGATTCAATCTCTAGTACCACGGGGGTGGGGAGCAGAGACAGAGAGACAGGAAGAGAGAGAATGGGAATTAAGACAAAATGCCAAGTAGTGATCTGGAAGCTATTTGGTGCTTCTGGAGTAGAACGCAACATTAACAAGAGGCTAGAGAGGTGATCAGAGCCTTAAATACAGAGATTTTTATAAGGTGACAGTTAATATGTTTCGACCATTTCCAATGTTTTCAGCACTGTAAAGAGTGTCTTCTATAAACTATCTGTTATAACCTTCCTAATGACACTGTTATGGCCACATTAATGTATAAGGGGAAAAAACAAGGCTCTGAAAAATTATATTATCTGTATATGAGTTATCCAGCTAGTATTAAATTACTCTGGCCTCATACAGCTAAGTGGAACCATGGGATATTTCATAAGCAAAAAATAATACGATCTCATTGCTTTTGACACAGTTGAGTCTGTCATCTTTGTGGAAAATGAAGCTATGGAGTACAGGCTTGAAGGAATAAGGATTTCATAAAAGAACTGGAGAAAATAAGTGAATATTTATGGTAAAAAAAAAAAACCTACAGATCTCCATAAGCAGTTAAAAGGTCAGGAGTTACAAGGACAAAATAATCAAGGTGGATTCTAGTTTCAGAAAATGGTTTCTAGTTTCTGCTGTGATAGAGAACACAATAAATGGCAGAAGTCACAGTGGCCCAATGTTAAGAAGATGACAGATTTGTTGAGATGTATACAATAGGAGCTCTGAATTGCTGCTATTAAACTTTTCAATGTCCTTCAGCCAGCACCATTCCCTGTAATACTGCGTTATAAAGTGCCCTGGTGAAAGAGCACAGCATTGTGCTATGCAGACACCTGTCTCTTGCACTTCAATATTTACTGTTATCCCCAAAGAAATTTAGACACAAACCTAAATCTCTGATGTCACAGAAATGACATGAGTAGCCATCCTTTGGTGTTCTAATAGATATGTCTGGAATATTTTCCTGTTTGCAATGCAACATACACACACACAAACACACACGTTATTGGATTTGTCATTTGTTCTTTTTCCCAAAAAACAATTTTCAATCGTAATAAGAGAGACCCAAATTTTTCAGAAATGCACACATGAAAATGCTTTAGGAAATCAGTTAGCAACCTTGTTTCTTGGCTTTTGCTATTAAATGAGACTCTTTCTGCTTCATTTTAGGGGATTTACTCTTCAGAGAGCACCATGCCTACATGAATGAAACACTCAAGAGTTAGACATGGATTTGAGTCACCACTGCTTGGCAACATCATTTTGAACACACATGATTATGAATAAACATTTATTTACATAAAACATATACTGACAGATTGTAGTTGTTGAAGGATATGAAGTTTGAAGGTGTGGCAGAGATGACAGTCCCTAGAGGCAGGAAAGAAAATTTCTGTTTTCCCCTTCAGCATTCCCTACAGTCTAATTGCAGGAGGAGGCTTACAAGAGCTTGAGGAAAAGCCACTTGGCTTTTCAACTGGAAGCAAATTATAAAAACATGATGGAAAATAATGCACTCTAAAAGATAAATGCAACAATAGATGAGAACAGAGAGGAGAAACATGTATGCCCTCTATGATTACTTTACTCGATAAACACAAATTCAAGTCTCAAAAGGGTATACATTTGGCAAGTGTGTGCTCACTGAAGGATGTATTTGCTTTTTTTTACACGGGGAAAAGGTTGCAAGGGCGAGACTGCTATTAAAACAAAGCCAATTTCTCTCTTTAACAAAGAGAAAAATTTGCAAGGTACAAAAAAAGTTAAGCAGCTGAAATTTCCAAGCACACGTGACTGTATAGGTGGATACAAATAAGTAGGGAACTAGCAAGTTTGATGACATGACACATGCTGGATAAGGAGGCAGATACAGATAGAAAATTCACTGTTTCAACACTCTACATCCTACATTGCTTTTCCTTTTTGTTCCTGGAGACGCAGTGTAGGAATATGTCATTCAACTACTATATCTCAACTTTCCTCAGTTTATAAAATAGTAACAAACAAATATTTTAAAAAACCATTTCATTTGTGTTTTATATAGAAAATAATAACTCATTTCTCATTTCAGTTGCCATTTTCAAAATGTGGTTTTAAAACTGATACTCCAAAATGAAAGGATATAGGTCTCCATAAATATTTATTTTAATATTCAAGGATTTCTTAATTCCACTGTGTTTGGGACTGAAAGAATGGCTAAAAATATAACTTTCACATATTTCAACCAATATGTTTCTGTATTAGAAATATTTTTTTGCTTGGCAAATGGCCACATAAGTTTAATCTCATATAAAAATAATGAATTATAGAGTAATATTGATATAATAAACAGGTTTTAGTGCTGTTTTATAGATTTACATATAAGAGACACACCAAAAGAGAGGATTAAAAACATTTCTAAAATTTGTATCATTGTCTACTGACAGAAGAAAAGTATAGATCACTAGAACAATGAATGTTTTGGGCAATGAAATCAAGATTCTGTGCTTTAAGGCAACATCAAAAACAACTACGGAGGGCATGGAATGTAACATACTGGCTGAATCTCAAGTACTTAAAAAAAAAATAACAAAAGGCACTGGAGTAAACCAAACAGATGTGGCGTAGTCACCTACCAATCCAGAATCCTATACTGATAAAGAAGCATGTATTTTTATTTCAAAAATAGGTGAGTAAAACATATTCAAAATATATCTATATGCTGAGCAATCCAAAAAAATTTTTTTACTCAAAATTAAAAACTGTGAAAACATTTGGGTTGAGTTTCACTTCCACTGTGCTATGGTTTGGATTTTAATTTTAGTGTCCTAGAAAGTTCTGTATTATACAAGGGATAAGTCCCAAAAGTGGCAGCACTGGAAGGTGCTAAGTATCTTTAAGAGAGAGAGCCTAGCAGGAGGACCTTTGCTCATGAGGGTTGTCCTTAAAGAGGATGGTGAAATAACAGTCTCATGGCTTCCTGGCTCAAACTGTGACCTCTTCTTCTGCCATGAACTTCTGCCATTGCCATCTGGTGATCTCATCAGAAGCCCAACCTCATAGGGTTACCCAATCCTGCAATAGTACCTTAACATTTTTAGCTAAATAAAGCATTTCTATTTAATTTATTGGTTGTCTCAGTATTTCATTGGAATAATGTAAAGGTGACTGATATAACTGTATATTTATGAGTTCTATGAGAATAAAACTAAGTCTTAGGAAATTCACCTGTGGATGCCCAATTTATGATTATTTTCCATAATACACAGCAAATACTAGCAAGGGTTGAAAAAAATTTTAAAAACATATCAATTTATAGAAAACTAAAGACCTTCATTGCAATCAAACACAAAGCTAATCTTGAGCCAAAATACTAAATAAGAAAAAGATGTTTCCATGGAGTCAACAAAAATTTTAGATTAGATTTTTTTTAAACATGAAAATGTTATCTGCAACATGTTTTCATTTTTGAGCCAATGCAATGACAGAATATCAGACATAGAAGAAAGGATTGTGATTAGTGACCAGGAAAAGAAAGATTTCTTAAAAATAGCAAGGGACCTCGAGTAATTAATCTAGTAGTTGCTAGATGATGCAATGAAGAATAATATAAGACTAATGAGAGTCAATGAAGAAACAGGAGAGTGCAAATGACATAAAAAAATGGTTCACAGAAGTAATGGCAGAAAACTTCCCACGCAGGGGAAAAGAATTTGACATACAGATAAGTGAGGCATATAGGACTCCAACTAGCCATGATCAAAAAAAAAAAAAAAAGAAAATCTACACCTAGACATATAAGAGTCAAGATCCCAGAAACCAAAAAGAATAACAAAATCCTACAAGCAGTTAGAGAAAAGAAACAAATCACATACAAATGAAAGCCAATCACAATCACAGAAGACTTTTCAACACAAACCCACCTGAAGGAGACCCTGGAGTGAAGTATGTCAAGCCCTAAAAGAATATAACCACCAACCTAGATTGCTGTACCATCCAAAATTATCTTTCACAATTGATGGAGAAATAAGGTAATTTCAAGACAAAGAACACCTGAGAAACTTCATGAATACCCCATGAACCCCAATAGAATGAATCCATCAGTCAAGACAAGAAGTTAAATGCAAAGGGGGAGAATTCAACAACAAGAAAAGGTCATGACAAGGATAAGTCAAAATGTATCAGTTATAACCATCAATATTAATATTATCAATTCACCAATCAAAAGAAATAGACTTGCAGAATGGGTCAAAAACCAAGATCCAACAGTATGCTGCATACAGGAAAAACAATTCAAAAAGAAACTCATAGACTGAAAGTTAAAGGGTGGAAGACTATGTTCTATGCAATAGGAACCTGAAAAAAAGCAGTAGTAGGTGTCCTACTTGCAGACAAAATGGATTTCAAACCAACACTAATTAAGAAAGATAAAGGAAGCCACTAAATTGCTGTAAAAAGAAAATCCAAGAGGAAGAGATGACAATCATAAATATATATGCACCAAATACTAGTGCACCCAACTCTATAAGAAAAATATTAACAGACATGAAAAATCCAATAAGCACTAATACAATAGGAGTGGGGGACCTCAATATCCCACTGTCACAAATAGATAGATCAACTAGACAAAGAATAAATAACATAATGCCAGAAATCAGTCAAACTCTTGAACTTAACAGTTGTTTACAGAGTGTTTCACCACAGAAAAACAGAATACACATTCTTTTCAACTGGATACAGAAAAACAGCATACACATTCTTTTCAACTGGACACGGGTCATACTCCAAAACAGACCATGTACTTGGTCATAGAACATGTTTAAGTAAATGCACAGGAAATGAAGTTATCCCTTGTATATTATCAGATCATAGTGCAATGAAACTGGAGATCAATAGCAAAGGAAACCATAAGAACTTCATAAACACGTGGGAATTAAACAACACATTCCTGAACAAAGAATGGGTCAGAGAGGAAATTAATGAAGAAATTAGACAGTGTAACAATTGAATAATGCCAATACAATATATTGTTATCTATGGGGCACAATGAAAGCAGTCTTATTAGGGAAATTCATAGCAGTGAATACTCATATTAGGAAAAAAGAGCAAGCTCAAATACACAATCTAATGCTGAGACTAAAGCTTCTAGAAAAAGAACATCAACACACCTCAAAGCTCATAGAAGAGAAGAAATTGTAAAGATCAGAGCAGAAATCAATGCAATTGAAACCAAGAGAATGATACAAAAAAATCAATGAAGCAAAGAGTTGGTTCTCTGAAAGAATAAACAAAATTTACAAAGTCTTAGCCAACCTTAACAAAAAAGTTAAGAAAAGCCCCAAGTCCAGGCAATTAGGTATGAAAAGGGTGAAATTACAACAGACCCAGCAGAAATCCAGAGGATCATCAATATCTAATTTGAGAACATATACGCCAATAAGATGGAAAACACAGAGGAAATGGAGAGATTTCTAGAAGCACATGAATTACCAAAGTTGAATGAGGAATACTTAAAACTTCTAGAAAACCCAGTATCATTCAACAAAATTGAAAACATAATTAAAAACTTACCAACTGAGAAAAGCCCAGGTCCTGATGGCTTCACTGCTGAATTCTACAAGACATTTAGAAAGGAACTACTTCCAGTACTGTTCAAACTTTTCAGTGAAATTGAAAGAGAAGTAATACTCCCAAATTCATTCCTGGAAGCAAGCATTAACTTGATCCCAAAAGCAGAGAAAGACCCAACCAAAAAAGAGAAATGAAAGTCAATTGCCCTAATGAACATAGATGTAAAAATCTTCGATAAGATCCTGGGAAATAGAATGCAGAAGATAAGAAGATCATACATCCTGACCAAGTGGGTTCCAGCAAAGAGATGTAGGGATGGTTCAACATACACAAATCAATAAATGTAATACACTGTATTAACAGAGCCAAGGACAAGACCCGTATGATCATCTCAATAGATGCGGAAAATGCATTCAACAAAATCCAACACCCATTCATGATAAAAAAAAAACCTACAGAAAATTGAAATAGATGGTCTTTATCAAAATCTGATAAAAGTCATCTATGAAAAACCAACAGCCAATATCATACTAAATGGTCAAATACTGAAAACCTTCATGTTAAAATCAGGAACAAGACAAGGATGCCCACTATCACCATTCCTGTTCAATACAGTTTAGGAAACATTAGCCACAGCAATTAGACAAGACAAAAAAATAAAAGGAATAAAGATAGGAAATAAAGAATTTAAACTGTCATTATTTGCAGATGGCATGATACTCTACGTAGAAGACCCCAAGAACTCCAACAAAAGCATTCTAGACTTAATAACCGAATTCAGTAGAGTAGTTGGATACAAGGTGAACACACAAAACTCTATAGCCTTCCGGTACACCAGCAACAGACTCACTGAGAGAGGAACTGGAGAAACAATTCCTTCTTCAATAACATCTTAAAAAAAAAATGAAATACCTAGGAATCAACCTAATGAAAGAAATCAAAGATGTCTACTCTAAAAACTAGACCACTCTGAAAAAAGAGATCAAAGAGGATATCACAAAATGGAAAGGCATCCCTTGCTCCTACATAGGAAGAACCAATATAGTGAAAATGACCATACTAACAAAACTGCTATATAGATTCAATCCAAGCTCAATTGAAATTCCAACAGCATACTTCATAGATGATGAGGAAGCATCCCAAAAATTCATTTGGAACAAGAAGAGACCTAGAATAGCAAAAGCAATTGTAGACAACAAAGACAAGGGACAGGGTATCACAATTCCCAACCTGAAACTATACTTCAAAGCAACTGTGATAGAAACAGCATGGTACTGGCAAAGAAATAGACCCAAGGATCAGTGGAACTGATTGGAATACACAGAAACAACTCCATCCATATTCACCCATCTCATCTTTGACAAAGGAGCCACACATCCTCCCTCGAGGAAAGATAGCCTCTTTAATAAATGGTGCTGGAAAAATTGGGTTTCAACTTGACAAATATTAAAACTAGACCTATGTCTCTCACCATGCACTAAACTAAAATCAAAATGTATAAAAAAATCTAAATATTAAAACAGAAACACTAAACTGGCTAGAAGAGAGGTTAGGTAGAACTCTTGAAGACCTTCTCATAGAAAAAGACTTCCTGAATAAAACATCAGTCACACTTAAACTAGCAAAAGAACAGCAAGTGGGGTTTCATCATATCAAAAAGCTTCTGCAAGGCAAAAGAAAACACCCACAGCATGAAGAGGCAACCCACCTTGTAGGAAAAAAATTTTACCAGCTGTTCCTCAGACAAATGACGACTATCTAGAATATATAAAGAACTTAAAAAAAACAGACCTCCCAAATTTAAAGACCCAATGCAAAAATGGGCAACTGAAATGAACAGATATTTCTGAGACAAAGAAGTATAAGCAGCAAATAAACATATGAAAAAATGTTCAACATCACTGGTCATTAGAGAGATGCAAATGAAAACAACACTGAGATACCACTTCAATCCAGAAAGAATGGCTGCTATCAAGAAATCAACCAATAACAAATGCTGGCTGGGTTGTGGGGTAAAAGGAGCCATTCTCCAATGTTGTTGGGAATGTGGACTGGTACAAACATTGTGGAAAGCAGTATAGAGATACTTCAAAAAACTAGAATTAGAGGTCCCATTTGATCCAGCCATTCCCGTGCTGGGTATCTTCCCCAAAGAATTACAAGAATCTGGGCTGGAGATTTAGCTCAGTGGTGCCACCACCTGCCTTGCAAGCTCAAGGACCCAAGTTTGATCCCTGGTACAAAAAGAAAAAAAAAAAACCCTAAAAGAATCATTCCACAGCAATATATGCACACCCATGTTTATAGCAGCACAATTTGAAATAGCTAAAACTTGGAAGCAGCCAAAACCGCCTATCAACTAGTGACTAGATAAATAAGATGTGTTTTTTTTTATAAAATGGATTACTAATCAGCCACAAAGAATGAGAAACTAGAGACAGTTATTGCTACATGGATGCATATTGAGGAGATACTCTTAAGTGAAATAAATAGGACATATATGTGTAAATATTGAATGGCTTCTCTGGTATGAGAAACTGAAAGAGTAAGTAAGGATCAAAATGTAGAATAGATAATATGAAAGAGGAAGATAATGCCCAAAGGGGAAGAGGAAGTGGAAGGGGTACACGAAATAAAGAAGTAAGTATTAGAAAAGGCAAAAATGGAAACAAAGTCTTTGTAAATAGGGAGGGGTGGAGGAGTCAAAGGGAGTGCAGGGGAGTGGGGAAAAAAATAAGAACCAAGATATATCATGTAAAGATACAAATTCCCAAGGATGAATGTCATCATACTGCAGACCTAAAATGTATCAATAAACTTAATGAATAATAAAAAGATGTGACGCCCTACCGAGGTCGGGAGTCACACGCTGAAGGCAGACCTGCAGGTCTGCAGATGCCCTACCAAGGTCGTCAGTCCTGCAGAACACACTGAAGCAGCCTGCGCCTCGGCGACAATCCACTGGACACCCCCGGCTCCTCTGTACAGGCACCTGGTTCCACAATATAAAGACGCAGAGGACACCGGACCACGAGACCACAGTACTGATTCCTGCAGTTCCTGGCCCAGAAGTAGGGGCTTCTGAGCTGCGGTCCCACTGCTCCTGGTCCAAAGGAAGGGGCTTCCTGGCCACCATCCCTCCTGCTGCTCCCAGCCCACAGGAAAGGGCTTTTGGGTCACCATCCCTACCACTGTTCCCGGCCCCTGTCCCACCTCTCCCAGCTCAGAGGAGGTAATCTGTGCAGGTGCCAACAGCCCCCCACCCCGCAGTAGAAATGAGAAAACACAGAAATAAGTCTCAAAACCAGACTTCCAGAACACCTACAGCAACCAAAAAAGGGAAATAAGATGGAACACTCTGATACTCAACCAACTGGACCCACTGAACTGGCAACAAAAGGGGATCCGGAAAAAAGGAAATCAGAAATAATTTCTCAGATAACAGGAGAAATTGTGCTCCTAGTGCAAGACATGGTTAATAAATCTAGAGAGAATCTGAGGAACATGTTGGAATCCCAACATAGGAAAGAAATGTAATCAATAAAACAGATGCAAATAGATTTCCCGGAGATGAAAATCTCCATTGAAAGTCTACATAGCAGAATGAGCCAATGTGAGGACAGAATTTCAGATATAGATGATAAGATTGCAATTAATGACCAGGAAAAGAAAAACTGCTTCAAAATTATAAGGGAACATGAGAAATCAATCCAGCAGCTGCTAGATGATGCAAAGAAGAATAACATAAGACTAACTGGAGTCAATGAAGAAAGAAGAGAGAGTGCAGATGATATATAAAAAGTCTTCACAGAAATAATGGCAGAAAACTTCACAAGCAGGGGAAAAGAGCTTGACATACAGATAAGTGAGGCATATGGGACTCCAAATAGCCTTGATCAAAAAAAATCTACAGATAGGGATATAATTGTTAAGATTGCAGAAACTCAACAGAAGAGCAAAGTTCTACAAACGGTTAGAGAAAAGAAACAAATCACATACAAAGGAAAGCCCATCAGAATCACAGCAGACTTCTCAACACAAACCATCAAGCCAAGAAGAGCTTAGAGTGACATATTCCAAACCCTAAAGGAAAACAGCCTCCAACCCAGATTGATGTACCCTGCAAAACTATCTTTCAAAATGGATGGAGAAATAAGATATTTTCATGACAAAGAGCACATTAGGAACTTCATGAATACCAAACCAGCCCTCCAAAGAATTTTACACAATATCCTAGGAACAGACATTGAGGATCACAGCCCCAGGAAGAAAAGCAGAATGAACCCATCTGGCAAGACAAGAAATTAAATGTAAAAGGCGAGAACCCAACAAAAAGAAAAAGTCATGACAATGACAAGTCAATACGTTTCAGTTATAACCATCAATGCTAATGGTCTCAATTCACCAATTAAAAGAAATAGACTGGCAGAATGGGTCAAGAAGCAAAATCCAACAATATGCTGCATACAAGAAACACACTTAATTCAAAAGGAAACTCACAGACTGAAAGTTAAAGGGTGGAAAATAATGCTCCATGCAACAGGAACCCGAAAAAAAGCAGGAGTAGCTATCCTCTTGGCAGATCAAGTAGATTTCAAACCAACACTGATTAAGAGAGATGAAGAAGGACATTACATCCTTGTAAAGGGAAGAATCCAAGAGGAAGAGATGACAATCATAAATAACTATGCACCAAACACTAGTGCCCCCAACTATATAAAACAAATACTAATAGGCAGGAAAAGTCATACATGCATGAATACAATTGTAGTGGGGGAACTCAACACCCCACTGTCACAAATAAATAGATCAACTAGACAAAAAATAAGTAATGAAATACTAGAACTCAATCGAACTCTTGAACAAATGAACTTAACACATGTTTACAGAGTCTTCCACTCCACAAAATCAGAATACACATTCTTCTCAGCTGCACATGGGTCATTCTCAAAAATAGACCACATACTCACACATAGAACATGTTTAAGTAAGTGCAAAGGAATTGAAGTTATCCCCTGTATATTATCAGACCATAGTGGGATGAAATTCGAGATCCATAGCCAAAGAAAGTGGAAAAATTTCATAAACACATGGAAATTGAACAACACACTTCTGAATAACCAATGGTTCACAGAGGAAATTAAAGAAGAAATCAGACAGTTCCTTCAATTAAACGACAATGACAATACAACATATCGGAATCTATGGGACACAATGAAAGCAGTCTTATGAGGGAAATTCATAGCAGTGAATATGCCTATTAAGAAAACAGAACAAATGCAATTAAACAACCTGATGCTGAACCTCAAGCTTCTAGAAAAAGAAGAGCGGGACAACCCCAGAGCTCATGCAAGGGAGGAAATTATAAAGATAAGAGGAGAAATCAATGCAATGGAGACTAAGAGAACGATACAAAAAAAATCAATGAAGCCAAGAGTTGGTTCTTCAAAAGAATCAACAAAATTGACAAACCCATAGCCAACCTTATCAGAAAAAGGAAAGAAAAGGCCCAAATCCATGCAATTAGGAATGAAAAGGGTGAAATTACAACAGACCCAGCAGATATCCAGAGGATCAATACCTACTTCCAGAACCTATACGCCAATAAGAGGGACAAAACAGAAGAAATGGACAGATTCCTAGGTACATATGAATTACCAAAAATGAAGGAAGAAGACCTAAAAATTTTGAAAAGCCCAATGTCAACCAATGAAATTGAAAATGTAATTAAAAACTTAGCAACTAAGAAAAGCCCAGGCCCTGATAGCTTCACTGCTGAAATCTACAAGACATATAGAGAGGAACTGCTGCCACTACTGTTTAAACTCTTAAATGAAATTAGGCCCAGGATTTAGCTCAGTGGTTTAGCTGCCTGCTGTGCAAGCACAAGGACCTGAGTTCGATCTCCGGTACCAAAAAAAACCCAAAAAAACTGTGCTTCTATAAACTCTTTAATGAAATTGAACGGGAAGCAATACTCCCAAATTCATTCCTGGAAGCAAGCATCACCTTGATCCCCAAAGCAGAGAAAGACCCAAACGAAAAGGAGAACTATAGGCCAATCTCACTAATGAACATAGATGCAAAAATTCTTAATAAGATACTGGCAAACAGAATGCAGAAGATCATCAAGAAGATCATACACCCTGATCAAGTGGGATTCATCCCAGGGATGCAGGGATGGTACAATATACAAAAATCAATCAATGGAATACACTGTATCAATAGAGCCAAGGACAAAAATCATATGATTATCTCCATAGATGCAGAAAAAGCATTTGACAAAATCCAATATGCACTTATGATAAAAACCCTACAAAAAATTGGAATAGATGGTCTCTACCTCAAACTGATAAAAGCTATCTATGATAACCTAAAAGCCAATATCATACTAAATGGTCAAAAACTGAAATCCTTCACACTAAAATCAGGAACAAGACAAGGAGGTCCACTATCACCACTCTTATTCAATATAGTTCTGGAAACAATAGCCATGGAAGTTAAACAAGAGAAAGAAATGAAAGGAATAAAGATAGGAAATGAAGAGGTCAAACTGTCATTATTTGCAGATGAATTGATACTGTATATAGAAGTCCCCAAGAACTCCACCAAAAGTCTTCTAGACTTAATAACCAAATTCAGTCAAGTAGCTGGTTACAAGGTCAACATACAAAAATCAATAGCTTTCCTGTACACCAATGACAGACTCACTGAGAGAGAAATAGGGCAAATAATTCCTTTCACAATAGCATCCAAAACCTGAAATACCTGGGAATCTGCCTAACGAAAGAAATCAAAGACCTCTTCTCTGAAAACTATGGCACTCTGAAAAGAGAGTTTGAAGATGATATCAGAAAATGGACAGACATTCCCTGCTCCTGGGTAGGAAGGATTAATATAGTGAAAATGGCCATACTTCCAAAACTACTATATAATTTTAATGCAATTCCAATTGAGATCCCAGCAGCATACTTCATGGACTTTGAGAAAACAATCCAAAAATTCATTTGGAACAAGAAGAGACCCAGAATAGCAAAAGCAATTCTAGGTAACAGAGACATGGCAGGGGGCATCACAATCCCCAACTTGTAACTCTACTACAAAGCTACTGTGATAAAAACACCATGGTATTGGTAAAGAAGCAGACCTGAGGACCAGTGGAACAGATTAGAAGATGCAGAAACAACACCAGACACACTCAGTCATCTCATCTTCAATAAAGGAGCCAAACACCCTCACTGGAGAAAAGATAGCCTCTTTAATAAATGGTGCTGGAAAAATTGGGCTTCAACTTGCCAAAGATTAAAACTAGACCTGTATCTCTTGCCATGCACTCAACTAAAATCAAAATGGATTAAAGATCTAAATATTAAAATAGATACTCTGAACCAGTTGGAAAAGAGGTTAGGTAGAACTCTTGAAGACATCAGTGTAGGAAAAGATTTTATGAACAAAATCTCAGTTGCCTGTGAACTAGCACAAACAATCAACAAGTGGGATCTCTTCTTATTAAAAAGCTTCTGCACAGCAAGAGAAACCACCAGCAGTGTGAAGAGACAACCCACAATGTGGGAAAAAAATCTTCACCTGCTCTTCCTCAGACAAAGGTCTACTATCTCGAATCTATAAAGAAATTAAAAAGATCAGACCTCCCAAATTTAAAGACCCAATTTGAAAATGGGCATCTGAAATGAACAGACATTTCTCAGACAAAGAAGTAGAAATAGCAAATAAATACATGAAAAAATGTTCAACGTTACTGGTCATTCGAGAGATGCAAATGAAAACAATGCTGAGATTCCACTTCACTCCAGAAAGAATGGTTGCTATCATGAAATCAACCAAAAACAAATGCTGGTGGGGCTGTGGGGAAAGAGGTACCCTGCTCCACTGCTGGTGGGAGTGTAGACTGGTGCAACCACTGTGCAAATCAGTATGGAGATACCTCAAAGAACTAGGACTGGAAATCCCATTTGACCCCGCTATTCCACTGCTGGGGATCTTCCCCAAAGAATTAAAAGAATCATACCACAGTGATATAGGTGCCCCCATGTTCATAGCAGCACAGTTTGTAATAGCTAAAACTTGGAAACAGCCCAAATGCCCATCAACTGGAGACTGGATAAAGAAAATGTTTTTTTTCTTTTTTTATAAAATGGAGTACTACTCAGCCATAAAAAATGAGAAATTAGAGACATTTATAGCTAAGTGGATGCACATTGAGGCAATACTCTCAAGTGAAATAAATAGGACACACTTGTATAAATACCGAATAGTTTCTCTGGTGTGAGAAACTGAAAGTGTAAATAAGGACTAAAATGTATAATAGGTAATGCGAAATAGGAAGAAAAGGGGCAAAGGGGAAAGAAGTGGGAGGGCTCGGGGAAAGGATAGAAGGGAATGGGTTTAATATGAGAAAATGGAAAAATAGGAACAAAATCTTTGTAAATAGGGAGGAATGGAGGGGTTGAAGGGAGGGCTGGGCAAGAGTGAAAAATAAGAACCAAGAGAAATTATGTCAAGTTGCAAATTTCCAAAGATGCATGTCATTATATTGTACACCTAAAATGTACCAATGATTAGAATGAATAATCGATAATGCAAAATAGGAAGAAAAGGTCCAAAGGGGTAGGGGTAGTGGGAGGGGCATGGGAAAGGAAAGAAGGGAAAGCAAAAATGCTGAGAAATGGAAAAAAGGGAAATAAAGTCTTTGTAAATAGGGAAGGGTGGAGGGGGTGAAGGGAGGGCTAGGAATGGGGAAAAAATAAGAACCAAGATGCATCATGTAAGGTACAAGTTCCCAATAAGAAATGTAATTGTGTTGTACACCTGAAATGTACCAATAAAAGAATTTAACAAAAAAGTAAAATAAAATAAAATAAAAAGATGTTCTTATTTTAAATTCTATTCTATTTTATTTCATTTATTTTATTTTAGTTACTACTGACAGGACTTAGGAGTAATCCTGAGGAAGCATCTTATTCCTCCATGGAATTATAAGGAATTTCCTAACAAATACATTTTATATACTCTATAGGTTTTATTAAAATTATCTGCAAAAATATAGTTTTCAAATTAGTTAAGAGGGATAGGGAGGGAGCTTTATATAAGGTAAAAGGATTAGCTTAGAAATTAGACAAATTTGAGGATGCATCCTGGTTCAATTACCAGCTGTTTAGCTTAGACAATTAGGTAGCCTCTTCTAAGCCTCAAAATTCTCATCTAGGTAATAGAATTAATAGTGGCACAACACTTCATAGAGACGCTACACAAATTATAAGACAGAATTCATGGTGGAGCCCACCCCTGCACCTAGAGCAGATTGAGGAGCCAATCTACTTTCAGAGCCCATCCTGGGAAGACTCTGTCCTTGCAGATTCCACTTTTGGCCATAGCCTCCCATTGATTCCAAGCTCATTTTGAGTTCTGTTTCCCCTGGACAACAGGAAGCAGAGGGACTGACAATCGATCAACCTCATCATATACGAGGCCAATGTCTCAGGAGAGAAGTTGAACCCTGGAGAGTTAGTTCATAGCTGGAGGTAGAAATACAAGACCTCTCCTGCAGCACTAGCCCCAAGTAAAGCCCACAGCTACAGTAAATTACAAAAACAGTGGGGTTTTACTCCAAAAGTGACTTCTTCATGGCAAGGTAGATTAGAAGAAGAAACCTTGCCCAGCACTTGCCATATTTGTTTAATCAAGCTTTGGTATGGAATAGACTGAAGATACACCAACAAAAAAAAAACACACCTTAGAGTTTCCCATGTTATCCTCCCACAGTGAGAGACAGACACAGGAGACAGATAGAGAGAGGGTGTGGGCTAGATATAGACTTACCCAAGAAGTTTAAACTAAAGCCATGAAGGGAATGGACTCCTAACCCCTATAGTGAAAAAATAAGGCCCAGTGAGCATAGCTTTCAGAGAAGGCTAGTTCTGAAGTGTTGGAATTAAGTTCAACAGTGTGATTAAACCCCTGCTCCAAGGTCTACATTCAGCAGAGACCAGAGGGCTAACAGTTTTTCCATCTACCAACATAAAGAGGACATGCCTCAGCTTGAATGGTTGTCACAGGCTGGGATAGATGGACAGAGGGGCCACTGGAGCAGGATGGCACTCCACAAACCCAACACTTTGGGCTTTTTGTGAGGACACCAGATGACAATGGTAGGAGCACATTTACAGTCTGTAACAAGGTGAAGAAAACCTGTGAATGCTGAGACTGCAGATCCTGGAAAGAATCCACCCATTCAAAAACCCAGAGAAATTTTAATTGAATGAATTTTTTCCTTCCTTCCTTCCTTCCTTCCTTCCTTCCTTCCTTCCTTCCTTCCTCCCTTCCTTCCTTTCTTCCTTCCTTTCTTTCTTTTTCTTTCTTTCTTTTTGTCTTGCTTTTTCCTTCATTGGATTTTGGGGGTGTGAGCTTTACTTTTTTCATTTTCTTTCTATTTTTATTTTTTCCTTTATTTTGCTCTGCTTTTTCTTTTACATGTTCATTTTGTTTTTTACTATTAATTTTCCTTTATTCCTCAGTACAATCCCCTATGTAACTTTTCTCTCTTCCTTTTCATTTTCCATTAATATTTCAAATTTTACTTTTTTCATTCTCTGCATCCCCTCTCTCTCAATCTTTACTAGCCCAACTATTAATTTTTATGTATCATTAGATAGTTAACTCCATGCTATTAGTGTTGAACACTATAAAATTGTTAGTAGAAGTAAAGTTGTCCCATTTAGTAGATATTATTGTAGGTCAATATTTAGACTGTTTTAATGTTTGCACTATAATTATAGATCTTTTTTCTATGGTTAAGGGCGTATATTATTGGTCCTTAGGGTATATCAACATCTATTTTGTCTTTGATGCCATTATTGTTGTGAATTTTCTTCCTATAGCCAAGGTGACATAGTTGTTTCTGTTAACTGTCTTTCTCTGTATTTCAGTATCTGAATTTCCTTTGTGTCATTAGTACTGCAGCCATTCCTGGAAAACTGGGTACTTGGCCAAATACATCGAAGCTTCCCTACCCAAACAAATGGAGGTGGTTGGATTCCAATACAGAGGCAAAGGCCACAGCTAGAGAGAACATCACTGAAAATCATGCATTACATATTAACTAATGAGGTCTCAATGTAAGCAACAAAGCCTTCCATTACAATCAACCCTCAACAACTAAAAAACAAACATGAAGCTTTAGGACAAAAAACAAATAATGAACGAGAGAGAGAGAGAGAGAAAGAGAGAGAGAGAGAGAGAAAGAAAGAGAGAAAGAAAGGAAAGAAAATCTGAAGACAATGCAACAAAATGCCTCCAAAAACATCCATCTCCACCAAAGCCAATCCTTGAGGCATCAATGAGGAGGAATTCAAAAGCTACACAGCCAAGTTATTAGAATGGATAACAAGAGATTAAAAAAACAGATAAATAATGACAAACACAAAGAAAACAAAACTAAACTGTAAATGGTCCTAATAAATAAAATGCTTAGCAAGTCTTCAATGACATTAGTAAAAAGCCAGCTAAGGTAAACGGGATACAAAATATGAATCCCCAGCATAGAATAGAATCATTTTGCAAACGTGTACACCCATGAACCAGAGAATTCAGAAGAAATGGATAGATTCCTACATACATATGAGTTATGAAAATGGAACCAATAAGATAAAAAAAAAGAGCAATCCTATACAAGGCAATGAAATTGATACAGTATTTAAAAAAACCTAACAACTAAAAAAGCCTAGGTTTTGATGGATTCACTGGTCTATTATATAAGAACTTAAGGGAAGCTCTAATGCAAATACTTCTTAAACTCTTCAAGGAAATTAAAAGGGATGAGTACTCCCAAAGATATTCCTAGAAGCCAGCATTACCCTGATTCCAAATCTAGACAAACATCAAACAAAAAAAGAGAATTACAAGCCAATCTCTTGAACGAACATGTCAACAGATGCAAAAATTATCAAGAATATACTAGCAAACAAAATGCAACCACCAAAAGCATCATACATCGCAACCCAGTGGGCTTCATCCCAGGGATGGAGGGATGGTTCAACTTAATGCAAATCAATAAATATACATACATCACATAAACAGAAACAAGGACAAAAATCTCATGATCATCTCAATGGATATACAAAAGGCTTTGACAAAACCTGACATCTACCCATGATACCCTGAAGAAAATAGTTACAGAAGGACCTTATCTCAATCTAACAAAAGTCACTTATGAAAAACCTGACAGTCTCATATTTAATGGGGAAAACCTGAATCTTTCCTTCTAAAATCAGGAAGAAGCCAAGATCATCTGCTATCTATATTCCTTTTCAACATAGTCCTTGAAACATTAGCCTGAGAAACCAGGCAAGAGAAAGAAATAAAAGGGATATACTTAGGAAGCAAAGAAGTCAAGTTATCATGATTTTGCAGGACATCTGAAAATGGAAAGAAATCCCCTATTTTTGAATAAGGAGAAACAATACAGTGAAAACTCTCTGTATTTCCAAAACTGATATACTGATTTAATGTAATCCCAATCAAAAAATATCAATGGCATTTCTCACAGATCTAGAGAAAAAAAATCCTAAAATGCATATAAAACAAGAGGAGACACAGAATAGCAAACACAATCCTGGGTAACAAAAGCAACACAAGTGTCATCACAATCCTCAACTTGAAGTTATACCATAAAGCTATAGGGATTACAGTAGCATGATACTGGAACAAAAACATGCATGTGAATCAGTGGAACAGAATGTAAGAAGAAACAACTCCAAATATATAGAAGTATTTTTTTTTCTTTCAAAATGGGGTAAAAAAACACACACTGGAGGAAAGATAGCCTCTTTAATAAAAAGTTGCTGGGGAAATTGGATATCCACAGGCAGAAAATTGAGTCTACACAAATATATCTCACCATGTACTGAAGTAAAATAAAAAAAGATAAAAGATCCAAACGGTAAAGCAGAAACCATCTGCTGAAAGATAAATTAGGTAAAACTCCTAAAGACATAGGGGTAGGCAAGGACTCTCTGAGCAAAACTAAAATGGCAGAAGAAATAGTACTAAGAATCAACAAATGAGCTTATATCAAATTAAAAATCTGCACAGCAAAGGAAACAATCAACAAGTGAGGAGACAATCCACAAAATGTGAAAAAAAATTTGCCAGCTATTCCTAGACAGATGACTAATACCTAGAATATATAAAGAACTAAAAAAATTACACTTCCCAAAATAAAAGACCTATTTGAAAATGGGAAACTGAAATAGACAATTCTTAAAGTAAGAAGTACAAATGGCCAATAAATACATGAAAAAAAAGTTCAACGCTACTGACCATTAGAGAGATGAAAATTAAAACAACACTGAGATTCTATCACACTCAAGAACGGCTATCATCAAGAATGGAAAAGAACCCTCCATATTGCTGGTTTTACTGTAAACTGGTACAACCCATGTGAAAGTCTGTATGGCAATTCCTAAAAAAAACTAAAACTAGAAATTCCACTCAGTTATTCCCCTTCTAGGTATCTTCCTGAAGGTGTTATAAGCATCTTAGTACTGTGATACAAGCATACCCATGTTTATAGCAGCACAATTCATAAAAGCTAAATCTTGGAAGCAGCCCCTATGTCTGTCAACAGATCAATGGGTAAAGAAAATGTGGTATTTACACACAATGGAGTACAGCTCTGCCATAAAGAAAGATAAGCTTGAGTCATTTGTGGGAGAATGGGAGGCACCTTGAGACCACTGACATTAAAGAAGTAAATCAGACACAGAAGCTTAAATACTGCATGGTTTTTATTATATGAGAAACCCAAAATACAAGTGAAGAGCAAAATAAAAGATAGGTAACAGGAAGTAGGAAGACAGATAATTTTTCAAATGTGGAAAGTATCAAGAAATGGAGGGAAGTAAGAGAAAGGGGAGGGAAAGGGATGCTAAAAAGAATTGAGACATCTTAAGTACACATTCCACCTCCTTACAAGGAAAGTAATCATTATGTAATGCAAATATGTACTAATAAACAATGAAAACTCAGGAAAAAGAAAAAGAAGAGATAAGTTATATATCATGGGTCAGTACATTGCTGGTCACACATAAGATGTTGTCTGCACTATTTTCACATTGATGACAGTAAGAGCCAACAATAGGAGGAAGAGGAGAAAGAGTAGAAGAATAAGTAAAAGGAGGAGGGGAAGGAAAGAAGAAAACACAACATATTTAGAAAAGCTGTGATATTGAGATAATTACTTTCTCAAATACCTATTTCTTTCTTGTTTCTCTCTACATACAAAGCAGTTAAAAGAACAAAAAATTTTTAAAGTAGACTCAGGTATTAGAATTACATAATACAAATTTCTGTCACTTTTAATATAAAACAGGACATAGAGGGCAGGGGATTTAGCTCAGTGTTTCCGGTGCCTGCCTTGCAAGCACAAGGTCCTGAATTCAATCTCCAGTACCAAAAAAATAAATAAATAAAATAGGACATAGAAAAGAATTCTAAGAAGTGAAAGTTTGTAATCATTTTCATATTTAATTTTAAGACAGTACTAAACATACGGTTTATTAACAATTTTATACATTCAACTGAATACTAAAAAGTCACACAGATGATAATAAGTGAAGAGAATAAAATACATTAAAATCACATTTATATTCACGCTTAAATTTTGTGAAGATTTTTAGGAAATTTTTGGTGCTAAGAGAAAATACAAACATAATAGTTTCTCAATTAAAAATGTTTACGTGAATAAAATTATGATATTTTCAATATTAGGGATATAAAATCCCACAAATGTTGCAGGTTTCAAATTTCTTAACTAACATATTACTAGGAGGTACAGAATATGAGAACTTCAAATTTTTATTAAAAAATTTAGTGTTGTCTTCTGCAATAGAATACTTATTTTTTGGCCTTTATTAATACATGCTTACAGTACATGATTACATTCACTGTAGGGAATTGGTTTATGTTCATAACACAGTTCAATTATTTCTCTTCCCCCCACCCCCCCATCTATTTTCCAGTGTCAGAGGTGTGTCATTAGAGATAAAAGCCACATTTCTTCTAGTCCAAAGTGTCTCAAAGGAGTATTATTGCAGGAAATCCTAAGTATAAGGAATTAGCGTGTTACTGAATGTAGCAGACATCATTTTGTCCTTGTGGTCTCAGCCCCTATTGGGACATCTGCACTTTCCTCTGGACGATCATGTGTTCATATTCTCAGTCTACATGGGAACCACACGTGCCTTCTCTATCACTTTGGTCACACTAAATACCTTGGTCATGCCTTGGGGTAGGCATGCAACCCAAAAGAAATTAGTGCTGTCCAAATTTAGAAACCACTGGGGAAAAGGCTGCTGCTAATCTTAAACTCTACCTGAAAATTTAATCAAATTAATCTGGAGGTCTCAACGGATGCTAAGCTAACCCTAAAATGAAGGCAAACAACTGGACATGAGCTATGGAGAAAGACAGATTTCAGTTTGCATCATCTGAGCACCTGGATGAACAGACAAAGCCACATAAACCTGAGATTTTCCAGTTAAAAGAGTAATTTATTTCACTGTTGAGTTAGGCATTTGAAATGAGAGTTGAGCTCCCTGCAACCGAAAGTTGAATTTCCTTCCAGCCGGACTCCACTTGTTCTTGTGCATATGTGTTTTAGGTAATTACACATAAATAATAACACAGATTGTCCAGCTTAAATGGTGTTATATCTCCCAGTTCTGAAAGTGAAAATTCCCAGGTGAATGTTCAGCAGGTTTGACTCCAGGAGGTATACTCTCCTCCTGGCCCCTGGCCCACAGAAGACCTCCTTTCTGCTGTGTCCTTAAATGACCTTTCCTGTGTGTGTGTGTGTGTGTGTGTGTGTGTGTGAGTGTGTGTGTGTAAAGAGAGAAAAATTCCTTCTCTTGTATAAAGCCATGAACCCCACTTATGACTCCACTTTTATGACTCCACTTAACCTTAATTACCTCCTAAAAGCCCATCTCCAAATGCAGTTATATTGGGGGTTATAGTTTCAGTGTATGAATGGGGGATTCATAGCAGCATGAATTGATTTACATTATTGATGGCCCTTCCACTGGCCAGTGAACGATATTATTCACTTTTATATCATTAGCACTTAACACATTTTTCTGCGCAAAGCAAGTGCTCAGTAATTGATTAATGCATTAATTAATCATCATTCTATTGATGGGAGTTACATGAAACCTGTTCTGGCAGAAAAACAGGTAGTTAAAATTGTGACATACATACAAATGTTGTAACTCAGAGAAGCATAAATGGAGTCAGTATCAGCAGAGCTTATTGGTTCTGTATCCAAACAATTTTCTGCAAAATAATTTTAAAAGTACATACTTTAACATGATCAATAGGTATGTATACTATGGAATGAAAGCATTTATCTCAGAAGTCAGTAGAAGTTTGCTTTAAAGATCAGATAATAAATATTTTAGGCTTTCTGGTACTTATGGGCTCAGTCACAATTACTTCGGTCACTGTGTTAAGAAAGCCGTCAGAGGTAAGAAAGAAAAGGAGAGGGTTGAAACAGAGGTAGTTTGGAATGATGGCCACTGCTTGTTAACCATCAACTCAAATAATCATTTGTTATGATTTCAGCAATCACATGTATCTTTAACTTCCAGGCTAAGTAAACAAGTAAGATGAATAATTACTAAAATTCTACAATTCTAAAATTAAGTAAAACAAAAGACCTCCTGCTTTAATTATATAGCATCACATTCTATGCATTATTTTGATATCCTAAAAAAAAAATCCAGCCTGGCATGGTGGGAGGCTGAGGCAGGAGGATCAAAAGTTTGAGCCTAGCCTGGGAAAATCTGTGAATTAGTAAGACCCTGTGCCGAAAGTGTGGTGCGCACTGGGGCAGGGGTGTAGTTCAGTGTAAATGCCCTGGGTTCAATCTCTAGTAAGAAAAATGAAACAAAACAATACTCCTTCCAATATTCTGATCATATATGCAGAGGCAACTTCTATTTCTTGAAAGTCTGGTAAAACCCCAAATAAGGTATGTTTTTTTCTACCATAGTTTTGAGTTAAGTTTGAGAGTACTGAAGAAATTCTTTTTCGTTATGTATGTGCAAATGTTAGGAAAACTGGTTAAAAGTAATACTTAATCTAATTACTCCTTTGGCTTGATGATTTATTTTTCAATTCAATTTTTATTCTTAAACATTATTCAATTAACGTAAAAAAATAACTCATTTTGAAAACATCATTCAATAAATATTTTAGTTTAATAAAATATTATAGTCTCCCAACCCCCTCAAAAAAAATTAGTCTCCTTTTTAAGAACTTTTATTCCAAATAGCAAAAGCATTGCCACTTGGAATATATTTTCAAAACTGAAGCTGCTAGATAAGGCTACTTTCTATTAGAAGTGGCCTCAAAAGCAATTAAAAGCACACAAATTTTAGTAATTTTGTGATTTTTCTTTGAAATTAGAAAACAGTATAAAAACAGTGATATTTTAGTGACTTAGAAAACAATAAATACAAAAGATTTATATTCATGGTGCACTTTTATCAATTTTTATTGCTCCAAATGAGTTGTTTGGGAATTGCAATTCTCCTTGTAATATGATTCTCCATGTATAATATGGGTTTTTTTAATGGACAGTAATGATGTGCCAGAATTTCTGTCCTTTGCACATATGGAATGTGCTTCTATGAGCTAGACCTTTTCCTCTCAACATTGTAAAATTAGCATAAAAAGTAATTCATTTTGTATTAATCACAATAATGAAGTCAATATAAATTAATAAATTAGTTATTTAAATCTTGGTCTTTTCACTGAGTCCTTATTATATTTTTCCATTATTGATTTTTATTTTGCTAATCAGACAACAAAACAAAAATTTCATTCCTAAAATTATGAATAACTCACTGCCCAAAATACACATAGATTTTGCCAGCTCTCTTTCACTTTATTGTCCAGATATCCTCTTCAATGCATAAGGAATAGGTAAGTTACGACTACTTACCTATTTAGTTTTCCTGGTAGTTAATTTTATAACAGAGTCCCAAAACCACACCCTCCTTAAACAGAAAAATAGAAAGACAAAAAATAGGCACAAAATTTGTTGAAGGGAATATGCAAATTCATCAAAACAGAAAAGTTAATATTAATAGTCTAATAGCGTGAGTAAAAGTTGAAAATTTATTATGTAAGCTTTAATAATAAATCATTACCAGAAAATTACAATGAAGAAACTTTGGTCAAACTAAGAATACTAAAATTATGTCTGCATATTAAAAGTGGTAAAATCTTAACTTTCACTAGTGCATTTTTTTCTAATGTTTCTTAGTGTGTATTACATGTACAATGTAATATTTTAAAAATAATTGAGTAAGTACATTGAGAGAATTATTTTTAGAGGTTAATTTGATTACAGCTTAGAAAAATGCTTATTTATGTTAACTTTCCATAGCTGTGACAAACACATAAGAAAAGAATTTAAAGGAGGAAGCATTTATTGTAGCTTAAGGTTTCTGAGGTTGCAGTCCATGGTCCTTTGGATCAGTTCCTCCTGAGCCAGAGGTGAAAATAAAAATCATGGGCATGGGGTGGCAGAAAGCAGATAACCTCATGGATCACAAAAGGAACAGAGAGAAAGAGCAAAAGACCAAAGGTCTGGGGACCTGATACAGCCCCAAGGTCACACCCCCAGGAGCCAGTCCTTTCAATGAGGCCTACTTCCTGTTTCTACTACCTCCCAATAATGCCATTAAATCATGATCCCATCAATGGATTAACCCACTTGATGAACTGAGAATCCTCATGACCCAATTTCTTCCTCAAAAGACGATCTGATGGCAACACATCCTTCAGCCTATGAATTGTGAGGAACATTTCAACTCCAGACCCTAACAGTACTTCATTTAGTAACATATGGTATTTTACTACCTTGCTTAGTAAATCTGTATCATACATCCTTATAATAAAAGATATATAAAAAAGTATTATTCAATACAAAGATTAAATGTCAATATGTCTCATGGTTGATTTAATTTCTGTAAATTGTTCTGCCACTTTTGCACTGTGAGTAGCTTGCAATACTTGTCTAAAGTGGCATGAAAGTTACCAGAAAATGAGCTATAACTCACTACAACTGCTCATGCAGAAAAGGTCACAGTGACTTGATGAGTAAATCTTTATCACCTCTACTGGAACAAGAGAAGTTTCCTCTTAAAATATACAAATTACTAAAACAGCAAACAAACTGAAGAGTGGATTCAAATACATATCACACTTACATATGCACACACAACTATATTTTCAGATCAATGTCAGGTAGAGGTGAAAGGTGAAGATGCAGATAGACCCTGAGTCATTTGTAGTAGTCTCCATTTTGATCTCGATTAGATGAAGACTTTAAACCTGACATATTTATTTTTCTCATTCATGAAAACTGGACTGGACTCTCTCTAAAATAAATTTTATCTTTAACAATGAAGAATTCAAAGTGATAGAACAACCTATCATTCAAATTAGCTTCATAGAGGTTTTGTGTTTTAGTGAGTGCAAAAAAAGACATACGGGTCATTAAAACAAAGAACGCGACAAAAAGTTAAATCTTTTAACAAAATACGTACACAAACTACAGATCTAGTAAAAGAAAGAAAGGACTTCAAAAAATTAAATGAAGTACCTGAGAATAAAAAAAACAATTCTATAGCCTTAAACGTTAGGTCTGGCAAATTTGCAAATTTAGATGTTGCTGTCATGGATGAATTAATCATAAATCTACATCTTACTCATACAATACAAAATCCTAGAGGTACACTTATATGGTTATCGTATTATGTTAACATTTTATGAACTTGATTTTTCATTAACATATAAGTGATTTTATATCATATATAGCTATTAAAAAGAATTGAGTAACACTACATCCACTAGCGTGCATTTCCAAAGTACATTATAACTACAAATATCCAATCTCAGGGAAGTATATATAAGAAGAATAAGTTTTCTTCTATATAGTAAATATTAAATAGCGTGGATGTACTGAATGGCACTTGTTTATTTGTTAGTTTATTTTTGAACTGCAAGATATCCCAACCCAGACCCTTGCTTATGCTAGGCAGTGCTGAATGACTGTTCAAAGTGCTTACTTTTAAATTAGGTTCTGGGGCTGCTGGAGAACACAGTAATTAAAAGAAAAACTTGAAAGAATGATAGAAAGAAATGACTTTGAGGTCATAAAATACCTGGTTCTTATCATTTCTCTACTACTTTCAATGTATAAAAGTATATAAAGGAATTACCATATCTACTGAGCCTCAATTTCTTCATCAATAAAACTGGAACAGTATCAGATAACTTGGGTAGATGAGAAGTAATTGAAATGATGTATGTAAGGTGCTTAATAGTGCTGGCACATAGCAGCTATTAAATGAATACCACTTTCCTCCCTCTTTCATTACTGAAAGGCAATGATGTTTCGTATTGTAGACTGTTCTTTCTTCCCAGGAGAACAGAAACACAGCTTATTAAACATTTAGTTTCACAGACCTGAAAAAAGATTACTCAGCACAAGAAAAGACTGTTCTAAAACAAAACAAAATGTCCTAATGCAAATTATATCAGTGACTGATAAGAATGACAATGGAGATAAACCCTTGACTTTATTAACTTATTGGCCTAAAAAGAAATGTGTCTCATTCCAACTTAGCTGAACAGAGACAAAGCCATTAAGACTTTTCTTCACCTTAAAAATGTAGATTTAATTCCTGACTCTTTAAAGCTACTCACTAGAGTCCTGCACTAAGTATAAAAGATTCTTTCTCTTGCATATTTTTTTTTTTGTACTTTTCTAAGGCTGGTATGAGGAAGGAACACTTAAAGTCAAATGAAATAGAAATTCCATTACAGTAGGATGCATAGTTTGCATGGAGTCTTCCGCTCCTTCCTCTAGGTTTGTCACACCTGATCACCTTGCATGAAAACTAAATAGTAAGAGCCAATATTTAAATATGTATTTGGCTAATAAGTTCTCTCTAAACAAATTATTATGAGAAATAAAAGGAATCTTTGTATACAAACATTTATAGGAGTGTGTGTGTGTGTGAGTGTGTGTGTGTGTGTGTAGTTATGGACAACATTCCTTCTTATAACACAATAAAACTTACTTTAACAGCATTTTTCCTTGAACAGTGTTTAAAACCTTTCAGAAATAGTGATTTCTGGCCGCTCAATCACCACTGTATGGAGGGCCAAGACCACCCTGCCACCCCGGCACAGTCACACGGAGGCCAGCCAGCCCCAGACCATGCTGCACAGGCAGTAACTTTTCTGAATCCGCACTGCAGAGGTACTGGGAGGCCATAAAGGCCATGGTTATAAACTCCAGAAAATAGAGCAGAAGTGAACAACAGAAAAAGAGGGCATCTTTGAGGCTCCTCAATGAAAATTGAAGACCACTGAGAAAGTGAAGAAAACCTCTGCACTAAAGGTACACCAGACCACCATGATTGGTAAGTTCATGGGACCTGGACTTGCTTCGGGGTAAGGGTTGAGGGAACCTGCAGTAGAATCTTGCAGAGTTCAATCCTTCAGGAGGTCAGGGACCTCAATTTGGGCCTTGCAGTCAGAAATCAGCCTAAATCTCAGTGTACAACACCTGATTTGCTGAGGCTAATCAATTTAGATCTGCACACTGCTGCCCACGTTGTCTACCTCCACAGCTTAGACATACCCTGAAGCAGGTCCCCCTTTTATTTAAATATATATATATATATATATATATATATATATTTTATTTCTTTTCTTTTTCTCACTCTTCCTACTTGTTCTTCATTTCTTCCCACTTTCTGTTCCTGTCCTATTTGAGATTTTTTTTCTCTCATTTTCTCAAGTGTCATTATTCTTAAAGGAAAGTGAATACAGTTTCTAGCTTCCCTATTGCTGTTAGTTTTTTCTGTTCTTGTCTTTGTACCTTCACTCTGTCATTTCCTCTTATCGTCAACATTTTCCCAAAGTTTGCGTGATTCTCCTGTGTCTTCTAGCCTCACTTCTATCCTTTCCCTCTCGTTCTATCTCTCTATCCCTTTCTCCCAAACTTCTAAATCCTCATCTAGAAGGGTAAATTTGCAATACTGAAGGGTTTATTTACTACAAACATATTTTGGGCTGGTCCTCAATTTTCTTCTAGTTCATGTGGTTAAAGGTGAAAGATTATTAGCTACCAAAAATTGTCATTTTCAAAGCTGTGTTTAATGCTATTGTTGATGCTGATTGCATCACTTAGGCTGAGGTGTTGTGATTGATCTAATCAGTCATCCTCCCTGGTATTATGAAAAGGAGATGGCCTAAGAGTCATTAGAGACTCAAAGCCTAAAGACCAGCTATATCTGGAAGGCACCTCTGAAAAGCAATCATTCCATAAGGGTTCTAAATACAAGCAATAAAGATATGCACAATAAGCAATATTCAAGTGTCAACCCAGGAATTAAAACAAAAACAGTATTAACAACAAAAATAGAAATGAGAAGACACTGAAAACAAGGCAAAAAACCAGACTTCCAGCTCACCACAGGCAAATTCTTGTGGCAACAAGGTGGAAAAGACTGATAATCAATCACCTGGACACCCTGAACTGAGAGCACAAGAAGTAACAAATCAGATGAATGAGCCGGGGATTTAGCTCAGTGGTTTCACATTCTTTTCAGCTGCACATGGGTCATTCTTGAAAACAGACTGCATGCTAGCTCATAGAACATGTTTAAGTAAATGGAAAGGAACTGAAGTTATCCCCTGTATATTATCAGATCATAATTCAATTAAATTGGAGATCAATAGCATAAGAAACCACAAGAACTTCAGAAATACATGGAAATTGAATGACACTCTCCTGAACAACTAATGGGTCACAGAGGAAATTAAAGAATAAATTAGACAGTGTCTACAATTAAATGAGAATGCCAATACAACATACAGAAATCTATGGGACACAATGAAAGCAGTTCTACGAGGGAAATTCACAGCAGTGAATGTTCATACTAGAAAAACAGAGTAAATTCAAATAAACAATATAATGCTAAAACAAAAAACAAAAACAAAAAATAGATAATCTAATGGTGAACCTCAAGCTCCTAGACAAAGAAGAACAAGACAAACCCAAAGCTCCTACAAGGGAGGAAATTACAAAGATCAGAGAAGAAATCAATGAAATAGAGACTAAGAGAATGATACAAAAAAATCAACAAATCAAAAAGCTGGGTCTTCCAAAGAATAAATAAAATCAACAAATGCTTAGCAAACCTTATCCAAAAAAAGGGAAAAAAAAGCCTCAAATCCATGCAATTAGGAACAAAAAGGGTGAAATCACAACAGATTCAGCAGAAATCCAGAGGATCATCAATATCTAATTGAAGAATCTGTATTCCAATAAAATGGAAAACAAAGAAACAATGGACAGATTCCTAGATACATATGAATTACTAAAGTTGAACAAAGAAGAAATAAAAATTCTAGACCCTTTTTTTTCAATCAGTAAAATTAAAAACACAGTTAAAAATTTACCAACAAAAAAATCCCAGGTCCTGATGGCTTCACGGTTGAATTCTACAAGAAATTTAGTGAAGAAATGCTACTACTTCTGAAACTTTAATGAAACTGAAAGGGAAGCAATACTACCAAATTGTTTCCTTGAAGCAAGCATTACCCTGATTCCAAAACCAGAGAAGGATCCAATCAAAACAGAGAATTGCAGGCCAATCTCCCTAATGAACATAGATGCAAAAATTCTCAGTAAGATACTGGCAGATGGAATACAAAACATCATCAAGAAGACCATGCACACTGACCAAGTTGGAATCATGCCAGGGATGCCAGGATGGTTCAACATACATAAATCAATAAATGTTATAAAGTACATTAACAGACTCAAGGAAAAAAACTATATGATCATCTCAATAGAAGTAGTGAAAGCATTTGACAAAATCCAACATCCATTCATCATAAAAAAGAAAACCTACAAAAAATTGAAATGGATGGTCTTTCTCTCAATCTGATAAAGGCTATGAAAAACCAACAGCCAACATCATACTAAATGGTCAAAAACTGAAATCTTTCAGGCTAAATTAATCAGGAAAAAGACAAGGATATTCACTATCACCACTCCTTTTCAATATACGTCTGGAAACATTAGCTACAGCAATTACACAAGAGAAAGAAATAGAAGGATTAAAGATAGGAAAGCAAGAAGTTAAACTGTCATTATTTGCTGATGCCATGATATCCTACATAGAAGACCAAAAGAACTTTGCTAAAAATCTTCTGGACTTAATTGATAGATTCAGCAGAGTAGCTGGATACAAGGTCAACACTCAAAAATCAATAGCCTTCTTGTACACAAATAACAGACTCGCTGAAAGAGAAATTGGGGAAACAATTCCTTTTACAATAGCATCCAAAAAAATAAAATATCTAGGAATCAATACAATGAAGGAAGTAAAAGACCTCTACCTTGAACGCTACAGCACTCTGAAAAACAAGATTGAAGAGGATATAAGAAAATGGAAAGACATCTTTTGTTCCTGGATAGGAAGAACCAATATAGTGAAAATGGCCATACTTCCAAAACTGCTATATAGATTCAATGCAATCTCAATTGAAATCACAATAGTATATTTCACAGAAGTAGAGAAAACAATCCAAAAATTCATTTGGAACAAGAAGAGACCTAGAATAGCAAAAGCATTTCTAGGCAACAAAGACATGACAGAAAGTATCACAATCTCCAACATGAAACTATACTACAAACCCACTGTGATAAAAACAGCATGGTACTGTCAAAGAAAAAGACTCAAGGATCAGCAGAATAGATTAGAAGACTCAGACACAACTCCAGACATACTCAGCCAACTCATCGTTGACAAAAAAACCAACCCCCCTCAGTGAAGGAAAGACAGCCTTTTTAAGACATAGTGCTGGAAAAACTGGATTTCAACCTGCCACAGATTAAAACTAGACCCATATCTTTCACCATGCACTAAACTAAAATCAAAGTGGATCAAAGATCTAAATATTAAAACAGAAACACTAAACTTGCTGGAAGATAGGTTAGGTAGAACTCTTAAAGACAGTGGCATAGGAAAAGACTTCATAAACAAAATCTCAGTAGCATAGGGACTACCACAGAGAATCAACAACTGGGATCTCATCTTATTAAAAAGCTTCTGCACTGCAAGAGAAACCACCAACAGAGCTAAGAGACAACCTACAATGTGGAAAATTTTTTTTACCAGCTGTTCCTCAGACAAAGGACTACTATCTAGAATATATAAAGAACTTAAAAAAACAGACCCCCCAAATTTAAAGCAAACTTAATTCAAACATTATAATAATTGCCTTCTATGTAAATAAATTGAATATCTGCATAAAAGGGCAGATATTGTCAAGATGGATAACTATTGGTCAGCTTCTCATAAAATTGATATATACTAACTATTAATTTTAATTAAAATTATTAATTACATTTTAATCCTTAGTATTCATCTATGAAAAATGAAACATACATCCATTAAAACACTTGTACAATAATTTTCATAGAAGCATTATTCATAATAGTAAAAAATCCAGAAAAGAAAAAAAGTCATATCATAGTGGTTCATTTATACAAAAAATGGATCAACTAGTGTATTCCTAAAATAGAATATTACTCATCAATAAAAAGGAACAAAGTACTGACAAATGAAATAAGATGGATGATTTCAATAGCATAACAGTGAAATCAAAGAAGGGAAGCACTACAAAGTATATACTTAAATGTCCTGCTTTTATAAATCAGTTATTTTGAGGGGGCTGGTTGAGGAAGGGTTCAGTGGAAAGGAGTATGAGGCAACTACAGTGACGGGATATCCTATATTTCATAGTGAAATGGGTCAAATGAACCAACGCATTTGTCAAAATTGTTTTAAATTTATATTTAAGGTTTTTGTTTTATGTATACAATTTGGACAAAATTCATATTAAAAGAAAAAAATAAACATTTACTTATAGCATAAGTCTTTTCTACAAAAATTAGATACATCCATGTCTAGTGATCAATGTATACTACTTTTAATCAACTATTATACTGCTACTATTATCATATTAATCTTCATGCTTTGAGCTTCCTATTTACTAAGTACTATGCACACATAGTGTTTTATTTAGGCTTGCAAATTATTGTTAAGTAGGAAAGGTTCATTATAATTATCCTTTTAGAGGTGATAATGTGATTCATTTGTTTATCCAAAATTGGCAAAGTAATCAGTGATAAAAGAAAATGCCATCCCTCACACTTTCTCCCTTTCCCCTTCCCCTTCCCTTCCCTTTCCTTCCTATCTTCCTTCCTCTCTCTTTTGTTTACCTTTCTTTTTCTTTTTTCATACTGGGGATTAAACCCAGAATCCCACATATGCTGGACAAATGCCCTAACATGAAGCTACATAATCAGGCTGAAAGGAAATTTTAAATGAAAGCATTCTTACTCTTATCACTTCAGTTAATGTTTTCTACTAAAGGTTCTATTGTGTGTGAATTTAATTTCTCCCACTGTTCAGGTAAGTTATTTCTCTTGTGTCTCATTTATGAGATGTACTCATTTTTTGGGGCGGGGGGGAAGGGGTACCAGAGATGGAACTCAGGACCTTCTGCTTGCAAGGCAGGCAGTGGCACCACAGAACTAAATCCCCAGCAATGTACTCCTTTCTATTAGGCTTCATGGACCTTTGAAGGATAACATTCCCTAAGGCAGTGGGTCACACTGTACTCCCTTTCCATGAATGAAGTCAGTTACTCTCAGTGCAGCCAGGAGCCCAGTGATAATAGAGACATTTTTCCCCTCATTTGAGACGACAGGTCTAGAAGTGGAAGAAATGGCAATTCTAAATCTCTTTGTACTCTACTACAGAAAACTCATTTTTTTATTCCCACTTTTCTCCCATCTCCCCTTTCCTTGCTGCTTCAAGAAGAAATTAGGTGGATTTTGATGTCTATTAAAAGATCTTTGTTGACACCTTTAGTTTTTACAAGTTTCTTTCGTGTATGATGTCACTTTGAAATGAAATTTAAGGTCATATAATTTTGATGAATAATGCAATATCTTAAAGAATAAAGTGAACATATACAAAATCTAAAAAATTAGAAAAACTATCTCCAAATATAGAATTACACATCACTTCTGTGTTCAGAAATTTATCAGTGATCTTAAAATTACATTTCGAAGATTATATAGAACATAGATGTAGTTAAGATAAAGTGGAGAGATGAATACAAATTTAAATTCTCTCTGAAAAGTGAGGTTAACTTTCAAAGTAGTAGTGATTATTAGAGAATTTATTTAATTTATTAAAATATACCCTTCTGCTGAAGACGTTACTGAAGAAACCATCAGCTGAAATGGAGAAAAGGTCACTAACTCTCATTAGGAATGCTTAGAAAATTTTAACCTCAGAAGTGGCTTAAATTTAAGTGAATGAATCCAGATTTTTCTCATTTAGAATTATATATTCACAACCACAATCTTAACCTTCACTTATATAGTCCATACTAAATTGTATTTAATAGTGACCATCTTTTCTAATAACATTAGAGTCTAGATTCCTACCTAGTGTTTCTCTAAGTTACATAGAAAAATAATTGAGATGATCTATGTTTCACAAAGCCTAACTAGTACTTACACTTACTAAAGGAAAATGGAATTGTCTGAATAAATTACTTGTGACTTTAATGCTGACAGCTGGAACCTGGGGAGCAGTTCAGAGTATAAGGTCCTGACTTCTCTACGCCAACAGTGTTCAGAATAGCTTACACCTCTTTTTACACTCAGCTATTTTGACTACTTTTAAAAGTGTTCTGACCAAATGATCAGATTAGATCATACCATTGCCACCAACCAGAGCTGTTTAACAAGCTAAATATGACAAGAGGAAATAATGTAGTATTTTTAAGAATTTGAATAGAAAAAGGTAAGAAAGAGTAGTTAAATACAAGTACAGGATTTGTAAGAGGTATCATGAAATAAACTGCCTAACAGATCCTTCTCCTCTAAAATGATCTATTGGAGACTATGCTTTAACTAAAAAGGATTCATGATATATTTTTTTCTCTGTTCCTTCTTTTTCCCTTGTTCAGGGAATAAGTGAATGTAGACATTTTTGGATCCCATTTTAACTTCCCACTGACCTCTTATTTATGCCCACATTGATTTCCTAGAGCTCCTGTACCAAAACCACAGACTAAGTGGCTGAATCACAAGTTTATTATGACTCCCAACTTTGAGAGATTCGCTGGCAATCTGGGTGATCCTTTGTTTACACCGCCTCACACTCATGTAGCCAGGGCTGAGCTAGTGCTTTACATCTGATCTCCAGAACCGTGAGCTAAACCATCCTCTTCTCTATAAATACTCAGTCTTGTGTATTCTGTTATTGCAAAAAGAAATGGACAAATTCAGTTACACACATATTAGAGTGCATATATATATATATATATATATATATAAGGATTTTAAAATAATGTACATATATATCACTATTTTGTTAACCACATTTTTCTGACTAATGGAAAAATAATGATGCAATTTTTTTTCATACTTCTATATAGAAGTAAAATTTAACAAGAATAGAAAGGATGGGAGCCAGGGATTTAGCTCAGTGGTTTCGCCGCCTGCTGCGCAAGTGCAAGGACCCAAGTTCGATTCCCGGTACCAAAAAAAAAAAAAAAAAAATGAATAGAAAGGATGGGTGAGTGATAGAAATATACTAGTATAAGGTTCTTAGGTCTGTCCTGAACTAATAGAATACTATTTAAATATACACTGTGTTGAACGTACAGGAAGCACTATTTTGAGCATAAATTAAATGAATACATGCATTTAATTGTGTCCCTCCTGCCCAAATTCCTTTGTTAAAGTCTTAACACTTAGTTCATTAGAGCATGACATTATTAAGAAATAAGGTCACTGAAGACGTTTTTAGTTAAGGACATATTCCAGAAGAGTGGATCTCTAATCCAATATGACTGGTGTCCTTATGAAAAAGAGAAATTTAGAAGACAACATGTATATACATGGAGAAAGAACATGTGTGAAGATGAAAGCAGAGATCACCATGAGGCAGTTTTATCAAGTCACACCATTGGGACCAAGGGAGTAAGAAAAATTGTTGGTGTTGTCCAAACCCCAACACTTTCTATGCATAAGAGGCACAATAAAATTACTCTCATAAATATGGACTTTTCTCCTTCATTGCATGGATTAATAATACCTACAACTTCACAGAGTTGTTATAAGGAACAATAAGATAATATATGAAAGCAGATTTGAAACTTGTAAAGTACTTTTCTAATAAATGATGTGAATCTCATTACTGCTGAGAAGGCCCATGTTTTGGAAGTTGTCAATGTTGTTTATTGACAAAAGTACTAAAGAGGCTTTAGAAATGTTAAAACTTGGATCTGTATAAAATATATCAATGTTACTCGTATATGATAGATCAACTAAGGTGAAAAATATTCTGGAAATCCAAGATGGTTATTTATCTAAGCTGATAATTAAAATATAGTGATAATCGATTGTTATATAAAGAAAACAACAAGAGTTACATGTGATTATCCTTAGCAAGAGAAATGAAATAAGCAATTGAACAGAAAAGTAGTTTAGGTGCAATGAAAATCTGAAAATGGAAGCAATAATTAGCTTCTGACACTAGTTCAGTTTTATCATGTACTTAACAGGTATGACACCAGACTATATAGCTAAAGGTGAACGAAGGCTCTTCCAAAGCTTCCTGGCAGGAGGTTTGAAAAGAAAAAAGAGGAAAGAGCAACACAGAGAGCAACTGACTCGCTGATTTTTTTTTTAAACAATGTATGCTTTGATGATTACCTACTGCTTCCTTTCATCAACTTACAAGAACATGCTAATACTACTCATGGAGATTGAAAGGCTCAAGATATCCTTATCTGAAAGTGACCTTCACAGTCTTTATTCAAACATTTTATTTAACATGGAAAAATATTACAGTCTTAAAATTTCTAAAATACAGAAGTAACTGATTTTAAGTAGGAATTTAAAAATAAAATTCATTTCTCACTATTATTTTAATAGAATTGATTTAGATGCAGACAAATAAAAATGAACAAAGCAGTTATCAAAATCACCAGTGATTTGTTCTTTTAGAACTTGTTTTCTTTGAGTTTGTGTGTTTTAACAAGATGTCTAAATATTCTGCTTCACGGTTCACTTACTGATATCTCTCTGACTTAGGTACACAAATAAGAGTGAATTTTTTAAATGTTACTAGTTGGGTGGTTGTTTTCGAAATTTTTAAGGTTATTTTATGTAACTAATAAATGTCCATTTGAGAAAGCTTTGATTTTATTTAAACTCATTTTCTTTTTCATTTAGGTAGTTAATCTACTCCACGAAAGTTTAGTAAACATTTGCAGTATTATTTTATAATAATGTCAACAGCAGTGCCTAAGATGAACAGAATCAGAAAGATGATAAGGATAAAGAAAATATTAGAAATCCCTTCTGTTAGCATTCTTCGTCATTTCCCAAGCTCTGATCTAAGGAACATCAGTCTCATGAGATACTAACTGGTATTTCATGATAAAAAGGCACTCAGTCACATGCTTAGAGCAATGCTGGGTTCCTCAACATTAAATTAACTTCTTTATTGTAGCACTTGTCAGAGTGCTAATGTGTACCAAAGGGTGATAGAATATGCTGCTTTTTCAAATTTATTTGACCTTAAAATGTTTTCATTTTTTTTGCAGAACACCCAATAATAACTCACCCAATATGAGTGCTGCAGAAAATTAACTTTAGAAAGTGCTGATCTAAATGAAATCAGGTTAGGAGATGTCACTGAAAATAAAGAGAAAGATGCAAATTCACCAAATATGATGAAGGGACAATAAAAAGGAAACAACTGAAAGTGCAGTAAAAAAGTATGAAAAAGAACCAAAATAACTGGCATAATTTTTAGTCTGGGAGCCAAGAAATTACTAACATAAGGTGAGATATTGGCAAGGCATGTCTGCTATCCATTATTTCAGTCACTTAATTGTGCAATTAATATTTAAAAGCACTCAGAGTTATTTAATAACAGGATGGCTAACAAAGGAAAACTACATGCTCATTTCAATCATGATAGCTTAATAACAGAACTGCACTAGATTCTAAAAGACAATATAAGCAAGTGTCTTCCAAGTGTCTGCTTACTTCCTCTTTGAGAACTTCCATCCATAAACAGCTCCATGTGCATTTTACACATATTTGTGTATCTACTATATGACCACAACCTACAATCAAACCCAAATGTTCTTTCCTGAATATTTGCTTGCCTAGATATGGCTGTTTTCTTAAACTGCAGACATGAAAATCTGACTTCTATGGGACTTTTTTGCCATTTGTACACCTGAACATAAGAAATATTTAATACTGAAGAAAAATTAAAAGTGAGAAAGTTAGAAAGAATGCAAACTGAAAAAGGAAGCAGCAGAAGAGGAACAAACATGCAGCTTTCAGAGTCTCTGTTGTCTTTATTTATATTTCCTTGTCCCAGGCCAATGTGAAGTCAGCTGATATCATTCAAAGAATTTTTTCTTTCAATTAAGATATCACTGATTTTCTATTTCTTGGAGCAAAAAGACTTATGATTAAAATTTTAAAATATTAAAAATAAATTACACGTAAAAATTCATATACTGGCAAAGTGAAAAAGTTACTTCACCTTTTATGAAACATTACATTAGTTAAAAGGTTAAACTATGCCCAGAATATTATAAGTATATAAACACTACAAAGATTTAATGGGCAATTTCATCAGAAAACTGGGATAATATACTCTTTCAATCTAGACAGAATAACAAAATATAAGTAAAGTATAATAATATTTATGTTCTGATTTCACAGGTGTTGTCTTTCACATTTAAACAAGGTGGGCATGCAAAATACATAGAAAAGATCTGCCATACTGTCCTCATTCTGGGGGGTTAAACTGGCAGCATGGGGAGGCATTTGCCCAGAGATTGGCAGGAATTTTGTCAATGACTAAGCATAGTAATTGATGGGAAATCCAGATTGTTTAGACAGAATTGATTAGAAATAGTCTCTATAGAATACCATGCCAACACATGGATACAATTAGCACACATGTTCAGTGCAAATGACTCTGGTTTTGGCAGACTAAATTATGATTTTTGGATGAATCTTAATTACATGGACTTTTATTTAAGATGGAGAAAAACACAGTAAAACTTCAGATACTAATAATTGATGGCTCTGATTAAACACAATGAAAGATCTACGTCATTAAACTACAAATACTAGTCCATAAAATAAGTAATAATGGGAACACAAATAACCAACCTTACTATACATCCATGAAGATGAACGTTTCTCTCAATTTCTATTATTACTGTCATCAGTTATTTGCAAACATTACAAGTTGTCCTTAGAGAAAATGGAAATAAGTCTTTTCTACCTCCACAGCACTTTTTAGTCAAAGAAGTTCCCAAAGAATCTCCATTGGTAGATAGTAAATTTCACTAATTCACACCTTGCTGATCTGCAAAGCATATCATTCACACTGAAGACTCATGGGTCTTCTCAGCACTGACTTGTTAGCCAATTGCTATAGCAGGATTTCACATTCTTGAGACTGGGAGGCTTAGTTGCATTTGCTTTGTCACATAAGTGCTATGTAAACAGAAAGAACCACTACCATGCAGTGGCAGCAATGATCCTTGAGCATTTTCTATGCTATCAAAAATTACAATGTTATTTTCTTAAAATTCTGAAACAAGACTGTCCTAAAGGTGTTTTTTGAAGTGAAAGTGTTGAGTTTTGGCAAAGCAGTCCCCAGCCTCTTTACATACATATCTTTGAGAAACAAAGATGCTCTAATAAACTTGAAATGGAAAGAATAATACATGGGAACCAACTTTCTTTTAAGCCAGAAAACCATACCAGAAGTTTCTTGGGGTTAAGAGGGGTTAAGAGGTTAAACTGTGATTTAAATGCATACTCTTCATTTTTTAATTAAACTTATAATCAGTAAGATGAATAATATGAAATGAAATTGCTTAATGAACTCAGTCAAGGGTAAACCACATTATAAATACTATTCACCCAGGACGTCTTTATTTTAACATGAGTATCTGATCAAAGAATCTAAAGTGTGCATTACTTTTGTCTTAATAATAATTGCATTACTACAACCATCAGTAGGAGGGACAGTGATGTTCCCCAGATTGACAGTGCAGGCTAGGAGTTAAGAGGAGAGAGACTCTGGAATCAAGCTACTTAGATTTATCTCCAGGCTTCACCAACCAGAACTGTGTGCTTACTGGCCCAAGCTTTTTAAGCTCTCAGTGACACTTTTCTCATAATATACTGACACAATAAATGTGATTATAGTTAAGGATTGTTATAGAAATAGGTAACTTAATAGTGAGCCTTGAATAAAACCATACTGTGCATTAACTGCTGTCATTATTATTGTCATTATCACTTTTCTGTGTATTATCAAATTTACTCCAAATTGAGCACCAACTGCGGACATGTCAATGTAACCCGGACTTGTTCCCTGCCTACATAGCATGTTTCTGTATTTTCTTCCTCTCACCTGGCCTCTATTCCACCCTAAGCAATATGTTCTTATTTTAAATGAAACATTAATGCAAAATAGAGGTTTAAATTATTGGGAAATTAAAGAAATATAGGAAGCCAGGACAAACTCAAGAGGATATTAGCTCCTTTTCTGCTACTTATTCTACTTTTGTTAACATACTTTATTATTGTAATTACCGATGTATTGAGAGGTAATACATGAAAATTTTGGAAGAAACATCTTTTTCACAATTTGCAACTAGAAAAGGCCATTTTTAAATAAGGCAAGATGAATATAAATTCAAATACCTTCAAAATAGTAGAAATACAGTGTCCCTTAATAGATGAGAAAAACTGTAACTGATAATAAAAAAGTAGTAATCAGAAGCAACAAAGAACTGGAGGATTGTTTTAATTTCTTTGAAAAAGAGCATGTTCAGAATAAAATTATGAACTACTAAATTATATTGTTGTTTTAGGTGGTCAAATGTAATGACATATCTAATTTAAATTGAGAATGATAAGTCAAAGAACTTAAAACTGCACTTCTACCTTACAGAATCTCAGTAGTATATGATTTTTGCATTTAATTTTCATGAAAAAATATCTATTTGATAATATTTTCTTTTAAAGACTATAATACCAAACATTGGGATGGCTATATAAAGGTAATTCGAGCGATAAATAAAAAATGGTCATTTAAGTTATGTCTCTATTACTTTAAAGTCTGTGTCTCTTCGTGATCAAACTATTTCAAGAGCTTTTCATTTGGAGATAAAACAGAAAACAAAAACAAAAAATAACAGATTTGTAAGTGTAAATTAGGAAACATCATTGGTAACATCCTTGGTTCTGAAATTAAGATTTTAATTAATGATTATTTTGTTGTTTTATTTTATCTTGAAGAAGAAATTTCATTAATTTAACCTTACCAGAAGATAGAAAAAAACCAATAGGCTATTACACCATAGATAAAAAGGGGAACCAAAAAAAATTGCATTTTAAAAATATATTTGAGGACAATCTAAGTAGTATATACTCAATGACTCTGACTTGTTTCTCACTTAGCTTTTTTGTTTGAAGACATAGGCTGAATTATGAATCATATGAAAATATTGAAAAGTAGTTTAATCCAAGTAAATGAATTTTTAAAGAGAAATGGAAATCAAGACAAACACTGATAAAAGTCAATTTATTTAAAATATTCATTTAATGACTGTCACACCAATATTTCTTACTAAAACAAAAACAACAATGTAAAAAATGGTTATTTGATATCTGTACATTTCAAATGAGAAGTTAACATCTTTATGCAGACAAATTTAATATATAGGTGAAATAAAAAGCCATGTAAATATATGTTCTAAACTATAAAATGCTAAAAATTATATAATTTAGTGGAATTTAATTTTCTCTTCAAATACTTAAGAGTTCTGCTTAGTTAAAACCTGGAGACCACTTAAGCTGCTGTATACAGAATTTTGTAAAATTGGGCAAAAATTACTTTCAGTGAGGGTATTTTTTCCCTTTATTAATTTTATAAAATTAGTTTAAATGGTATGCCCAGGATTCCCACATCTGCAGCATTATGAGACTTTACTCCTTATTTAAGAGGCACAGAGATCTTTCTGTGTCCTCCTCACCACTCCATACTGAGTCACGTGCTTTAGCAGCGAGGTGGACCAAACCCTGAGCTGCCCCCAGCCCTCCAGGCAGCCAGCTCTCTGGCATGTGCTACCTGACACCAGTACCTGCTGACCTTGCATGGGAGCTAGAAGGTCTAGAACTGCACAAATGTTTTGAATTCAAATTTTAAAACATTCAAATTAACAGGTACAAGATATTAAAGTTAAAGCTTATATACATATTTACTCAAGGAAAATTTCAATTAATATTATATGGATATATATATATATACTTATGTAATATACACACACATACAAACACTGATTAATTTTTATTCTGAGTTAAAATTAGTCTGAAAAGAGTAAACATTAGCATAAAATATCTAATATTTATAAACGAAGTCTACATATTTTTGTAACAAATCCAAAAGTTTGTGGTCAGTCTTTTCTGAAGACTTTATATAATAAAAACAGCTACCTAGCTTACTCACCCACATTTTATCTGGTTTGTTCTCTGCTTTATCCTGATGCCAAGAACACTGTGTGACATATGCCAAGCACTAAATGACTTCTGACTGACTTCACTGGATAGAAAACAATGCTTTATTTTAAAGTAATTACATCTAAGGATCAAAGTTCATAAGGTCTTGTTTCATTGTCTATATTTCATATTGTTTGAGTTGACAGTACCAGCCAAACAAATTTTCAATGTACTCTTTTAAAAAGCTATCATACCTTAAAAATACTGGCAAATATGTAGTATTTGCATTTTGAAGAGTCAAAAAATAATCTCTAATGTGTCTGAGAAATGGTACATTAGTGATGCATGCCTACTATGATAAAATAATTTTAAAGAATGTTTAAAATTTTTGAAGTATTTCTTAACATGCATAATAGAATATATAAGCTGTTTTTGTGTACTTTAACTGTTAAAATAATGTAGGTATATTGAATCTTGTGACAATGAATTTTCTTCATTTTAAATTTTTACACATTTCACATTCATTTGATTCAAGTCATAGAACAGTATCTAGCATAGAATAAGTCTCTGCAATATCTTACTCTGCAAGATAAAATCACATAAAATGACTTCATTTCTTGCTCAATGCTTCCAAGGATTACAAGACTGGTATCATTCCAGATGCACAGGAAAGAAATATGTCTTTATAAATAAGGAATGTCTTAAGAGCTTACATATTTCAAGGAAGGGGTTTCAATAAACATGTAATAATATTTGCTAAATGAGTATTTCTGGAAAAATCTGGTCTTCTAGTTTTTCTTTCCTCATTGTTACCTACCTAGGAATAAATTATACCTACGCTTTCCTCCCCTGCAAGAATAAACAGGAAATATGTGAAATCTGTCTGGTGGCCTCACGGCCTATTTCCATTCATCATTATTTGCCTAAGTGCTGTCAGCCTTCCTTGGGACTCTAATAACCTACAGCAACTGTTTGCTAACTCCAATATGGATATCCACGGTGGGCCAGTGAACTCTACTCTGCAGCCATGTCTTTTGAAGATGCAACTAGGGGTTAGTCATTCAACAAATGTTTATTGTTCTTGGGTTTAAAGCAAAATACTGTCTTGTGGCAAGACCTTGCTTGATCTAGAACATTCTTGTCCCTGCAGTCTCACTGTGTACCCATTCATGACCTTTTACTGAATACCGGTCATACCCCATAAATAGAGTCAAGATGACCATTGGCGAGTCTGTTTCCTCTCCTGCGAACACTACTGTCATCCAATTTGCATGTACTTTCTGACCCTACTCCTGTGTTTCAGTTTGTGTTCCTCTTAGTGTGTCACCCATGACACACATTGTCATCATTCCTTAGAAACTAGATCATATTCCTTTCCTCACGCTTTTACAAAACGGTGCTCCTGTACTTCAGAAAAATCCAATCAGCCTAATAGCGTACTTTTTAGGGTTACTATTAAAATATTTTTCTTAATATAGACAGTACTATCATCTAGCATAGTGTCATATATATATTGAAAAATTTGATAGAAGAATTAAGATCAGAGATAAAATGAATACAAGCGACTGATGAACAGATAATAACAGAAGAGACAAAATTAGTTTCTGGATGATAAATGTGTTTTATTTTGAGGAAACCTACTAAGAAGTATTTCTAAAATGACTGCATCCTGAAATTCAAACTTAGTGAATAGAGGTGATAGATGATAATAGTTTTATGTGTAACCAATTCATTAGTACCTAAATCTTTCTTTATTTACATTATATGGTTGTGATTGCACAACTCTGCTTGAACAAGATGTTCTTTTCTTTTTAAGTTTTGTTTCACTTGTTTATTTGTTTTGCCAACTTTCAAAAAGTTACCTTTGTTTGCCCATACTAGTTAAGATGACCTCTTGGAAAATCAAGACCCTGCTGAGTAAGAACTGGGCTGTGAATGGGCTGAGTCAAGAAACAGGAACTGAAGACATTAAGTCAGGGAAGAAGATATGCGTCAAAGACTAAATGGAAGAGGGCAAAAGGAGCAGAATAAAGTTGCAAATAAGTGAAATGAATTAGGTCATTTACTCAAAGTAGAGAAACTTTATTGCAAGCTACAGTGGGAAAAATCAGTAATTGGTTTAAAAGGTAAACAATTTCAGATTACAGCTTTCAAAACCATTTCTTGTTTATTAGCCTACTAATATCCCCTCTGGTATAAGCATTTCTACAATCTTTTTTTTCTCCTTTTTAGATGAAAACACTGGAGCCTCAGCAGGTAGCTTTCTCACTTTTTCCTTAATTATTCCTAAAAAGAATAACATTATAATAGTTACTTCATGACATGATTAAATTTGCCAGTGAGGAGAAGAAATAAGTAGAATTGAAAAGCTAGAGTGAGTTCTAGAGTGTGACTGCTTTGACTTCATTTTCAGCTCAGCTCTTACTAGCTATGTTTCTTTAGAAAAAATATTTGAATTTTATTCAATGCAATTTCATCATTTTTCAAATGAAAATCAAATTTGTATCTATGTCATGTTTAGGATTAAATGAGATAACCCACATAAAGCACACACCAGAATGTCTGGCACTTAGAAAATATTTAATAAATTATTTTTCATCATCGTTTTCTTCTCATTAGCAGTAGTAACATTATGTTCATTATTGTTCTCCTACTACACATATAAAAATATATCTTAATGGGTCAAACTGAGTTAGCAAGAAAAGCTTTGGAGAAATGCTTTCATTTCTACAAATGATGAGATGATGAGAATATTAATTTATGAAATTTTTTAAAGTGAGTTCATTCTTTTATTGTTGCTATGTGTCCTTTGTAATACCCAATGTGAACATTGTGTGGACATTTTTGTTTAATCCAACAGCCGTAATACCAGTATTAGTAGGAAATAACATTATCTTATTTTAACAGAATAGTTTGAATATATTAGGATTTTACTCTTAATCTAGAAGAAGTTATATAATTCTTAAATGAAAATTAATTCATTTGGTGCAATAGTATTAGGTCAATTGTACATAAATTTATTTCAAAAGCGGGCCGGGGATTTAGCTCAGTGGTTTCGCTGCCTGCTGTGCAAGTGAAAGGACCTGAGTTTGATCCCCAGTACCAAAAAAAAAAATTATTTCAAAAGTATGTTTACTTTAAAATTTTGAAATGATTAAAAAAATCTAGTCCCAAAGTTTTCCTTATTTGGGGCATATGCCTCAAACTTCGTTCTGTAAACTCTTAGAAAACACTGAAAGCAGCACTGGTGTGATATAAATATACCAACACAGCTACAGGCGTGCAGACAGCCTCTGGATGAATAATTACTGTGGTCTAATTGTCTGACTAAAATTTTGCTTAGAAGACAGACTTAGATGAAAACTACAATTTCTTCTACACTCTGACTTCACGTGAATAAATTCTGGAGGTAGAGATTAATTGGCTTTTTCACCCTTAAAGGCAGGAAATGAGAGATAAAACTATTTTTCTTCTTCGATTTTAAATTTCACAGCAAAAACTGAACCAAAAAAGAAAAACAAAACTAACATAGTCCTTATTTTACTCAAATTAATTAATTCTGCTATCCTCATGGCATTAGGTAAAAGGAAAATTAACTGTTTGGGAGAATTAAACACTACTGAACTAAAAAGGGTTATGTTGGTTATATTAAGCACATTTAAAATACATGGAGATATTATTAATACTAACAATATAATATTTGCAAAAATGTAGGTGAAGAATATCAAAGTATTAATACTTGATAAAATTTCAATGCTGCTTTTTTAAATTTAAAAAGTCAATACAATTTCTTTTTCCATTCTGATTTACCAATCCACCATGGATAGTACTGCGACAGTTATAAATACTAAGAAATTTCCATGAAGATTACTGCATCTTGGGGCCAGAGATTTAGCTTGGTGGCAGCACGCCTGCCTTGCAAGCATAAGGTCCCGAGTTTAATCCCCGGTACAAAAAAAAAAATTAATACATCATGAAGTCAACAGGTGGGAAGTGAGGATGAACCAAAAATTTCATTAGAAATTGTAGGGATAGAGACTCATAGGCAGGGAAAGATAAGGGATGCCCCCACTCCCAAAGGAGTTTTAGATAGGTGGCAGAACAGGCTTAACCTACCTGTGAAAAGCTGAGAGCCTGAGGTCACACTTTCTCTTTAGGCTGTACCCTGCAAAGCTTGTTTTGCTAAGATCAAAATGGAAAAAAAGGAAATTTGACCCTAAAGGTCTGAAAGCCCCCAGGACCCTTCCCTAGTAACAAGCCATATCAACCAATTAGCCAATCAAGTAGGGGCGCCCTCAGCCCAGAGGCAGGGTGGTCCCTAGGTCACTATAAATGCGCCCTTTCGGGCACCCCTGCCTGTCTCACTGAAAGAAGGCAGCTGTACTCTTGGATGCTTGCTGAATAAAAGTAGAACTTTGCTTCTACACTTTCAATCTCTATCTGATTCTTCCACAACCTTTTGCACAGTCAGGAGAGTCAGGCCTTGGACAGCAGGGACTCTCCACCTGTCTCCGCCTGGGACAAAATTATCAGTTCTGACTGTTTTTATCATCACTCTTACTGTGTAAATTCTAGAAAAGATTTTATCTTATAATTTCATTATATGCCTCACACATCCATCCACCTTTATTTTTGAAACAAACTACATAATTGAAAAGGATAGAGATAAAGAGTTTAAGAACTGAAAGGAAGAAAACAGCTTTTCAAAAATATAAATACTAATCAAAATTAAAGTCATAAGACTATATTATCAACCTGTTCTTGAATGAGGTTAAATCCTCTAAAGAATTCTAAGGAAACCTTATAACTAAAGCAAAACAAAAGAAAAAGAAAAACAGAAATGCAAAGTACATTAAACCCATAAAATTATAACCATAAAGTCAATTCCTAATACTACAGTAATAAACCACGTGATAGGCTGTCATCAATTTGCACGACACACCAAGATGTTTGTGTACTTCTGCTTCACATGATGGACAGAGAACAAAAGGTATTCAGGGGATACTGGTGCACATTCAAGTATTACACCCGGTTTTCTGGAGTTTGATTGACCAACCAGCTCTATTCTTCCCTTATTTTCTACCTCCAGAAGGACCCGGAACCTTCATTCCCTTAGACCTTTGATGGGGTTAATTTTAGACTTTCCTCATTATCAGTTTTTCAATTCAAATTTCTCAGGTCTGCTCAATTTGTTAGCACTAGAAAGATATTTTCCATTCTCAAAGCCAACTAGCTATTCCCTCCCCTCTCCCCACATACTCTTCCCATTGTTGTACAATATGTTTAAAGCATTTATTTACTTTCATTTTAATAAGGGTTTAAAAGTTAGAAATATCAGTTATATTTTGGGGGGAGAGTTCTTGTTTGTATTACTCTATATTGTTAAATCAGTCTCATCTCTTTTTTAACAAAAAAGCATAGGCCAGCCTTACATTAGTATCTATTTACAGAAACTTGGAAAAGGTATTCTAAACTATCTTGAAATATTTTCTGCTTTTAATTTTACTGGTTTTTGTTTGTTTGATTGAGCCAAGGTAGTTCAGGCTGGCTGTGATCTCACTATGTAGCCAAGGCTGGCCTCAAATTCACAGCAATCCTCCTGCCTCAGACTCCCCAGATCTGCAGGTGTGTACCACCAGGTACTGCAGGTGTGTACCACCATGCCTGGCCTGCATTTTATTCTTTGTATAAGTAAAAACTCCAAAAGAAACTTGATGCAGATGCAATTTTTACTATTTGCATTTACAAGGATAAGTGGCTGCATGTTTTTGCTTGCTCAGCTGTAATCTCCCAAAATTAAATTTGCTTTCTCCTGAATGTAAAGTCTTTTGATGCAAAAGACTTCTTTTGTTTCTATTGAAGATATACATAGTTAGACTGAAGAAAGAAAAATACAGGTTTCAGCCCCTAGAACTTTCAAGTTTGAACTGCAGTTCCAGTAACTCTGCTCTGAGTTACCCTGGCGGCCATAAAGCAACTAAGAGTCACCTTGTGAATACAGTTGCTGCCTAGGAGTACTGAGCAGCACAGAAAAAGTTGATCTAAAATATCACGAAGTTGTATAGCTAAATATAGCAACACATACACATATATTCTATGATTTCGAGATTTTCAGCTTTACAATGGTATGAAAGGAATTATATTTTCAATACAAGTCATACTCAAAATTTTCATCTTTTCTCAGGTGAGTAATCTGCAGAACAATACTGTCTTGTGATTGTGGACAGTGGCAGCAAGCCAAGTGATCCCAGGAGTAAATATCAAACACTCTGCTGCAGTGTCTGTGTTGCTAAGCTATGATGTTCAGTAGGTGAGGTGGATCAAGTGCATTTTTGACTTGAATATTTTCGATTTGCAATTGGTTTTTGGGGGGTTACCTCTTCAGAAGTCAAGGAGCATCTTTATATCTGTAATATTCTGCAAAAGGCTAGCACTAAATCTATATAACAAAAACATAATATGTGAAACATGAGTATTGTGTACCTTGGAAATTTTTAAAGCTAATATCAATATCTCCTTCCAAAGAACATAATTTTCTTGGCTTTGACTTCCAAATGGTTAATAAATTAAAACCGTTCCACATCATACTAGAGGTTAAACTCCTGAAAGTCAAGGAGATACCTTAATGCCATTAAAGTCCTAATACCCAGTGCAGTACTACTTATTTTTAGATAGTAAATATCCAAGCTATGATTGTTGAGCTGAATTTTACAATAAGCACACTGTTGTCATTCTTAAAGAGATTCTGGGTAAATAACAGAGGTACTGTAGAAATTCAAGCAGGACTTACATGTTAAGAAGACAGATAGAGGGCCAGGAGTGTAGTTCAGCAATCAGTACCTGCCTGGCAAGTGTTTGATTCCCAGAGGGAAGGGGATGGGAGGGGAAAGGAAGGGAGGAGAGGGGAAAGGAGGGGAGGGGAGGAGAGGGGAGAAGTATTTTCTTACTGAAGTAAATAATGAGCACATCTTCCAAATTCAAGTTACACTAATAACATTCTGAGTCTGAGTTTAAGAAAAAAAGTTAGAAATCCTGCACAAGAAGCAATGAAGTGCCTCCATTTTGGAGGAGAGGCCTCTGAATTCTTTGCCGCTTCTAATACTTCTATATATGGGGGCAGCTATGGAGGAGAAGGTTCTTTCCGAATCAGCAGCTGGTTTTAGAGAAAGCTTCCCATCATCTTGGGGAAAAAGTAAGAGACAGAAGCACCAGTTACTGACCACCAAGAATAATGAGAGGAAAGGCCGGGGATTTAGCTCAGTGGTTTCACCACCTGCTGCACAAGCACAAGGACCCGAGTTTGATCCCCAGTACAAAACAATAAATAAATAAATAAATAAATAAAGAGAGGAATCTGAGATTTAGAAAGAAAGTGTTCATGAAATGGCTAAGAAAAAGCAAGCATTTCTGGGTTTCAATGATTAAGAAAATAAAAAACTTAAAAGGGAGAGAAAACAACATAAGGAAGAAATAAATATACCTCATCATAAAAATTCTGAAAGCCAGCATCTGTCTTGAATAGCATATGCACCAAAATTTATTTTAAAAAACAAGTTAAATAAAAATTTTGTGCTATTAACATATAAGGCTATATGTTCACGCATTTAAAATATGGAGAAAACTTTTTAATGAACACTGAAGACTATATTCTGTAATCAAATTCCTAAGGAATAAAAATTAATCAATTTTCTATCTATGAAAGTATGCTTATAATTGTAGTTTATGCCTACATGTATGCAGTGTTATAAATATAATTAATGGTCACCATGTAAACATAAGAATTTATTATAAGAAGAAATCACAAGTTATAAGACCAGGTAGGAATATTAGAAATTCATTTAAATTAATCTCATTTCAGGTAACAAAATAAGATTATGCAATATATTTATAACATGTAAGCTTTAATTTTTTATTTGATTAGCCATATTCTGCAGTTTAGAGAACAGAACGGAAAGTACTAAATTAATATTACAAATGCAGTTATTTTTATTCAAAGAAGCAACCAAAATTATAAAGGACATCTTGGTCAATGTGAGAGGTTGTAGTCAATAATAGGATAGACAACTATCAAACAGACAGAATAGCACTATATTAAAAAACATTCTACTAATCAACTCGTTTGTCAAAAGCAAGGCTTCTCTTGTGTACCTCATGTTGCTTAAAATTCTACATGATATGTTAAGGAAGCAAACTTTAAATTCCTTTCTTGGATTAATGAAGTGAAATTAATCTCTAGTAGTAATGAAATCATTTTGCCCATCAAAATATCCAGTAGCTTTCATTTTTCACGTAAAAATATAATTGGCCTTGAATGATACTTTAACATATTAATTATATGAGTTTAAAGGATCTACCATGCATATTTTTATATTTTACTTGTGACACAGCTTTTTGAAACTTTTACTTTGAATAGTAGCTTAGTATAAAACAAGCCCTTTAAGTCACTGACATTATATAAATACTAACAATTTTGATGAAATTATTTATTCATGTTTCCTTCCCTTGAGATTCCTTAGTAGCCTTTAAAAATAAGTTTCTTTTGGACGATTTTCCTTCAGTGTCTAATATCCTCATAATTTTCATATGATCGTTACCATTTTTCTAATTTCTTTCTTCTGACCTCACAAAAAAAAAATCTTCTTAAAAATATGTTCCCAGACATTGTGAGATGGTTATCTTACTCATTATTTTCTTTTTTAATATCTAATATATTTTTTCAGTTTCAAGTGTCATCTACTTATTAAGCTTTTTTTAAAATAACAAAACATGTGTTGGTACATTTTAGGCATACATAATGATAACACTCTTCATAGGGAATCTGCATCCGTATATGATACCACCTGCTTCTTTTTTCCCATTCCTTCCTCGTCTCAAGCCCCCTCCCCTCCCTATGTACAAAAGCTGCTTTTCCATTTTTTTCTTCTATTTTCACTTTTTTCTTGTCCTTTCTTTTGTCCCTCCCCCCTCCCTTGTTCCCCTTCCCATTTGAACACCTTCTTCTCATTTCCCAATGCCCATTATACATCTCAGTCCTAATTTCCACATTCAGTTTCTCACACCAGAGAAACAATGCGGTATTTAAACATGTGTCCATTTTATTTCACTGAAGAGTATGGTCTCAATGTCCATCCATTTAGCAGTAAATGTCTGAAGCTCATCCTTCTTTATGGCAGAGTAGTACTCCATTATATAAAAAACACATCATTTTTATGCATTCATCAGTTAATGAGCATTTGGGCTGTTTCCAGGATTTTGCTAGTACAAACTGTCCTGCTATGAACATGGGTGTACATATATTGCTATGGTATGATGCTTTTAATTCTTTCAGGAAGATATCAAGAAGAGGAAGAACTGGGTCAAACAGAACCTCTGAGTTTTAGGTATTTGAGAAATCTCCATACTGATTTCCACAGTGGTTGCACCAGTCTACATTCCCACCAACAGTGGAGAACGGTTCCTTTTTCCCATAGCCCCTGCAGCATTTGTTATTGGTTGATTTCTTAACAGCAGCCATTCTTTCTGGAGTGAAATAAAATCTCAGAGTTGTTTCGATTTGCATTTCATGAATGAACAATGAACATTTTTTCATATTGGGTTTTTTTCTTTTCTTTTTTTTTTTTTTTTGCTGTTTCTACATCTTCATCTGAGAAGTATCTTTTCATTTCAGATTCCCATTTCTGGATTAAGTCTTTAAGTTTGGAGGCTCTGGGCCAGGGATTTAGCTCAGTAGTGCCACTGCCTGCTTTGCAAGTGCAAGGTCCCAAGTTCAATCCCCAGTAACAACAACAACAAAAAAAAAACACACAAGTTAATTTAGAGGGTCTGATTTTTTTTGAATTCTCTATGTATTCTAGATATTATTCTTTTGTCTGATGAATTGCTGGTAAAAATATTTTCCCATGTTGAGGGTTATGTCTTCACCTCTGTTAGTGGTTTCTCTTGCTGTGCAAAAGCTTCTTTGTAAGGGGAGGCCCCAGTTGTTGATTCTTTGTAGTACTTCCCATGTGGTCTGAGTTTTGTTCATGAAGTCTTTGCCTACTCCTATGTCCTCAAGCATTCTAACTAGCCTCTCTTCCAGCAGATTTAGTATTTCTGTATTAATATTTAGATCTTTGATCCATTTCAATTTTAGATTAGTGCATGGTGAAAAATATGGGTCTAGTTTCAACCTTTGGCATGTGGAATGCCACTTTTTCCACCACCATTTATTGAAGAGGCTGTCTTCTTCCAGTGAGGGTGTTCAGGTTCTGTCAAAGATAAGGTGGCTGAGTATGTCTGGAGTTGTTTCTGCATCTTCTAGTCTATTTCAATGATCATTGGTTCTGTTCTTTTTCCAGTACCATGTTTTTTTGTTTTTTTAATTACAGTAGCTTTGTAGTGTAATTTGAAGTCAGGGATCATGACACCCCTTGCCTTGCCTCTGTTGCTCAGAACTGCCTTTGTTATTCTAGGTGTCTTCTGGTTCCACATAAATTTTAGGATTGTTTTTTCTAATTCTGTGAGATATGCTGTTGGAATTTTGATTAGCATTGCATTAAATCTGTATAACAGTCTTGAAAGTATGGCCATTTTCACTACATTGTTTCTTCCTATCCAAGAACAAGGGCTATCTTTCCATTTTCTGATATCCATCTGGATCTCCTTTTCAGAGTACTGTAGTTTTCAGAATAGAGATCTTTTACTTCCTTTGTCAGACTGATTCCTAGGTATTTCATGTTTTTGGATGCTATTGTGAATGGGGGTGTTTCTGCAATTTCTCTATCTGAGAGTTTGTTATCCACGTACAGGAAATCTATTGATGTTTGTCTACTGACTTTGTATCCAGCTATGCCACTGAATTTTGTTATCAAATATAGAAATCTTCTTTTAATTTTTTTATTTTTTGGTAACGAGGATCAAACTCAGGACCCTGCACTTACCAGACAGGCACGACACCACTGAGTTACATCTCCATCCCTAAATCGAGAAGTCTTTTGGTGGAGATTTTGGGTTCTTCTATTTAGAGCATCATGTCATCTGCAAATAATAATTTAACTTCCTTTCCTATCCTTATTCCATGTATTTCTTTCCCTTGTGCAATTGTTCTGGCTAGTGTTTCTAGAACTACATTGAACCAAAGTGGTGACAGTGGACATCCTTGTCTCGTTCCTGATTTTACAGCGAAAAGTTTGTCTTTGTCCATTTAGTATGATGTTGGCTGATATTTTGTCATAGATGGCTTTGATCAGATTGAGATAAAGACCACCTATGCTAACTTTCTATAGAGTTTTTATCATGAATAGATGTTGGACTTTGTTGAACACTTTTTCTGCATCTGTTGGGAGGATTATATGGTTGTTGTCCTTGGCTCTGTTAATATAATGCATTACATTTATTGATTTGTGTATGTTGAACCATCCCTGAATCCCTGGGATGAATCTGACTTGGTCAGGGTGTATGATCTTCTTAATGATCCTCTGTATTCTTTTTGCAAATATCTTACTGAGGATGTCTGCATTTACGTTCATTAGGGAGACTGGCCTATAATTTTCTCTTTTGGTTGGATCCTCCTCTGGTTTTGGAATCAGGGTAATGCTTACTTTCAGGAAAGAATTTGGGAGTATTGCTTCCTTTCAATTTCATTAAAGAGTTTGAGAAATAGCAGCATTAGGTCTTCTCTAAATTTCTTGTAGAATTCAGCAGTGAATTCATCTGGGCCTGGGATTTTCTTTGTTGGTATGTTTTAAATTACATTTTCAATGTCATTGACTAATATTGGTTTATTTAGAATTTTTATATCTTCTTGATTCAGTTTTGGTAATTCATATGTATCTAGGAATCTGTCTATTTTTTCTGTATCATCCATTTTATTAGAATACAAATTCTCAAAGTAGGTATTGATGATCCTCTGGATTTCTGCAGGATCTGTTGTAATTTCACCCTTTTTATCCCTAATTGCATGGATTTGAGTCTTTCTTTCCTTTTTATGGTAAGGTTTGCTAAGGGTTTGTCAATTTTATTTTATCTTTCAAAGAACCAACTCTTCGATTCATTGATTCTTTGTATTGTTTTTTAAGTCTTCTTTGCATTGATTTCTGTTCTGATTTTTGTAATATCCTAGCTCATGTGAGCCTTGAGCTTGATGTGTTCTTGTTTTTCTAGAAATCTGAGGTTCAACATTAGGTTGATTATGGTCTTACTCATTATTTTCTATAGATCATTTGTTCCTTTACCAAGTTCTGAATGATTTTACAGAGTTCTACCTTGATTTCATGTAAACATTTCATATATCATGACTAATAAATTCAAATATATGTGTATTTGGAGTTCTTTTTAATGTATTTTTCATGTATCTTAAGTTTAAAAAAAGCTATGATAGGGGCCAGGAATTAGCTCAGTGGAGCTGCTGCCTGACTCTCAAGCGCAAGCTCCTGAAGTAAGCTCCCTGGTGCAAAAAAAAAAAAGAAAAATCTGAAAAACACTATGGTAGTTTTCAGTGCAAGTTATAAATTCCCCAAAACAATAAAGTGAGTCTGAATTGTACAGGGTAGTCTCTTTATAAACATTATCAATTTTTTAAATAAAAAAAAGAAAACAAAACAAAACAAAATACACTGGAATTGCCTCAGCACAAGACTTCATAATTTCTCAACCATATTTCCCAAAGTCTGTACCTCTCAATTGGGGAACTATGAAAGTATAATTCTCTAATGTACATAAAAAGATAGGGATTCACTGTACTTAAGGAATTAACTTCTCTCATGTATCTAGAATGGTATTCATTGCGGGACGCATTTAGCACAGCTGGGAAAGACTCACTCAAGTAATTTTTATAGGGCTTCATTCTCTCACAAGATCCCAGTTGAAAGTCTGCTTAAACATTAACTCCAGTGAATATTTAAAAGAGTGTCATGTAGGATAATTCTGGGTGTGTGGGTCTGAAGATACAGTTCTCTGGTAGCTTGACTGCATAGCAAAAGTGAAGCCCTGGGTTTCATCCCTAGCACGGGGTGTAGAGGGAGATTGAGTATAAGCCAGTTGGCAGGCGGAGGGGAAAAAAGAGGATTCCATAGTTAATCATATTTGGAAAATATAACATGCTACACTCCTAAAGATTCATAATGGAAATAAACATGTTGAACAGACTGTCTTATAATGAACTGGAATCATGATAACAACAATAATACAAATAAAAAGACTGTTTATCATTGCTTAACTTTTTGTCTCCAAAATGTAATTGACCATGCAAGTCTTCTGAAATACTTTGGTCCCCTAAAGCCAGTATTCCATGGAAGGAATTTTGGAAAACATAAGAGGCCTGCTTGTGATGTGTGTCAATTGCCTAACTTGCCACATGAGTCCCTCCAATCTATCAGCTACACCTCATTCTACAAATGATTTTTTCAAAAAGCACAAATTTTGAAGTTCTTTTCACTTTAAATTCTTTGCCAGCTTCTATTACCTATAGAAAATAATTAAAATATATGTTATAGCATGGTATTCAAAACCACAACGTACTCCATTCCCTTTCTTCATTAGAGCTCCTTGCTATTTCCCACACACAACACATGATGTGCAGGCACACACACACTTAAATACTCTGCATAAATTCTCCACTCTGTTCTTTTTTTTGTCTTTTTGCCTAAGCACCAAGAAAATCATTACTCATATTTCAAAATTTATATTAAAGAGCACCCTTTTCTCAAAGCTTTCCCTCAACATTAAGAAGTATTTCTCCTCTCTGTCTGCACAGATCCTCTTACTGGTTTCTATTTTAGCACTTATATAACTGATTTAAATATTGCTAATTGCTCTTCTTTATATATAAACTCTGAAAGACAATATAGATGCTCTATTAATCATTTCATGACTAATGCTGACCAAAACATTAGGTACACTAAAGAAAAAATTTTTTTATCAGTCATTAAACTTTTAAGAATCAATCTTTTGTAAAAGGGGGACCAAGAAATGGAGGAAGGGAGAGGAGAAGATGAAAAAGAATTCGAATGTGTTATGTACATATACCAACACCCCAGGAGGAATGTAATCCTTATGTACTGAAAACATGTACCAGTAAAACTGAAATATTTAGGGGCTGGGGATTTAGCTCAGTGGTTCCAGCCCCTGCCTTGAAAGCTCAAGGTCCTGAGTTCAATCCCCAGTACCAAAACAAAAAAAAGAAATATTTAAAAACGAATCATACTTCAATATAATAATGGCTTTCTTAAAGTATTCATCCTTTGACATACCTCATACTAACATTAAATTTTTGTTTACTTTCAAACTGTATTCATTTTACCTATCATTCTACGGTGTATATATTAATATCCTTTTAACTGTGAAAGGTTCTTTGTAAAACTCTAAAATTTCTTATTCAAAATTCCTTATTTTGTTTCCAGTTAGAAGAAAAATGTATTTTAATGTCTTTTATATTTCAGCCACTATTTTAGACACTAGTGTAAATCCTCGAGAAAATTTTTTTCAATTTTAAAAAATACCCACTTTCATGGAGCTGATATTCTGAGACTGCTGTTTTAGACAGGGAGGTCAGGAAAGCCTTCTTTCATGAAGTGATTTTTAAGAAGAAATTGAATTAAAGTGAGCATCATTCTACATGCAATAAATCCTTCCAAGGCACTGTGGATTTTCTTTCTCTGTTAGACTTGGTAAATTTATCTTTATTCTCTTAGAAAAAGAGTTATTGCTATGTTAAAAGTTGTATTTTAATCTGGTGTTGAAACTCTGAGAAGCTAATCCTCGTATTTTAGCCATCACGATCCCAATTGATTGCTCACATCCTGTAGTGAAAGCATTTGTAGGAGGGATGAGTAGCATTCAGAGTCCATCGCGATTTTAAACATTAGCAGCCTCACAGGGCACAGCAACTGCCGGACAGGATCAACCACTTTCTGAACTGTGTGCTACAACGTCTAGAAAGGGATCCTTCTAAAGTTTGCCACTTGGGAGGAGTTCAGTATTTTCCAGATGATTCTCATTGTAAGCATGCCTAATGTGATTAGCATGAGTACTGTCTGAGTAGTGTGCTGGCAGCCTTGAGTCTCCCACTATGATTTTCACCACAGTGCAGGCTGGTGGTTGTGAATATTGCAAACTCAGTTAGCAAAAGTGGCTGTTTACCTTAAAATATTTTCTTGAGCTCTAAATATTTTATTTTCTTTCTAAAATTGTCATTTTCCCATTTCTGGTAGAAAGTGTCGATGTGAGAAATAAGTTCATTAATCATCAAACAATGATGCCACCACTTTCACACTAGTTATTTTGATGCATAGCATTTAAGAAATTTTGCACATGTCCCTTGCTCCACAGTTAGAATCTTGTACTTAATAACATCAAGTTGTAGCATTGCTATGCCACTGTTCATTTTTAGAGACAATACATTTAGGTACAAAATACTATAACTCAGCTTATACATTTCATCCCACACTGCTAGTATTACAATAGAATCTACCATCCCAGTATGTCAACAGGATTCACTCTTATTTATTTAGTACACAATCCTTAGAAAATATAAGTGAAAAATTTCAAAAGAATACAGAATTTCCCAGCTTGCTCTTTAATATATCAAATATGAAAGATGATCTTTGCAGCATAAAATGAAAACAAGACAAATATAGAAGATAAATTAAAATTATGCTCTTTTCTAAGTTGGGGCTTCAAAGCTTTTTCCAAACCAGTCTAAAGACCGGATAACAAATGGACATATCCAGAGCAATAGAGAATACGAGGAAATTTGGTGAGCACAGGGAACACAACAGGAGACATGGGGGTGGGGAAGTTCCCATCATGTTGTGCTTGGCAGGCACATGATATGATTATTTAATTTTCAGAGCAAATCTTCTCTAACAGTTTTGTCCAATTACTCCAAGTCACACATAGATATCCTTTTTAGTAAGTAAGAATGATGAAAAACTTCAAATAAATTCACCTGGTTGGAAATGAAAGCAGCGTTAGGATTCTTCTTCTCTGCTGACTCCTCTTATGAAGACTCGAGACCATGCCCTGGGGGTTACACAGCGTAAAGCCTAAGGTGAAACTGCCAACCTTATGTTCAATTCAGCTATACGAAACTGCAGAGCACACCCTTCAGAGTGCCCTGTACACAATAACTAATTTAGCCATCTTCAAGGGCATGAGATGTACAAATGGCCCTTTATTCTGCACAGAAGGCTGCAAAAACCTAAATCCACCACTTTCCGCTTTAGCAATTTCCATATGATAAAAAAGAGACAGCATTATTTTTTAATGGCATTCATTATTTTAATTTTCTCTCAAGGTGTGTTCTTGTATCTACTAAAGCAATAGTTATCCTGGGAAAAAAAAAGAAAGTGACTATGTTGCATTGTCAACTCTCCAGAATCAGGTTAAAAGATTCTACATATTTTTGGTTGATTTAGAAAATATGTAGAATGTTTTTTACATATGTCAGGACAATACTCAGAAACAGTCATCATTGTTTTCACAATCTAAGCTTCTGGTTGGTCTATTGCTATTGGTTTCTAATGAGTCTTCTAACACTCTATCACCTTGGAGATCTGCCAAAGGAGGAAGAAAGTAGGCTTCGCACAACTAAATGGTTCATTTGGTACAATTCTCTCATGCCTGAGAGCTAGAAAGTTATCAAACTCTTGCCAAGTACTATATCATACATGCTTTCCTTTCTAAAATGTTTCTCATAAGCTTAAGCTGGCCATATTACAATTGATTAAAATAAAGTTGCCCCGCCATGGGAATTATTAGGAATGTTTTCCGGCCAGGGATTTAGCTCAGTAGTTTCGCCGCCTGCTCCACAAGCTCAAGGACACGAGTTTGATCCCCTGTACCAAAAAACGAATGTTTTCCAACAGAAAATTACACGAATCATATTTTATATTTCCAAATGTATTACCATTAAATGACTGAATTTCCATATTCACCAAGATAATCACATGAGAAATGCATATGGTTAAATCTTAAACACTAGGTCAAATGAGTTGTTGATATATAGATTCCTTTCCACTAAATTTACACACACATTCAAATTAAAACATTATTGAGTAATTTATGACAGCACCTAACATCTGCTTGTAACAGAATTGTCCTGCATTTACTGATATTTTGACATAATGGAGTTTAAGAGGAAAAAAAGAGAATATTTTCTCTATGGCCTAAGTATTAAAATATTTTATAAGCAGTTATTTACATAAAATTGCTAATGCTAATTATAATGCAAACATGTTTAACCTCACTCACTGTCTTTTTAATATTTACTTTTTACCTCTGAGAAATTAATTCTAATCTAGCAGAAATAAAATGCTTTCTCTTTTAATGCTATAAAGTAAAGTTCTACTTCCCAAAGTTAGATCCACTTTTATTTTATATTCCCACAGTCAAGCAGATAAAATGTTAGGAGAATCAACTGAACATTAGAATTTTGACTAGATTCCTACTACAAAATAAGGAAAAATATGATATTCTCCAGTTACTTAATCATCTCACAACAATTTCCATGAAATTATTTCTTGATGAATTCTCTTCAACAAGCTCTTAGACTTCCATTATTCTTTTAATCTGTCACTAATTTATATTTCTGAAACATTAAGGTACATCTCTCCAAGTTAGAAAAATTTTTCCTAACATACCCTTCACAAGTGAATCCTGATATAAGAAGATGACCTATCATGTCTAAATTTGAAATGACATACCCCCCAATCAGTCTGCTGACCTACCTCAGGGCAATCCTTGGAAGACTCAGTGGACATGAAGAAACAATGTATTACTCAAATTTAAAGTTAAGAATGAGTCACAAGAATTTGAGCTAGATTTAAAAGAAAGGTAGAAAGGTACTAGGTTAAAAATGTTTGAGAAAACTATATATTAAATGTTCATATCATAGATTCTCTTTCATTAAAATATAAAATCAAGTCCTTTTAAAGAAGTGTATCTATCTATCTATCTCTCTCTATATATATATCCTCTTCTTTTAACAGAAAATTCACATAAAATACAGTTATTGAAGCTAGACTCCACAAAAATATTCCCATTATTCTATGACTCTGGAAAACCCAAATAATTTAAATAATTATTAACACTCCCCACTTTTACTTTCAAAAGTGATTTTATTTAAGAGAAAAATACATTATTACCCTACTTAGGACACATCTTTATCTATTAAAAATCTGTTTCATTTCAATTTCTTTGGGGGATAAGGGAGTTCACTAAATGTAGCAAAAATAACCATGGGTAATTTATGCCCATTTTATTCAGTATATTAAAAAATGACTGCTCATGGGACATTTAAAAAATTCAGATCAGAAGCTGAAGGATCCTAATTTAATATATTTGTTATCACAACTTTACACATTTGAAAATAGCACAGGGCATGCTCAAGGGAAAGAAAGATTAAGACATAACAATATTAGGTGAAGCTAGGTTGCATAATCAAGACTGCACACATAAATATAGGAAAGAAGATTTGGGAGGAAGAATTTTAAAATATTTAAATATAGGGAAACTGAAGTAAGTAATATGACTTGAGGTATGAAATAATTTAAAAATGAATCCTACATTCTTTGGATGTTTTCCCCATGAAACATGTTTACAAGTTATTAAATTCTAATAGCCATAAAAATTAATCAGGCATATTCTTACTCATAAATGATTTTATGAAGCCTAATAAATGTTTTAAAATAGTTTTTAAGATGTAGTCCAAAATAGTATATACAGTATTCGTACTTTGCAAATTAATTATGTATATCCACATGTCTGAAGAGGTAGAATTTATTATTTTAGGAGGTGAAGAATAATATATGAGTATAGATTTCTCTGGGAATATTGATGAATAAATTTTAGTTAATGTCAATATTAAACAATTTGGAACTCAGATATATTTTTCCATGTAAAATTGGCAAACAAATTAACCAATAACAATATTGTTGTGAATAATTTTCCTGCCTCAGCCCTGCTGAGACTTCCTTTTTAGAGTTAATAGCTTTGCAGTTGATATAGTTTATCTACATAAACACTAACAAATAAGCTTCAGCTCTTGTTCTAATAAAATGTTAAAATATAAAAAATACAATTTTTAATATACAAATAACTAATTTTTTCAGCTCAACAATAAGCAAGCAATTTCACATCAGTTAACAGGCAGTCAATTAATTATTTATTCTTCAAAAATGATACCAAGTTTTAGAACATTGGTCTTATGGCTTGGGTCTCGATGTCCCTGTAAGCCTTTTTCAGAGGTGGCTGGATCTAGAGTGCATGTGCAATGCTAGGATCAAGGGTTCAAGATTAGGTGTGTGAGTGCTATCCACCCTAATTAGCCTGGATAAGACATAAGGAATAGAAAGACCTGTGGTTGTGCCTTGTTACTTTGCTAACTTCTGCCCACCATGAACTGTTTCTCCTCTGTAACACCCCTTTGCTATGCCACCCTGACTTGGAGCCAGCTGATTATGGACTGAAACCTCTACAAATTGTGAGCTAAATAAACCTTTCCTCCTTTAACTTTAGTTGTTGGATATTTTGTCTCAGCAACAAGAGAAAGGTAATTAAGACAACTGCCAATTCTTGTGCTGATTGGATGCCACTAGAATACTTACAGCTTTGTTTTAATTTAAGCTTTATCTTTATGTTTCTGTGTATATTAGTGATTTATGTTATTCTCATTCAATAGTAGAGATAAATAAGTTACAGGAAATTTCATATATCTAGTATCTTATTAGTGCCACTCATCAAAGATATCACTCTGAAAATGAAAACAGAGACATTTTCAGCAGATAAAAGTCATTGAAGAAAATTCCACCTCCTCATTTTTAGTGTCTCTGTGAACTCATACAATAAAATATGTAAAAAGGGGAGCAAACGCATCAAATAACATAATAGGTGACCAATCCAAGGTTTCTGGCTCCAAATAACAGTTGTATTTTAAAAATATATATAGTTATGTTTCCGTGTTACTCAACTATGAAACCTGAATATAATTTGCCCTGCTTCAGGTGATTACATTATGCAACTTCACTTCGAATTCCAAATAACTGAAAGAGTACCAATTCTAATGACATCATGTCTGAGAGAAACAATTTCTAATAAACCTATCATAACTGAGTATTTTACTATCTGGCTCCCATCAAATTTAATTATAAAGATCTAGATTTGACATATAACTCTAATGTGTGTTGAAAGGTTATACCAGAATGGTCTTTAGCTTTTGTATCTCTAATGCCACCCAAAGAAAGTATTACTGAACCCACATATTATAGTTATTTAATTGTCTAATGCCATCCAAAGTATCAATGGACGTAGTATAGCTATTTTTTTAAATTTAAAATTAAGGAGATTTTCATAAAATAACAATTTTTGGTTTCTCTTACTAGCAAGAACTAATTGCATATGACTAGCACCCGAACACAGGGAAACTCTAGAGAGCTGACAATTTCTTTTCTTTAACGCAATTCTTAGCATATCATTCTACTCTACAGCCACTCAGGCTTATATTTACATCTCAATAGAAGAATAACAAAAACATTGTGTTTGCAAAATCTTCATTTTTCCTTTTGCAATTCAAATATTTGCCTCCGTTTTGATTGTTTTGAAATTTTACTTTTTCTCACTTTATAAGTATTTACTTAGTGGTTTTATATATTTTTGAAGTATCATTCAGCATTTCAGAGTAAACTAATGGGAAAGCATTGATGGAGCTAACTGGGTCAACAGAAGAATTAACAGCATTCTTACGTACACTGCATCTGTCACGTCCATGGACAGCACCATGGTGGATCAGGAGCATGATTTGGCTCCATCAAAGGGGCCAAACCATGTAGTCAGGTGTGGGAGGCTAGCTGATGTCAATGGAGGCAGATTAATCAGCCCTGCAGGCTTACCAGAAAGGCAGACTTTCTCTCCTCCTAGAGTAGGGCCTATTGCCTAAGACAGACACTAAGGATTTATCTGGTACATATCCTTTCTGATCTCTGTCTCCTATGAACACTGGGTTCTTCTGGTTTCCTCTCAACTGATCTATCCTTCTCCATTCATATCATAGCCACCCCAGATAAAGCTTCTTAAATTTGGACCTGGAAGCTTTGCACCTGGTCCATTCTTTCTCTTCTAAATCTCTCATCATTATGAATTCACACAGGGATTTTCTTTTTTTTTCTTTTTCTTTTTGGTACCGGGGATCGAACTTGGGTCCTTGAGCTTGCAGGACAGGCGGTGGAACCACTGAGCTAAATCCCCAGCCAGAAACAGGGATTTTCACAATGTATGACTTTATTTTACTTCTTTAACTGTTCAGTGGGCCCTATCTGTGATCACCATACAAATTACAATGTACCCTCAAATTCATACAGTGACTATAACTTCTAGTATGACTGTATTTGGAAATAAGGCCTTTAGTAATTAAGGTTAAACAAAGTTACAAAGATGAGATCATAAATGAACATGATTTGTATCTTTATAATAAGAGAATAAAACAAGAGATATACAATAACAAAGAAAAGGCCATATTATACCAAAGAGAAGACCTAGCAAAGAAGTGGCTGTCTCCAAGCCAAGGAGACATCAGAAGAAATGAATGATGCTGACAGCCTGATCTTGAATGTCTAATGTTTCTCATCTCCAGAACCAAGAGAAAATAAATTTGTATTATTTAAGCCACATATTCACTTCTGTCTTGCTTTAGCAGCCTTAGAAATCTAATATAGTCATTATGAAATCCAATACACTTAAAGCCATACCTGGCAAACCATTATTTTACTTTCATATAACTCATCCTTTATTTCCCTCTGAGTTATACTTTGACCTCGAATGTCATCAAACTGCATGGACTCCCTCTACACCCTTGTAATCCCATACATAAGCCCTTCCTTAGTATTTGTCAAACCTTCACCCCATGAGGCCCTTCTGGCCCCTTCCTTATGTATACTTCAGGACTTGGCTGAGACTCCATTTGGAATATTTCCCTGCCAACTTAGGGCCGCATTAGGACTTGTTCCATGTAGTACATCCATTGCTTGTATCAGTCTCATTACATCTGTCATGTTTTATTCAATGTGTTTGCCATGTCCGTCTTGAATCTCTTTTCAGTTAGGAACTACCTTAGTCATGGTCTAAGTTCCTAGTGCTAACTATGATTCCTGGCAAAGTAGTTACGTGAAAGAATATCTTATAAAAGGTCCTTCCTTTGGCTATTTTGAGTTTGTGCTGTCAGACCTGGACCCACTGAGCAGCAGTGTTCAACACTCATTTCATATACATAACTTTTAGTAAAGTTCTGTCGCAATATAGAAACCCTGGATGTGTTAAATGTTTGGAAAAGTAAAACTTGCACTTTTGTGTCAAAGTTAATTTTATTACCAAACCAAACCAAACAATCTTTTGATTAGTTTGAAACAATTATATGATTAGTTTGAAATCAATGATCTTGAACTATCCATAACTTAATCATATCTGGACTATAAGTAGAAACATTTCCACACCACATATTTACATAGAAGACAGAGTGACTAACAAAAATGGTTTATTCTTACATTTATTCTGACTCAAGTGGACCTGACAGATGCTTCTAAGAAGCAGCACCACATAATGTGTTTTGCAGTTGTTGTGGACAAACATTTACTACTGATACCTCTAAAGGAATATCAAATTCTCTCTCAAGATAAAATTGAAAATGTTTTCTTGACTATTTATATACACAAAAAGTAAAAAAGATTATTTACTTTTTGAAGATTTCAATTCTGTGAAAATTGTCTTTTATTTTCTGTGGAATTAAAAGTTATAATAAGACAAGTTTAAAGGCTTCCAAGTAGCCAGAATAGAATCCTTTTGATTTCTTTTTTTACTGCAAGATAATTTTCCTATAACTAAAGTATTGTAATTTCTGTAGAATAATAAACTTTATATATTTATGATTTTTTCATTTTTTAAAATTCAGACTGCATTGGAAAATAATTTTCAATTATTTGGTAACTGCTAAAAATAGTGTCTTCCCAGGCCAGGGATTTTAGCTCAGTGGCACCATGCCTGCCTTGCAAGTGCAAGGTTCTGAGTTCGATCCCTGGTATAAAAAAAAAAAAAATAGTATCCCTCTCCTTTTCTTACAAATGAATCACCACTATCTAGTAACTAGCAATGGCTCATTTAGTATGTGTTAGAAGAAAAGGTCCAAAGGGGTAGGGGTGGTGGGAGGGGAAGGGGAAAGGAAAGAAGGGAAAGCAAAAATTATGAGAAAAGAAAAAAAAAATGGAAATGAAGTCTTTGTAAATAATGTAGGGTGGAGGGGGTGAAGGGCACACAGGTAATGGGGAAAAAATAAGAACCAAGATACTTCATGTACAGGTACAAGCACCCAATGATAAATGTAAATGTACTGTATACCTAAAATGTACCAATAAAAGAATTTAAGAAAAAAAAAAGTTGAGGTGTTATAATTTGGTCAGAATTGTAGAGCACATGGAATTGTTTTTATTGTTTTATAATTTATTCTAATATAAGGAAAGAGAAAGAAAGGAGCATTTGAGTTTTTATTTTGTTTTTATGTAATTGTTGCCCACGTCACAGAACAGAACTTAAATATTTAAGTAATTTTAACATGCTATTCATTAGTTACTTTATTCCAGGAGAAAAATATGATGGTATTTCTTGTTTTGTATTTCATGAACATTACACTTTAAAACAAAAATATCATTCATTAAAAAGAATTACAGTTGTGATTAGCACTGAGTCTGGCTTATGTCCCTGATCCAGCTCCTTTCCTTATCTTGGCTTTGACTGCCTGAGAGGGAAGACTGGTGCTGACAGGAAGTGGTCAGGGAGGACCCTGCCCCAGGCTTGGTCTTCACTGTCATTCCCCAAAGACTAAAGTGATAAGAGAGGTACAACTCAAAAATATCTTAGATGCAAAATATGTAACAAGACTAAAAACTGAAATCAAGTCCAATAGTGCCAAATATCTCTTTCTTGCAGGATTTCCTAACAGATCGATCGTAGGTTATCCAGAGCTCCAAGTACTTTAAAGTTAATATAAGGAATTTATGTTCTTTCTTTCATAAATGAATGTTTTCTTCTTTGATTTGTTTGTTGTTATTTTCGTGAAGGTAGTGTTGTTGCAGAGATGTCAATGATTCTGAAATTCTGACTCTCTCTGATTGGGGTGAACAGTGCCATTAAGTTCAATTCAAGATGTTAGGAACAAAAACAAAACACAACAAACACAAGTTAAAAGGAATGGAAACTGGTAAGTCTAATTTTTCAAAAGATACTGTTCCTTTTTCAATTTTTCTTTCTAAAAATTTTCTTCGACCCACGAGATAAATGCTTTATTCCTAAACTTTCGAGTGTCTAAAAAAGCTCACTTAACTCTGGTTCCAATTTGATGGTAGAGCAAGTTCATAAGCAAAGGTGAATTTTGACCCCATTTAAACTTCATGGGCTTTTAGATTATGAAGTGTGCTGCTGAATAGAAAGATTTGTGGCAATGCATATTTGGGAAGACGCCTGAGGTTGGTTTTATAAACTCTTAGGTTGGATGTCCATGAGGTGTTTCTTTACAAGAGAAGTTCTAATCACTTTCACCAGAAGCCAATTTTATATTCAAATGTTCCCCTTTGGGAGTTGACAGTTGCTTTCCTACAATTTAGCCTTCTGGGTTGAAAAATACACAGATGAAACTATTGGGGTGATGACACTGCCTATAATCTTGGCTAAAACTCTATTTCTGAAAATGACTTCTATAATCAGTGTGGGCACTGATGTTCCTTATGAGGTCCGTCCAGATTTTCAACAATACTGGGAGGAGGAAATGACACTAGAAGAACAAAATTCAAAAGAGTAAGGCCTTCTCTAAAAATCTACAAAAATTTTATTTCAAATGTCACACTTAGGAGGAAGAAAATCTACAAACTTTGAATATTCAGTTCCACAGAAAGCAACAACTTGTGGAAACATAACAGGACGCATTTCTATCAAAATAGAGCTAAGTGTTGCAGGTCAAAATAAGCTTTTTTTAAGTACATAGAGGTCATAATTAGAAAGCTTTGAAGAAATAATACTCCTAATTGCATCTGTAATGTATCATAGAGTATTTCATTTGATACCGTTTCTAATGAAAGACAAACCATTTTGTGACTGTTCCTCACAGAGCACTAGATTTTCTTGAGAGTAAGGGATAGTTTTGATTGTTTCCCCGGCATCTATTTCTTTCAGCATAAGGACTTACCTTGAGTGATCATTATTCTTCTTTTTTCAGTGTGAATTTAATCTGATAGTAAAACAATTATTAGTTACAGAAGTGGTACTGATTGGGTTAGCAGGATTTCTTAACATAGGTACTTTTTCTTTTGAAACTTTTCTTTTATCAGGGAATGTCTTGCACATGGTGGGATACTGTGAAGCCTGCCTGGCCTCTTCACACTGAGTGGCACTAGTGCACTTCCAATGCTGACAATCATAGATACCACAGGCATTGCCATATGTGCCACAGCAGACAAAATCACCTCCAGGCTAATGATAAACTATGTACCCCACTTGCTGATGAAGTGACTGCTGCACGCATCTGCTGGCAAACTGATCTAGTTAGAATAAATGGGTTTTGATAGAAATTTAGGAATAAAGATCCTTCTCTTTGGGCTTATGGAGTATGGGAACCACACTAGTTTTGAAGAGGAGAGGCTAGGATTCCTGGGGGGGATGAAATACTTTGGAAGCCTGAGGAAGCAGCCAACAAACAAAAAGCAGAGAAGATACACAGAGGTCATTTTAGCTTGGATCTAACCTTTGTAAGGTTTTCTTTCTAAGGATTACTCAGTAATCTGAGTCAATACATTCCACTTATTTATTTACACATTTAGAATTAGTAGGGTTTTATCTTACTTAAAACTGAAATTCTCTTGACAAATATACGATCTACTAATGTATATTCACAATTATGCTGAGGAAAGAATATGAAACAATTTGCTTATAAAAGGATAAATCACTTTAAGACAAAAAGAATAATGTAAATGATTAGGTATGACAGTTTATAGGATGCGGAAATTATAATGTTTCCATTGATCTGTTTAAAAAGATACAAATTCCTTTTTTTTTTCCATTTCTCCATGTACCTCTGAATAATTTTTCGAAACAATTCTTTTTGTTTTCAGTAGTTGAACGGTCACAGTGGAGCACTGGGAAACTGGTCCCTGCATCACTGCCATGACAGAGAAAATTCATTTTGAAATATTTAGTATTTCTGGCATATAAACAGATGACACTACTATCTCATCTAGGTTCTGGAAAGTGTAAGAGGTATGAAAATCTCTTTCCATTCATGTTTATTTGAGCTTCATGCACACGGCATCAAATATGTATAAAACATTCCAAAATGATGGCTGAAGTGTATTGTTATTGTGAGAATTAATAATTTAAGTCCATTGAAACAGCTACTCATAGCTTTAAATGCAGTAGACAGACATTAATTGACTGATTAATTTCTATGGTCACTAGAAATAAGTTCATGTTTTATTGGCTTGAAAAACTGGGAGAATGGTAGAATAAAATTGAATAAATTTAAAATTACCCTATTTTACAGTACTTATTAAGTAGATAGTTAAAGCAAGGTGTTTGGCTCGCGCAATTTGAAGAGGAAAAGTATCATTTCAGGAACTGGCCTACTAGATTTTGATTCCTTTGATGAAAGATAAAACAAAAATTGGAAAACATAGAAGGTAAAAATAATGGAGATTATCTCAGAGTAGGAAAGCGATGGCTGTTTTATGTAGGAATATAAACTAAGGAGTGAGACAGTGAAGACTATATATTCTAAAACACATCAGTCCTGAAGTCACAGGCCTTAAAGAAGTAAAAGAGAAGACATTCTAAGGGCTGGGGATTTAGCTCAGTGTTTCAGCCTCCTGACTTACAAGCACAAGGTCCCGAGTTTGATCCCCAGTACCAAAAACAAACAAACAAAAAAACGGGAAGACTTTCTGGTTTTGAAAGTTAAACTTCATCTGCTTTGAGAATTTTTTTCAGATTCTGAATCCATCACTCAGAGACCACAAAATAAAACAGTTAGAAATAAGTAGAACAAGAAAAATATTTACAAATATAAATACATCATCACATTTCTTTAGAAGCTGGGGTTTTTCTAAAGACATACTAGAGGGGCCGGGATTTAGCTCAGTGGTTCTGCTGGCTGCCTTGCAAGCCCAAGGTCCGGAGTTCAAACCCCGTGCCCCCCCCAAAAAAAAAAAGACATAATGGAGAGAAATTCTTTAACACTTCCATTCTGACGTAGATAGTGACATCAACATTTCCAAAACTCAGAATGATTTATCTTACTCGATAATGGACAATGGTGTCAAAACATTTACTTCTGCACGTAGAAACAACCATGTAGCATATGATGCTGTCCGCATACAAAAAAAAAAAAAAAAACAAACAAACAGATATTTCTCCGAAGATAACAAACTTGAAGACAGGTGTTTTATTTCTTAATTGCTGAGAGAAGCAATGTGTAGGAGGATCTGCAGCTTGAGTATCAAACTAAAATCTGTTGTATAGATTTCAAAACACCGGCTCAGAACCTACAAAATAAGCAATAAATATCTGAAGACTAGGTGGTGTTTTCTAAATAGCTTCCTAAAACTAATATAATTTTAGCTCCAAGAATAGCTTTCTTGTAAAAAATATCTACATAGTTTTTGATCATCTCATTTCCAGTTGATTTCTCATTTTAATTAGGAAACTGTTTAAGCTAAGATTTAAAAACTCTGACAAATAATTGAAAGATATACTTTTCTTTCATAAGAACAAATAATAATCATTCTACTTTCCAAATTAAATAGTTCAAAAAAATTAATTAAATTTAGGATTAAGATGCAACATCATAATTACGCTTGTGTTAATGATTTTACCTGTTTGGCCATCAGTTCTATCATTGCATTTATATGCATTTATATGTGTATTATTTGTGTGTGTGTGTGTGTATGTATGTGTGTGTGTGTGTGTGTGTGTACTTACATACCAACCACACTGGTATACTATTTCAAAGCTGCCACTTTAAGGATAGCTGCATTTGTGCTACAACCAGGAAAGCAAAGTGTTCTTCAATTATTTCTCAAAAAACAAAAGGTGTGGTACAGGAGAATAAAAAAAAAATCTAGGGATAAGATTTATGCTGTTCTTTACTCCTGTCATTTGTTGGTTACATCATTTTATAGAGAATAACTAAAATATATATATCAGACATGTATCTGGTAACATTACATCTGAATTATCTTTTCTTCAATGTGCACTAATATGTGACACTTAAGATACCTGTAATGCATTTCACAAATTATAGCATGGAAGAATTTTTTGTTCGTTTACAGGAGGCTGATATTTCATTCCAATATCTATGTCAGCTTCAGCTGCTTTTCTTAATTTGTCTCTACTTCTATAACATTCACTAAAAATTAAACTAAAAATAAATTTTGTTATACTTATAATATGAACATTATAAATGCCGTAAAAATGCTATTGGAGGAAGTAACTAGAAAGTCATTTGAAGGACTCTATGTTTTCCTCAGAACCTAACATGAAAAGTAACTTGGAGTCCAATCTTCTCAGGCAAGGATGATCTACTTGAATTCCTGAGAAAGGTGAAAGGCCTTTTATTACGAAAAAATTTTCGGACACTAATTTGTGATAAGGAATGCATTTTTGTCACTCTAATTTCTGAAATATCTACAGAGAAATAATTCTGACTGTTTGAAAGGTTTTAACTAATGAAATTGTTTCTAGGTATTTCTGTACCGTATTATTATAAAAACACAATTATGTGTAGTTTGGGGAGAGAAATAAGATGAAAAATGAGTGCCAATGTAAAGTCAGAAATGTGTAGCTATAGCATATCAGAAATTCATTCATAACATATCAGATATACCAACTTTCAAGGATGTAGCATGTACAAATAAAAACTTCAATGGTATAAGTCAAGAGCATAGAATATTATCATTAATGTGGTATTTGTAGTGATAAAAGATTTTCATAAATTTTTCTTATAACACTGATGTACTAAATTTGCTAAGTTAAAATGTCTAGGAGCATATTGCTATGCAGTACTAAAATAAACAGAGTTGTTTAGATGAAGAGTGGTGAAGGTTTGTGATCAAAGTAGCTCTAAATAATTCAACAACTTCAATAATCTTAGTTGAAAAGGTTACCCTTGGTTCAATTCCTAGTTACTCACCTTTGAATCAACATCCATCTAGCCTCTGATTTTATGTAGCCACTCTCTCTTTATTACTTTTGACGCACATTAGCTTCTTTTGTACTGACATATTCCTGTAGACATATTCTCTGCTAAGCATTTTTTCCTCACTCTTTTGAAAAGTCCATGAAACAGTTCCAAATGTTTATTTTCAGAGATTGATAGGATTAATAATTGTGAACACTGGCCTTTTTAAAGAGGCCTCAAGTCTTTTTTTTTTCATACTCTCTTAGTTTTTTTTTTCCCTCTTTCCCTGCCCTCACTTCAACCAATCAATCCCTCTCTATGTACAGAGACGCTATTTTCTTTTTTTCATATTCTCATATGAATTCCATGCCCTTCTTTCCTTTCCCCTACCCCTTTACCTTTGCCCCTTTTCTATTTACACTTTCAGTTTCTCACGCTAGAGAAATTATTCGGTATTTACACATGTGTGTCCTGTTTATTTCACTTAAGAGTATCACCTCAATGTGCATCCAATTAGCTATAAATATCTCTAATTTCTCATTTTTATGGCTGAATAGTACTGACTTTTATTAAAAAACCACATTATCTTTATCCAGTCTCCAGTTGATGGGCATTTTGGCTGTTTCCAAGTTTTAGCTATAACAAATTGTGCTGCTATGAACATGGGTGCATATATATCAGTGTGGTATGATTCTTTTAATTCTTTGGGGAAGATCCCCAGCAGTGGAATAGCTGGGTCAAATGGGACTTCTAGTCCTAGTTCTTTGAGGTATCTCCATACTGATTTCCACAGTGGTTGCACCAGTCTACACTCCCACCAGCAGTGGAGCAGGGTTCCTCTTTCCCCACAGCCCCACCAGCATTTGTTATTGGTTGATTTCATGATAGCAGCCATTCTTTCTGGGGTGAGGTAGAATCTCAGTGTTGTTTTCATTTGCATCTATCGAATGACATGTGATGTCGAAAATTCTTTCATATGTTTATTTGCTATTTCCATTTCTTTGTGTGAGAAATGTCTGTTCATATCAGAGGCCCATTTTTGGATTGGGTCTTTAAATTTGGGAGGTCTGATTATTTTAAGTTCTTTATAGTTTCTACATAGTAAACCTTTATCTGAGGGACTGCTGGTGAAAATTTTTTCCCACATTGGGGGTTGTCTCTTCATACTGCTGGTGGTTACTCTTGCTGTGCAGAAGCTCTTTAATAAGAAAAGATCCCACTTGTTGATTCTTTGTGCTAGTTCATGGGCAATTCAGGTTTTGTTCATAAAATCCTTTCAAAGCTACACCAATGTCTTCAAGAGTTATACCTAACCTCTGTTCCAGCTGGTTCAGCGTTTCTGGTTTAATATTTAGATCTATAATCCATTTCGATTTTAGTTTAGTGCATGGTGAGAGATATAGTATAGTTTTAGTCTGAGGCAAGTTGAAAGCCAATTTCCCCAGCACCATTTATTAAATAGGCTATCTTTCCTCCAGTGAAAGTGTTTGGCTCCTTTGTCGAAGATGAGATAGCTGAGTGTATCTGGAGTTGTTTCCACATCTTCTAATCTGTTCCATTGGTCCTCAGGTCTGTTTCTTTGCCAGTACCATGCTGTTTTTAATCACAGTAGCTTTGTAGTGTAGTTTCAAGTTGGGGACTGAGATACCCCCTACCTGGTCTTTATTGCCGAGAATTGCTTTTGTTATTCTGGGTCTCTTCTTTTTCCAAATGTATTTCTGAATTGTTTTCTCAAGGTCCATGAAGTATGCTGCTGGGATTTAAATTGGGATTGCCTTGAATCTATATAAGAGTTTTAGAAGTATGGTCATTTTCACTATGTGGATTCTTCCTAGCCAGGAGCAATAGATGTCTTTGCATTTTCTGGTATCATATTCAATCTCTCTTTTCAGACTGCTATAGTTTTCAGAGAAGAGGTCTTTGATTTCTTTCATTAGGTTGATTCCTAGGTATTTCAGTTTTTTGGATGCAATTGTGAAAGGAATTGTTTCTCTCTCAGTGAGTCTGTTGCTCATGTAGAGGAAAGCTATTGATTTTTTTGTGTTGACCTTGTAACCAGCTACTTGACTGAATTTAGTTATTAAGTCTAGAAGACTTTTGGTGGAGTTCTTGGGGTCTTCCATATGTCATCTGCAAATAATTACAATTTGACTTCTTCATTTCTTATCTTTATTCTTTTTATTTATTTCTCTTGTCTAATTATTGTGGCTAATGTTTCCAAAACTATATTGAACAAGAGTGGTGATAGTGGACATCCTTGTCTTGCTCCTGATTTTTGTGTGAAGGATTTCAGATTTTGAACATTTAGTATCATATTGGCTGTTGGTTTTCCATAGATTGCTTTCATCAGATTGGGGTAGAGGCCATCTATTTCAATTTTTGGTAGTATTTTTATGATAAATGTATGTTGGATTTTGTCAAATGATTTTCTGCATCTATTGAAATCATCATATGGTTTTTGTCCTCGGTTCTATTGATAAAGTTTATTACACTGAATGATTTGTGTATGTTGAATCATCTCTGCGTCCCTGGGATGAATCCCACCTGGTCAGGGTGTATGATCTTTTTCATGACCTTCTGCATTCTATTTGCCTGTATCTTATTAAGGATTTTTGCATCAATGTTGGTTAGTGAGATTGGCCTATAGTTCTCATTTTCAGTTGGTTCTTTCTCTGTTTTGAGGATCAAGGTGATGCTTGCTTCCAGGAATGAATTCAGGAGTATTGCTTCCCTTTCAATTTCACTGAAGAGTTTAAACAGTAGTGGCAGCAGTTCCTCTCTAAATGTCTTGTACAATTTAGTAGTGAAGCTATCAGGACCTGGGCTTTTCTTAGTTGGTAAGTTTTTAATTACATTTTCAATTTCATTGATTGATATTGGGTCATTTAGAATTTTTAAGTCTTCTTCATTCAACTTTGGTAATTCATACGGGTCTAGGAATCTGTCCATTTCTTCTGTGTTTTCCATTTTATTGGCATATAGGTTCTCAAAGTAGGTACTGATGATCCTCTGGATTTCTGCTGGCTCTGTTGTAATTTCACCTTTTTCATTCCTAATTGCATGGATTTGGGCATTTTCTTTCCTTTTTCTGATAAAGTTGGCTAAGGGTTTGTCAATTTTGTTGATTCTTTCGAAGAACCAACTCTTGGCTTTATTGATTTTTTGAATTGTTCTCTTAGTCTCCATTGAATTGATTTCTGTCCTGATCTTTGTAATTTCCACCCTTCTATGGGCTTTGGGTTTGTCCTGCTCTTCTTTTTCTAGAAGCTTGGGGTTCAGCCTCAGGTTGTTTAATTGAGCTCGCTCTGTTTTCCTAATATGAGTATACACTGCTATGAATTTCCCTCATAAGACTGCTTTCATTGTGTCCCACAGATTCTGATATGTTGTCTGTCATTGTCATTTAATTGTAGGAACTGTCTGATTTCTTCTTTATCCTCTGTGATCCATTGGTTATTCAGAAGTGTGTTGTTCAATTTCCATGTGTTTATGAAACTCTTGCGATTTTCTTTTGCTATGGATCTCCAATTTCATTGCACTATGGTCTGATAATATACAGGGGATAACTTCAATTCATTTGCACTTACTTAAACATGTTCTATGAGCGAGTATGTGGTCTATTTTGACGTATGACCCATGTGCAGCTGAAAAGAATGTGTATTCTAATTTTGTGGGATGGAACACTCTGTAAACATGTTAAGTTATTTTGTTCATGAGTTTGACTGAGTTCTAGTATTTCATTGGTTATTTTTTGTCTAGTTGATCTATCTATATGTGACAGTGGGGTATTGAAGTCCCCCACTACTATTGTATTAGTACTTATTTGATTTTTCATGTCCATTAGTATTTGTTTAATATAGTTGTGTGCACTACTGTTTCTTGCATAGATTATTTATGACTTTCATCTCTTCCTCTTGGATTGTTCCCTTTACAAGGATGCAGTGTCCTTCTTTGTCTCTCTTTATCAGTGTGGGTTTCAAATCCACTTGGTCTGCAAAGAGAATAGCTGCTACTGCTTTTTTTCAGGTTCCTGTCACATGGAGTATTGTTTTCCACCCTTTAACTTTCAGTCTATGAGTTTCTTTTTGAATTAAGTGTGTTTCTTGTATGCAGCATATTCTTGGATCTTGCTTCTTGACCCATTCTGCCAGTCTATTTCTTTTGATTGGTGAGTTGAGACCATTAACATTGATGGTTGGTACATATTGAGTTATCATTGTCATGACTTATTCTTTTTGTTGGATTCTCCCCCTTCGCTTTTAATTTCTTGTGCCCGGTGGATTCATTCTGCTGAGCTTCCTGGGGCTGTGATCCTCATTGTCTTTTCCTAGGATTTTGTCTAAAATTTTTTGGAGTGCTGGTTTGTTATTCATGAAATTCCTATGGTGCTCTTTGTCATGAAAGTATCTTATTTCATCATCAATTTTGAAAGATAGTTTTGCAGGGTACATCAATCTGGGTTGGAGGCTGTTTTCCTTTAGGGCTTGAAATACATCACTGCAACCTCTTCTTGCCTTAAGGGTTTGCATTGAGAAGTCTGCTGTGATTCTGATGGGCTTTCCTTTGTATGTGATTTGTTTCTTTTCTCTAACTGCTTGTAGAACTTCTGGAATCTTAACTATTATATGCCTATGTGTAGATTTTTTTTGATCAAGGCTAGCAGGAGTCCTGTATGCCTCCCTTATGTGTATGTGAAGTTCTTTTCCCCTGATCTTCAAGTCTTTTTGAGCCAAAACACAAGCATATATTTATATATCAAAATTAGCACATATGCCTTAAAAACACATACTTTCTTTTCATTGTTTGGTAATATTAATTATAAATAAACATGATTCACATAACTGCCTGCTATACAACTGATAAAGTAAATAGCTAACTCAATATATACCATTACGAAGTAATGCATTTTTCATAATAACATGATTAGGGTAATAGTTACTTCCTAACACCTTGGGAAATAACATTCATCTTAAACTAATTAAATTGATACATGTTGAGAAGAATCAAAATGTATTATGCAGAGTGAGTTATTAAGTATATTTTATTCAATAATAGTTTTGGTAATAAAAATAAATCAGTTAAAGCTTTGGCTGGTTCAAACAAATAGTATTTAGGGAGGATAATTTGACAACTTATTTTTAGCATATCTGAACTCTGGTAAGGTAAAATCAGAATACTAAAGAAGAATGAGCTAAACAGTAGAACAAAGTTACTACAGTGTGGCACAAATAAAATTCCACTTTGATTTTTATAATCTATTACCAAAGTTTTGATGATGATTTGCTCTATCTAAAATCACATGAAACAATACTAATTATACAGCATTCTGTCACTTGTATCTCAGTTGGGTAAAGAAAAGTTGGTATGGTCCACTTTTTCACTTACAGGAATATGAACATACTGCTGGGTGCAGTGGCATGCATCTTTGCACAGCACCTTTGCCTCTTAACAACAGAATGCCTCAGCAAGATTGTGCAGCAAAACAAAAAGTGAAAAGGGTTGGAGATGTAGCTCAGTGCAAAGGTCCTGGGCTCAATCCATAATACCAGCGAAAAGAGGAAAAAGGACTCATAAGATATTATATCTGGGGCCAGGGATTTAGCTCAATGGTTCCAGCGCCTGACTCACAAGTGCCAGGTCCCAAGTTGGATCCCCAGTACCAAAAACAAAACCAAACAAAACAAAAAAAGATATAATTTCTAATCCATGAACTCTCACTGTTTCTAACTTTACAACTCTGACATCAGTTTCATTCTTTTACATAAACCATCAAATGACTTCCCATTTCCAACAGTAAATTTACTTTTACTGACATCTTCCTGTGTCCACAAGGACTATAAATGTTGAGAACAATAACAAAATCCTTTCATAGTTAGTTTTTTATATAGAAACATTTTAGCACACGAGTAATTAAATGTTTTGCCTAGGAACTTATAAGGTAGAAAATAAATGCCACATAATAAAGTGAGCTGCATGATATGCTACCATCATTTGGGAAAATTATTACCATTCACTAATATTGGGAACATGTTACTTTCTTCTTTGTGATAGTAATTGGTTCATTTTTATTTCCTGATTTAGTCACTTTTTTAAAAAAAACAATACAAGGCTCACAAGTCTTATTTTAGAGCTGCATTGATTGCCAAAGTTAAAAGTACACACTTAGAAATGTACATATTGGGTAACTTCAGGAAGCGACTTAAAAGTCTCTATGTCCTCGTTCCTGAAGTGTGGATAGCAATGTAACCCATTTCACAGGAGTGAGGAAAGAATACATAAGTCCACAAAACAATGTCTGACTCACAGGAAACTCTCAATAAGTATTGATTATATATAGATAGAGCTAGAAATATTTAGTAATACAATGAACTCTTTTCTATTTTTCCAAGAAGTATCACATTATTCAAAATAAAAATTTCGTACACTACTATCTGTAAAAAGATAAAAACTCAATATCTGGTTGTTTTGTATAAGAAGAAATGATTTTCTTTTCTCATAATGTTGATCATAATTGAATGATTATGCAAAGTTCTTCTTGAGCATTTTAAAACTGCCATTTTATCACCTTTGCTACAGTAAGAAAAACCTCAGATTCCTTAAATATGATTGAATCTAGGCTTAAAATAAAATTTTCTATAAATAAAACTACTTATACTTTATTACATTATTTTCAATAAAAATTGAATATATTTTCTATTTAATTAAAAATACTTAAAACTCAAGCTACAGAAATAATGTTTAATCAGTAGGCAATGTAGATAGACCCCAAAGGATGTAGCTGAGTTGCTGTACTGATAACTTTTCTAAGGATCCTTTGATTAAACTCATACTCTTGTTTAACCAATATATTCAGTTACATAAACTATGGGTAGATTTGAATTCTTCACTGGCTTTTCCCAATATATGAAAGAAGTGAACAAGGACCTTTGTAGCCAAAAAATTATTCTTACTATTGTAGAAAGATATTTTTTAAGCATCGGGAAAAAAAACCTCTATGTTCTTTGTACCCTATCAGACTATCTGCCCTATATATGTCATCAGTAATTTCAAGAGAATTTCTTAAACTCAAAATAACTCACTATTCGTCATTAAATTGTGAATAACATTATTTAATCTTGGTTTCTGTGAGGTTTAATAGTATTTAAGAAGAAATAAACATTGCGCATACAAAATAAGTCAGTCAAAATTTATTAACACCCAATTTTCCAATAGCCACAGCTTTCTAGAAAATTGAAGGTAAAGCAAAAGGCAAAAATATTGATTTTGCAAGGCTGTTAAATAACAACGCAAGTTCTTTTCCTCCAATCTAGTGCTATGTAGTTAGCCAATAGCAAAATGTATGTTCCTAATCTGCTGAGTTCTTTTCCATTTTGGATTTAAACTGTTCTCTATGAGCCTGACTTTGGGATACCATAACAAACCCTTCAGTCAGGTTGCTTATGAAGAGAAGCTTGGGTCCCACACAGGTTTTATAAGGGGGTTACATCAGCTCAGGTTCTGTGGGGGCCATCAGCTCTGTCAGTCACAGAGAATAGCAACAGTGGGGACACATGAGCAAACAAACACTCATATCTCCAGGTAAGAAGCCAAAGAGCTGGCATGGACAATGCTAGGCCTTTTACAACAACTACCTCATGAGAACTATGCACTTTAAGTCCTTCTGAGACCAAGGTCAGTGACTAAAAGAGCTCTCATTAAGCCCTATCTCCTTAAGGTTCCATTGGCTCCCACACTGCCAGACCAGAACACAGTTCCCAATTCACAGATTCTGGGGATCAAACCTATTCCAAAGCACATCATATTCCCTAGATGATTAATTTGATATTTTTATCCTACATCTGCTAATATTCAGAAATATTCTTTTTTTCATTTTTGGTTATTTTGTCTAAATATTTTTTCGGTCTCAGTTTCTACCAACTGACTAGAGAATATAAAATTACCTAAAATGCTGAAGGAAGAAAAATAACTACAGTGATCATTTACTGTAAATGAATGAAATGAGACTCCTGGATATGTTATTAGATCATGCAGGCATTAAACTCATCAAAAGATTAATGCACTCGTCTTCATTGCAGAACATGCTCTTAAAGGTGGGCCCACAGGAACAGGTTCTCTAGAGGCATGCCTTTGAAGGGTATCCACTTGCTTCCACCAGCTCTTTGAGACCAGCTATGGAGTCAGCCAACCACGAACTGAAACATCTAAAACTGGAAGCCAAATTAAACTTCTCCTCCTTTAAATTGCGGGAGTCAGGTACTGTGGCCAAGCAATGGGAAAGCTGACAATATACAGAACAAATTTCAAGTGGAATCTATCATACTAACTCTCCTCTATTGGTATTCTGTAGTTTTATTTAGTTGAGTTTGTTTTGGAATGTACTTATGAATGGCGATAGGTTGACATAGTTACGGCTGGAGTTACTGTTGACACAGCCAAATGAAAACAATCACAGAAAATTTAAGAGTGTCAGCAAACAGCTGCTCAAAAGTTATAAAACTCTGAGACAGGCAGGTCTGTGCACGCCATACCAAGGTAACTAGTCACGCAGGACATGCAGAATCAGCCCTTGCCCTGGCAACAATCCACTGGACACCACCACCACCACCCTCAGCCCTAGCTCCTCTGTACAGCCACCTGGTTCAACACTACAAAGACACAGAGAACACCTGACCACCAGACCAAGGTACTCAGTCCCGCCACTCCCGGCCCAGAGGTAGGGACTTCTGAGCCGCCATCCCACTGCTCCTGGCCGAGAGGAGAGGAAGGGGCTTCCCGGCCACCATCCTGCCCACTGCTCCCAGCCCAGAGGGAAACGCTTTTAGGTCACCTTCTGTCCTGCCGCTCCCGGCCCAGAGGTAGGGCCTTCTGAGCCGCCTTCCGACTGCTCCTGGTCCAGAGGAAGGGGTTTCCTGGCCACCATCCCTCCCTCTGCTCCCAGGCCAGAGGAAAGGGCTTTTGGGCTGCCAACCCTACCGCACTCCCGGCCCCTGCCAACCTCTCCCAGCTCAGAGGAGGTACGCAATGCAGGTTCCAAGAGCACCCCTGCCCCGCCCCCCAGTTGAAATGAGAAAACACGTAAATAAGTCTCAAAACCAGACTTCCAGATCACCTACAGCAACCCCAAAGGGAAATAAGGTGGAAAACTATGATACTCAACCACATGGACCCACTGAACTGGCAAAAAAATGGGATCCGGAAAAAATGATATCAGAAATAATTTCTCAGATAATAGGAGAAATTGTGCTCCTAGTGCAAGACATGATTAATAAATCTAGAGAGGACCTCAGGAACATGATGGAATCCCAACATAGGAAACAAAGGGAATCCATAAAAGAGATGCAAATAGATTTCCAGCAGATGAAAAACTCCATTGAAAGTCTACATAGCAGAATGAGCCAATGTGAGGACAGAATTTCAGATATAGAATAAGATTGCAATTAGTGACCAGGAAAAGAAAAATTGCTTCAAAATTATACGGGAACATGAGAAATCAATCCAGTAGCTGCTAGATGATGCAAAGAAGAATAACATAAGGCTGATTGGAGTCAAAGAAGAAACAGGAGAGAGTGCAGATGACATAAAAAATCTCTTCACAGAAATAATGGCAGAAAACTTCCCAAACAGGGGAAAAGAGCTTGACATACAGATAAGTGAGGCATATAGGACTCCAAATAGCCTTGATCAAAAAAAATCAACACATAGGCATATAATTGTTAAGATTCCAGAAACTCAGCAGAAGAACAAAGTTCTACAAGCAGTTAGAGAAAAGAAACAAAGCACATACAAAGGAAAGCCCATCAGAATCACAGCAGACTTCTCAACACAAACCATCAAGGCAAGAAGAGCTTGGAGTGACATATTCCAAGCCCAAAAAGAAAACAGCCTCCAACCCAGATTGATGTACCCTGCAAAACTATCTTTCAAAATGGATGGAGAAATAAGATACTTTCATGACAAAGAGCACCTTAGGAACTTCATGAATACTAAACCAGCACTCCAAAGAATTTTACACAATATCCTGGGAACAGACATTGAGGATCACAACCCCAGGAAGCAAAGCAGAATGAACCCATCTGGCATGACAAGAAATTAAATGTAAAGGGGGAGAAACCAACAAAAACAAAAAGTCATGGTAATGAGAAGTCAACACGTTTCAGTTATAACCATCAACATTAATGGTATTAATTCAACAATCAAAAGAAATAGACTGGCAGAATGGGTCAAGAAGCAAAATCCAACAATATGCTCCACACAAGAAACACACTTAATTCAAAAGGAAACTCATAGACTGAAATTTAAAGGGTAGAAAACAATACTCCATGCAACAGGAACCCGAAAAAAAGCAGGAGTAGTTATCTTCTTTGCAGATCAGGTAGATTTCAAACCAACACTGATTAAGAGAGATGAAGAAAGACACCACATCCTTGTAAAGGGAAGAATCCAAGAGGAGGAGATGACAATCATAAATATCTATGCACCAAACACTAGTGCACCCAACTATATAAAACAAATACTAATGAACAGGAAAAGTCATATATGCACGAATACAACTGTAGTGGGGGACCTCAACATTACACTGTCACAAATAGACATATCAACTAGAAAACAATAAGTAATAAAATGCGTGAACTTAATCAAACACTTGAACAAATGAACTTAACAGATGTTTACAGAGTCTTCCACCCCACAAAATCAGAATACATATTCTTCTCAGCTACACATGGGTCATTCTCCAAAAGAGACCACATACTCACACATAGAACATGTTTAAGTAAGTGTAAAGGAATTCAAGTTATCCCCTGTATATTACCAGACCATAGTGCGATGAAATTGGAGACCACAGCAAAAGAAAGTTGAAAAAATTCATAAACACGTGGAAAATGAACAACACACTTCTGAATAACCAATGGGTCACAGAGGAAATTAAAGAAGAAATCAGACAGTTCCTTCAATTAAATGACAATGACAATACAACATATCGGAATCTATGGGACACAATGAAAGCAGTCTTACGAGGGAAATTCATAGCAGTGCATACATATAATAGGAAAACAGACAGAGCACATTTAAACAACCTGATGCTGAACCTCAAGCTTCTAGAAAAACAAGAGCAGGACAACCCCAGAGCTCATACAAGGGAGGAAATTATAAAGACCAGAGGAGAAATCAATGCAATGGAGACTAAGAGAATGATACAAAAAATCAATGAAGCCAAGAGTTGGTTCTTCAAAAGAATCAACAAAATTGACAAACCCTTAGCCAACCTTATCAGGAAAAGGAAAGAAAAGGCCCAAATCCATGCAATTAGGAATGAAAAGGGTGAAATTACAACAGACCCAGCAGAAATCCAGAGGATCATCAATACTTACTTCCAGAACCTATACACCAATAAGATGGACAACACAGAAGAAATGGACAGATTCCTAGATACATATGAATTATCAAAGGTGAACAAAGAAGACCTAAATATTCTGAACAACCCAATATCAACCAATGAAATTGAAAATGTAATTAAAAACTCATCAACTAGGAAAAGCCCAGGCCCTGATGGCTTCATTGCTGAATTCTACAAGACATTTAGAGAGGAACTACCGCCACTACTGTTTAAACTCTTCAGTGAAATTGAAAGGGAAGCAATACTCCCAAATTCATTCCTGGAAACAAGCACCACCTTGATCCCCAAAGCAGAGAAAGACCCAACCGAAAAGGAGAACTATAGGCCAATCTCACTAGTGAACATAGATGCAAAAATCCTTAATAAGATACTGGCAAACAGAATGCAGAAGATCATCAAGAAGATCATACACCCTGATCAAGTGGGATTCATCCCAGGGATGCAGGGATGATTCAATATACACAAATCAATCAATGTAATACACTATATCAATAGAGTCAAGGACAAAAACCATATTGTTATCTCCATAGATGCAGAAAAAGAATTTGACAAAATCCAACATGCATTTATGATAAAATCCCTACAAAAAATAGGAATAGATGGTGTCTACCTCAAACTGATAAAAGCCATCTATGAAAAACCAACAGCCAGTATCATACTAGATGGTCAAAAACTGAAATCCTTCACACTAAAATCAAGAACAAGACAAGGATGTCCACTGTCACCACTCTTGTTCAATATAGTTCTGGAAACATTAGCCATGGCAATTAGACAAGAGAAAGAAATAAAAGGAATAAAGATAGGAAATGAATAAGTCAAATTGTCATTATATGCAGATGACATAATACTGTATATAGAAGACCCCAAGAACTCCACCAAAAGTCTTCTAGACTTAATAACCAAATTCAGTCAACTAGCTGGTTACAAGGTCAACACACAAAAAGCAATAGCTTTCCTCTACACCAATGACAGACTCACTGAGAGAGAAAGAGGGCAAATAATTCCTTTTATAATAGCATCCAAAAAACTGAAATACCTAGGAATCAACCTAATGAAACAAATCAAAGACCTCTTCTCTGAAAACTATGGCACTCTGAAAAGAGAGATTGAAGATGATATCAGAAAATGGACAGACATCCCCTGGTCCTGGGCAGGAAGGATTAATATACTGAAAATGGCCATATTTCCAAAATTGCTATATAGATTTAATGCAATTCCAATTGAGATCCCACCAGCATACTTCATGGACCTTGAGAAAACAATCCAAAAATTCATTTGGAATAAGAAGAGACCCAGAATAGCAAAAGCAATTCTAGGTAACAGAGACATGGCAGGGGGTATCACAATCCTCAACCTGCAACTCTACTACAAAGCTACTGTGATAAAAACAGCATGGTACTGGCAAAGAAACAGACCTGAGAACCAGTGGAACAGATTAGAAGATGCAGAAACAATGTCAGACACATTCAGCCATCTCATCTTCGATACAGGAGCCAAATACCCTCACTGGAGGAAAGATAGTCTCTTTAATAAATGGTGCTGGAAAAACTGGGCTTCAACTTGCCAAAGATTAAAACTAGATCTATATCTCTTGCCACGCACTAAACTGAAATCAAAATGGATTAAAGATCTAAATATTAAAATAGAAACTCGGAACCCGTTGGAACAGAGGTTATGTAGAACTCTTGAAGACATCGGTGTAGGAAAAGATTTTATCAACAAAACCTCAGTGGCCAGTGAACTAGCACAAACAATCAACAAGTGGGACCTCTTCTTATTAAAAAGCTTCTGCACAGCAAGAGAAACCACCAGCAGTGTGAAGAGACAACCCACAGTGTGGGAAAAACTCTTCACCTGCTCTTCCTCAGACAAAGGTCTACTATCTCGAATCAATACAGAACTTAAAAAGATCAGACCTCCCAAATTTAAAGACCCAATCCAAAAATGGGCATCTGAAATGAACAGACATTTCTCAGATAAAGAAGTAGAAACAGCAAATAAACACATGAAAAAATGTTCAACATCCCTGGTCATTTGAAAAATGGAAATGAAAACAGTGCTGAGATTCCACTTCACTCCAGAAAGAATGGCTATCATGAAATCAACCAATAACAAATGCTGGTGGGGCTGGCAGGAAAGAGCAACCCTGCTCCACTGCTGGTGGGAGTGTAGACTGGTGCAACCACTGTGGAAATCAGTATGGAGATACCTCAAAGAACTAGGACTGGAAGTCCCATTTGACCCCGCTATTCCACTGCTGGGGATCTTCCCCAGAGAATTGAAAGAATCATACCACAGCGATACAGGTGCACCCATGTTCATAGCAGCACAGTTTGTGATAGCTAAAACTTGGAAACAGCCCAAATGACCATCAACTGGAGACTGGATAAAGAAAATGTGGTTTTTTTTATAAAATGGAGTACTACTCAGCCATAAAAAATGAGAAATTAGAGACATTTATAGCTAAGTGGATGCACATTGAGGTGATTCTCTTAAGTGAAATAAATAGGACACACATGTATAAATACCGAATAGTTTCTCTGGTGTGAGAAACTGAAAGTGTAAATAAGGACTAAAATGTATAATAGGTAATGTGAAAAAGGAAGAAAAGGGGCAAAGGGGAAGGAAGTGGGAAGGGTAGGGGAAAGGATAGAAGGGAATGGGATTAATATGAGAAAATCGAAACATTAGAACATAATCTTTGTAAATAGGAAGGAACGGAGGGGATGAAGGGAGGGCTGGACAAGGGTGAAAAATAAGAACCAAGAGAGATTATGTAAAGGTGCAAATTTCCAATGATGAATGTCATTATATTATATACCTAAAATGTACCAATGATTAGAATGAATAATCGATAATGCAAAATAGGAAGAAAAGGTCCAAAGGGGTAGGGGTAGTGGGAGGAGCAGGGGAAAGGAAAGAAGGGAAAGGAAAGAAGGGAAAGGACAAATGATGTGAAATGGAAATAAAGTCTTTGTAAATAGGGAAGGGTGGAGGGGGTAAAGGGAGGGCTAGGAATGAGGAAAACATAAGAACCACAATGCATTATGTAAAGGTACAATTCCCAATGAGAAATGTAATTGTGCTGTATACCTAAAATGTACCAATAAAAGAATTTAACAAAAAACTAAAATAAAACAAAATAAAAAAAGTTATAAAACTATTTTTCCACAATTGATTCATTTTTGAAAGAAATCTTGAAATTAATGTTACATTTTTAAAATATTTTCTGATATACAGATTTATGAATTTACTTCCTCCAGTATTTGTGTATCTAGAATACCGTGACAGGACTGTGACTTTCTCTACCCCCAAAATGTAATTAATAAGCCTAACAAAATTTCTATTGCTCATTTTAGTTTTAAGATGCCTGTATAATTTTATAAAGATTAAAATACATAAGTGGCTAGAAAATGAGTTAAGTAATTTTCAGCTACAATGGATATAACTGGTTAACAGGAATCACTGACAACACAGATAGTCCTACTTTCAAAATAACTTGCTAACTGAAAAAACACATATGATTTAAGCCAATAAAATGAGTAAGATGTTATGAAAAATTAATAAAATAAAAAATAAATAATTTTCAGCTAAGAAGTTGAGGTAAAAACATAGTGAAATTCCCATTAGGGTTTGGATGTGCTTTAAATGTGTCTCCAAAGGGTTGTATTAGAGCCACGATAGCGAACCTTTTAGAGCTTTCAATGATACAGATATAGCCGCTGCAGCATGCTGCCATAACTTTGCCAGAACTATATCACAGCCCTTGTCTACAGCATGTCCATGTGGGAAGTGACAGAACCCTGAAGAGATGAGGCTTAGTGGAAGGTGACCAGGTCACAGGGTGTGCTGCCCTAAGAAGAGAATTCTCTTTGAGTCCGGCTGGCATAAAAAGGTGAACATTCCCCATGGCCAAAGATCAGCCAACACAGCTCTGTTGAGTTTCCATCATAAATTGTTATAAAACATTTAAATTGATTATTAAATATTTTGCTTTAGCTAAGCATGGTGGTGCACACCTGTAACTAGCACTTGGGAGGCTGAGGCAGGAGGGTCACCTAGAATTCAAGGGAAGCCTGGGGTACAAAGTGGGTTCAAGATCAGTCTGACTATGTAATAAGACCACATCTCAAAAAAATGTTTTTTATTTAATACCACCCATATGTAGAAAATAATTTATTTCCACATAGGAAGGAATACAGTACTTGGTGGCATTTTAATACACTGATAAAAAATTCTCAGAATTAAATAATTAATAAGTAAATAAATAAAAGAAGTCAAAATATTAGAGGAGAAGAGATAAATAAATACTCTGTAGATAGAAACATTCCTATTTGTCCATATTATCTACACTTGGACTTCAGGAATGAGATTTATATTACATCCTGCCTTTCTTGTTTTAAACATACATGCATGTAAATAGCAATCCTTAAGAAATACATTATACATGATAATTTCCATGGATGTCTGTTCTTTTAATACACAGGGCATGGGATCAGAGGAAACATTCCTAACATGAAGACTTGTTTCTGTCTTTTATAATCTATAAGAGAAATATGAGACATTATAAAATGGATCTGTCAAAGGAGCAAAGGAGAATACCTGAATGGAAAAACTCAGATATATACATAGTGTTATTGCAGAACACTTACTGGGCTATGAAAACACAAAAACCACCAATCATGTTTCTTCTTTCACTATTACTGAACAGTTCTTAGCTTCACCAGGAATGAATACAACAGACACCAAAATCTTTTTTGTAAACTGTAAAATTCCCTGCAGTGCTACTGATGTAAACTGAAATACAACTTTTCAGGGAGGTGAGAAGCAATTCCATCTTTTTCTTTCCCTGTTGCAGAAGTTACTACAAATGTGAAAATATAATACTGCTAAAATACTGCTAAAAACAGATCTTGAATTTAAATGGAAAATACACATTTATTATCTTTTTATTTAAAAATTGAAGAAGTATTTTTAAAATATTCTATGATAACTTAAAAAACAAGTGACATATTGATGTCCACAACTTCCGAAATAACTGCCAATATTTCTTTCAAAGTGCCCGCACTACAAAGAAATCTGAATTCAAGGATTTTTTTAGCTTAAAAATTAGGCATTAAGGATAAAGATACAAACAGAAAGTAGATTAGTCACTGTATGTGGAGGAGGAGTTAGGGATTAACAGTAATCGGCTTGGAGAAGCTTGTTGCAATGATTAAAACCATTCAGAAAGTGACATACTGTGCTAGTTTTATCACTTGGTAAATTTATTAGAAAATCATTGCACGCCTGATGTGAGTAAAGTATATGGCATATAAAAATGCTTCAAAGAAGTTGACAAAAATTGCACTCAACTTCATAAACAAGTACAACTAGACATAAAAGATCAAACAGAAGATGACAAAAATAAATGTACTGGAGAAGCCAGGCAGAAAAACATATGTATTATAAAAAGCCATTTAAGTAAATTACCAAGTTGGCAAAATTGATTTAAGGTGTGCAGAGTCTGAATAGACTTGGGGAGGGGTAGATTTGAGGGAGGTCATCAGAGAGCCTTTCTGAGGTACTCTCAGTTATCTGAGGCTTCATTTGGTTGTCAGTTATCTGGAGATAATGACTTGATTTGAACTGTACATACAAGACACGCAATTTTCTATATTATTTCAGTAGAAAGTTACATATGCAGGCCGGGGATTTACCTCAGCGGTTTTACCGACTGCTGCGAAAGCGCAAGGACCTGAGTTCAATTCCCAGTACCAAAAAAAAAAAGAAAGTTACATATGCATATACATACATGTGTATCTGTATACATGTTTGTTTCAAATGCCATTTCAATTTGTAGAATATGCATAAATATATGTAAAGGGAGATATGATTGAATATGAGAGATGATTGAAAAATATGTGCAGTAGAAGACACATTAGCATCTTCCTCAAAATACTCTCCTTTGTTTGAACACATGTATCCTATCCTTCTTGCCACTTTCCAAAACACCTGTAAGTCCTCATTTGTGAGTGACAGTTGCACTATTGTGGCTTCCTTAATCTCCTGAATCTACTTAAAACATTTACTTTTTATGATCATTTTGACTTTGGGGAAGAGCCAGAAGTCACAGTGCCAGGCCCAGTGAATAAGGCGGATGAGGACCCACTGTCCTGTTTCAATGAATCTGTCTTGGATGGCAGGGGGCAGTTGTGTTCACCACTTTTGATCACACCTCGAAGACTTAGTAAAGAAGACTTGCAGAACTGCTTTAGACAGTGCTAAGAATGATGGGATAAATGTGTTTGAAGTGAAGCGAGGTATTTCGAGGGTGATTTACAACAATTTATATTATACTTTAATCATTTTTAAAATGTAAATATCCACCATATATTTTGATTACCCCTTAAATTTTACACTATGCCATAAATAGCCAGCATGAAGACATCACCATATGTGATATTCAAATTTCCCATATTTACCTCTTTTTTATATCCAGTTTAAATTAGGGACTCCAATGGAAGCCTAGTATATCCCATCCCTTCCTTTCCCTCTTCCCTTCCTTCCCTTCTCTTTCCTTTCCTTCCTTTCTTTTGTTTTTCTTCTTTCCTTCCCAACAAGGAAATTCACAAGCTAGGGTATTATCTAGAAAAAAGAAAGTTTTGGAAGATTATGTGTACCTGATCTACAAGGAGGGCTTTAAGAGGAAGAGGCCTTGACCCTAAGCCGTGGCACATATAGGTGAAGATTCAGGGAGAGTAAATGGTGGCAGATCCATGGCGGAAGACACAATGCCATGAAAGAAAGGAAGGTAAAAGGGCTATGGAAATGAAGCTGTTCCTTTGAGCTCCTTTGTAATGTTTGTCCACTTACCTATCTAGCATCATTTTGGTCTCTTCTCGTTCCACTAATGCTGTTATAGTTCAAGGATAAGCTCTACTATTTCCTCTCCAATGACATACTCTCTAATACTATCCAGCATAGAGAAACCTCCTCTGACTTCTGTGGGCAGGAACCACGGTTGATTTATTTACCCATTATACCCAAGTAAATCAAAGTAAATTGCATACTATGGACTTTTAACTGTTGTCTGAATTAATAATTGAAATATTCCCATTAATAGTTACAGATAGGGCTGGGGATTTAGCTCAGTGGTTCTGGTGCCTGCCTTGCAAGCGCAAGGTCCCGAGTTTGATCCCTGGTACCATTAAAAAAAAAAAAAAGGGAAGTAACTTTCTCAAACTTAAGTAGGCTTCCCAGAAAAAAAAAATAGTTACAGATAACACAAAACTTAATTCCAAATATAAAATTTCTGAAATTATCCAGTTGTTACCCATCATTTTCACATTTACACTCTAAAATTAGGTGTGAATTAAAAAGCCCTCTAAAATGCATACATATAAATCACAAAGAAACAGAAAACAGATAACAAAATGAAGAAAGCTTTTAAGAGGCATGGCAAAATTAGAAAGCATATTTATTCACTTAAAATTAAAGGTTGTTTTTATATAATATCAACAGAGGTTTGTTTTCTAGAAGCCTATGCTAGATACAAAGACAACTGTGTGATAATACAGGTTTGATAATGTTTAAATGCAAAAAGGAGAAATGTAAATTATGCTAATGAAGATTAGAAGTTCAAGGAAGGATAAATAAATCTGTTCTGATTTTTGAACAAATATTTTAGCAGCAGGATAATGTTAGAAAAAATAAGGGATATTCGGGGGTTGGACTGGTCGAAAGAATGGAATGAGAACCTTTGGATTTGAGAAAAGTCTGTGTAATTTTAGCAATCCGTAAGTGCGTGTGTGTGTGTGTGTGTGTGTGTGTGACTGTGTGTCTGTGTATGTGTGTACATATGTGCTGGGGTGGAATCCAGGTCCTGTGCATACTAAGTATGCTATCAAAATATACAGTGAATGTTCCAATTTTTAAAATAATTAGTACAGTAAAAAACAGATTGCCACTAATTCCCCTCAAAATACTCCTCTTAAATTCGAACAAGCTTATTCATTCTTTTTTTTTCCGGTACCAGGAATTAAACTCTGGACCTTGTACTTGCCAGATAGGCACAGTGCCACTGAGCTCCATCCCTTGCTCAGGCTTATGCACTCTTGCCACTTTATGAAGCAGTACTGGAAGTCCCCTTTGATGTTATTACAAGGTGCAATCAAAACTCAGTGAATGTTGCTACCATATGCAACAAAAGGGAAAGACAGGCTCTTTATGTCATTATAGTGGGCCCTCATCCACCTTAATGATCTTAATCATTGGATCTGGCACCATGCAACCTCTGGCTCTTCCCCAAAGTCAAAATGGCCACAAAAGTTAAATGTTTTGAATCAATTCAGGACACTGGAACAGCTATGAAAGTGGAACTAAAGACACTCATAGAAAAAGACTTACAGAAATGCTTAAGAAAGTGGCAAGAATGACGTAATATGTGTGTTCATAACTAGGTAGAGTATTTTGAGGAAGGTTAATGCCAATGTGTGTTACTACAATAAATTTTAAAATTTTTAAATATCCCATGTAATTTTTAATTACACCTTGCACATGTTCTACTATTGAGCAACACTGCAGTTTCAAATTAGTGCAATCTGGAAGGTAATGAGAAAAATAGCTTTCCTTGAGCAGCTATCAGATTTGATAGTTCAAGGGCAAATGTGAAAATCAAATATTGTATCCTGTTTTAACCATTTTCAAATATTTCACATTAAACTTAAATGATAGTATACAATTTAATTTATGCATTTTTAATGTGCATTCAAACATCTAAAATACATTTTACATCTCTTCTTGCCTTTGATATCTGTCTAATGTATGAGGCTGAACTGAGGCTAATATGTTAGGAAGACACTGTTTAACAAAATTATGCAAAGATATAGTGGCAATGACTTTTTTATATTCAGCAATAATCTTCCCATAAAACATGATAAAAATATTTATATCCTGAAATAGTCTGTTTCTGTAAGTTTAAATTTAAAAGAACACATTAATCCAAGATACCCTTTCAAAAGTTTGTTTCTATTATGATTGAATGCCAAATTATTAATATTACACATACATATCATACTTTATTATTCTTAGCATTACTTAACATACTGTGTGTGGCATGACAGTGTGACTAAAATTATTACAAAGCAACTAAGGTGGCCTGGTCTGTCCCACAAGACACAATGGATTTCTTCTCTGCAAGAGTAAAAACATTTATTTTTGACAAGCATAAATATAGTCTATTTAGTAGTTCAAATCCAAGAGAGAAACATGATTCCCTGGAGAAATGACCATAGTTATTTCAGCTAACAGACAACTCTTACAAGCAAGAACACCAGGAGGGCTCACACTGGGTGGGGAAAGCAATTTTACTCTGCAGATTTGTCATTTTTTGCATGCATCCCATATCAAAAGGACCCATTATATTTTTTTCAATAACTGCAAGATTAAGGGCTTATTTTGGAATTTCTTAATAATATCAATGAAACCATTAAAAATATTTCAATGAAAATCTTACAGAGATCCAAGAGCTAATGAAGGTGCTGCTTGTGCTGTACTAAGTGGAAACCTAATCACAGAAAAGGGGAATTTCTTCCTCAACCCTCTCCAAGGTTATTAGACAGAACACTATATTTGGCTGTCTGAGAAGTAAATAAAAATAACAACTGAATCATAGTTCCCACTCTATTACCAATGGCAGAAAAGTACAGCATCTACAAGCAGCAAAATGCATTTAGGTATAGTTGAAGTTATGTTACAATTATGGTGAAGAGAGACACACAAGAATGACAAAACGCAACCAAAACTTCATCAAATGGAATCTCTAACTGTAAAATCGTCTGTATAATCAACACTCTCTTTTGCATGAGCCACCATGATTTTGGTAACAGACAAAAGCCTTCAGATACCTTGGATGCTTTGAACATCAGAAACCTGGCATGTGATAATTTGTTTTAATATTTTATATGGCAATAATTTTAAAATAGTGATAATTTATTAATCATACACATAAATACATATCATATTTTAAGTAACAAAAAGACAAATTGTTAAAAATGAGACAGGCTTTCTTAAGTACAAGAAAGATGATCCTTGCAATATACTGTATATTTGCTTGTTTGCTGCTGGGGATTGAGCCCAAGGAGTTACATGTGCTATCATATTTGTTTTTAGACTTCAATATGTTTAGCTGTATACTTGTTACAGTTTTCACTATATTTTACAAACTCCTTAAATAATAGAAAAAACAGAAATTCCTGAATAAAAATCCTTATGAAAAGTTTATCATAATCAAATGAAATGAATTCACTTATTATTTAAGATTACCTTGGAGAAAAGGCAGAAAGTATGAAGACTTACAGTAAATGGATGACTTCACTGATTTCTGAGAAGAGATGACAATAGTGAACAAATGCTTAGGAGATAGATTATTTACTCTATTTATCAGGAAATTTTATGAGTACTAGGCAAGGTGGCACAGCCCTGTAATCCTAGTACTCTGGGAGACTGAGCCAGGAGGATGACAAGTTCAAACACATTCAGAGCAACTTACTGATATAGTAAGACCATATCTCAACTAAACAGAGAAAAGGCTGAGGATTTAGCTTATTCCAAAGCCCTAAATTCAATCCCCTGCACTGCAAGAAATGAGAGAAAAAATTTATCATAATTTAAACTTCTATAATATAGGTTTCTATAAGCCAATCTCATTAGAGTCAAAGACCTTTTCTTTCTATTCAGTGATATCACATATTTTAATTCATTATTTTAATAAGGTAATATTTCATATAGTTTAAACTTATTAAATTTAATTTCATAAACTAGATAGAAAATGAATGCTTTTTCATTGTTTTTAAAGGCCAAATAACCTTTCATGAATAATCTTTTACTATATTTTGATTAATGAATACAAAAAGTATCCATTAATTTAATTTATATTTCCTCTTTCTTCCTATAAGGTTAGGGAGTAACTGTTAGCAAAGACTTTTTCAGTAATTTTTGGAGAAAATTTGGTTTTTGAAAGCTGTGAAAAGTATATTTAGTCTCTCATATAATGAACCCAGTTTTAGAGAACACTGTCAAAATAATAACATGCGGACTAGGTCATGAAACATTTAAAAAATGTAATAAATTTTAGTATTTTCCAAGTGTGTTTCTAACATTGTCATTTTGGTGATATGAAAAATACTTAGGCATTGACAAACTGCTTCCTATCATCCTGAGAGACAAGATACACATCACTTTGTGTTCTTTCCCATCCTTCACAGGGACCCATGGTGAAAGTTCACGGTGTATTTGCAAAGACAACAATGGGAGCCATATCGTACCTTTGAGACATAATCTTATAGGCATCGGGCAGGTAACATCGGATATTCTCCATCTGAGCAGGGTCAGAGTCACAGATCTTGTCGTCGGTCCTCCCGTAGTTGGCACTTTCGATCATGATGACATCGGTCCCTGGACAGCGGAGCTCAATGGGGTAGCTCTCGCAGGAGAGCTCCCTGCGTACCACAGCCATGGGGATTGGGGCGCGGCTGAAAGCTGGGCAGGAGGATGAGAAGACGGCAGGGTTACTACACAAAGCAGGCAGGAGCTGGGGTTTAGCTAATACAAGGCTGTTAGGATTTACCATTTTAAAGAAAATAGAGTATTTCTCCCTTCCTATATTTTTTGATTCCAAAAATCTAAAAAAAGCAATTATTTCCTGAAATTTTACCATTTTTTTTCTCATAAATGGAAAAAAAGGGCTCTGGATTTTCCATTACAATCTTGGCTACGTATTATCTAGTGTATAGAGCAGGATATTCACTCTAAAGAAATCATAACCACAAAGTGACACTGTTCCTGACTTTAAATATTCTACTACAATTTTCAAACCTTCATTGTTTTAGGTAATAATTAATATAATCAATATACTTTATAATTTAGCTGTGGAAATATACATGCACATTTTTAATAAGATTAAGATTAGTACAGAGAAAAATTATATTTTCCTTTAGCTCTTTTGCCACATTCTTCCTCCACTGTAAAGAGGTAGCCAATTAACAATCTGGTGACCTATTAGAATTTTCTGTACAAAAATAGACATGGTAAGTGTACTCCCACTCTGCTTTTTTACATTTTACTCAGGTAAATTTTACTGAAATAGTGCTATACATGTTGCTTGATACTTTGTATTATTTTCTTTATCAACTTAATGACATATGATGAAAATCATTTAATTTCTGGATACTATTTCCTTCATTTTTACAACAATTATAATGGGTAGATTTTAACTATGCACTGTATATATATACATATATATATATATGTATATATATATAATGTACCCATAAATTATGAAGGAATCAATACCTGGAAATGAAAAAGCCATCATACATCATTACATTAATAAATAAATACTATGCATTTAATAAATAAAATAACATAATTAGATAATGATTTTATAATAAAATATAATATGTCCTATGAGCATTTTGGAACATCTCAATATTTTGGGGTCATAACATTATCAAGGAGTATAAACACATCTATGTACCTTGGAAATAATACTTTGGAAAGAATATTATCTATATATATTTTATGGTATATTTCTACATCCATCTACAATTTGATGGATCAAAGAGCAAATATATTTAAAATTTAGAAAATATTAACTGATTTCCAAAAGCAATAAAAATATAATGTCCTCCAATAGTACTTACTTTCTTCTTCAAAATTAAATATTATCAATTCATTTAGATTTTACAAATTTGATGGAATGGTATATTTTATTTTTACTTACAATTGAGTATATTTTTGTGTTTTTCACCTTTTATATTTCTTTAATCTTTTGATTGTTTGCTCAGTTTTATGTAGGGTTTGCTATTGTAAAAGTTCTCTGTATAGCTAGAAAACTAAATATTTGTCCTTTACATTTCTGATAAATGTTTTTCTTCCAGTCATTTTATGTTAGACGTTTGTTAAACATAAATATTTTTGTGCAGAAAATTCTTTTCATGTCAGCACATTATTGGAAGAAAGTCAAACGTTTAATTGTAAAAACTCAACAAGTCTCTAAAAGCATATAATTTAAATTCTAAATGAAGTGTTTACCAACTGTCAAGTACATAGATTTCCACACAAGCAAATCCGTTATGGAGGAACTTATGTGATGGGTTATACTCGCAGTGATAGTTGATAAACTCACTAATGTGCACATAAATATAAAAATATGTATTTAAATGAACATGCCAACTTTTTAGGTGTGTATGCACATATGTGGATGTGTTAATGTTCATAAGCACGAAACGTGAAATGAAAAGAAGAAAGCAGAAAGGCAGGCAGGAGTGGGAAAATGTAAATTTTTTAAGTATAAGTATTTTCACTTGAAACAAGATAATGATTCAGGTTTTGAAATATACCTAAATTATTTCAAAAGTGAGAATGACATGAATATTTACCTCATTCCTACGGTAATTAAAACAAAACAAAACCTGATTGTACCAGAGACCCCACACACCTCCTGAACAGGTCATGAGGCACAGTCCTTCTAGCTGCACTATATAATGAATTCCCTTCGACATTCAACATCTGTCTCTGTCTCTCTTGCTGTCTATCCCCCACCTCACCCCCTGACCTAATCTAACACATCTATAGGAGAGTTAACAGACTTACCAGGACCCCAGTTACATTATATTAAAATTTGTTTTTGTTTTGTTTTTTTGGTACTGTGGATCGAACTCGGGTCCCTACAGTTGTAAGGCAGGCGGTGGAACCTCTGAAACTCTGTTCTTGAGTCAACATTTTGACAGGGGACTTTTACAAGACAAAGAAAATGAATTTCTATTGCTTGTTCCTTAAACAAAATATACTTATTTATATGCAAAAATTGAACTACATTTCCATGGAAAAAGATATTTTCATTATGGGTTTAAATTTTTAAAAATAGAATTACTGAATAAAAATCTTTTGATTTGGGCCGGGGATTTAGCTCAGTGGTTTCGCCGCCTGCCTTGCAAGCACAAGGACCCGAGTTCAATCCCCAGTACCAAAAAAAACAAAACAAAAAGCTTTTGATTCAAAAATCCAAGTTTTCACTTGAAATGGGATCATAAGTATGTTTTTCTTCACAAACAGTCATACAACCAGAATTTTAGATTGCTTTATAGTAGATTTTGCACATTTGTTATAAGACAAGTTGTTTCTTTGGTGTAGCCATTTAAGAAAAATTACTCTGGAACAGCTTTCAAACATTGAATTCATCTGGCTATATTATGTTGACTTAACCAGTCAATTATGTTAAAAAACAAGTTAATTGAACAAAAAAAAAAGAAAAAAAAAAAAAAAAAAACGCCACACATCAGCAAATCATACTGTCAAAGCATTTGTTAGACTAAGTGGACAATTTAGCTGATTAAACTCATCAGTCAATTTTGCCAAAACATTGACATCGCTTTAATCTGGGTCTTCATTGTCAAAAATATGATTTAGAACCAGACACTAAACAGATGGAATGTCAAATAAACTGTAGAGGCACAGATTTTCTGTGTTTCTCTTTTGGACCTGTAAGTATGATCAAAAGTTAAGTGTATGGCAAATTCTACAAGATCCAGGGTTGATTTGTGGGACCTTCCTACATTTAACATGTAATTGTATTTGTTTCAGCAATCCAGTGACAAATTACATTCTATAAATGATGGATGCTTTATTTAAAGAAATGTGTAACTGGAAACCATAGCACTATTAATTAACTATTTAAATTACTTATAATTATACTGCTAAATGTTTTAATGAGCAACCAAATTCCAAAGGAAAGAAATAGCTTATGTTAAAAATAAGGGTTTTTACCATTCAGTTATCATTTATTTTGTAGCCAAAAAACAAATAATAATTTGGCTACTAGAGAAAAGGGCCAAGACAGGAAAAATGTGAACAGTTCAAACCAGGTGGTCAGTCTATTTCCTGTTGTGTCTGGGTAATACCACATTAGGCATCGTGCAATATTGTGCATAATAGCGTGCAACAGTGGCTATGGCAAAGTAATGTGGAGCAAAGCCAGCAAATAAGGATAGTACCTTCTTGAGGTCCAGCCCATCTTTATCCCACGAAAGAAATCTGTTGTAACAAAGCGCAGAGTCACCTATTAGATGTGTAACAAATATTTGCTGAATAAATTACAACAGTGTTAGATGTGAAATGTGGTAATCTTCTGGCAGGATACTGAACATTAGAATTATTCACTGACCAAGAGAATGACTACAGTATAAGAATTAAAATTAAGCTTCTATACTGTGATAAAATCAGCATGGTACTGGCAAAAGAACAGACCTGAGGATCAGTGGAATAGATTAGAAGATGCAGAAACAACTCCAGATATGCTCAGCCACCTCATCTTTGACAAAGGAGCCAACCACCCTCATTGGAGGAAAGATAGCCTATTTAATAAATGGTGTTGGAAAAATTGGATTTCAACCTGCCATAGATTAAAACTACACCCATACCTATCACCATGCACTAAACTAAGATTGAAGTGAATTAAAGATATAAATATTAAGACGGAAACACTAAACTTGCTGGAAGATAAGTTAGGTAGAACTCTTGAAGACATTGGCATAGGAAAAGACTTCATGAACAAAACCTCAGCAGCACGGGAACTAGCAGAACGAATCAACAAATGGAATCTCATCTTATTAAAAAGCTTCTGCACAGCAAAAGAAACCACCAACAGAGCTAACAGACAACCTACAATGTGGGAAAAAATTTTTAGCAGCTGTACCTCAGGCAAAGGACTACTATCCAGAATATATAAAGAATTGAAAAAAATCAGACCCCCCCAAACTCAAAGACCCAATTCAAAAACAGGCATCTGAAATGAACAGACATTTCTCAGACAAAGAAGTAAAAGCAGCACACAAATATATGAAATAATGTTCAACATCACTCGTCATTCGAGAGATGCAGATGAAAACAACCGTGAGATTCCAACTCACCCCAGAAAGAATGGCTGCTATCAAGAAATCAACCAATAACAAATGCTGGCGGGGGTGTGGGGAGAAAGGAACCCTTCTCCATTGCTGGCGGGAGTGCAGACTGGTGCAACCACTATGGAAGTCAGTATGGAGATACCTCAAAGAACTAGAACTAGAGGTCCCATTTGACCCAGCTATTCTCCTGCTGGGTATCTTCCCCCCAAAATTAAAGGAATCATATCGCAGTGATATATGTGCACCCATGTTCATAGCAGCACAGTTTGTAATAGCTAAAGCTTGGAAGCACCCAAGTGCCCATCAACTGGAAACTGGATAAAGAAAATGTGTTTTTTTAAAATAAAATGGAGTACTACTCAGCCATAAAGAACGGAAAACTAGAGTCATTTATAGCTAAATGGATGCATATTGAGGCCATACTCTTAAGTGAAATAAATAGGACACACATGTGTAAATATCGAATAGTTTCTCCAGTGTGAGAAACTGATAGTGTAAACAAGAGTTAAAATGATTAAAATGAATAGTTGATAATTTGAAATAGGAAAAAAGGTCCAAAGATGAAGGAGTGAAGGGAGGGGAAGGGGAAAGGAAAGAAGGGAAAGGAAAAACTATGAGACAAGAAAAAAAAATGGAAATGATATCTATGTAAATAGGGAAGGGTGGAGGGGGTGGAGGGTGCACAGGTAATGGGGAAAAAATAAGAACCAAGATATATCATTTTCAGGTACAAACACCCAATGATAAATGTAAACGAATTGTATACCTAAAGTGTACCAATAAAATTAATTTTTTAATAAATAAAATAAAATTAAATTAAGTTTCTGTGCTAAGGATGCCCAGAACCCCAAGGTCCCTAAATTCCATGTCGGTTATCCACCTAATAAAAGTCCTTCTGACCACAGATTAACAGTGAGGAAATCAAGGATAAAGAAACATTAAATAAGTAGGGAAATAGCTCTTTGTGTTTGCACAATAGTTTCAGCAAAAATCACTCCTGATTTCCTTTCAGAGCCCTCTGAGCCCCTTTCAGAGCCTTCTGCCATTCTGTTTTGAAACTTCTTCTGCTGCTTCCCTCTCCTTGGCCTCTTCCTCAGCTGGAAAGCTGCTCTCAGGTGTCTGACCTGATAAGCTGTGAAGTCTTAGGTGAACGTGTACATCATGATCACTGTAGATGGGCATTCGGAGATTAGAAAGGGGAAATCAAACATAAGTCAGACACTTTCTCCTCCAACCCAAGGACAGGCATCAGACTTTTGAAGTTTAGAACCCTAGGGCACTGGGGGGGCTTTCAAAGAAGGCAGTGTTATTTATGACATAAGATCATCGGAAAACGTTTGTAAATAAGTAAAAAAATCAAACACAGAATAAGGGCCAAGGAACCAATTAGCTGTCACAATGTCATTAATTCAGTTTTACATTTTTAAAGCAAAATATTTATTGGTACATTTTAGACATACATAATAATAACATTCATCACAGGGAATTTGTACCTATACATGATATATCTTGCTTCTTTCAGTTTCCATTCTCCCACCTATCTAACTTAAGATGTCAAAAAACTATCTGAATATGTACAATAGTCAGGATAAGTATACAGGTTAAAACTATATCAACACATGAATAGTTGAAAGACCACGCAAGAGAAGAAGAGAAGAAGAATGAACAGGGAATTTGGAATATCAGTGCTTACTGAACACTTGGAGAAATGCACTGTGTAGTCAATAGAGAAATGTAACAAAAAGGACTGCTCATTGTTGGAACAGTTCAAGAAAGATTTTGACTGTGTGAACTAAACCACTTGCCACTACTTTGGGAGAAAAGGAACTTAAATATTTACAACACATGCAAATCAAATGCTTTACTGTCTTCCACATATGTACTCAGCGATACAGTCAAAAAATAGCTCCAAAGCTGGTGTGATAATGCACACTTGTGACCCCAGCACAGAGAAGGCTGGGACAGGAGCACTGCCTTGGGATCAAGGCCAGCCTAAATTACAGGCAGCTTTTACTCCCACACTGTCCATTAGAAGGGAGTCACTGGCTGCAGTCCACATTCAAGAATAAGGGGGTCAGCAGGGAATGGTAACATGAATCATGTTCAAATCATGAAAAAAAGCACATGAACAAAGAATCGTGAACACATTTTAAAGCTGCCACATGATACTCTCTAAAGAATTTACACTCCTTTTCTAGATCATCTTCTCTGCTGCTATGCTTTTCTCTCTCCACCCTCCTTTCTTATCCCTTTCCTCTCCTTTGATTTTTTTCTCAAGTGCTAGGGTTCTTAAGACATTAGTCTTAAAAAAAAACAAAACTAAATAAATAAATAGCTCCAAATTAATCTCTTCATAGAAGATTCTGATATCTTTGTCCTGCCCTATTTCTTTTTGGCATTTATAAATACATCAATAAAACAGCCTACACTTGAATTCATTTTTTCTATTTTCTCTTTTATACTGTTTACTCCAAAGCCTGTTTATGTACAAAGTAATAATTCTATTAGAGAATTTTTTTAAATGAAGAAGAAAAGCAAATTACAAGGCTACCTTGTAGTAGTAAAGATGAGAGAAGACAGTTATGTTAAATGAGTAAGGACGGAAATAACAGTCGGTCTATGCTTAGGAACAGAAAATCACACGATTTGATGACTGACTGAACATGAAGATGAAGACAGGGACAATGACCAGGAGGTTTCTGGACAAGCAAATGGTTAAACTATAATTACGAGCAAAATCTAGCAAGAAGCTGTGTATCTAGTGATACCTCAGTTCACAAACACTTTTATCTGCAAACAATTTGATTCAGGAGCATTTGGCAAAATTTTGTTTTTGTTGGCAAATTCTGCATTAGGTGACAAACACCACTGTGGCGGGCTTTCCCACACAACACAAACACGGCCATCTTTTCCAAAATTGTAGAACAAATTAAGTTCATCAATTGAAGTACCATTATGTACAAGTCTATGACTCAGAAAAGAAATCTATCAATTTCATAATTGAAAGGCAGTAAAACCATAGCAGATGGAGGCTGGTGGTGTAACTCAGTAGTGGAATGCTTGCCTAGCAGGCAGGAGGGCCTGGGTGCAACTCCCCAGGACATCAGAACAAAATAAAAGAGGAGGGAGGGGATAAGAAAGGAGGGAGTAGGGCCAGGGATTTAGCTCAGTGGTTTTGCTTCCTGTCTCACAAGCGCAAGGTCTGAAGTTCGATCTCTGGTACCAAAATAAAAAGGAGGGAGGATAGAGAAAAACATAGCAGCAGTTAAGATGACCAAGAAAAAAAGTCTAAATTCTTTAGAGAGTACTATGTGGCCATTTCAAAAGTGTTCGTGATTCTTTGTTACTCCCTTTTTCATTCCATGCTTACTCCCTTATTCTTGAATGTGGACTGAAGTTAGTGACTCGCTTCTAAGGGACACAATGTGGTAGAAATGAGTCTGATTTTCAAGAGCAGTTCTTGAAAATGACATGACTGTTTCTTCCTCTCTTGGGGATCACAAGACATTGTCCAAAGCTTTATCTAGAGAGTGCCAATACAGTCCCGTGGAGAAGTCCAGAGTCAAGGGACTGAGGTCCCCTGCTGAAGGCCAGAAGGAAGGCATGTGAGTGAGACACCTCGGGGGGTGGCCCTGAGCCACCACAGAGCCTGCCTTGGGTAACTACAACCCAATGAGAAACTCAAACCATAACCAACTAAACTACTTCTGGGTTCCTAACCTACAGAGACTGTGTTAAGATTAAAAGTATTTACTGTTTAAATCTACCCACTTTTGTACAACACAGCTCAGAACCAAGACTGAAGGAAAACAAGGGTTGACACTAAAACTGCTGAATAGATACTGAAGAATCACTAAATCAGTGAAAGAAAAATATTACAAATTACCCATACGAATGACCCATACAAATAGTCTAATAAAATATTTCTTTGTTTTAAAAAAGTGTTTAGGCTACTAGTTTAATATATGCGTCAAAGCAGAACTGAATTAGACAGAGGTTTTCTTTAAAAAAGCCTTTCTTCCCTGTATCCTTATTATTATAAGAAGAAAAGAAAGGCTCTTCTGAAAATTTAAAATGACAGTGAAACATATCTGGTGCCTTTTGAGGAAGAAGTTAATTAAACAATTTGTAAGTCAACACTAATGATTTTAAAGGAGTTTCTTCATTATAGACAGGGACACTTATAAATCTCAAAGTGGACCTGTTCTACTCTATTGGCAATGACTTTGGAAAACATGTCATTAATAAAATTCTGTCATGAAGCAAATATTATCAATTCTGTTTCAACAGACCTTTGACCTAATTTTCTTAAATGCTTATATTTTCTCCATGCCATTTTACATGCCAACACATTCACTTAAGATTTTAAAATGTGCTCTGAAAATCTACCCCAAAATATTTGGCAGTGAAAATAACATTGGAAGCCGAACAAAATATCAACTCATCATCTACTCTCTTTAAAAGCACATCTGCTACCACTAGGCTTCTAGTACAATAAATTTGAACAAGTCTATTTTAACAAAGAATACATATAATTTAAATGACCTTTCAGCATTTAATTAAGTGTAACAGAGTGACAATTAAAATTGATGGCCTGAAAGGGTAACCAAAGGTAATTATGCTCTGACGTCAACAAGAAAAGCATAAAATTTAAATGGTTTAAATTTTGAAATTACAGGAAAACAATTCTAGTGAATAGAGCATCAAAAAAATTAATGCTGAGCTATTCTTTTTGGAACTTCAGGATAAAGGTAACATAAATCATACTTCTTAGGTATACATATGTGAAGATGTAGATTTCAAATAAAACTGTCCACATGTAGACTGCTTAAAAATTCAACAAGCATTCAAATAAATGAATCCCTATCTAGAAGCTATAACTTTTAAACATTTAAAACAATTACACTCTACATTGTTTTCCAATTACATTCATGAGGGGAAAAAAAATCCCAAAACTGTCAAATTTCACATATTACAATTTTCCTAATCTTCCTCTAAATGTCACAAACTACAGACTGACTATTCAAGATGTTCTTAAGAATAAGAACTATAATTTCATGATAAACATGAATCTGGTAAAAAAAATTATACAATTCAAAAGAAAAAATTTTTAAACTATACCAACTGAATTAAATATAAGACATGGGTGTTGTCTTTAAGTTTCTCTCCACATTAGGCATTATCTCAGGCCTCAATTGATCCTACGAAGCATACAGTATCCAAGAGTCTAAGGAAAAAGCTTCAGAGTTACCACATGAATCAAAAATAAAGATAAAAATTATGTGAATGTGGCAAAATATCAAAAAGCAAAGATGGTATTCATGATTACTAAAACCAAAAAGTTGACATTTAAGAACAGACAGGAAAATTCACAGCCGGGGAGAGGAGATGAGCAGATGACCCAGAACAATGGTACTGAGGCTCTCCAGGTCTCCAGGGACCTTGGAAGCTTGCAGGTAGAGAAAGTGACACACGAGCCAAGATAAATGCTTAAAGTACCCAAGGCACAATGAATTATGTGCAACAGATAAAAAGTACTTCAAGAATTCCCAGCAAGTGAAGCAATGAACACATGTCAGGAGTATTAATAAAGAATTCTTGAATGAAGCAGTCAGGATGGCCCAGTAAAAACAAAACAAGATCTACAGATGTAAGAGAAGGACAGTAAAATATTCCAAGCAGAAAGTCCGAGTAAAGAAGATAGTCAAATTGAGAAAAGCCTTGAAGTCAGATACAGACTATAGTCCAATTATTGTTAAAGTAATAGAAATTATTATAGGGTAAACAACATAATAAAATAATACAATTAATTTAAAAGATTATTATCCAATAGATTGTTTAACATATTTAAATGAGTAAAAGAGAATCTAAAAATTAATTAGGAATGTATTGCAAAAAAATTATTTAAGTTGGAAAAAGAAGGGCTGCGGATTTAGCTCAGTGGCGTTGTACCTGACTGGCAAGCACAAGGTCTGGAGTTTGATCCCCAGTACCAAAAAAAAAAATTATTTAAGGTGACCTGACAGTGATAATTGCCAACATTTATTAAGCAGTTTTTCACATGCTGGAACTTACAGCATCACTTTCTTTCAAACATTCAATAATAAAAGAATTGCAACAATATCACAGATAACAACAGTGGAAGAGGACTTTTTGCAGGAAATATTTGAGGTAAAGTGAGAATTCACTTTAGTAACATGATATAAAGGTTATGGATTGTTATTCCTTTAGTAAAATGAAATTTAATTCCTAACATCAAATGTAGGCTAAACATCCCATTCATTGTGTCTGTTGAGAGCTTTTCTTTCCTACAACACAAAACAGAGCAATAATATGACTTTCAGAATTACACTAATTTTACTAATAATTTGATATAAAAGTAATATGAAAATTTTCTTTGTTACCTGTCTACTGCAATAAGATGGAAAGTCATTAATTTTTTAAATGGAAAATTCATTTTCAAATTAATATAATTTTATAACATTATTTAAATATATAATTTTCTGTATTATATAAATTTAAACATGTTATTTTTATATTAGGACCAAGAAAATATGTAATTATGCAAATTTAACAGAAGAAACATATGGGAAATTTAATGAAGGATACACAAATTTCAAAAAGTGTAGGAATTACTAGATAGCACATGCTATTCAGAAATGCACAAGCAACATCTCTTTTTATTCTTTCTACTCTCTCTTCCTCTCCCATCTCCTATCTCTTTCACCAACACACAAACACACACATGCACACACTACCTTGGAAAGGATAGATTTTTTTGTTTTGTTTTGTTTTATCCTTAAGGAAAATAAAGCTAAAGCATTTTTAAAATGCTAAAACATCTCTATCAAGCTCAGTGACATGAGTCTTCCATAGTGGAGACCATGCTATAACTTAATTAGTGATACCTTCAACATTAGAAAAACATATATAAGAATGTTTATAATCCTTTGGCCTTAAGGTTTACAGTAGCTTTAGTGGGAAAACAACCCCCTTTATTCACCCAGTTTGTGAGACATCCACCTCAGCTTATTGTTAAGATTTTTAACCAGATTTTCTACTACTGTTTATGGAAGATAGACACTGACATTCATTCTGCTAGAATATACTTGTTAGGAATAAGTCTGTAGGGGGCGAGGATTTAGCTCAGTGGTTCTGGCGCCTGCCTTGCAAGCGCAAGGTCCCAAGTTCGATCCCCAGTACCCCCACCAAAAAAAGCAGAACAACAGGAATAAGTCTGCAAACTGACTACACTACTTGCAAAATCAAATGCTTAATTCTTTACTTTATTCCCAGCAAACATTTATTAGCAATGTTTTCAAGCAAATAAATTTTATTCTGAAAGGCAGAAAAACAGCTCTCACATTAACCTTCTGAAGACTTATGAGTGGACTGGAAAGACTATATTAAAACATCACAGGGCCGGGGATTTAGCTCAGTGGTTCCGCCACCTGCCTAACAAGCACAAGGTCCTGAGTTTGATCCTTGGTACCCCCCCAAAAAACCAACACAGGAAGTGGCTGATACAAGATATAGGAAGAATTACTTTTACCTGTGGGAAAACTATCATGAAACAACACAGGGCAGCAAAGCAGTCTATTCATTCAGCTCAACCACAAAATATACCATGGAGGCTGGTAAAACACATCTACAAAATCTTTATGTAGTATATTTTAGGTCAAAAAGCAAGATTCTAGAAAAAAAAAGTTTCAGGGGATGGGCTAGACCCAGTGGTAGAGTAGGTGCTTAGCATCCAAGAGACTGGGGGTTCTACTGTCACCCCCCCAGTAAATCTAAAATTATCTGTTCCAAATGTTCACATGAATGTTTCCTCAATTCATTAACAAATTATTCATCATAAAATTAACTTGTAAAATAAAAACAGACTGTGAAACAGTGGTTGATAAACACTTATTTCGACCCTTCTGAAAATGCAGCATCCACCCTTGAACTCATCAGTAGCTCATTCATTCATTTAGCAAATACTGAACAAATTGAGCACTAGTTAGGTGCTAGACACTATTTGAGGTACTGGGTATTCAGCAGTCATTTATTCAGTGCCTTATAAAATTTACAGTATATAAAGGACAGAGGAAGTAGATTGAAATAATTATACAAATATTTAAGTAACCTAAAATATTTATAAGAATTATGTAACAAAATTCAAATTTCATGCCTGTCTCTGATTTACCCAAGAAAGAGAGACTGTGAGAAATTATTTTAGATTACTAAACATGATTTTTAAATCTTATAAAGCATTATATCTTTTCTCCGTGTTATTTAAAATGAAATCCCTCATTAAGACTTACTAAAACTCCTTAGTACAGGAAGCTGAGGACATAATATTAAAAAAAATATTTACTTGAAGCAGTAAGTCATTGAAAGGCAGACCAAAAAGGATAATTAAGTTTACAATGGCTTTCTGTGATTCACAACAAAAAGAGTAAATGGAGAAACTGCATTTCTTTGCCTACTTCAGTCATTACTACCTCATGTTTTAAGAATATGCAGATAATTATTAAAAATCAGCTGATATTTTTAAAGATTTTCATTTTCTCAATTTAATTGATGTAAAATACAATCTATGTTTTTGAGCAAGTGACCGAAAAAAATGCCTGCAGCTTCTGATAAAATATATTGGTGTCTTCTAATATTAACAATAAATTACATACTGAGGTCTTCTAATATGAATCTGCCAATCTCTCTTTTTTTCTTTCTTTCTTTCTTTGTTGCAGAACTGGGTACTGAACCCAAGGACTTTTTACAGATCTACATCACTAGCCCTTTTATATATTTTTTTATTTTATTTTTGAGACAGGGTCTCACTAAGTTGACAAGTGCTGTGGGGTTAAATATGCCAAGTGCCCACACTGTGGAGTTAAATTTGCTATCCTCCTGCCTCAGCCTTTCAGACTGTTACAGCATGCTAATCTATATTTCTGAAAGAGTTCACATGAGTAAAAATATCTCAAATATTTTAAAAAACCCACAAATTATCATTTCAGGAGTGTTAGATGAAATGAAAGTTGTTTTTAATGAATGAGCTCTTCAAATGACTAGAAATGAACTCCAAATCTAATATTATATAATTATCATTAGAAACATATGAATATAAAATAACTTCCTAAATTGACATATCCCAAATTCACTGAATTTAGCTTTACTTACATCCTTCTGATCGTCTATTTCCATGCTCACTGACCATTCGCCTAACTTCTAGTATTTTCAAGATCCTTGTGTGATGATGATTATTGTTGATATATTTCCCTACATTCTAATTAGGATTCAGTTAATATTTGAAATAAAGATTTTTTTTAAATTCCCTTGCTCACTGAACAAGTGAGCAATAATAATAACAACTGAACAAGCTTCTTGTCCAAAGAGTCTCCAAACAAGATTGGAGATCAAAGATTGGTAGGAAATATGGATTTGTAAGATTTCCATTTCACAGAAAATATTATAGAAATATCAAATTTAAAGCAAAACTTCATTAAATTGAGAATATATTAGTCCTCTTGAAGGGGAAAATGGAAAAGTGTTCACTCCATCCCCTCATTCCATGTGAACTAAATGTCTTTACCACATATGACTTATGTTTAGGTACTTGAAAGATTGAAAATAAAAATCATATTTTCCCTATGGGGAACTATGTTTAAGATAAATTCAAATATGTTTAAAATTTGTATATTATAATAATGATAACACCTACGTCTAATTTGAGTACCTTATAGCTATTATTTGGGAAAAAAAAAAAAAACTATGACAGAACATGTCAGTCTTTCCAGAGCACCCAAGATTATACATTACTAGGACCAATACAAGTCAGGAGTACAGACTCAACTATGAGAACACAGATCCTGCTGAATCTCACTTCCTCACACTATGCTTTTAGACACTGCGCTGAAATTTTATTGAATAAGCATCCTTATATCCATAGATTTCTACAGGGAAAAAAATTGTTCTTTAGTCTTGAGATTATGGACCCATGAATCAGAAGTTCTAAGATTAGAACTAGCAATCTAATAGAATTGAAGCTATATGTCTGGTATAGGAGTTTTTGGCAGTTATTATTTACATAAAATTTTTGAGGATCTAAAGTGCCAAAAGTAGCTCTTTACTCAGATGGTCTCAGAGATGATGCCGAAAGACAGAATGAAGCCCCGAGAGCACACAGAACTATAATATCTACAATAATTAAACGCACTATTATTTAGGGAAGTTAATTGTGACAGAACTGAGGTTTATATTAATCACAACTACTGCTATATTATTTAATTTACAGTATTTTGTGACACTATACTGCTATAAATAACACTAATCACAGAAGACATGATTTAAATTTATTAAGGCCTGGGAAATGTATTTTTTCAACATATATATTGAACAACTGGTTAAACTGCAGTCCTTCAGATAATTCATACTAGCTCATAAATTACTCTTTAATTTATGTGCATTTATCATTGTTTCTTTTCTCACACTATCCATACATATTAAGAATTTTAACTTCTGATACTACTATACTGTGCTATAAATTGGTTCACAAAACAAAACAGAAGACTCAGAGAACCTTAGTAAATTGTGGTTTTCACTGAAGCACAAAAGACTCAAGAAGAATAACCTCACAGGTACCCTACTATTTATTAAAAGGTGATATTTCCTCAATACCGGGGTCCCCTGATAAGTTTCTGTAGAAGAACTAGCAATCTAGTAGAATAATATCTGCACTTTTAAAGAAGTGATAAATTGCATGATTATAGTGTTTGTATAATTTATGGGCTTGTTTACCATAACACTAAATCTAAGAAGCAAGTTTTGCCAAGAAAATGGATTTAAAAGAAGCCAAGAGAATTTTCAAAATCTCTCTAACAAATATTATTAAAATCTTCAAAAACATACAAATAGTACATTGGAAAAAAGTCAGATGTGAACCTCTTTTTATTTGTAAGTTAATACAATTTATCTATCTATCTACTCAACCATTTATTCAATAAGCAGCTGTTGAGTTTATTATATGCCAAGAAATAAGCTTTTATCTGAGAGAGGAATATGAATGTAATGAATATGAATGATATGCTTCCTGTCCAAAAGCTATTCATTCACAAGCAATTCCTCAATTTTTGTTTTTTTTTCGTTTGTCTGTTTGTTTTTCAGTGCTGGGGGTCAAACCCAGGGCCTAGTATGTGCTAAGAAAGCGTTCTACCACTGAGTTACACCTCTAGCCCTCAAACAGTTTAAGTACTAGTTGTCTTTTGTATTAAATGAAGACATTAATTTCTATCCATCTCACATAAATTAAGTCAATTGTCAAGCACAAGACCAGGCACATAAAAAGTGTTCATTGTTACACATTTAGTACATTTTAATACTGCCAGAGTTTTAAGTGAATAAAAAAGATTCAACTACAATCATCCCTGCTAGAATGAATGATCTGAATAAAGACACAGAGAACCATTACAGAGCCCCAAGAGTACACAGAATGCAATCACCATGCACTACAAACTTACATAAAAATTTATATATATACATATATATATATATGTATATATATATACACACACACACACACACACACACCTTGCCTTACACAGTAGGCACTGCACAAAGGAACAGTGATGGCAGGAAGGCAAGGACAGACTGATTGGGGCTGGCATTTTTTTTTTTTTTGGTACCTGGGATCGAACTCAGGACCTTCCGATTGCGAGGCAGGTGGTGGCACCACTAAGCTAAATTCCCAGCCCGGGGCTGGCATTTTTGATCTCTAGTTTTTAAGTCTGATTATTTTCCAGCTAAGTCTTATTTTCAGGGAAAGAGGGTGTGTGTGGTGTGTGTGTGTGTGTGTGTGTGTGTGTATGAAGGTGTCCACCAAGAGATGAGATGCAAGGGACAGGGGGGAGGGTTAAAAAAAGAAGTAATATCACATACATGTCCCAACTTCCCACAATAAACGGAATCATTATGTACTACAAAAATGTACCAATAAAAAATAATAGTTTTTCTAAAAAGCATTTAGTTGAATGACTGTTCATGCTCTCAAGTATGAGTCTCTGATAGACTTGTTGTCTGAAAATGATATAAGGGGTGACTGAAAAATACACTGAATGCTTAAATCTTTTTTTAAAACTTATATTAAAAGATACATTACCAAGAACAATGGGATAAGTGTTTTGAAAGGGAGTGTTTTGAGTATTTTGAGGGGGATTATTGCCAATTTGCCTTTTAGTACAACAATTTCCTTAAACTTAAAAGATTCAAGGTATTTTCTGAACATCTCTCACAGATCAAATGTTTATGGCAGGTTCTGTCAAATAAAAACATGGTGTGTCCACATCCCATCCATTTTATTCACAGGATCTGGTACGTCACAACTTCTGACTCTTCCCAAAGCCAAGATGCCCACAAATGGTAAGAATTTTGAATCAATTCAGGCAGTGAGGCATCCATAACAACTCAAGTAGAAACATAAAAGAGGACTTCCAGAATGCTTCAGAAAGTGCCAACAGCAACAGCAAAAGTGTATTCGAGTCAAGGGAGAAAATTTTGAGGGAGATATGTGGCAATACGTCCTTTACTATACTAAAGGTTTTTAATTTAAATACTGAACATATTTTTCGATCTTACCTCCTATTTTGTGTTTGTGATCTCCATTTTACTATGTCGCTTTTAGATTTTACATTTTTTCTCCTCCAAGATAATTTCTTATAACCCTCACTACTCAAAGACTTCTTTTGTAATAACCTTGATTTCAGGTTCTGAGATAAAGGAACATTTTGTCCAGTGTAATGCCCTACTCATGAGCCAAAGTATTGTAGCATCAGATATTTCCATGCTTACTATTTCTTTATTTGGTTTAAACACAAATAAAAACAGACATAGGAAAAAATGGGCCAATTTAGAGAAGGACAAGGTATCTGGTTTTCTATATAGCTACAAGAAGAAGACAAGAAATAATAGATATGAGCAATGAAAAGATATTATTAGGTTATGATGAAGAGAGCAGTGGAGTGGTTTTTATTTGACTGGACAAATAATTGAGCTCCCAGGCACAGTTCTAAGAGCTAGGCCACAGTAGTAATTAAAAAAAATAGTAATCTTACCCTTACGTGGTTTAATTTCTGATTGGGGAGACAGAAAGTAAGTCTCCTAAATTCATATTGTGTCCATTAGTGGTGTTATAGAAAAAAGACAAAGTAGGCTAAAAAGGATAGGGAGGTGATTCAAGGAAGAGGAATTGATATCTTTGAGTATAGTCTTGATTTGGTTAGCTACACATTAGGAAGAATAATACACCAGGGATGAATGAGACAGATTTGAGAGTATTTAGAAAGAAAAACCAAAGAAAGAACATGACAATAATTGTAAACATCCAGGTAAAAGGAAATGAGAGAGGGGGTTACAGTATGTTAGTGGAAACAGTACAACGTTAAAGCATTGGAGGAATATCCCACGAAGAGGCACATGCCTGTAAATTCAGCTGTTTGAGGAAGAGACTGGGGGGTCCATAAGTTTGATCCCAGCCTAGCTAACATAACAGGAGCCAACTGGAGGTGGGGGGGAAGAAAATAGGAAAAAGTTGAGAACATTAGCCAAGACTGCGTGAACTATCAGGGTACAAAATGAAGGGTTAGGATGATAGCAAAACTGACAGAGATGGCTAACTTAGTAGCAGAAAAGGAAAATCTGCATTCCTCCAGGTGGTGGGGGAGAGGGTCAAAGTCACTTTAAGGGAAGTTTTACATTCAAAAAGGCTCAAAAGGGCTGCGATGATGTAGCTCAGTTGCACAGTATGTGCTTAGCAAGCACAAAGCACTACCTTGAGTTCCCAGTACCAAAAAACAAACAGCAAAACAAAAATTAAAAATGCCTAGTAACTGTTCATTTCTTAAACTCAGAGCTCCTATATAAATCAGACATAGGGAAATAAAAACGATGGTAATCTGAATTTAAAATAATATATGATGTGCATGCATGAAAAAAAGATTGGCAACAAAAATCTGTACATAAATGTTCACACCAGCATTATTCATAATAGCTAAAAGTGGAAACTGCCAACATTTCTATCAACTGATGAGTGGATAAATTAAGATGTGGTATATGCATATAATAGAATATCATTCAAGAATAAAAACCTAATAGAGGTTGATAAAAATATTTTGGAAGTTGATGTGTGTTTGCATGCTATTCTTTTCATTTATTTATTTTTATTTTTTGGTACTGGGGATCGAACTTGGGAACTTGCGCTTGCGAGGCAGGCGAGGGAACCACTGAGCTAATTCCCTGGTCCTTGCATGCTATTCTGAATATACTAAATGCCACATGAATATACCCTGAGTTAATTTTATGAGATGTGACTTTTGCTTCCTCAGAAAAATTACAATTATAAAAGAGATATAACTATATATATATATATATATATATATATATACTTGCTATATAATTTCATGAAAAATTGGAAATATTCTGCGAACTAAAAGAAGTCAGTCACACAATACAATGTATTATTGCATTCATGTGAAATGTCCATCTATAGAGATAAAAAGTACATTAGTGGTTGCCTAGGGTTTGGGAGTTTGAAGGAAAATGGTGAGGGCCTACTAATAGGCAGTTTAACTTTTGGGTATCATGACAATATTGTAAGTTCTAGGTTATGAAGGTATCTGCACAACCCTGTCAGTAGACTAAAACCAGTGAATTTTATACTCTTAAGACCAATATCAAGGCATGTGAGCTATATCTAAACAAAGCTATTACGAAAAACCACAAAAGCAGATTGTTAAATGAAACAATCTAAACCAAGATGCTGTTTCTTAGACACTTTTTTTTATCATGACCTTACAGTTAAGAAGTATATTTTTATTTTAACCAAATGCAAGTCCATGGGGAAAAACATATCTCCAAGCATTACATTGCCTCTTATATGAAATTTACTCTGTTCTAATCTGATTATCATAGTAATTCTAGTCTCAGTCTGTAATAGTAATTCAATTATTACTCACGATCCATAGATTGAAAACCAATAATCTTTAGGCAAAAAAAGATGTGAAGATCATCCCAAAGATTAGGCAGAATTTTAAGGAAGTGGTAGAAATAGAAGGATGATGAAGAACAAAAATTTAAAGAGAAGAGAAGCATGAGTATGTAGAATAAAATAGACAAAAGGAAACAGCCATTAGTGTCAGAAAATGTAGAATTTTCCATGAGGATGTAGACTGAAAAAGACAAACAGCTTTAGTTAACACATTTGCTTTAAAATATAATAGTAACACAGGCTTTAGATTAACATCGATTATGGAGAAATTGTTTATTATATAATCCTAATTTCACTTTCTGATCACATAAGCATTCAAATTTTCTCTAATTTGCAGTCTATAAATGTAAGCAAATGCCTCAAAAAGCCTTTCTTCTACTGCTTAAGTGAATTTTAATTAATGTGTAGGTACATACTGAATTTCCAAGAGGAAAAAAAAAGAAACATAAATTTGGATTTACTAGTAAAGATTAAATTAAGTTTTAAAGTATTTGTTGATTCAAAATAAATGGATCAGAAGAGAGCATGTGAGAGAATATATCACTTTTAGAAATTATCATTATCATTTTATTTGGATTTTCTGCTTGTTTGTTTGACTGTGCATTACTGGAGAAGCCTTAAGATTGTGTGTGTGTGTGTGTGTGTGTGTGAGTGTGTGTGTGTGTGTGTGTATAGTGTAGTTCCATGCATGAAAAGATTAAAGATGAAAGGAGATGAAATACTGAGAGAGAAGAGGATTTTAAATGAAGTCAGATAATATAATAATTACAAAACTGTTAGATTAAGGGTAAATGAAAATTGAATAAGGAAGAACATAAGGCATCATGACAAGTGGAAAGACCACAACAAAATCAATTCATCATTAGACTCAACTGGACAAGAATGGTATAAGAAAGGTATTGGTGAATTGAAGGAAGCCTCTGCAAAGACTGAAGACTGGCAATCTGATGGGATATTTAGATGGTGACAAGGAGAAGTGGCCTTGTTTAAACATTGATAGCTTTTTTTCTTCCTAATGATTAGCAAACTATTCTGATAGTAGAGATTGAGATATGTTTCAGTAGTCTGAAGATTACAGATTATACACTTTGTTTTCCCTACTTGTACCTATATTTTTATAGATACACCTAGCAGTACTTGGGTAAATAGGTGGTGGAAATCAGTGCAGGTTACCTCGGGCCCCTCAACCCACCTGGGACACTATCACAAAGTACCACAAAAAGAGTCCCTCAAACTGGGAGTGGTAGTGCACACCTGTAATGCCAGCACTCCGGAGGCTGAGAAAAGAGCATTCCCAGGACTTCAAGGCCAGTTTGGGCTACATAATAAGTTCAAAACCAGTGTGTACTACAAAGCGAGACCCTACCTTAAAAAAACAAAAACAAAAATGGGTCCCTCAAAAACAACTAAACTTGAGCTTAGATGTAGTTCAGTGGTAGAATACCTGTCTATTATGCATGAGGCTCTGAGATTTTTTAAAAATTATTTCCCTGGAGGCTGGAGATTCCAAGATCAAAGTACTGCGCGATTAGTGTCTAGTGAGACTTTCCTTCTCATACACTGTGCCTTCAAGCTGTGTTCTCAGCATAGTAAAGGAGGCAGGGCAGCTCTGTGAGACCTCTCTTATAAGGATGTAAATCCCATTCAAGAGTGCAGCCCTTATAATTACTTCCTACATGGTCTACCTGCTAGTATCATCTCATCTGTGAACGCAGGGATACAAACATTCAGATAACAGCAGTCCTTAAAACATATCTAGGCACTGACTTTGAATGAACTGATTTAGAATGAAGGGTACCAGTTCAACCTGCATTAGTCTTTCTCACAGAACTAACTGTATTGCCTCAATTTTCTGATTCTTCATTTACTCATAAGAAAAACTACAGAGATGATAAACTCAAAGATTCTTTAAAGTTGTAAAATTTGTCACATTTTTTTTTTTAATCATTTGGGTTCTTGTCCTGCATTTTCCGCTAATCATATAGCATCCACCAAGACTCATCCCTACTTTAGACATTTATTTACTTACAGTGAAATATCATAATGGAAGTAAAATGGTTAACTATGTTCTCAAGCTCAGAGCCCAGGCCAAATGTAGATTGATGATACGATATAGGCAATTTCATGTTATGTAAGTCAGGGTATTATACATATGTTGAGCAAATAGATTAGATTTCCTGAAAAAGACAAAAAGGTAAATTTCCCTGCTTTAAATAATAATAATAATGATCAAAGACATAAAAAATAATATTGGCATACATGTACTGCTAATTATTGTAAATGTGGTAGAAATTTTATAATAAATGTATCATTCAAAAATATTCTTTAACTAATGACAAATTTCCTTGCATAACCTATTGAATTCCACTATATTAACTAATAAATTTTAAAATGTTTATTTTATCTTTATCAGCTAGAGTAAAACTATTGAGTATGCCAAAACTGATTTTGTAGACTCCTCTAAAAGATTCTACAAGTGGGCCAGGAATTTAGCTCAGTGGTTCCGGCACCTGCCGCGCAAGTGCAAGGTCCCGAGTTCAATCCCTGGTACCAAAATTAAAATTTAAATTTAAATTTAAAAAAAGATCCCACAAAAAAAGGTTCATATAAAAAATAATTTTGGGGGTATAGATAAGTGGCAGGACACATACCTACCTAGCTTGCGCAAGCCTTGAGATTTGATCTCTAGCATCACCAATAAGAATTTTTTTTTAAATGAACAAATAAATAGTGATTTAAAAATTAAAATAGCACATTTAATTAATATGCTGGGAAAAAAGAAAAGAATATTCCAGATCTTCATTTAAAATTCAATCTGTCTTTCCTGTTATGTGTTGGACTGATTTCCTTCCAAATTTCTGCGTTGAAACCTAATCTCCATTACCTCCTCATAAGACCTTAGCGGGAAATATACTTTACAGAAATAATCAGGTTTAAATCAAATCTTCAGGGTGAGCCCTAATCCAAGATGACTGCAATTTGCACAAGAAGGGGAAATGTGGACACAAAGACACAGAGACAGTGCAAATAGGCACCTACAAGGCAAGGAGAGAAGCTTGGAGCAGAAGGGAGAGAAGCCCTGAGCAGGAACCAACCCTGTAGATATCTTGACTGCTGATTTCTCACCTTCACAAGTGTGAGAAAACAAATGCCTGTGTTTATGCCAACCCAGTATGGTCCCTAGCAAGTTAATAAACTCCTATAGTTCCTGGACAAATCCCCTCATGTCCTTTTCCTAGGATCAAAATGTTTTGAAAACATTCTGTTCACAAATAACAAAAAAGACAGTTTAGAAACCAATGACAACTCAAGCAAAGTAGGGGAAAAATTCTTTTAGCAGTAACACAGATAATGTTGTACATCCTCAAATCAAAGTATAATAAAGAGATGCATAAATTGATATGTCTGAGTCCCACTGATTTGGACTTCTATTTAAGTTTCAATCTTCTGCCAGTTTGATAAGATTTATTATCCTGTATAATCATCAATGGTGCTAAATGAAATAATGTGCAATTTAATATAAATTTTAAGCCTAAATATTAATGCTAAGAGTTAAGCCTGTCATTGTAATGTGTATAAATTCTCAAGATGGTATGTCTGAGTTTTTTTTAATTAACAAATCATAAGATTAAACAGTATAATAAAATAAGAACAAACATGTCAAATATGGAGAGACACATGCAAGGAATATTTTTTCTACAAGGACTTAATTTTTTAGCACAAAGGTATAGAAATTTCAGATATTAGAAAATTTTACCAAAAGTACATCAGCTATCCTAAAGAAACTTTGTCTCTCCTTTCTTCTCAGCCAGTTTTGTTACTTGCTTTATAAAATGATAAATTACTTATTTTCCTTTTCTAACAAGAAAAGATATGTCAGAAAAACAACTACTTCTAATGTACCTGGAGTTTAATAAGATTAAATTGACATGGAATTTAAAATATTTAAATCTTCATGAAAGTTCTATCATCTTTCACAACATGTATTAATTTCTCCAATATTTTCTTCCTTTTTTTTTTGGCACCGGAGATCGAACTCAGGACCTTGTGCTTGCAAGGCAGGCGCTGGAACTACTGAGCTGAATCCCCAGCCCTCTCCAATATTTTCTTATACAAGTGGATTAAGAATGGAAGCCATTCTTCCAAAATTATTTCAAAATTTAAAATAATAAAGTATAAGCAAAATTATATCTTTTTCTACATACAGGTATATTGTATCCTGATAAAAATGTGTCTTGAATGACAGAACTAATTTTCGCTAGACATCAAACAAATTTAATGTAAGAACTTGGAGCATAATTACTGATCAACATTATTAAAAGTATATTCATAACTGCTTCAGCACTTTGAGAAAAGGTTAAATTAAAAAGCATCAAGTTTTAACTAAATGTGGTGTTACAGGCCTGTAATCCCAGCACTAGGGAGAGACTATGGCAAAAGGATCATGGATGTGAGGCCAGCCTGACTTACCTAGAGACCCTGTCTCAAAAAATTAAAAATTCATACATATTCATCATGACACTGTATTTTTATTAAATGTCTATATACCCTTTTGAGGTTATCAGCATTCCTAGTTGCCTTAACCTTTTATCCAAAAGAAAATATCTACAATTTTAAATTAGATTATGTGACCATAATCTAAATGTTAGTGAAATGATAACAAATCTGACTGTAGAATACACAGGTTCCTTACTTTCCCACAGGCTTATCACCACAGAAAGGAAGGCCCAGGCACAGCAGGCCTTCATCACATCAGTCAGATGGAGGTAGGCTTCTTTATGTTCTTCTAAAGTAGTAGATTAATTAGCCTACATTTCTTTATAGTTAAGTTAATTAGAAAAACCGAAACAATGGGCTTGGGATATGGGTCAGATGTGGTAGGCTGTCCTCGGACACACTTAGTGACCTCTCAGGGCAGATATCCACAACACTACTACAGCCGCTCAGATTATCAAAAAAAAAAAAAAAAAAAGACCCACCATGACAAGAATTTCAGGACATATTAACTTTTCCTTTGGAAATTTAGATTCAAATACAGTCAGACTGATATGAATTTTTATAATTTCTACTTTGAAATGTAGAGGAAATGAGGTATTTCAGGTGATTTCTGGGAATGTAAGACTTTATTAACTATTACACTCATTATGAATTATCAAATAAAAGAAACAATTATTTATTGCATATCATAAATTAGTCACCATGAGTTTGAAACAACAAAAGATATATCCAGAAATCCTCCTCAGTTTCTATTTCTACTTTCCTTCCAGTCAAAATATTAATGATAATTCAACAGATGAAGCAACATGATAGAACTACGGCAGCCCAGAGGGGTCTCTCCAATGTTGACTGGCCATGAAAGGAATAATAGCCCAGGAAGGGCTGCGTTATGATGGAATGCATCTTGAAGCTGAATCCCTTGAAGGATTATTAAGAGTTTGTCATGTGGGGACAACCCACTTTCTGGTCCCCCTTCTATCTCTCTTAGAAGCTTTCTTTCTCTCAATATATTTTTCCTACTCTAAAAAAAAAAAGTTTGTCATGTGAGGATCAAAGAGAAGGAAAAATATGCCTTGCAGAGGCAAGAGGCAAGAAGAATAGGGTAGGCTGAGGAAGGTACAAATACATAAAGTATAAATGTTCTATAACTCCAAAGTTGATTTTTGTCCTATAAGGCACACAGAACACTAGACTTCAAAAAACATCATTATACATAAATGCCCTGTCATTTCCTCTTTAGGTTAGGAAGCTCTACACACTAAGGACATAAGCAAACAGGAAAGAAAGACATAAATATTTTACTCAGGCTTTTCTTGTTTCCTACATTTGAGTCACACTTTCATCCCCTTATGGCAGTGGCAGAAAAAAAGTAACACATAACAAATATGTCCACACACTAAGTATAAAATATTACAAAGCATGAACATTTGTGCTGGAAAAGACTACTGCCAATGTGTCAGACTCGCTGACTATTAGTGTGTAAGTAAGAGCCAAATTCAGCCTAATCATACTAAATGCCATGGTGGGTGCAATCCAAGTTTTTATTTTTAAACTTTTTTCATTTTCTAATTTTTACTTAAGTATCCAGCAAGGCCATGAACAAAAGCAACTTATACTGGCAAAGAGAGAGTAACTGACAGCAGCAATTCAAGTCACCACACAGAAATTAGCCTTAATTGAAATAGAATTCACAATTTATGAGTCATTTCTCTACAAATAAATCATTTCATTTATTATTCAGCAAATACAGGTTGGAAGGTTATATAGCAAGGTGTCAATGATTAAGAATGGTTAAGTTGGTGATGATGGTGATAATTAATCACCTACTATTACAGAGTACTTACTTTGGGCCAAACACAGTGTTCAAAGTATTCTATAAACTTTGTCATTTATTACTTACACAGAAAAATATGTGATGAAAATCATAACCTGAAATATGACTAAGCTCGTATTCTGCACCAATACCTTTGCTAAGCATTATTCTCACTAATCCTCAATAAAATTATTTTACACACACAGCACGATGAAACTTCAAAAGAGGTTTGGATATGTCAGATACTTTGTTGGTGGCCTAGAAGATGGTTCTCATCTCTGCCAAAAGCTTAAAAAGATCCTTCTTTAAAATAAAATAGGCTCACTGAGAGATGTTTGAAACAACTGAATAATAAACATGATGTTCTTCCAGCAACTTAATTGGCCATGAATCAGGTAGGTGTATAGGTAGCTACATAGCTGGTAGACAGGAGAGAGAAGGAAGAAAGGAGGAAGCAGAAAGGGAGGGAAAATTGGATAGACAGAATGGTTCATATCTAAAAAGAGAAAAAGAAATGGATCTTAACTCTGCTTTTGGTAAAAGACAGTGGAACAAAAAGCAACAGTATGGATTAAAGATTTACCAAATAGCTAATCATCAATTTCAACATGGCACCTTTTTTCCTCAGTCCCTAAAATAGTAAGTATCCAATGCAGACTGGAAAAGTCCAAGAAGGAAAAGGGCCAAAGATGCACACAAAAATGATTTAAAAGTACACTTTCATAAAAACCTTCATTCAAGTAAACTATAGCAATATCTCGTAGCTAGAAAAGCCAGGATATTGTGATAGGACAGAGTACAAGTCAGACTATACATAACTGGGATTTCAGGAAAAAAATGTAATCTCAGGTTTAAACTCAGCAGAGTTTCTAAAACAAAAGCTATATATCCTGAAATTCTGAAATTTCAGAACACTTTTGAAATCACATTTCATAGGCCCCTATATCAAAGTGGCTCTTTTTATCCAAATTCCACAGTGGGTTTTAAGGTGAAGAATCCATAGTCCCACAACTGTTTTGTAAACACTCTTAAGCAACTTATATTCTCCCTGACAAAAACTGCTGTAGCCATTGGAGGTCTCTACTATGCTGTGTAAAGAACAACACAAAGTCCAGAGCTCCGAAACCCTGATGAATGATTTAGAGAAAAACAGCCAATATATATGCTTTCATTCTAAGGAAACCACACCCTGTGAGAAATTCCTAAGGTTAGTTTCTGAGTGCTCTTATTAATTGCAACTCTTGGGACCTAATGCACTTTAGCATTAAAAAGTGAAAGACAGGCAGTCATCTGGCTGGATAATTTTACATTAGTAATGACTTATAAATGCCACTGTAAGGCAGCTCTATTTGTTGGAACAGGCAATGCTATCATTAAAATGCCCAATACTGTAGAGGGTATACAATGATAAATAAATGGGTTATCGACTTTTACTGCCTTATTTTCATAAAACTACATAGTGAATCTATGGACTCCAGCAATTCCAATGCCTGAGGTCTGGGAATCAGTGATATATCTGTAATAAAAACAACTGAACCATGCATCCATTAAAGATTCATAATGGAAATTTGTTGATTATATGTGTGTATGAGTGTGCCTGCTATTTAAAGATGAAGTATTCTAACGTCTGTGTTAAGAATCATTTTAAACTGATAACACATTAAAATCATTAAGCCACACAATGCTTTAATTTAGGCCATAATCATTATTGAATTATGACAAAACATTTTTACAAGAATATCTGATAAGCCTTTCATCTGAAAAGACTTAAATTTAAAGACTGATCTCTCTTCTATTACCTTTAATCTCACCTGTTATTTATTTACATTGTCCAAATTATATGCTTTAGCATATAAAGCATATAATAGACTGAAGAATACAAACTAATGATTTTCTGTTAAGTCTCACCCTCAGACAAGCTTTAATTGGTCCATATTCTTGGGATAAAGATTCATTTAAATATAAATTAGCATCCATATTTTTTAAACTCCAGAGACTTTCCATTAAAAAATCACATTTTTCTTGGATTCTCGCAAAGTATATGAAGACCTTTCAATATCTGGGCCCATTTTATCACACTGTAAGAACTGAAGACCTTACTAAAAGATGTCACCTCACTGGCTAAATTCCAACAGACACTTCAAAAGCTAATGGAAGTTCAGTCTAAAGGGAAAGAAAATCCCACTTTCCACTCTGGAGATTTAGTACTTGTAAAATCTCTTCCCTCACCATCTTCTTCCCTAGAACCAACTTGGGAAGGACAATACACCCTGATTCTGTGGACTCCATCAGCTGCCAAGGTAACAAGCCTGGACTTCTACATACTCCACACCTAACTCAAGTCCTGGGAAGCAGAAACCATCCTGGAGTGTGAGCCCCCATCCAAATACTCATGTTAACCCATAGAAGACTTAGAATTCTCATTCAAAAAGAAAACAAAGCCTTCAGATAAGTAATCTAAGATGTTCCTCTTAATCCGTTTACTAATCAATTCACCACTTAAAACAAAGTGCAATTTCTTTCTAGTGTAGGCACAGGAATATGCAGTCATTACAACAGATGTCTTGCTGGATGTGTGGCCTGTAAGTACAAGGATTTCCTTGCTAGGTATACCCACTTCTTGGAATAAGCTAAAAGACTACATTGATGAGACACAAAAGAGTTCAATGATTCAGTTTAGCCCACCATTACAACGTAGCTGTAATAAACTCCACCCTTAATGATTCTGCACATAATAGATTTTTTTTTGAACAATGCCACTGAATCCTCTCTTAAAGCTCTAGTAAGACCTCTATTAAGTAGAAGTAAGGGTCCTATCATGAGAGACAGCAACCATATATATCAAGATGGCTACTTTCAGATACGGTTAACCCCAACTATGGGACACCATAGTAGAAAGGCCCTCGTGTGTTGGTAACAAAAAATTACTCTTATTCTCATTGGTCTAACTCTACTAAATACTTGAGATGGACACCCACCAAGGAGTGTATACACACAATGACTTTATAGGCCAAAGACTAGTTTGTAACAAACTGGTTTAATTGCCCTGGTTTTAGATGGGAAGTCCCCAGTGGCGCTCATTGGTTCTATGGAACCAATTATGCTCCTGGCTACCCCCTGGATGGATAGGGACATCCATGCTGGGATTTTCAAGGTTACAAGGCAGGAGTATGAAAAGCATCAACAAACCTGCAAACTTATCCCATCTATGATACCGATGGTCTAGAAGTGTGCTTCACTGGTATGATCATCTGGCTTCTATTTTTATCTCTTCCCTAAGATTAGAGGATGTCATTCAACACATTGAGACCTTGACTAACTGTACTCAATGGGCCTTAAATGACAGTGAGACTGGTCTCTCTCTCCTGAATGAAGAAGTAAAATTAATGAGCCAAGTCTTCCAAAATCAGATGGCATTAGACATTCTAACAGCAGCACAAGGGGGTACTTGTGCAACTGTAAAAGCGGAATGTTGTGTGCACATTCCTGATCCTTCTGCTAATATCTGGATGGCTGTTCAAGATAATAAATGACACATTAACATCATGTCAGATTCTGAAATTCCCTGGACCTTCTCCTTATCCTCTTTGTGGGAGGCTATTATTGACTCTTCCTAGCAGAAACATTTGTTGGTTGTAATAATAACAGTTGCATTGATCTTATTATTTGGCCCATGCATCCTTAATTGTTTCTTCAGCCTTGTCTCCTCCAGATTTAAAGCTATACACCTACCCACTAGAAGAATGCCTGGCATCTATGGAGAGGCTTTAGATAGACCCTTTGGATAGTATCTCTGACTCCCAATCACAACTATGACCCCTTTCAGCTGGAAATAGCCAGAACAGTCTTTACCCCTTCTTCCTTCATGGCAGTTAGGAGCGCCTCTTCAGAGTGGAAAATATTATAAACATCTAAATTAGGTAGAAATATTACAGGCAGTCAACAGGGTTAGGCCCTGGAAGAAGTCAGAAGATAAGAACACATTACAAATGTGGCTTGAGGCACATTCCTTGAAGGCCAAGGCTCAAGATAAAGATGAAATGACTATACCTACATACTTCTCATATGTAGGTATTGTGGGACTGCATAACCTTTGTTCCTTTTCTCCAGCCCCATTGTGATTAAATGTGAGTTAATGGATAAAGATGCTTGTTAGTTTTGGGACACTAGATAAAAATCTGTAACAGACCTGAAGTCCCAAAGTAAACTACTCAACTCTTTGTTTGCCTGGAACTGATGTTCCGGGCACCACAATTTTTAGAACAAGCTGCAAATGTCTGCTGACCATCAATACGTGACAGTCGACCACTAACCTTTGTCCCCTTTTCTTTAATTCTGTATGTTAACTTCCCCCTCAACCCCCTATAAAAACAGCCTCGGACTCTGAGCTAGCTGCCTCTCTAAGCTATTTTGCTTTGGGAGTGCCGTCTGGTCAGACTAATAAAGGTCTGTTTTCCAACTTGTCCGGTGCGTTCCTTCCCGGGTGTTCTTCACTGTAGTCAGCTCCTTGGAGCGTTTGGTAAGGCCCTTGGTCTTACATTCTGAAGGCACCGCTGGGATTCCTGGGTGTGCTTCACTAGTCAGCTCCTCGGAGCGTTTGGTAAGGCCCTCGGTCTTACACTATAATGACTATACCTACATACTATGCCTATATACGTCTTCATACTATACCTACATCATTCATCCAAGGGATGAATGATAATGATTGATATTCTAAATAGGCATCAGTCACCTTGGGTGGAGGACTAAGACCCCCGATCCATTTCTTCCAAGAAAGGTCCTTGTTCTTTCCATGAACACTTGCTATGTGACTTGTTTCCCCATTGCATCAATACTATCTAAGTGACTATACTTGTAATTTTATTGGTTGACTACAGTTTTAACCACCTTAGGCCCACCTCATGATTTTGTACCCACCTTGTGATTTTGCTCCATGAAACTTCATTCAGAAGTGGGCTTGTGGGCAACCCACTTTCCAGGTCCCCTCCCATCCCTCTTAGGCAGGAGCTGTCTATCTCTCTATAAATATTTCCTACTCCTAACCTCAGTTTTTTCTAGAATTCATTCTTTGATTTTACAGAACACATACTCAGAGTATTATAGATAGATGAGCTAGGTAAAAACACTATAGGAAGTCAGATAGGGCTAAGTCCTTGAGAGGCCCAGGACAAAGGTGAAACACACCACAGCTGCACATCGGCTGAAAACCAGGCCTCAAGATGGAGACAAGAGGACCAGATCCACATACTTCTTCAAAGAACTAGGCTTAGTGAAGTACAGATAGGCATCGACCACCCTGGGGGTGACCAGAGACCTCTGGACCCACCACTTCCTAGGAGAATCCTTGTTCTTTCCATCCACGCATGTTATGTGTCTTGGTTCCCAATTGGACCACCATTACCTAAGTGACTATCCTTGCAACCTTATTGGGTGTTCATGGCTGTGGCCCATGTTGTACCCACGTGGGTTTCACCCTGTAAAACTTCTCTGTAAAGTGGGATCCTTGGGCTCAGACCCTTCCTGCCCCTCAGGAGCTTTCCTGTCAATAAATATCTTGCTACTTATAGCCTCCATCATTCCTAGGACTCATTCTTCGATTTTTAGAGAACAAAAACTTGGCATATCATACAGTTAACAGGTTAGGAGATATAATACTTCATATTTTATATTTCCCACAACAAGAGTATCAAACATTTAACAGGTTGGGAGTTATAATATTTCCCTAATAACATTTGGAGAACCTTATATCATCCCTAGGTCAACACTGATCTCCTTGTTCCTCAAGCAAAGTCCTGTCTCATAGCTTTTTGTATTTCTTATTCCTGTGCCTAGAATACTGTTCCCCAAGTAGGTCATTGCTCAGAAGTCACTCTTGTCACTGAGATATTTTCTGACTATATTCTCAGTAATTGCAAACCTCCAATACATTAGAAATCTTGCTCCACTTACCCTTTTTCATTTTTATTCATTGCACACACATGTATGTGCATGGTATACCATACTTTTAAAACAAACTTTCATATTTTACTTTGCTATTTTTTTTCAGTACTGGGGATCAAACTCAGGACCTTAAGCTTGCCAGGCAAGCACAGTGCCACTGAGCTACATCCCTGGCCCCTCTGCTCTTAACAGAATGCCTTCTTAAGATTAAGAGGATATTCTATCAACTGCTCATTCCCATCTCACGGTTATGTTCTCAATATCTAGAACAAAGTAGACAATACTTACTGAAAAAAATTAGAATGAATTTATTTTACTTTCTGAAGAGCCTCGTTTATCATTATTATTCACAAGGATAGATTTCTGCTACTTTTGAAGTAGACAATAAATAGGTCCAGCATATTATACGTAAAAATTACAAAATGACTACACAAACTGGGAGAAATATCACTTAATAAATATCTAATGGTATTCTACAACAGATGAAAGGCCTATCCTCACCCAGCCACTTTAGCATAAAAATAATTTTGAGGTAAAGGTAATTAAGAGTAAAAGCAGGAGGAGGAACTGTGTGCTCTCCTCCTTTTGGCCTGGGTGGAAAAGCTGGTTACCAAATTCCCTTCTGTAAGGGAAATTTATATTTATAAAGGTATCCTTCTTGCTCCTATCAGGAAAGACAACACTCTTTAGCACCTGAGAAAAAAATCTTCCCAAACAACCTTTACTTATCTTGTGTCCTAGTCAATAATGTCTGCATACTGTCTTCCACCCATGCACAAGAACACAAGGATGGTGGCAAGGAAGTTGGCAGGAAAAGGTATAAATAAAACCAACTCAAAATGTATGTTAGGAGAGAAAAATTTTAATAAGCAAACAGATTCAAATCTTTAAAATGTAAAAAAAAAATCCAAGTATAATTCATAGTAAATGTCTAGAACTGTATAAATATGAGATTCTTATTAAAGAGCTATCATCACAAGTTGGGGAAAGCTAAAAGTAATTTTTAATATTCTTATGCATTAATAGGGATTATCATGTATTTGTAAAACAAAGACTGACAGAATGGACAATGAATTTTTTCCCTTTTAACAAATGTCACTCAAAACATTCTCCTTTCCTCTATCATGTAGAGAGACTGCTCAAGTGCTAATTTAAAGAGAATTCCACAAACATTGATATGCAAATTTTTTTGCTTCAGCTAAAATACTCTTCATTTGCATAAGCTAATTTAAAAATGGGCAGTTAGCTCTGTTCTGTGCTTGAGAAAGTGAAAACCCAAAGATGTCAATTGTAGGAGTTAATTGAGAAACTGAGAGAATTTGAGACAAGTCTACAAAACATCTTGTTGCCTATCCACTGATTAACCAAACACTTCCACTGGGCATGGCACTTGGAACAACAGGATATGCACTTGAAAGGAAAATGCACAGTGAATTAAAATTCCCTTTTATGAGGTCCTGGGGTTTAGTTCAGTGATGTCATCACCTCCCTTGCAAGCACAAGGTCCTGAGTTCGATAGCTGGTACCAAAAAAAAAAAAAAACGTTTCCTTTTATGTATGCCTCTTTTTGTGCTAATACATACATGATTATACCCACCTCTATATTTTGAAGTTAACCAGTAATCAATAAATCCATATAGGGAGGGCTGGGGATTTAGCTCAGTGGTTTTGCCGCCTGCTGCGCAAGCTCAAGGACCCGAGTTGGATCCCCCCGTACCAAAAAAAAAAAAAATCCATATAGGGAGAAGTAAAGTTGAATAATAGTCCATAACTCCATACAGAACTAGTTGTGTAATCAATGTGGGAGGCTGACTTTATTTTAATGCTAAATCACATTGTTTAGCTGTATTTGCTATTCTGAAAACCACTGTAAATTTCTGGAAGAATATTAAAAGTTATATTATTTAATCCAGTTTAGGAACATCTTTCCCTTGCTCCTCTACCTAAAATTCTATTTTTCTATTTTATCGAGAAAACTAAAATCTTCTTTACATTTATTTTTATTGTTATTATTTTTATCTATCTTTTAGGGACAGATATGCTTATCTTCATAAACAAGCTTTTGGAACTTCAAACTAAAGGAGTGTGAGAATTCAGGAATAAACTGTTTCACTTATGTTAAAAAGCATTTACACAAAATTTCATTAAGAGAGACCTGGACAAATCAGTACTACAAGCAAACAAGAAGTACACACCAATGATCTATACCCACTTCCAAAAGGAGGCAGCTTGTCATTTAGATGGTTCAGGTACAAGTCGTATAGGGGGAAATATAACTCCCAACCTGTTAGATGTCAGATAGCCGAGTTTGTGTTCCCCATAATCAAAGAGCGAGTTCTATGGAATAATCAAAGTTAAGAGTAGACAGGTTTTATTGAGAGCTCCTGAGAGACAGGAGGAAACCTGAAAGTGAGTTGCCACTGAAGCCACCACTCCTCTAAGAATGATTTATAGAGAAAAATCACAAGGTGAGTACAAAATTACAAGGTGAATACAAAGTGCCTCAAGCTATAATCCACCAATAAGTTTACAAGTATAGCCACTTAGCTAATACTGATCCAACTGAGAACCGGGCATGTACATGGAAAGAATAAAGGCATTTTGGGGGAGGATAGGTCCAGATGCTTTCCTCTCCCACCTGATGGTGACTTATCTCTATCTGGACTTTACTGGAGCAGGTGATACCAATTATAGTGTAATTCCAAGTTCCTGCTTATCCCTTAGGGAGGCATGTAGGACTGGTCACTGCATCTTTATCTTGAGGCTTCTTCAGGTGCACCTACAACTACAATTCTGGTGTCTTTATTTTTTATGCTGACTTTCTTGAGAGCCCAGTCTCTTGACTGCATATTAATTTCTAGCTGATTTAGCTACCTATAATACATTTAAATCAAAGACCTTTATCAAACCCTGAAATTACTTGCTAACATGTGTTAACATGTGTACATGGTGAAGACTGATAGTAGTACAGTTAGAAACAATGGAGCTGAGTGAGTCCTCCCTTCCCTGCATTCAGCTGTAAATACCACACCACCCTAATGGTTATACATGTATCTATAATCCTAAAACGGAGAGGTTGTATGAGCCACCTCCCTTCTCTTCATTCAACCATAAACCAAATAACAACCTAAGGATTATCCAGGCTTAAGCTTAGAAGGTCACCAGACTGATCCGAGAGAGAGACAGTGCAAAGCACTTTGGATCAGAGTTGACTGATCCTAAAAATATTGGAAGCCTGAGTTATCAAGCCCCTTTTTCTTGCCCATTTTGTTTCGCCTTACTGCCTGTTCCTGCTGGTTGGCAATCTTCACTAAACTTGCTACACAGTAGCTTTGTAGTATAGTTTCAAGTTGGGGATTTTGATACCCCCACCTTGGCTTTGTTGCCTAGAATTGCTTTTGCTATTCTAGGTCTCTTCTTGTTCGAAATGAATTTTTCAATTGTTTTCTCAAGGTCCATGAAGTATGATGCTGTTATTTCAACTGGGATTATACTGAATCTATATAGCAGTTTTGGAAGTATGGCCATTTTCACTACATTGGTTCTTCCCACCCAGGAGCAAGGAATGTCTTTCCATTTTCTGATATCATCTTCACTCTCTTTTTTCAGAGTGCTATAGTTTTTAGAGTAGAGGTCTTTGATTTCTTTCATTGGTTGATTCCTAGGTATTTCAGTTTTTTGGATGCTATTGTGAAGGGATTTGTTTCTCCAGTTCCTTTTTCAGTGAGTCTGTTGTTCCTGTACAGGAAAGCTATTGATTTTTGTGTGCTGACCTTGTACCCAGCTACTGTACTGAACTTGGTTATTAAATCTAGAAGACTTTTGGTGGAGTTCTTGGGGTCTTCTATATAGAGTATCGTGTCATCTGCAAATAATGAAAATTTGACTTCTTCATTTCCTATCTTTGTTCCTTTTCTTTCTCTTGTCTAATTGCTGTGGCTAATATTTCCAGAACTATATTGAACAGTGACAGTGGACATCCTTGTCTTGTTCCTAATTTTAGTGTGAAGGATTTCAGTTTTTGACCATTTAGTACGACAGCATGGTACTGGCAATTAAACAGATCCAAAGACCAGTGGAACTGATTAGAAGATGCAGAAACAACTCTAGACACACTCAGCCACCTCATCTTTGACAGAGGTCTACTATCAGACAAAGGTCTACTATCTAGAATATCTAAAGAAGTTTAAAAAATCAGGACCGTCAAATTTAAAATCCAAAAATAGGCATCTGAAATGAATATACATTTCTCAGATGAAGAAGTAGAAATGGAAAATAAATATATGAAAAAGTGTTCAACATCACTGGTCATTCGAGAGATGCAAATTAACAGTGAGGTTCCATCTCACTCCAGAAAGAATGGCTGCTATCAAGAAATCAATCAATAACAAATGCTGGCAGGACAGTGGGGAAAAAGGAACCCTTCTTCTCCGCTGTTGGTGGGAGTGTAGACTGGTGCAAACATTGTGGAAATCAGTATGGATACCTCAAGGACTAGGACTCGAGGTCTCATTTGACCTAGCTATTCCCCTGCTGGGTACATTCCCAAAAGAATTAAAAGAATCATACCTCAGCGATATATATGTACCCATGTTTGTGGTGGCATAGTTTGTAATAGCTACAACATGGAAACAGCCCAACTGCCCATTAACTGGAGACTGGATAAAGAAAATGTGTTTTGTTTTTCTTTTTTTTTTATATAAAATAGAGTACTACTCAGACATAAAGAATGAGAAATTAGAGGCATTTATAGCTAAATGGATATACATTGAGGCGATACTCTTTTTTTGTTGTTTTTTTTTTGCTTCTTGGTGTTTTTTTTTTTGGTACCGGGGATCGAATTCCAGACCTTGTGCTTGCAAGGCAGGCTGCGGAACCGCTCAGCTAAATTCCTGGCCCAAGGCGATACTCTTAAGTGAAATAAACAGGACACACGTGTAAATACTGAATAGTTTCTCTGGTGTGAAAAACTGAAAATGTAAGTAAGGATCAAAATGTATAATAGATAGGGGCCGGGGATTTAGCTCAGTGGTTCTGCCGCCTGCCTCGCAAGCAGAAGGTCAAGAAGTTCCAAAGGGGAGGGGGAAGGGGAAGCGGAAAGGCAAGAGGGGAATGGAATTAATATGAGAAAATGAAAACATGGAAACAAAGTCTTTGTAAATAGGGAGGGGTGGAGGGGTTGAAGGGAGGGCAGGGGAATGGAGAAAAAATAAGAATCAAGATATGTAAAAGTTCAAATCTCCAATGATGAATGTCATTATATTGTATACCTAGTATGTACCAATAAAAAATAAATAAATTTACTTCGCACAACAAGGTGTACGTTAGGCAATTCTTTCTTGTCATAGACAAGAACCTGGACTACTTTTGAACCATTCAACTGTAGCCATAATATATATCTGTGTTGTTTTTTTGTTTTTTGTTTTTGTACCGGGGATCGAATTCAGGTCCTTGCACTTGCAAGGCAGGCAGCGGAACCACTGAGCTAAATATCCCCAGCCCCAATAATATATATCTGTTTCCCAGTACTTGGCCTGGGAAATACTATTGGGTATTCAGGAATATTAATGGATACAGACTGATATAAGTAAAATAAAGAACTGAATGTAGGAAAGACTAAAAACGCAACAGGGAGAGAAGATAAAGAGAGGGGTAATTTTTTTTATACTTTTAGCCTACACAGTCTAATGATGTAATCTTGCCCTTGGCATATTAAGAAAATACAAATGACATAACAACTGTCAGATTTGGAAAGGAAAATATGAATAAGTCTGGTGGTACTGCCCCAATAATGCAGTTTGGCTTTCTTCTGAAGACAGACTATATATTTTTTTTCTTTTTTTTTTTAATAAATAAGAACACTTTTAAATTAAGATATCTATAACCAGGTTTGGGGATGCAGCTCAATGATACATTGCCTAGCATGCAGGAAACCTCAATTTATTCACCACTTATGGAAAAAACAACTGTAAATCTAAGATACAGATTAGAAAGTATAGAAAGCAATTAGTAATAAGCCCTGAGGAAGTAGATCATAAAGAAATAGTACCTGATACTATAGTTGGTGCTCAATAAAAGTCTGTTGAATTAATTAGTACAAATGATGTATATAAGCCTATCATTGTCATTAAGCTGGTGCTTCTGTGTTTGTTGAGCCTACTTCCTAGACAATCACCTACTTCATACCTGTGGTCAGTATATGCATATATGAATTTATTTTTCGTGGTGCTGAGAATTGAATTCAGGTCATCATGTGTATTAGGCTCTACCAGTGAGCTATGTTTACAGCCCTCTCAATTCATATATTAAACATCTAAAAACACTTAGTGCCTAAATCGGTGCCTAATGTAATTAAGATAACAAAAAGTTTTAGTATTATTTCTCCCCTAGCAAAGAGGCAACTCCACTTTTGGGGGGGCAAGGGGTTACTGGGAACCAAGGCCTCCTACATACGAGGCAAGTGCTCTAACACTAAGTTACATCCTAGCCTTTTTAAACTTTTATGTTGAGATAGGGTCTCACTCAGTTGGTCAGTCCTGCCTCTAACTTGAATTTGTGATACTCCTTCAGCCTCCAGAGGAGCCAGGATTGTAAGCAGGGTTGTGGGACCACACTCAGTTCCTCCATATTTTGAGCAAAGTCAAATTTTATATTACTATATCTACAGATGGTCCTCAATTTACAATGGAGTTACTTCCCAATGAATACTTTGTGAGTTGAAAATATGGCAAATTAAAACATTTTCAATAAATTTAAGCTACTAAACATCATAGCTTATCAACATGGTACAATGTAGAGTGAGTACTAGTTTACTCAAATCAGTTAGTGATTAAGTGGCTGACTGGGAATCCATGAATCACAAGAGGGTATGAACTGCATATTATGGGGAAAAGGTCAAAATCCAAAACTTGAAGCATGAGTTTTACTGACTGCATATCACTTTGGCACCAGAATAAAGATAAAAAAAGCATTACGCTAAACCATCTTAAGTTGGGACCTTGCATATGTAAGTATATATTATATGGAATACATTTACATTTCCTTTAAGAATCTATGAATTTAACTTTTCAGAGCATTACCAAAGGTTTTATTTCTGTAATTTCCCATACTGGTTTTTAAAATACATGTCTTGAGGTTTATTTATCCTTCAGTATTGTCCTTCCTCTGATTGTTTTCAGTAGCTCAGACATGCTTGTACTGTATTTGCTTGAAAGAAATGCACGTAATATGTAGTCTGTGTGTATTAACCTACAATTAAAGATAAATTCTGATTATGACCTCTGTGATATGTTATTTTGCACTGATCATACAACTGAATTTATAATTACATAAAAATCACTATACATTTGATCATATTCAACAGGAAAATTTATAAATAATTTTTAGGAATCTAAGAAATTATGGTATAATTATAAATAGTTGCCCTTATCTGAAGGCCTGGAACTAGAGAAATGGTCTCAGAATACTTAATTTAATTTAAAATGAATATGTACAGTTGTTAGGACGTATAGTAAGACATTAGGGGCCCAAGGGACAAATGGAGAGGGGGACTATCTAAAATAGCATGAATTGCCAGTTAAATAAAGACACAATGACATCAATATATGATATATGTATAATCCCACAGAGCACAGTGACATTTTAAGGTTGTATATTGCACAGTCCTTCTGTTACCTGACTATTTCCAAAACCAGGCACAGAGCATTCCTGGCTTCCATAACCTGTAGTCCAATGCTATCAGGAAAGGACATGTTCTTTAAAGACCCTCCTGCCTTGGGTTGGGCCTGGTTTAAATTAAGAACTCATCTTTCTTAAGTTTCTTATGTGATGTGATCCTCCTACCAAACAACAACCATCTAAAAAAGATAGGAAGACATTTTGCACTTCCAAAGTAATGTTTGAGTAAAATGTTGATAACCATCAAAGTCACCATCATTTCCTGAACCCCAGGAGTACCTTTCATGGGCACAAAAAGGTATCCAAGTTTGTTCTCTGTGCAGTTGCTTTGTGGTACCACCTGCCTTCTTTCTTGAAAGTGAAACTATGTACCTACATCAAAATAAATTTTACCTATATCTCCACACAGCCTATGTGTCTTTACTGAATTTTTTTATTAAAGGCCCAAAGAACCAAGACGTAGGAAGTGAGGGGGCTTCCCAGGGACACAGTCACCCTTGGAGCAGGTGTTTCCCTGGGGTCCACTAAGAGATGAGATGGTGTGAGAAAAGACAATGTAGTGAAAAGATAATTAACGGTGTCACTGAAAGCATTTCAAGTGCCTAATCACAAGTGCTCATACACAAGACAGTGAAGAACAGGAAGGCCCTGTGAGGAGCTCAACTCATGATGTAAATAGTGAGATATTTAGAAATTACCTGGATTTATAGAGCAATTACTTAACAGAGTAACGACTTAGTTGGCCAGCTCCCTGGATTAATGACCCATAAATTAATAAATATATCATGGCTTTGAAACTATAACTTAGCCAACCTCTCAAAATCAATTAGCCTTACAGGAAGAATATTTCTGGAAACGTATTTATATTTTTCCCTTTGTTACCCATTAGCTACCAGCATCACTAAGTCACCACTTTCCTCACAGAAATATCTGAAAAGTGTTCTCTGTTGAGCCATCAAATTAATCAAAAAAGATCACAGGCTACTGAAGAAATATGACTGCCCAAAATATTTTACATCATGCCCAATCACAATGTACATTCAAATGCATGCATTTCTGAATTACTGTAGAAGGCATACAACTTTCTGAGTATATACAGACAAGTTTAAAATTGTCCTTCCTACAAAAAGTAAATTATTTAAATATAAAATGATAAATTTTTCATTATTCATAGTGTTGGCTTTTTTAACACCTTCTGTTTAGCTTTGTCTTCCTTAAAACCACAAAAAAAAGAATACGAACTTAGTTCTATAAATATTATATCAACCTCAACTGAATCTCAAAGTAAAATTATTTAGATCAAAAATATTTTTGTACTTACAACAGATTTCCTTCACAACAAACATACCAGATATTTTCCAAAAATCAAGTTACAATAAACCTTCAAGTGGTGCATTTCAAAATGTTTCTAAATTTTGGTAAATACTTTTAGTTCTTCTGTATCTTTGTGACATAAGTAAAATTATATGCTACAAACAACCTGCAAACAATATTAGTTTGAATACTTGATTATGCTATATTTGAGCATTTTAAATTAAATTTAAAAATAAAACTGCAATCTTTAAATGTGTAAGCGTTAAGATTTCATAAAGAGAGAGAAAAGCCAAATAATTTTTTTAAAAGAATTTAGGCCTGGGATGTTGTTCAGTAGTAGAGCACTTGCTTAGTGTTCACCATCTCTGCAGTTGATCTTAAGGACAGCACAAAATAAATAATAAATAAATACATACATTTATTTCAAGGTTTAAGTTCATATCAATTATTACTGAAATACAATTTTATCAATTTCTTAGTTACATTATTTATCAACAACCAAACTGAGGAACTAGCTACTCAGTTTTATCAAGAAAATTATCTTAATCTGTTATTTAAAGTACTGTAAAAATACTGTCTTTAAAAATACAGTAATAAGTAAAGTAGACAATAGAGGGTTCCAAATCTCATACTTTGTATTTTATTTATTTATTTATTGGTACCAGGGATCGAACTCAGGACCTTGTGCTTTTGAGGCAGGCAGTGGAACCACTGAGCTAAATCCCCCAGCCCCAATACTTTTTTTTCAGCCCCAATACTTTATATTTCAGAGGGATTAGGCCAGAATATAGACGGGTTACTTGTCTTCTAAACAACTTTTTTTTAAAACTAGCATCTTCCAAGAACTGGTATAGGATAATGCAATAAAGACAGACAGGTAAATGACTTTCGTCAGAGAAAGTCTCCTTATAAAAGTGGCAATTAAGCCCAGGATACAAAGAAACTTCCCTCCTCTACCAATATGAGGAGGAAGAATAGAGGCAGAGGGAATAACTAACACAATGGCCTCAAGGGAGAGCTTGTTACAAACAGAAAAAAACACTATGCAGGTAAGGGAGAGCAGGCGTGTATCAGTAAACGTTTAATAACTGGTACTCTTGAAAAACACATGCATCTATACAGAAACATGCATTAACTTCATTAAAAATATACTAATATAAAGTATTTGTGGCACACTTCCTGAAATAATAAGGACATCTACCGTACTTTCTATTATTTTAATACAATACTTTCTATTATATTCTATTTCTACTATTTCTATTTTAAATGTTATCACTAACTTTTGCTGATCTCTCATATCTGCAGCCAAGCTATGGTTGTAACTCATCAAAAAAAGTACAGTTCTGAAATAAATATTGATTGACATTTTTTGCATTAGTGTCAAGACAAAAGTGATGCTGTTGGAATGTCACTCAGTTCACCGATGTGAATGACAGCTTGCTGTATTGTACAAGAACTTTCACTGGTAGGTTTCCACAGCTTTTTGTGTATTCACAATTTAACACATAGAGACACAACATACTTTTAAGTTTAGTTTCCATTAGTAACGTTTTTCCAACTTTTTCTCAAGTTTTAGTATATGTGCTGCTGAAGCAAGCACTCCAACTTTTTTTCAAATGTAATCAACAAAACATTAAATCAAATCCTGTTTTTTAATGTTTGTCAGTTTCTATGACGTAAATATTCCTTTCAGAGTTGATTCTGAGCAATCAACATGAATTAACAGAAGCTTATTATTATGTAATATTCCCAACACAAACATCCCTATCTTTGTTTAAGAAACACAGAAGCCTAGGAAATAGTGAAATGTTATAAAATAATTTGGAAGGAATGAGCTTTGAGTAGTTGTTGTATTCATTTGTAATGCAATTATGAAATTGTAAGATTATACCGTATTTGTAATGGTTGATTTTAATATCTGACTTGCAAATTTTCTGTACATTTAACAGTTGGGCTCTCACTGACCAACATAAGCCTGCTCCAAATTCACTAGTTTAATACGATATAAAGTGATAAATGAGGCTTCAAATGTAAACAGGGACATATCTGCTCAGGCCTTTGAAAACCAATGCAAGGAGTTTTTATTTCATTTAAAAAATAAAGAAAAACCACTGGAGGGTTGAAATCCAGAGAGAGATATGACTCAATTTGCACTTTAAAATGTTCCCTCTCAGTGCTCTGGAGAATTGATTTCAAGAAGGTAGAACAAAAGCAGTGAGAGCAGCCAGAAGCTACTGTAAATAGTGTGGGGAGGGATAATGAAGGCTTGGAAACGTGTGCACTATTGGGGAAGGTGATTTGAAGGCAGATTGATAGGGCTTACTGATGTACTGAGGTGGGGGCAGCACACCCTGTAACTCAGACAAGAAATCCCACATATCACAGTCATGGGGACATAGAAAGGCTTCTTTACCCTCTTTTATTATTTTTTTTATTTTTATTTTTTTTGGTACCGGGGATTGAACTCAGGTCCTTGAGCTTGCGAGGCAGGCGGCAGAACCACTGAGCTAAATCCCTGGCCCATACTCTCTTTTAGATCATAAGAAAGTTTTCTGAAAGCTCAGTAATGAAGGCGATAGGCACAGAGAAGGCCAGGTGCTGAATCAGCTCCCCCGTTCCTCCCACATAGTCAGGATGTAGTGTTAAGGTTGTCAGGGTTCAGACATAGAGCTAGTTTGATTTTGCCTTTAAATTTCTAATTCTTAAGTATGATTTACAACTTTTAATTATGACAAAATACTCCGGGCTCCATTTAAACTCCTGTTCTAAGCCTCACAAATGCTAAGGGCATTGTGAAAAGGAAAGATAAGGGAAAAAGAAAAATCTGAGATGATTTCTAGATTTTTTCCTGGATATTAGCTAGATTTATTTTTCAATTTCCCACAAATCCATCTAAAGCCAACAGATATCAAATCAAAATTCAATCATAAATTTCTGAAGGAAACTGACAAAATAGTTTAAAATTGTTAGCCTTGTTTTTAAAAATAGTTGTGAAGAACTTGCTACAGCTGCTAAGCCATATTGCAAATTCCTAATAGTTCTGCATACATACAGAAAAATGAACCAGTGACAGAAAATAGTCAACAAATATGTAGAAATTAATTATAAAGTAATAAAATTACAAATTACTGGAAGCAACTTTCCTTATTTGGTAATGTACGCTGAATAAAAAGATAATTGTATTATTAACTTATAAAAATTTCAAATTAATTAAATTATAAATGTGATCATTAATATTAAAGGTAAAATATTTGTGATATTGGGTGAAAAATGGTTTCTGAAACCATACTTGCAAATCACAAATGAAAGGGGCGAAAATAGTGTCCTAACTAAATTTCAATGAATAATTTCTACTCAAACTTACCTAATGGGAGACAGAACAAAAGTTATTTTCATAAAGAAAATGACAAAGCGTTTCTATCAAGAATTCTTACAAGCTGAGGTGGTTAAGAAACAGAGAAAAATAGGTAAAACCAGTAAGCAGTCATTTCATAGAAAAAGTTGTCCAAATGGCTAATTAGTATTGAACAAATGTTCATCTGACTGATTATCAGAAAAAAATGAAGAATAAAACAGAGCAGTACAACTTAATACGTCTTAGGTACACAGAAATCAGCAAACTGGATAGCATCAAGCTTTGGTGACCTTCTGGTAAAAGAGGAGCCCTCTTGACCTGCTGCTGCAACTGAGAATTTATGCAACCATTCTGCAGAGCAAACTCTCCATACTTAGCAGAGTGATATGTGATCTGCCTCTAAATTTATTCCCAAGAAAACCACTCACAATGATCTACAAAAGCACATCTAGGACAATGTTTGGCACATTGTTTTTTATCACCAAAACATGGAAGCATCCTAAGAGGATAACTAAAATGTGAAATACACATATTATGGACTAAGATGAGCAGAAAAAATTCACTACAGACTAGATGGATTCAAAATGATATAGACACATGATGAAATATGATACAGCAACAGAATACTCAGAAAATGGAACATCATACAGAGAGAATCACTGAACAAACTTTTTACCAATATGGCTAGAATTCAAAAATACCATTTAATGAAAAACATAATATGTGAGATGAATAGCATAATATCACCTATGTATTTATGCATAGTAAAAATCATTTTCTATTTATTTAAGATAAAGTTAGATTTAAGCAAATTTGACAGTGTGATTGGAAGAACATGGGATAAATACACAAGACTTAGGAAAGACAATGAGCTTGAGATAGGAGGATGAAGAGAAATGTAATCATTTTCTATTGCAGAAGAAACAATTTACCATAAATTAAATCACATATTAGTGCATTATCCTGTAATTATGCAGATCAGGAATCTGGCATGGTTCTTACAGACCTAAAATCTAATAGATAGTAGGTCTATGTTCCTCTCTGTAGGGCTTGAGGAGAATTTTAGCTTCTGGTGTCCCCTTCTTTCATGTTCAAAGAACTGTTGCCTCCTGTTTCCATTTTGAAGGATTGTTGTGATTACAATGGACACATCCAGTTAATCCAGGATAATTTTTCTACCTCAAGGTCACTAACTTACTCATACCTGCAATGTCCTTTTTGCCATGTAAAATAACATATTCACAGATTCTAGATATTAAAATGTGGATATCCTAGGGGAAAAGAGAGGGACATTAATTTGTTTACCACAGTGACAAAAATAAATAATAAATTGATTGAGCAATTTAGGAAGAGTGACTATAGTGTGTCACCCAGTAGAGTCAATTCGATTCTGAGTGCCTGAGGCCAAAATAGTAGAAATAGGGAAAAGGAATTACGGGACTGTGCCATTGTCAACAATGTCAAATGATGCTGAAAAGTCAGTGAAGATAAGGACAAAGGAAACAAATACTGAGTTTGGCAAATCTGAATACTCAGTGGCTTTAATAAAAGCAATCTAATGTGATGAGTACAGTGGTCTGAGGAGAGGATATGAGGTGTGGGGAGATGAGGAAACACAATGTCACGTTTACAGTGTGTGCTGTTTTATGGAAAACATTTGAAATGCCACAAAACACAAAGCACATTAATGTAAATTATTCTATCCCTGTAATAGAATATCATGCAAATTCAACACTGAAAGTAAACACTTTCAGAATCTAATTGTTTTCAATCTATTTTGAAAAAAAAGCCAGATAAAAATTACTTATATAATACTACCACAACTGCATTAGAAGAAGTGCATGGATAGATTAGAAGAAAATACATGAAAGTCTTCATAGTAGCTGTCTTTAGCAGGTTGATATATCATATTATTGTATTCAATTTTTCCTGCAGTCTCAATTTTTTAATTACAGAAGTGAGTCATTTTTATAATTTTATTAGGTGTTTAGATATAAGAGGATTCCTCAAAATTGTCTTTATTTGAAAAACAAAATGTCAGTATTTCACTTAAATGTGTACATATTTTAATAAAGAAACTACAAAATCAGAATAGAAATGGAACTGGATCCATTAACTGGAGCTCAGTTCATTAACTATGAACTTCATTTAAACCTCTGGGCTACACTTTCTGGTGCATGGAAGATAGGATCTCAAATACTCCTCTTAGCTTAAATATTTTATGAGAGTGTCTACATTTATTCTTATCTTCACAGTTATTTATACATACGAACAAGTCCACATGATTCAAAATATATCAGAAAAAGGGAAATCTCTGGACCATTTCCAGTACTTAAGAGTTTATAAACATTTACATTAGTTTGCCACAACTGCAAATGACAATATCACCACACCTAGTCAAAGGCACATATAGAAAGAAACTAAAGTGGTTTCAAAACTCAGCCAGCTCTGTTTTCAAACACTAGCATATATTTTTATGTATATCTAAAGCTCAATATATTCGCTTGCCTGGTTTTTTTGCCTTTCTTTAGATACTGTTTGCTTTGATAAGGGAGAAAGGAAGAGCACATTAGAGCCACAAGGGAACTTGGGGTCATCAACTATTTCTGCTTTTAGCAGAGAGCTCCCTTTGGAAATGTAAGGAGAAACTGCTCTCCATGTAATCCAGCTGGATAGAGCTCACATCTGTTTCTTCTGGTTCTCTTGGGGCAGCTTTGGAGTTTGGCTAGAGATGGAAGCAAATCACTCTTACTTGAAGAATGACAATGCCCATTTCTGATCTTTTGATATTTCCTTAGATACATCAGTCTTAAAGGACATAAAAATGGCGACCTGTGAGCATGAGATTATGGGAAGAACCATAACAACGTCTGGCTGGAAGAGCCAACTACATGCAACTTGCCCAGCTGCCAGAAAAAATACACTCCCCTGCAAAACAGCATCTGTTCCGTCTCTTCCCTCACTGACAGCCAGCTGTTTCCAGTTATTCTCACCTGCTGACCAGGTTCTCTCAGGATGAACTCTCACTAGGGATGAAGCAAATAAAGACAACCAAACTGAGTGATCAAGCTGCTTCAGAATTTTTTTCTGCTTCTGGGGCCACGAACTGCTCTTACCCATCTTGCCCGGGATCTCTCACTGCTAGCAGTTTCTATGAACTCTGGAATGCTCCTCTTATCTGCCTCCCATATCAACATCCTCCTAGTCTCTGTTCACCAAGCCTGTGCTACATCACCACCCGAGCTCAGCCCCACTGGTCGTAATTACACTGGGATAGCATTGTGGGCTATTTTTTTTTTTGGTACCGGGGATTGAACTCGAGTCCTTGTGCTTGCAAGGCAGGCAGCAGAACCACTGAGCTAAATCCCCGACCCCATTGTGGGGTATTTTACTTTTTCTTTTGGGGAATATTTCCTGAACCAACTTTCTAGTGAGGTTAATGTTATATATTTGAACTTCCTTTGTATATGTAAGGATGCTCCTTTCTGTTACTAATCCATTGTAATCATCAGTACATAGCCAATGTGCATAGATTTAATCTTTTTCAAAGTGTTCCTTCATGACACACACCTAGGCATTAAATTTAGATTAATATTGTAGTACAATGATTTCAACTTGAAATTATGCTGCATCTCTCAAAACTTGGCTATATTTAATCCAGTTTTAGGAATACGCTTAATAATTACATTATTTAAAACATTTGGAAATGTTAGATCCCTTAACGAAAATCCATTGTATTGAACTAAATATATTTGCTTTAAAATGTGGAAGAGGAGAAAATATTTCAGATTTTGAGGGCTTGTGTTGGGTTCAATTCCTTTTTCTGCTATGACTTTAGAGGATATGTTAATTTCATTAAGCCTCAATTTCTTTATTGTAAAAGAGATAATAATGGTGTCTACATAATAGCTAATTTGTACTGTTTTTTACTAAAAGCATTAGTGATACTATTTTCAGTATTACTAGCCTCAGTGGCTAGAAGATGGAACCATTGAAAAAAAATCTGACTGAATATTGGGAGTCTTTTACTTTATTCTTTGTCAAACTAAGGATGGTAGAGAGGCTAAGGTCAAAGAATAAAGTAAAAGACTCCCAAAATTCAGTCAGATTTTTTTTCCAATGGTTCCATCTTCTAGCCACTGAGGCTAGTAATACTGAAAATAGTAAAGACAGTCATATTGAAGATGATAGAGAAACAGAAATACTCTCTGAGAGATAACAACCTAAGGCCCTGGAATTTTACAGACCATCAAGTCTATCCTAGCTTTCATTTTCTCCAAGGAGAACTCAGAGGTGCACACAGCCCAGAGGCACTGTCCTGGCTTACAAGGTTTGGAAGTGAGTCCATCCAAGAAGGCTGTCCACCTCTTCCTTTCCAGAGACCCCATCTGCCATGTCACAATGGCTTCAACATGCTTGAGATCTTAGGTTGAAACTGCCAAGGCTGCATGTCCAAAACGATCATCTGTATATCTTACTGCCAAGACTCCCCAAGAATATAAGATTTAAATCTAGGTTTTAATTGGCCAGAAAGCCCTTATCAATAACAAACAAGTTTCATCAACTTTCCTGCTAAAATGCTTATCCTTTTGTTTTATAACAGACAGCTTTTCCCAAATGAAGTCTGTTTTCTGACTAGAGAGATTATGCACTACACCTTGTCATGTGAGAGAAAAATCTCTTTTTCTTAAGAGTCTTGTGCTTGATATCTAAAGGAACTGAGGTAAAGAAGTTGAAAATAATCCAGTCCTCTTTTCCAGTGGAGCTTTCATTTCATACTTCACTACAGTTCCTCTAATCCTCACTTTCTCTTTGGGTCACAGTGTGTGCCAAACACACAGCAGGTTTCAAATCCCTGCTGATCCCTTGAGATGCTACACAGTGCATGACAGAGTTTGGCAAGCATGAGAGTGGAGACTTTAAAAAATTATGGAAATAGAACGGAGACAGTGTTACATCAGTTTAACTCTACATTTAAGATCATTAAATCTTCTTGCTACTCCCAGGAACACCCCCTTTATTCAGCAGACATCATCCTGATTGGATCGGAGCAAACAGCTGGATTCACAAAGAAGCACTAACTAATGGCTGAATTCCTTACACGCACGCATAAACACACAGCATCCTGCAAAAACAAGACTTACAAATGAGTGCTTGAAGACTCATTTCTCACTCTGACCCCTGGGTCAATGATGTCAGAGAAACTATTTCTGAAAAGAGCTCTACAGTGGGAGCGAACAATCAGATCCAACAATAATGAGTAGCTCTTGAAGGTCACAGCTGTTGAGCAGCTAATTGTAACTTGAAAAGCTGAGTCCCAAGTTATTAATGATCTTGCTGATAAGGTTTTTTGTTGTTGTTTTCTTTTCTCCACTCCAAATCATACAAGCTTTTCTTCTAACTTGGAAGACAAAGCAAAGAGCAGAGCACATTTCCTGTCTGAATGTAGTCAAACATAGCTGAATCCCCTCCAATACCTCCCATTTACACACTGCAAACTGGTGACCTTCATATACATTAAGGTACATCTTTTGATTCCAAGGTCAATCCTAAGAGATCATCAACTCTGCAAACATACTGTTTTAGATTGTTATTACTATAAAACAGACTGAGTGAAACCAAGTCAGGACTTCACTCCTAAAGGATCCTTTTTTATGTGCATGTAGTGGAACACATCATTTTCATGTGAAACGCAGACACTATTATATGCACTAAAGTTGAGTCATGGGAGGTGAAAATAATTCTTCCTTAGACCAACAAAAATTATACTGGATGATAAAAAGGATTCCCTGCTTTTCTCAAGAATTACTGTGAGGAAAGTAACGCAGATGTGAGGAAAGGAAAGGCCTGCTATTAGAAAATCAGAGAGCACATCACACGTGGAAATTCTGTTCCAACAAGCATTCTGTATCCCCGCAGGATAATGCAAATCAGTGTCGCTCTTCTCTTTCTTTTCCTATTTTATCCACTCTTTGTAATTTCTTCCCAGGTAGGAGATTCTTCAGATTTCTATCATGTATCTGGATATGCACATTTACTTGTTATACACGATACAAGTTAATAATACGTGCTTGGTGGATGAAGAAAATGAAGTAAGTAATGAAAGAAAATGAAGCTGTAAGTAATCCCCTTCCAACTGGAAAACTGCATCATGAGCTGCTCACCACAGGAAGCCACTGAGGTTCTGGAAGGAACCTGTGGCTGCCACAGAATGATGCAAGGCACTCACCTTTCCTCCCTCACTGCAACCCCTCAGGGATTAGGGAGCAGCTTCCACAAAGCCCAGGAACAAACAACTTATCACCTGCAGGATGCAAGTGGAAGCAAAGCACTTAATTATTTTACTAAGATTCAGGTCTATGAAACCAGATGCACACACGCATCCCCACTCCTTTTCTTTTTATTGCTCTGTGTAATAGGCTTCTATGTGATATGTCAATATAATCACACCAATATTTTACCAGCAACTTCTTGTTTTCATAGGTGGTGGTCAGCACAACACAAATATTTTGGTATTTTTACATTATAATAAATATTCATTGTCTCAGTACTATAAGCGCTGAATAATATTAAGAACTCTGACTTATATATGATAAATAAAGTACAGGTCCTTACTTCAAGGATTTTACAATGAAGTAAGAAAAAAGGTGCATATATATATACATATATACAATTACATTTCTACATATAATATATATGTGCATATGTATAACTATTACATATACTACATATCTATAATTCAAAAAGTACTATAAGCTCTGTAGTGCATTTAAGTGCCAAGTATTACCATCTGTATTTATACTAATTCTTATAAACTGCCAATAACACATAGATGAATATGTTTCCCTTGTTCCTGCTTCTCTGTATAACTATAAAAATGAGAAACTCCAAGTAACTAAATTATCTATGAAATCTCTTGCAATGTGATATCAAATTGATCACACTAAGCAGGGTGCAGACATACTTCAATAATGAATTAATTATTACCTCCATTTCCCCAGAGCTCAAAAAACAACAGCACAAAATTCCAAAGAGGGAAAAAGCTACCTCCATGCAGTCAGAGATTACAAACTCAAGCTGCATCCTAGAACATTTTAGCTATGGTAAGAGCTAAAATAAGCAATTTTTCATATAAAGAAACAGTTCAAATACCCATATATTCTACATAGATAGAATTTTTTTTTTGAGAAGGGAGCAAAGTCAATTACTACATGGTTAGATGTATAGGTTAGGTGAAGATTGAACCCAGGACCTGGGCATGCTAAACACATAGTCTATCACACAGAATATATCCCCTGCCTCGTGCTAAGATTTCTGGTTATGAATCTAAAGACTCAGGAAACAACTGACTAATAGAGGTAGTCAGAAATGTTACCCACATTTTCCTTGCTGTCTTTCCCCTCCTACACTAACCCTTTTGGAGGCAATTCATGTATTTATATAGTTTTTTTTCTCTGCAGAAGATATCCAAATCTGTGGCAAAAATCTGATTTAATTAAATTCCCATCATTTTCAAAATCATTACAAAATTGGCTCATGGACACTTGGAAATACATTACACTCAAAATTTAAATCTTTAATTTTCTCAGAAATTAGTACTGTATTCTTTGCCAATTGTTTAATCCAATGTACAGATAAAGAATATGAGCATAGGTTGGATTCAAAGCCATAAAATATTTTTAAAACCTCATATAATGATTTCAAAGCTTTTTATTTAATATACTTCAGTTTTAAAGAAATTAATAAAAGTGCTTTTAGTTTTTCAACTATGTGGTCATAATATCGCAAGTATTTTGCCCCAAGTATAAATTAAAACTGCAGTTTTCTACATTTCAGTGATGTTAATAGCATAAATTTATATAAAACTTCCATTTACATCCATTTTTAATTTAAAATTCATTTGTCTTCAGGGTAGAAATCTTATGAATAGACTCAAAAAAGATTTTTCTTTAAATATTAAATAATTTTACATTGAGTAGGAACTTTACTAATAGTCTATCCAACCCACTAAGGTTATAGATGAGATGTTATATAATTTATCTCAATTGACATAGTCTTGTAAGTAGCAGACAATGGATTATAACTCAGGCAACTATATAAATTATCACCCAAATTGGGATACTTTTGAGAGTGAAGGAGGGCCCTGTTAATGTAGGACAATAGGTATATATTGGATATCTCTGGCAAACAAGGATGTTTGGCTAGGCTAACTTTAATGCACTCAACATATGTAGGCTGTTTTAATTGAGAATATTCAAACTGACTTTGAAGATAAGTAAAGGGATAGATAAAGTTCTCTGTTAAATTACATACTCTATAGGCAAGTAGCTAGGAAATACAGGCAGAGTTCATAAGCTATATTAAGAATGGAGAGCAATGGCTGTGTGTAGCTCAGTGGTAGAGCACTTGCCTACCATGTATGAGGTGCTGTTGATTCCCAGCATCACAAAAGGAAGGAAAAACTGGGGGGAAGGAAGCAAGGAGGAAGAAAAGGAGGAACGGAAAGAAGAGTAAGAATTATTTCAGAAAGAAGGGAAAGATCATAAACTTTAAATATTTGTAATATTTAGATCTTTCACCCTCCATATTGACAATCATTGATCAAAGCTAAATCTGCCCAACTTAGTAACATACATTACAATCCTTTTCTTACTATAACATGTTCTATGCTTGAAAACCACAAATAAAACCTTAGCAGTTTCACAGGTTCATCACGGAGTTACAGCTGGGTCCAGGAGTATGTGTTCCCACACCTCTCCGAGCACCTTCCATCAGCTGGGTGCACAGGTTTATGTGATCTTTGTAACCATACTGCCAGCAGAAACAGTTCCCAAGCAGAATGTTAATCAGGATATTTCAGCATGGCACAGAAAGAAATTAAAATGTAGTCTTCCCATGCCATTGAATGCTATTCTAATTGTGTCAACCTACCCCACAGCTTTGTCCTGGCTTCCAATTAAAGAATAAATAAACCATGGGATTCCACAATCAAGACTCTTGGGCTGTGAGCCATTCAGTCTCATAAACTTTGTTAAAGCTTACTTACTATGCCAACCTATTATTGTATTGATGTAAGTTACCCTCATGGTGGCACATATCTCCAAAATCCCATTAATTATACTCACTCAAAAATGTCAGCAGCTTCAACAGATCATGGTCAATTCTAGATGTCTGGGATATAAAAATGAAAGATACAGAGTCTGTTCTTAAACTGAGTTCAAAGAGGAAAAAGGATGGACAAACAGACAAGGTGTGATCATGTCATATCCTAGCCTCCTGGAATCAAGGAAGGGATTGATCAGAGGAAGGGATATGAAAAAGTACAGAATACAGTGAAGCACAGGAGCATAACAGAAGACCACCCCTATTGCTTACTGCATGTTATGGGGTTTGTCTAAGTATTGATGTGGATTAATTCATTCAATATAACTTTATGAGTTATTGTTGTTTATACTTCTACTTGAAAAATAAAAGAAGAGGAGCATAATAGGTCACACATCTTGTATATGAGTCATGGATAGCCAGGCATCAGGCATTGGGAACAAAAAAAAAACCCTCTTAATCACTAAATTACACTGCTTAATATTCCAAGTGCCCAAAACTAAAAGATGACTGGGACTTAGATAAAAAGGAGGCAAATGATTGATCCTCCAAGGCAAATGGAGGATCAATACTGAACAGCTATGAGGAACTGTAGAAGATGCATCTCAAAGTACATTATTTTAAGTCTTGTTTACAAAGCTCTATAGACTATAAATTTAGTTTGTACTACAATTTCCTCAGAGGGACACTGTAGCATGGGAAAAACAACCCTTGAAATTTTCAATTAACAATACCCTTTTAAAAGGATAAAAAATACAAAAATTGAAAAGTCTCTGAATTAGTTCTATCCTCAGGTTGCCTTCCCATCTCCAACTTATTTAAATATCATACATACGAGGATCACACATAAATGTATGGATATGCACTTACATATGTGCATGTCAATTAAAGATGAAAGAAATGACATAATAGGTTTTATACAAATATACAACTAGATATGAGCAATACTATATTGCCAACAATCAATCTAGTTTTGATTTCCTGAGATTGATTTATCTATTTTTTTTAGTGTTGAGATTGAATTTTAGGCCTTGCATATACTATACAACAACTCTACCCCAGAGCTACACCCTCGAGCCTACCAAATTCAGAGATTTCTAATAATTATTGCTTTTCCTTTTTAATAATGAAATAATGGTACATATGAATTTTTTTGCTCCTAAGAAAATGTGTAGCAGGTAAGGTTAATTTGTTTTTCATATTTCTAGCCTTGTTTTGATGGATCATTAATGCCAAATATTTTTGCCATAATTCTTAAATGTTAAAATAACATTCAAGTGTGTACATTTTTTGCTATAAACTACAGAAAAATATTTCCACATGTGATTTAAATTTTTCTAGTGTTTCTTTATTATTTCATACAGTATTACAATATTCCTAGAATAACCATTTAAAGTTTTATTATCTTATCTTAATACATTTTCCATAGAGCACTACTGTTAGCCTGATGATTTACAATTAACCAATAATCAAAGTAAAAAGGAAGCTGAACCCAGTGGCACACACCTGTAATTCTAGCTAATCTAGAGGGTGAGGCAGGAAAGTATCAAGTTTGAGTACAGTCTGGGCAAATTATACTCTGTCCTAAAATAACAATAACAATAACAATATCAAGAAGAAGCAGGAGGAGGAGGAGGAGAAGGAGAAGGAGAAGGAGAAGGGGAAGGGGAAGGGGAAGGGGAAGGGGAAGGGGAAGGGGGGAGGAGGAGGAGGAAGAGGAAGAGCAAGAGGAAGAGGAAGAAGAAGAAGAAGAAGAAGAAGAAGAAGAAGAAGAAGAAGAAGAAGAAGAAGAAGAAGAAGAAGAAGAAGAAGAAGAAGAAGAAAGAAGGAGGAGGAGGAGGAGGAGGAGGAGAAGGAGAAAATAAAAAGGGCTGGAAGTACAGCCCAGTGATAGAGCACTTCCTTAACATTCTCAAAAATGTGGGTTCAATGCCCAGCATCAAAGAACAAAAAAGAATTTGCAATTCCAAGATGGAAGAAAATCAGTAAACTCTGTCAAATTTCCTCACTTCTACCACATGTATTCACAAACCTAATCCTCTGTTATTTGCTCATCTTCCATACAGGGCATTTGAGAAAGGTCACCGAGTCAGTAATGTTATCAGTGAGAATCAAAGACACTCTCTTGCCATCCACTGAGCTCACGCTCTGATGTCACACTGCTGCATATTCATAAACTGCAAAGGCTCTGCATCAGCACAGGCTGCTAACCAGGTAAACACAAGAAAACTCTGGGATTTAAATTAACCAATTTTATCAATCCAAATTGCTTCAATGCTTTTATTCCTTCCATAAATGTGTGTCCCCAATATCTCTCCTTGCCCATTTTATTTTGGTGATCTCATTAACTCCGATGGCTTTGGCACCTCTCTATCAAAAATTCCCAACTTTCATCACTAGCAATAACTTTTTTCTTGATACTGAGATTCACATGTTCAGACTTTGCTCCAGATTTGCACCGTTTACTCAGTACTTCTAGGACCAAACTCACCATTTATTTCTGAAAAGTCAAAGCATTCTCTTCTGTCCTAATTCTGTGAATGGTACCACCCCATCACCTAGGCATCTTTGATTCTTCCCTCAACTTTACCTCCAACATCCAATTAGTAGCCCAGTGCTGAGATTCAGGCTTCGTGCTTCCCTCCCATCATCCCCCCTTCTTTCCATTTCCCATGCTATCTCCCCAGTTCAGACATCATTACCTTCTGCCCTTCGGCAACAGCCTCACTGATCTCTACTTTCAAGTCCCCCTCCAGCCTAAGTTTTCCTACCTAATCCTGCCAGGTTCTAAACTGCAGCTCTAACAAAGATCTTTCAGAGAATATCCACTACAGAAAAACATTATGTACAAAGTCTCACCCTGACATTTAAGACCCCCTACAAGACTGTTACAACCTACCTTATAAAAATTTTATTCCACTCCTTCCTTATGTCTTTACTGTCCATTAAGTTACACTATGCTCTGTTAAATGAAAATGTCCTTATTTTCCCCAGTTGTAATTTTGTGCACAAAATTCAATTCCCTGGCATACCCTCTGCTACCACTTTCCATGTACAATTGCAAATTATCCTAGGACATTTTTTCAAGAGATAGTTACTATAGTACCTCATATAAAAAAGCTGTATTTATCTTCCCTTCATCATCTCATGCCAGGAATTAATTTTTCTTCTTTAAAATATTAAAACACTTCATTGACACCATATTCTACCAAATCATAGAATCAACTGCACACCTTCTTTTCTTTTTCTTCTATTCTTTCACCAGCAGCTGCGAAGACAGTGAAGAAAGGAACAGCCTTCCAGGGGGTATCATATACTCTATACACCCAACAAATATGCAAATTACACTATTCTCTTCCCAATCCATGTACTCAGTGTTCATTTATCCAAATAATGAATCCATAATTGTACCCCAAATATAAAGCCAGTATTTTAGAACATTATTTTGACTCTTTCCAAAAGGAAACAAATACTAGTTGATGAATTCACTAAAACTCTTCATGAGTGTCCCATTACATATCTGTGGTGTGATTAGTACAAAACAAAAAGTCAAAATGAGGGTAACAGTAACGGATGTTTACTAGAGTTCAAGAATTGTATATTTTGCCGGGGATTTAGCTCAGTGGTTCCGGTGCCTGCCTCGCAAGCACAAGGTCCTGAGTTCAATCCCCAATACCAAAAAAAAAAAAAAAAAAAAAAAGAAAGAACTGTATATTTTATCATATTGAGTATGTTTGTATACTATGCTTAATCATCACAAGAATGTACATATTTTTGATATCACATAATATAGATATGGTAACACTGATTTTTTTAAGATATGAATTTCTGGCCTTGATTAAAATAGTTAATATATAGTAAAGCTGTGACTGAACATAAATCTCTCTGACTGAAAGGCTGTGTATTAACTCCAGTTCCATACTACTGGCCACTCTGTAGCAAAATATAAAAAAAAATTTAAGAATTATAGACATATCTAATAACTAAGCAAATGGAAAAGTAATAGCATTTTATGAAATAAGCGTGAGGATGATATGATCATCTTGCCTAATAGTACATATGAAAGAGAGAATAAGTTAAAATACCCGGCCACTCCAGGGATACAGGTTCTGGATACCTACATAAGTGGAAAATGCAGAATCTAAAATCATAAGCATAAGGCAATTGGTGAAAATACTGTACAGTATCACCTGTCCTCCTAGTCCTTTTAATTTTACATTTGGGTTAGTGATTCTATACATACAATGAAAGCTTTCTCTCTTTATCTGGAGTACACTTGAGATCTTTTACTACCACACATTGTTTGAACTAATGAAAAACTGAAAAAAAGACAAGATATTTTTGAGTAATTAAGTTTTTCTGAAAAGTATCTGACATTGGCAGTATAAAGTTTGCTTCTTTGAAACATACATACAATTCTCACAAGATGACAACTGCATGAATTAATGAAACAATGTAGAATAAATTCCTCATCAAATTCTTGAAACAAATATGTAAAAAATGTCAAAGTTTTGCATTTAATTTCTCTGATTCGTAGTTTTGGTAAATCAAAAGTTTAATGGTTGAGGCCGGAGATTTAGCTCAGTGGTTCTAGCACCTGCTTTGCAAGCCCAAGGTCCGGAGTTCGATTCCCGGTACCAAAAAAAAAAAAGGTTTAATGGCCAAAATATCATTTCTGTAAGCATTTTCAAAAACTGCTCTCATCTTTTTCAAATGCAAAAAGGAGATTGAAGTATAATTTATGCAAATAAAAATCAAAGATGGGGTTTTTAGCACATTTTCCTAGAAATACTTAAAGGTGAAACTCATGAACACCTGTATTTTCAATTGATACACCCATTATTGAGGAATTTACATCATTTGCAAAAGAAACAGCATACTAAAGAAACTCTTTGAACTTAAGTTTAGGGCGACAATGTATTTTTAAAAGGCTTAATATCTAACCTACTTCTCTAGAGGCCTTTTACTTTTTTTCTAACATAAAAACAAAGTATGACGCTGGATGCAGAGAAAAATTCTGAAGAGAGATGTGGGAAGGACATATTTGCATATCAATTAGATGGCAAGTCTTCTAAAATGGCAAACCTCAGTGAAAGACACACATAAATTTGGACAGAAGCTTTTATCTGAAATAATATTATAGTGTCATATAAAACAAGAAAGCTAACACAGCACTTTGAAGGCCACATTATATTATTCTTCTGCAGTAAGAGTTACATCCAAAAGGCTAAGCTTATCAAACAGAAGGTTTCTGTTGCTGGAGCGACATTAATCTCTGTTTTCTGTTACAATTTCTCTCAGCTCCTTACCTTTCCACAAATTCCTAGCCTTCACCTACATTCTTCGGACTGTAATGTAGTAACAACAATAAAACCAACCTTTCTAAAACTTGAGGAATATAGGTAGCCTGACAGAAGGATAACTTATCACTAGCAACAAAAATAACACTAATAACATGAGAAGAGTAACAAAAATCTCAGATTTTCCAATGATAGTAAGTTAAACAAAATAAAAAATAAAAGCCAGAAGGAAGTAAACAGAAATTCTTTACCCCATGATAATGCATTTCCATACACATGTACAATGCTTAGACACTATAATTAAAAAGCAGAATAGGAATTTTTTCCTTAAGAACAGGGATAGAACTAGGATTAGAAGTCCCATTTGACACAGCTATTCCTCTGCTGGGTATCTTTCCAAAAGAATTAAAAGAATCATACCACAATGATATATGCTCACCCATGTTTATAGCGGCACAGTTTGTAATAGCTAAAACTTGGAAACAGCCCAATTGCCAATCAATTGGAGACTGGATAAAGATTTATTTTTTAATAAAATGGAGTATTACTCAGCCATAAAGAATAAGAAATTAGAGACATTTATAGCTAAATGCATGCACATTGAGGCCATACTCTTAAAGTGAAATAAATAGGACATATATGCATAAATACCAAATAGTTTCTCTGGCGTGAAAAACTAAAAGTATAAGTAAGAATCAAAGTGTACAACTGATATTGTGAAATAGGAAGAAAAAGTCTAAAGGAGTAGGGGTAGTGGGAGGGATAGGGAAAAGGAAAGAAGGAAATGAAAAAATATGAAAAAAGGAAAAATATGGAAACAAAGTCTTTGTAAATAGGGAAGGGTGGAGGTAGTGAAGGGGGGGCAGGGGAATGGGGAGAAAATAAGAATCAAGATATGTCATGTAAAGGTACAAGATCTCTATGATGAATGTAACTGTATTGTATACCTAAAATGTACCAATAAATTTAATGGAAAAAAAAAAGAATAGGGGTAGGGATGGGTGAAAGTAAAGGGAAGTCATCTTTAATCACACTTTTGCTGAGCTAAAGGGGAGTTAGAGGGTACAGGACTTTCTAACCAGCAGAGATAATCTTTGGTGAAAGTATGCAGGAATGGGGTCATGGCTTCTTTAAGAAAGCGAAAAAATTCTTCTGTGTCTGAGCTTTGCTAGTAGTACTTGTCTGTTGGCTACAGCATAGATGACACTTCATGTTCTCCAGTAAATTCTTTGACTCACAGAGGTTAGGTACCCATGTGGCTGAAAAATATGTAAGACACAAAGGGATGCAATTTGAAGTAAAAGAAAATGTGCTGCCTACTACCTCAAGTACTACATGTTGGTGTTCTGGCTTGTATAGATTTAAAGTATCCTCCATTTACCTCTCTGAGTTTTTATTTATTCCAATGTCTGTGACTTGCCCAATAGGTGGTGACTCTACAGTACACAGAAGACCTAGCTCCACATCCAATTCATGATATTACAAACAGCCCAACAAATGAGTTCTGTCATCCTCACCCTGCCCACAGAAGTTTATTGGAATGCCACCACACGTCAAATTATGTGGTACTTGCAATTGTGATCTTGGACCTATAGCTTGGAGTACAATTTTATTTTCAAGACTCTTATATAAGGAGAACATCAACCATTTCCTCAAGATAAATCATCACTTTAGAGGCTTATTAAGGAGTATGTTATTTTAATAATCAGCTATAATTAGGCAAGAGATTAATCAAGGTTCATTTCTGAGACATTCTCAAAAGACACATGGAGATGACTTTTTGTTCTTATTTTATTGAAGCATGTAGTGAGTTACATTGTTAATGAGAGCAAATACTAATAGTCCCTTGCTTCTTTCAGGAATTTGACAGGAAATCCTGTGCAACAAACTGCACAAGTAGTATCTCTAGATCTGCACAACAGTAAAGCTTCATTAACAATTTGTCCTGAACTTTAGGCCTAGGAGCTGTCTAAGGATTGAGTGAAGCACACCCCTGGATGTGTCTGGGTGGGTCCTGGAGGGAGGACCTTGGAAGCCATACCTGGCCCCTTGCCCTTTCCTCTCTAGAGTTGTTCGCAGGGCTATTTCAAGCCTCCTAGTACTAAGAAGTTTTGTTCCACCATGCCCTTCCATCATGACATTCTTGCTTTGCAGCCATCTGATCATGAACTGAAAGAATTCATGAGCCAAATTAAACTTCTCCTTCTCTAAATTGTGGGTGTCTCTTTCTCTTTTTTCCAGCAACAAGAAGAGTGACTAACATAGACTAAGAAGATAGAAGAGCTCAAAACTCAGGTGTAATCTTAGCTCCAGTATATCTCTGTTACATGTCACTAGGGAATAAAAGGAATGAAAGAAAATCCTCTCAGGCTGCATCTTAGCTGTCACTTCATCTTCAGAAGCACCTTCTCCGACCTAGCAAGGCTAGGTAGACAATCCCTCCATGTGCTCCGGAGAACTCTGTTTTCCAGTGCTGCCTCCACTGCATACTACTATTGTGTGGGCTCTGGATTCTGGAATGTCTAGCAAGGTGATTCATTAAATAACGAATACCAACTTAATCCATGAGGGTTAAATTCCCTTTCTTGTTAATCTGAATTTAAAGGCAAAAATGGCAAGTGCCAGTTGGTGGCGGGTTCTGGGACTAAGAGGAACGGTGTCCAATTTGAGATCACAGCCCTCATAGTGACACTGAGGAAAGAAAGAGTTCAGAAGAACAGAAGAACTAGAAGGATAGAAAAAAAAACCCAAAATCAACCAAACAACTCCCTGGGATTATTTTCTAATCTCTAGAATCTGAGCCTTTCCATTTGCATACAAATTATGTATTCTTCAAATATTATTTCAACATTTAACACTCCACCTCCGACACTCATGTGTGAACACGTGACACAAGTTTGCCTTTTAAAAATTTTTTTGAAAAAGACCTTTGGGTACAGATAGAAGGTATCCTCTAGCAAGCATTAACACATTGCACTCTATTTTGTGTATTCCAGTAGACTCCCTGAAAGATCAGTTGAGGAGTTCCTCATCTTTGTCTTCCTGGTATTGAGGATAGTATCCAGCATCATTTGTACTGAAACTATGTTGTTGGAAAATTAAACGTGTGCGATGAATAAGGAATAAAGCAACCTCCATTATTTAGTAATATGGAGTAATTTTAAAGGCTGATGTAGTTTAAAATAAACTTAAAACTTAGAATTTATCTTTGTTCATAATTATAAGTATTCCCATTCATAAATATTAAAATCTAAGAATGAGGGAGTAATAAAGTTGTGGTAGAATTTTCTCCAAAAGAACTGACAGAATTCACAAGCCTCTTATAAAAGCATTGAGGCTTCTATAAAAGCAAACTTTAAATAAGTGCAGGATAGAGTTTTCAGACTTCTTGTCATGACTGGAATGCTTTGTCCACTTTCCAAGAACAAAGCTGAATGAACCTGGCAGCCCATATGTGGTCTGCGAGAGGGGTATTTGTAGGTCCTCTGAAGGAACTTTCCATGCATCCACATAAAAATCACAAATAAAGCAAAGAATAAGCTGTTTTAAAAAAAACACATTAACATCCGTTTAGCTTCTAGGGAAAGTCTTGATACCTAGTCATTAGCTGGGCAATCTGCCCTCAGAGTTCCTTTGCCTTAATATGCAAAAAAGAAACCTGACTGGAGATTTGTTTTAATTCTTTACGCTTTGTTGCTGTACCGTGAAGTCCTAATTTCTGTGAATCCAAATACTCATTAACTCTCAAGTGCTATTAGCTATCAAGAGTCAAATGAATTCAATGGAAAAAAAAGAACAAAAAGTCATTTTAAACCAACAAAAGGGGTTTTGTTTTGTCATTATGGCTGTTTTTATGGAGCCTGTACTTGCTTATTTGTCTATCTATAGAGAAAGATGAGATAAACATTTAAAGGCAATATCTACTTTATTTTTAAATCAAAGGCTGCGTTAATATTTAGCCTTTGCTACTTACACTTATTATTGAATCTTACATTCTTCAAGTCGCTCCATTGTAAAAGAGACAGTTGGTTTTATTTTGAGAAATGAGTCGAGGAAGGGAGGACATTTGTGTTCACTAACATTTCTGTTTTCGAATTCTTCTGTCTTTCCAACTTAAAGAGCTCAAGATAATGTGAATCTCTTACTTAAATTTTATTTTTCCTACCCCTCCAAGCCCTTTAGTTATAGGTACTATCAGGAAAGATTAGGCCTGCACTATTTACTTACTCTTCTTTATCCTTTCTATAGAGAGTGCTCTCAAGTGACCTTTACTGACTGGGTCTCACTAATAAAACTCCTTTGCATAACAGTAACTTTCTAAGAGTACAACCTCAGCATGATTCGTAAACTCTTTTTGATATCATATGACATTTACCTTTCTTTGTCTCCATTTATGAGATCCCATGAAATGTGCCTTGCACTTTCACGTTTGTCTCATACTGTCACTGTGATCCAGAGTGACTCACTTGAGAAATTTGTACTTCCTGTTCCTATAACTTTAGGCTCTACAGAAATATATGCTCTGCTTTTCAATTGTGTGTGTGCTGAAGAGGCTGGAATGTACTCATGAGGTTAGACTCACTAAACTTAATTCTAGAATTACTACCACTTCTAAATATTTTGGACTTTTGATGCCATGTTTTTTAAAAAAAGATTACCATGAGGGTCACTGCTACAAAATGTGGGCAAGAAGAACTAGGTATGGGAACTGAGTGCTTATTCAAGTATGTCCATGTTTCCTGATAACTATGAATGGACAATTGCAGAATCTACTATTTGAATGGCACAGAAACCATGGATTCATAGAATAGACCTCTGGGAAAAAATTTAGGTCATTCCCATGTAAGTCACCAGAAGAAAGGTTAGTTAAGGGTGCAGGGAAATAGAGGAGAGAAAAGATGTCAATAAATTATGAAGAAGGGACAGACAGGAGGGCAAAGGAAGTAAAAATGATCAAAATGTAGTGTGGACAGTATATGTGTTAATTCATCAAGATTATATATAATACATATTTTTTTCCGTTTTCCTGTTTGATAGAAAAATATGATTTGAAATCTGTCATGACACTGTTACCTGCCATATAATCATGGTAAAAACTAAAAGCTAGGGATGTAGAAAAATCTTACTGAGCTATACAAACTGAGGTACGGAGAGGGGCTGTGTAGCACAGTGGCAGTGCTTGCCTACCATGTGGAGTTCCCAGGCTGCAATCTCCAACACTTAAAAATAAAAACCAAGGAAGTGTTTAAATTCAGCCAACTTCTCAGTAAGAGTTCTATAGGAAAAAAATTATTCTAGCTGACTGATATTCTGAATTTTTGTCAAAATACAGAATTGTCAGCAGGTGTGTATGCCTGTTAGTTATTGATATAAACATTTTTAAGAGCTACTCATAAAAATAAAATATGATTTCTGACTCTCTTATTAATTGTACTAGAAATTCTGATGAATATATATTCAAAGGAGTAAGTTTAACTTTATATATGTAAAGTATATCCTATATATATTCAAAATATACAGTGAAAGTGTAAATTAAAAAATATTACAGTAAAAGATGCATTACCACTCGTTTTTCACAAATACCGCTTCTTGCTTCCTTACTCCTATACTTATCCCAGCATGCTTGCCACTTTCTGATGCCGTTCTGGAAGTCTTCTTTCATGAGTGTCTTTAAGAGGTATGATTAAAAAAGTAATGAATATGCTGCCGAATGCCATTCAAAGGAAAGGGAGGACTGTAAAAACACTATGGTGTCCTCATTAACCTTATTCACTGGATCTGGCAACATGTGACTTCTGGCTTTTTCCCAGAATGAAAATGACCATGAAAGAGAAATGTTTTTAATTGATTCAGGACATCATGACAGCTACCACAGCACAACTACAGTGAGTTATGAAAGAAAATTTCCAGAAGTGCTTTGGAAAGTGGCAAAAGGTGTGTTCTGAGAGGGGAAGTAGTTTTAGGGGATCAATGGTAATACGTATTTTACTCTGTGTTTACTGAGTGTTTTGCTCTCCAATAAATTATCGGGCAGGGAAAATAACTGTGGTTTGCAACAATACTCCACATTCATGGTTCCTGACTAAATCCTTTCCCAACCTCTTCCATATTGTGGCACACAAAGAAAATTCTACATGTTATATTCCCTGGAAATTACAAGAGTAAGAATGCCTGTATAGAGTTTTGTGAGAAAACTATATTCCTCAAATCCTATGGAAAAACAAAATACAAAGTGTTTGGGGAAAGTTTATGTACTGGAGTTTGTGCAAATGTTTTATAATGTTCTGCAGTGGAGTTTCAAGAGCTGGGTGTCACTCAATGTACTTGCTAGCTGCAAAAGCAATATTATTAAGTATTTTCCAACATTTTCATAAGAATATTAGGTTGTTTCATAATCATAGCTTTCTATTAGATTTTATGCTTTAAATAAATATATGTAATTCTTAACTAAGATGTCTTCCTCATAATCCTTTCAATACATTGCATTTTTCAAAGGAGATGATCAGAAATATGAGAGCTTATCTTCCATAACCTTTAAAATTTTACAATAGTTGAAACTGTCACTAAAAATAATTTAAAATTTCTTGTGATAATGTAAGCATATTTCAAATCCAATCAAAAATTATAAAACAAATATTTGTAAATAAGGATGAAGCTTTACTATAGAACAGGCATGCATTATTAAAACTGACCAGGATACCATGAGCAGAGACATAAGTCACAGCTGGAGGCAGATGGTGAATAGGTAAGATACACTTGGGGCACTGCCCAGCCACCCCCAGCCCGCTCCCCCCACTGCTGGCCGCACCTTGGGCTGCAATCTGTGCTCCTTGGGCACCTGGACCTCGAACTCCTCTGGCAGCTCCTCGGGGCCCTTGTCCACGGTGAGCGGTGACACGCTCTGCAGCTGGCTGCTGAAGGAGGTGTCCGGGTGGCAGAGCGGCTCCTGGGCTGCGCTCAGCGTGTCGCAGTGGAGCAGCAAGGGCTGGATGTCGCTCGCTGTGTTTGCCACCTGCGGGGACCGCAGGGCGCACCATCAGACCCGCACAGATCAGCCGGCCAGGGCAGCCCTGGCAGAGGCTATTCCCAGTGCAGCGCCCTGCTGCAGGCTACAGGCTCAGGACTCCAGCCACCCTGGGCCCCTCAGACAACCCTGGACCTGAGGGATCCACCTCCGGATCCCTGTGTAACACAGGTCTGTTCAAACACTATTCTAACTCAGAAAAAAAGAAAACTCCTCCTGACTGATCCCAACACTGATTACAAAATGGAACGCAATTATTGAAAGGAGGGTAAGCTTCCTACCTGAAAAAAAATAAATGTTATATATATATATATATATATATATATATATATATATATATATTCTTTTTTTGGTACCAGGAATCGAACTCAGGTCCTTGTGGTTGCAAGGCAGGTGGCAGAACCACTGAGCTAAATCCCTGGCCTGTTATTTATATTTTTATAGTCACAACACTCTTAATACAAATTATGGGTACTGAAATCTACATAAGAGTAAATAAAATATTGGTTACTGATTTCAATTTTTACACAAAACAGCTTGATAACGGGTGAAAAGTTTCAAAAGGTGACTTTTTTGCTATTTGTTGTTTTGTTTGGTGTATAGTTACACTCACATGGAGTCTTTTATATTCATTTATATGTTTTCAGCCTATTTAGCTGACTTTTTATAAAGAGATTAAGAGCTGTGGTAGATATTAAAGTGAAAAGGATAAACATACATTTTTCGCCATCTATATACACAGTGATTTTACCGACAAATGGTACATATTACATAAATGAATAAATATGGAAGACCAAGACAATAATGAGAAAATAAAATTATACACATATGATTTTTAAATAATTCACAAAACAGTCATACATTATATACAATGAAAAACAAAGCTATTTAAGTACAGGGATTTTTGGTAAATCAATACATAAGATACATATTTCTCTACACTAACTAAAATTTATTTAATAAGTAAGAATAATAGTGAAATGTACCTACCAAAAAAAAGTAAAATGTTTTACAAAGGAAACCTTGCTCTATACAAATATTTTAGCACATTATAACATGTATGTTTAAAATCAATTACTAACATGATATAACTATCATTAAAACACAGAGAAATTAAAATCAATTATGTAGGAGAATTTTATGATAATCATTCTAACACAAGATTACAGTGTTGCTATAATGTATTGTTTTATATATTTATAAATTAAGAATATAAGAATAAATAAATCTCTCTAAATCATATGAAATGACATAGCTCTTATAGGAAAAGAAGTTATATGTGATATCTGTTAATTCGTATAAGTCTAAGTGCCCTGAAACAACCTTGAACATCATAATATAGAATCACTAAAATATCTATGCAAAGGTAACGAGAATGACATTGGTAGCCTATGTGAATGAAACAAGTGTCCAAGAAGGGAACACGTTTCAAGAGCAAAAAAGTTATGAAAATCCAAATCTCTAAATAAATGCTTTCTGTGCTATTCCATTTGAGAGGCCCTTCTTCTAATTTTTTGACCTCTAAAATATCCTTTCCTTAGTGCCCAAAATGACGATGTGACAATTTTAATATAGTTCTACAAAAATATATATAGAAACGTTGTCCTAACATTTATGCAACAACTTTCTGGAAGGAAATGCAAAGAAATTAGCCAAAGTATAGAAAGGTATGTTATTTTATAAGCTTCAGTTATAATAAAGTTGAAAGATTTTATCCTTAGTCAAGTTCACATACATGCACACTTGGAGTGATACAGCATATGCTTATCTTTCATTTGTTCAACAAGTATTTACCAAGTACCCACAAGGTGTCAGGAACCCTTGTATGTGTTGGAGAATTTGGTGAACAAAACAGACCACATACATACCTTAACGAATCATACACCTAGCAAGAGCAATAGAGAATACACAAATAAATAAGAAAAAGTATCTTTAGATGTGAGTAGTCTACAAAAAACTTAAACAGGACCATATATAAAAGTTGCATTGTTTGAGGTTTAAAGAAGACATCTACACTGAGAATTCAAGCTCAGATTTTAATGAAACCTGACACTGGAGCAAAGAGCAAGAGTAAAGAGCAGTCTAGCTGTAGCAATATGATTATGTTCAAAGAATAGCACAGTAGCTGGGCATGGTGGAACATCTGCATAATTCCAGCACTCAGGAGGTGTAGGCAGGAGGACTGTCACAAGTTCAAGGCCTGCCTGGGCTACATATTGACTTCAGGGTGTGGCTGACCTACAGAGTAAGACTGGGAACCCTGCGGATAGATAGATAGGTAGATAGATGGATAGACAGATAGATAGATAGGTAGATAGATAGATAGATAGATAGCACAATGGCCAATATAGGCACAGTGATCAAGGGGAATAGTCTGAAATGACTTCAGAGAGTAAACAATAGCCAAAACATAAACTTAATAAACCAGAGTCAAGAGTTTAGCGTTTAAAATATCTGTCTAAGATACTTAATAAAAGTCTTGGGAAGAAAGAATAGGGAACAGCAGGGAAAGACAAAAAAAGAAAGGAATAATGATCTCCTATGAATTGGAGATCAAATATTTACAGGAAAGATCAATTTCTGGAATACCTAGAGAATGTCAAATGATTTAAGTGCATATACAATGGAATAAAACATTTACAACAGTGTCTGTAACTAAATAAAAGAATCTTAGCATATGTAAGAAATAACAGTGTGCTTTAAGCAGAACTAGACAATAAGCTCTTAGGGACCCAGAAAGATTAGATTTTGATTTCAGAATAAACATTTCATGGAGGGTGGTGGAAAAATGAAAAATATCAGGTTAAATAAACTTTTAAATTGGAGGAAATAAAAGTTTGATGTATTCCATTAAAACTAAGGTAATTTATGTGTCTACAGCGAATATTCATTTAAATTCTCCTTTTCTATTCTATAAAAAAAGCCAAAGGGACTGATCAAAACTGGAAAGCTCATATCTACTCTCTACATGGACAAGGACTATTAGGACAGAGATCATATCTTTTGTTCTAAAAATATCTTGTATATGCTATACCTAAGATATTGTGTGACTTCTGTAAATACACTTGTCTTCTGAAGCTATTACATAAATACACTTTTTAGAGTCTCACTGTGTAGGTCAGTTGTCCTTGAACTTCCAATCCTCTTACCCCATCACACCCAACAAAAATAAGTCTTTAATAAACATCAGAGTTACCAGTCTAGTATTCCACTAGAATCATATGCTTGGAAAGATTCCTTCAGCTCCCTTGCTGGATAATAATTTCTCTAGAGCATCCCTGCTAAAAATCTGCCAAACTTCATGTGAAGAAGCTATGATGAAAACCCCAATCTGTGCCTGGGGTGCAGCTGCATTTGAACCAACAAGATTTCTCATGTCAAGGAAGGTGACAGGTCTTCACCCTGGCATTCTCCACCCACTGGTTTAGATTCTATACACTGACTACAACAACACATCAAGTTACTCCTTGAAGGTGTATACTTCTCTTCAGATGTCTGAAAATAGTGTTTGCATCCTGGTTGTCTCTTGCCTTCTCTAAACCCTTAAGGAGAAAAGATTTCTCCAAAATAACAATGAAAAATATCACCAACATATTAAAGCATTAACTGGAATTTGAATGCATCCTGCTTTATAGTCCCACTCTCACCTACACCGAAGAACACAGTTTCAAACTCTGTTCTATGCAATTCTAGGAGGTCTCAAAAGAAAATTTTGGTTCTGGGACAGGAAGTGATAGTAAACCCAGTGTATCTTATCCTTTCTTTGTAATCTTCACACAAAGAGAAACTTTCTTTTTTTCTTGAGTGTGTTGTTTTTTTTTTTTTGGTACTGGGGATCGAACTCGGGACCTTGCACTTGCGAGGCAGGTGCCGGAACCACTGAGCTAAATCCCCGGCCCTTCATTTTTTCTTTTAAAATTTGTATAGCTAAGACTTGGGGGATGTGTTTGTTTTTTTTTTGGAAATCTGAAATGCATTAATCATAGATAATATTTAGTATTCAATATAAGTAGTGTGTTATAGCTATATTCATATCTTCCACACAATCACTTCATACTGAGATACTTTCCATAGTCTAAAAGATGCGAGGAAGGGGAGGGAGGGAGTTAAAGAAAAAATTAGAAATATCATGTACATGTACCAACTCCCCATGATGAATGTAATCAATATAAAGTACAAACATGTACCAAATATAAACATAAAATATACAAAGAACCCATTACAAAAATAAGCACTTTGATTCCGCTCCCCTAGTAGGCAAGCATGAAATATAAAAATTGCCATTTTAGTACCTACTAAATTGATCAAAATATTTATCCTCTATTCATGTATAATCTCCCAAACACCAAAGACCATCAGATTATCAAAGTCTCAGAATGTGATTTGCACTGACATAGATGTAATAAAAGGTAAAATAAGTATTAAAGAGGTAAACAATTTTTGATGGTAGTACCAAAATTCTCATATTATCTGTAATACAGTAGATTGACATAAACACTAGAAAGATTTCAGGGGTTCATGCTTTGAGATCAATATTGATTTATAAATAATAAATTTAGCATGGATTCTAAAAACTACAGTTTTTGCTTTTTCTATTCTTCTTAGATGAGTAGCTAATGTAATTCAGTCAACTAACCATTTATTTCCTCCAAACAGATACCGGTTCACATTAGTGTGTTTGGAACCTAAACAAAATACTAGGTTGACAAGCTAAGATACTTCTAAGACAAAAGAAATGCCAACAAGACAATACATGAGCATATATATCACAGTTAGAAGTAATTTAACTTATATAAATCAGGATTTTTCTTACAAGTCATTTACTTTTTTTGTTTTTAGATAATAATTTAGCCTATTATTACCTAATTATGAGCCTTCTAGAGTTAAATATGTATGCGAATATAGGTATGATCCTATTCTAACCTATATAGTATTCAATTCTTTCATAATTTTCTCTGGGGTAAAAAGTGCTCAATTTCCTATACATACCTGCCTAACGTTTTGTTCAAATTACCCTTCTTAGCGGGAAATTTGTCCTAGTGCTCAGGCTGTTTAGTATCACTCTTCTCATAATTTTACAAACTTTCATAATATATGTAAAAGCACCATCAGATTTTACAATATTTCCTTTCTACTTTCTACTAAAATTTACTTAAAAATTTGTTTCTTTTGATTTCCATAGTCTAATTACAAACAACATTGCTTTCCTCTTTAAATGACAATTTTAAATTTTTAATTATTTTATTATATTTCAACTCCTTAATATGCTACTTTGGTTGATCCATTTCTATTTTATGTTACAGGTCTACAAAATACAGGTCTACAAAATACAGGTCTACAAAATACAGGACTACTCAGTGGGTTATAAAAATGTGAAGAGATGACTAAGAAAGTTTAATTTCAATTTATTTTCAAGCAACTATTTGAAATATGTCATTGCCATGTTTAGATTGATGGCCGTGAGTCCATTTTTTCATCTCAAAATTGCTGCTACTGTTACTATGATTCACTAGATTGTTCAGTGTATTCACTGAGCTACAGTAAGAAAAAAACTGTTTAGCTAATTGGAAAGTGCCATGTTAAAAAAATTATATTAGAATAGTTCTAACAGCAAATGACTGATTGATACTTGGATGTCTATGTAGAAGGGAGAGAAAAACTGTTGCTTTCATTTCCTATCTTGTAAATAAATATCTTGTTTCTTTATACATACTGGAAAGACTCTACATTCCCCATGCACCTTCATTTTGACCTTATAAAAGATTGTATCTTTTCTGATTTGTCCTTAGGGTGTATGTAGCTGAGTAGTAATCTCTAACACTATTCCAATTCAAGTACCTAAAGTTGCTACTGGGTAGAAATTACAACACAGAAGTCCTAAAACAGAGAGAAACTATGTTTCCGTTGTGGGTCTTACAAGACAATCACTCATTAGTGATAAATTCTCCTCCTGTGTATGATGAAGCAACATTCACTGTTGATACAGATTTTTTTCAACTCAATATATTCCTTTAGACTAAACTATTTCATTAATAATTGGTCTGCCCTGAGTGAGCAGTTTACCCCAAGACTAAGTTCTTCACTCTTTCTTCACAACATAGTTTGACATATTAAAATAAATAAAATAAGCTTTTATCAGAAGACTGAGGCAGCAAATCACAAATGCTTCACAGAACATACTGAGAAAAGTATAAGAGGCAAGCATTTGGTTGAGAATAAAGCAGAAGGGAAATTTAGTTTGTCATGGTAGAAAGCAAAGTAACCAAATTTTAAAGACTATTTTTCAATTGGCTTCCATATTTGACATTTTATCTACCCTATACAGGGGAAAATTGTCACATATTGCAATGGTTGATGAAGTTGTGATGCTGTAATCTAAATATTTCAAACACTTGTGAAAATAAATAAGCAAAATTTCTGTTAATGAAATAATTATGTAGAAATTTAGCTTTTTAACAGAAAGCTGATTTATTTTCATTCAAATTAAACAAAATGCATGTTATATATGCTACCTATCAGAGAAATGACAACTAATTATAAATTTTACTTTTCTACATATAAATACCTACATCTTTGGAAACATAATCCAAATAAACTTAAGTTCATAGTTATAAGAATAAAAATTTGGAATGTATTATTTGTATAATACTGATTTTCCTCTTCTTCCCTCTTCAGGAATATTAATTTTTAAATGGTATATAAGCTGTGCTTTCAGAATGCTATAAAGCAAATATGTTTACTACAAGTTTTGTTTTGTTTTGTTTTTTGCAGTACTAGGGATCGAAATCAGGACCTTGCACTTCCAAGGCAGGTGGTGGCACCACTAACCTAAATCTGAGGCCCAACTACAAATTTTTATGACTGTTGTAATGGGGAACTCTTCTTTCCTTACACTATCAATTATACTTGAAGTGCAGGCAAAACAAGCAAATAGAATACGTGTGTGGACAAAACTCTGCCTTATTAGTGAGGTATGTCTCCCTATTCTAAGTTACTCATAACTGGCATCTGAAGATAGTTTAAAAAGAATAAGAATACTTTTTCTATATTTTTGTGGTACTAAAAGATTTTTATCACTATTTCTCAACAAAGACACAAAAGGAATTCCTAAACATTAGTAACACAGCAGCTACATTAACAGGATCAAATATCAGAAAGATCGATTACATTATGTTGGTGGTATAGACACAGTGTGATTATTATTGGACACCTAGTTCTACAAATCAACATGGTGTTTTTATACCTGTCTGCAGAGGCACACCATAAGCCTGCCAACAACAACCTGTAACCTATAATCGATCTGGGCTGCCACAGCTATTCCAAACACCCAGTTATTATGACCAATCCAAAAGGCCTCCTCAGAAGCCATTGTGCCATGTTTCTTGGAGGCAGAGCATGTGAACAGTCTGCTGCCTTAAATTGTATGTCTTATTTGTCTTCATTATTAAATCATAAGTTTGCATGGTTTTACCATCTTCACTATCAAAATGAGAGAAAAAGATGAAGAATAAAAATCACTGCTAAATAGTTACCATCGTTGTTCATTTGCATAGAGAGCTACAGTAAAGAATTGTCCTGATCTAAGTCAGGTAATGTTTATGATCACTACTTTTGTGGTATTTCTAACAGCTTGGAAAGAATCAGTAATGTATGAAAACAGACTGTGTGTTCTTTTTATAAGCATGGAGGTTATTTTTTCTTCATGTACATGATCTAATCAGCTGGATCTTTTTTCCTCATGTCATCTGTTATTCTCTAAGGCAACAACAAAATCAATCAGTTTTAAAGTCATCTGAGTCCAAGTAAAAGAATGAAACATTATAAAATGCCATTTTAATTTTCCTAATTATTTTTATCTTTGGATTTAACCAAAATAATTTTTCTAATCTAGATCACTGAATTTATCTCTTTTCACTTCACGTAAGACTTAATGACATCAAAGCGAAGGCATGTCTGTCATTCAAATTTATAAGGAATAGTGAAGAAATTTTTATTCGGTTTACAGTCTAGTTAAAACTCAAAGACTTGATATCTGAATAGCTTTCAACAGCCTTTAGCATATTTTTGAATGCTGATCTAAGCCTAAAACATTCCTTTGTAACTCATTAAAGACTTAGTTACAGTCCAGTGGGTGACTCCTGAGTATAGGATGTATGTGTTTACAAACATGTAGATTCATAATTAGGAAAACTGTCACATTTGGGGATTAAGAATACACAAATGCAGTCTTTGAAACACTGAAAGTAAGTGACCCCAAGATGGTGTTTTATTTTGAAGTTTTCTTACTATCCAGGTAATTTCTTTGTTAGATCTAATTTCTAAAGGCATGTTTTAATGACCTCATCCCCTCCGGATTAAATGCATGAGGTTTTTTGTTAGGATCTTTGTATGCATTATTTTATTTAATCCTCCTGCCATAAGAAATTTAGCCTAATTATCCCCTTCATTTAGGTAGTGAACGTAATATATTTTGAGCATAATGAAACTGGAATGAGATATTAAGGCTACACATTCTTCTATTTCATCTAATAAGAATTTACAGATTAGGGTTTAGATGACAGAAACTTTAACTTGTGGGCTTCACACAAGCAATGGATTCTAAGTAAGTTAAAATCATCCTCCATGGTTTCTTTAAAGTGAGGGAGTAATTCAGGATGAGTATTTATAAATCATTCATTATCTTCAGCTCTCTCCCAATCCTTTCTTCCCAAGTAGTAATATTTTCACATCAGTTTAGTGTAAGTTTGCTAGATCCTTGCAATATAAAACCTTGGCTTCTCTGCTGGTTCTGTCTTTGTTTGATTTTTAGATTTAAAAATGTGAAGTTGAATCCAGAGGATGCTAATACACAACAGGTGAATTTGATGGAGGTATAGAATTGGATAAAATTCTTGAGATGAACTAAAAGAGGCAATTTAGTAGTTGTCAGGACATAGTAGAAAAAGACAGTCTATAAATAAAATTGAAAACTAATATATAGCTTGAAAATTTTATAATTAAATTTATAGCTAAAATATAAATAAGAGAATTTACAAGATGTAGAAAGAAAAGAATTTAGATTGTACCAAAAGTAGAAACTTTTTTAGCTACTGTGGTTAACATTTAATACCCTTAATCATTTCCTTAAGGGAAAAGCAATTGGAATCCAATAGTAGAACCAAAAACTTATCTTGCTGTTTCATATCTAATCCATTGATAGAGAGTTGTCCTATCAGAATGAAGGTTCAATAATTGCCAATTACTAGTTATCATCATTATGATAAAAGCCTGAATTAATTAACTACTTTTCAGATTTGATTAGAGAAGTAAACAGGTGGTAAGGTGATAAGGGTAGACAAATGCTGTATGATTTAAACTAAACTAAAATAGGTGTGATTAAATGGGCAAATTTGGGAAAAAAGTTTATCTTTGAAAATGCAGCCTAACTAACTCTAAAATCTAAATACCTTCTAACCATATTTTCCAGTCTTTTTTTTTTTTTGGTACCAGGGATCGAACTCAGGACCTTGCACTTGAGAGGCAGGCACAGCACCACTGAGCTAAATTCCGGCCCATTTTCCAGTCTTTTCTAAAAAAAAAGATATTTCTATAAAGAACATTTGTAATTTAAGAATAAAAAGTCAAATAACTCCATTATAAATAAAGAAAGCACTGAATTTCTCCAAATAAGATATACAAATGGTCAGTCATGAGTACATAAGAAGCTCAACATCATATACATTAGAGAAATGTAGATCTAAACCAACTTGAGCTACACTTCACTTCTGATAGGATAGGTAAAATAAAGAAGACACAATGAGAAGTGCCAGCAAAGATGTGATGATATTAGATGCCACATAATGTTTGGAATGTGTATGTGTTCAGCCTCTTTGGAATACAATCTAGCAGTTTATCAAAATGCAAAATATACAATTTTCATACGAGTTAGGATTTCTGCTGTTAGGTGTATACTTAAGACAAACAAGAACATGTCCACACAAAAACTGCACATAAATTTTCAAAATAACATTATTAATAATAGACAGAGAAATTTAGAGGCAATTCAAAATTTCTATCAACTGGTAAAATATAATGATTTATATTCACATGATGGAGTATTATTCTGCAATAAATAATTATGTACCGATACATGATTAGGACATGGATAACTTTTTTAAACATTATATGAAGGAAAATAAGTGGGTCACAAAAAAATCACATATTACATAGTTCTGTTTATATGAAATGTTCAGAATAGACAAATCTATAAAATAGAACTACTGGTTGCCATGGCAAGAGGAGAAAGGGAAACAAATTGGCTGCTAATAGGTATGAGGTTTCTTTTGGGGAGGTAATGATAATTTTCTAAAGTTGATTGTGTTAATGGCTTTATAATGGTATGTATTTTAAAATCTACTAAACTGTATACTTTAAATGGATGAGCTTTATGAAATGTAAAAACTATCTCTATAAGCTTTGTTAAAACTCTCCATTATGCATATTAATGAGATTACTGCATTAGATCTATCAAGTTGTAGTATTTTAAAGTACATGTCATTTTTCACAAGGAATGTCTACTTCCCTTATCAAGAAAGAACTCAGTTTTCTCAGTCTCTCTTACAGCTGTAAGCATAAGATCAAGTTTTATTTCATGGAAATGAGAGAAATTAACTTCAGTACATACAAGTATATTCACAAAAACCTTCCATCAGAATGTACGGAGGACTACACCATCTTTCATATGAGTTGCCATGACCCTCAAAATGACTTCTGAAGCCTTCAGCCATTAGACTGGGTCTCCGAATAATTCTGAACAGTTACCTGACTCAGTAATACACATATGCTCATTCTCTCTCTGTCTTTCTCTCTCTCCCTCTCTCTCTCTCTCCCTCTCTCTCTCAAAATACTTGCCTATCGTAATATTTAGTGAGCTCGAAATATTTTTTTGTTAAAAATGGAGATCAAGAAAGACAACTCAAAGTGTTTTGCCAAAAATTTTATAATATATAATTTAAATTATACATATAAACAAACACACAAATGATTTAGACCCTACCTTACTATTTATTTTGTCCTAGACATCTGACACTTCTCAAGAGGCACACCTCTCACTTTACAAGTCAAATATCAATTGCAGTGCAGCTTTAGAGATCTCATTCTACAACTGATCAACTTGCCAAATCATTTATTTATTTATTTATTTATTTATTTATTTATTTATTTAGGGTTTCTTTGAGACAAAGTCTCGCTATGTAGTGCTGGCTGGCCTTGAACTCACTATGCAGCCCAAGCTGGCCTCAAACTCACTGCAACCCCCCTGCCTCAGCCTGCTCAGTGCTGGCACCACAGGCTTGCACCACCAGGCCTGGTCATTTTACTGTTAATTATTGCATTTTTATAATATATACTTCATGTTTATGTGGCTAAGTACGTTCCTATTACTCTTTCATTTTTATTAACTTTTCTCTAATTTAATATGAACAGATTTTAGAATAATTTCATTGAGATTCTACATAGAATGCTCATACTGGAATTTTGAATATGATTTATAAACTCCATGAAGGTTAATATTAAAATAATTTTTAAACTTTCCATATTTATTGGTTCATTCAAGAAAATGGTATACTGCTTGTCTTCTTTTATAATTCCCAATAAAGTTAGTTTTCCTCTCATTGGTTCCTTATATTTCTTAGAACACATAAATTTTTTTGTTGTTTTTACTATAATCACGTATGTATATGTGTGATTCATACATGAACTCAAAGCACTCTCATTAATTCTGAGTAAAAATTTGTTTCCTAATTTTTTCTGAATCCATCATCATACCACACAGCAAGTAATATCTCAATATTGCATATTTATTCTAATTTGTTTTGTTCATTAGCACAACAGCCAAAACCTATAGAATCATTTTAGACAAATTACAGTGATAGAAAACAAAGTTAGGGCCGGGGATTTAGCTCAGTAGTTTCATCGCCTGTTGCGCAAGCACAAGGACCCGAGTTCGATCCCCAGTACGAAAAAAAAAAACCAAAAACCAAACAAACAAAAAAATTTTATCATTTACTACTATTCATTTAAGATACCCATTAACTAATAAAAAAGCAGTTCTTTTAATTTCTCAAATTTTATCTATGTGTACAAAAACAATGTCAAAATTTACAAATAAGGATGTTTCTTCAGTGTGTTATATATTAAGGTAAAAGAGCTAGATTCTTCAATATGGTATAAGATATAATGTTAATTTAAAATGAAAGATAAATACCATACTTAATATAAAAAATGTGATTTGTGGATGACTACAATAAATATCTAAAAAATATTATCATTAGGTCATGGATTTAGTAGGTTTTTACTTTCTGATTTAAATTTGTATCAGGAGAATTATTTTGACAATAGTTTACACTAACAGAGACATGTATAAGACAGTATTTTTGTACTTTACCAGTAATCTCCTAGTTTGACTTCTGAATATTTAAATTAACCCAAAATATAAAATGTGTAGATGACAAACACAGAAAGCTTATTTACAAATGCCAATTTTTGTACAAAGGCTGTATTTATTACTTTTGAAATTGCAACTAATACATATTTCTCTTTCAATTTTTAACTACATTAGCTTACTTGACTAAATATTTCATATTTCATTGGTGTTCTCTGATACGAACAAAATTTTCTGAAAACATAAAAAATACTATTTCTGCTACTATGATAAGATACAACGGAAATGGTTTAAGGGAATAAATAAATATTCATAAAATTTACTCTCAATTTACCAATTAAAAATCTGAAAAAAGTAGAACAAACTAACCTCACTTTTCTATATTGCTTTATTTTAAACTCTCAAATTAAAACAGATAATAATACATACTGTTTCATGTTTGCGTGACAAACCAATGACATTGTTTCCTATTGCATGCCAATTTTTTGATTGGCTTTTTAACGAATCATTCACCAATTAGAATGAAAGAATAAAGAAATGTAGTATAGCCAATTATATAAAATTACAAACAAGAAAGCACCAGTCTCATATTGAGAATGAAGGTAAACAATAACAAAGGAAAAAATGATTTTATCAACATACATTCAACTTTTAAAACTTCTATCAACATTAAATGTACAACTATCCCACTGCCTTCAGTCCACCTCAACCCAAGAAATAGGAAAGTTGAGATATATTCCAATCTTTCAAATAGTCATAATAAATAAAACCTGAATATAAGAATATGCTACTCTACCCTCATATTTCTCATAGAGTACACTACAACAAAATTAATATAGATCATATTTACAAGGATAAAAGGCAAACAAAAATCACTTTCCAATTACTAACCTGCATATTGGATGTCTGAAAGTTTATTAAACTAATTCTTACAAGGCACTGCTGTCATCCATCATATCTGTAATTTACACTGTGATATTAGACAGTGCAGAGTTTATAATGTATTTTGAAATTATGTAAAAACTGGCTTATGTGAATGGAGCTGGATGTGTTAGTAGTGACCTCATATATCAGTACCTTGACATAGATTTTTCTGTATGATGTATCTGAGTATAAAAATAGTTACTGTACTGCCGATATTACAAGTTACCTAGGCTAGCAAAGATCATAAACATTTCAAGGATGACTAATTTCTAAAAATAACAAAGTTAAGCAGAGCTTAGAAGTCAACCTGGCTTTTTCACAGCTAATAAAACACGTCTTCATAGGGAGAATTATATGATAAAATGCTCTGCAATAAAATGCTTTCCAGCTTCTTATCTTGTTAGCAATTTAAAAATATGTATTTTTTAAATCACTGACACATTAAATAGTGGGGCAATTATAAATATTAATACCAAAATAGAAACTATACAAAACCCAATAAACACTACATCTATATGCATTTATAAGTGTTTTGTACCTAAAACTATTTAAGCAACTTCTTGATGATAACAAAAGCAGATTTGCCTGTAAAGCCCATAAATGTATATATAAATATCGATGCAATTTTAACAATGACAGAGTTGAAGGAGAAAGTATGCATAAGTTCCTTCTAGAAGAATTGTTTTCATCTTTTTGCTGTGAATGTGCTATAAAAATATTGTTCCCTTTTATTCACAGTGAGTGTCAATGATCGTGTTTTCCACCTTCAAAGGTGTGACTTGGTTTTTAAGTGAAGTGTATCTAAGCTGAGATATAGCTAAAATATCTGAGGATCACAGTCACCTTTCAAACTCCCAAACATCGGGATTTTAGGTAAAGTCACTCCAGGGACAGATCTCCCAGCCCAAGATCCCACAAAGAACCTTGATAAACCATGAGAATGAGCCCCAGGAACTCACATTTGCAGCTGGTTACTGTTCTTCACTATTCTTTTCCCTAGCTCCCAACCACATCACGATGGTAAAAAGAATGCTTTCATTTCAAAGAATAGTGCATTAGTACAGCAAAGAACTGGCCATTGCTTTAGCTCTTTCTCTTCACTTTTGCCAGCTCTCATTGCATTATAAGTATAGGTTTTATGGCTCTGCTGAAAAGGGACACAATTATGGAAAACAAAATACAGAAGTACACAGAGACATAGAATATGAACAGATAAACATAGAACCAAAGACATTTCCTAATGTAAAAAGTTGTATATGTATACAATTATGTATATAATATAAATTGTATAAATATGTATATAATATAAATATGATTATTTTTGTTTTCCTATTCAGTACATCAGCCATATTTTCTAGGGCAATGTGGAGATTATTCAACTAACATGAACACTACAGGAATTAATTCTTTAGGTTAGTTTTCAATTTGATCCATGTAGAGATTATGTAAATATCAACCACTTGACAAATATGTACTACTATACAAAAGTGATTTAAGCATCCCTCCATATTGGTAATGTTTTTGTTTAGATATGAATTATATTGATAACAGCTTTATTTGCATACTAGCATTTACCAATTTCTGGCAAAATTTGAATACCGAAGTTCAAGTAAAATTTGTTTAGTCTTACGTTGAGAAAAAGGATTATACATTTTTCTTACCTAGTGCCCAAAGGTTCATCTCTAATAGAAGGTAAATAAAAGGGGGGGTGATTTATCAAATGCAAAGTATAATAAAAGTTATATGCATATCCTATTCACTGCTTAAAATGAATACAAGAAATTTCATTTTACAGATGTAAACTAGTCACACAAATTTTTGAGGTACTGTATGCAGTTTGAGGAAAGAAATACAGGTCCTTTCATGTCCTTGGCACTAGGGGCAGTTTTCTGGCTCAATGTTCTGCTGATAAGAAATAGGGTTTCAGAACTAGTAGGTGGCACAGCTGGGATTTTATTTCCCGTCTGCCAGACTTCAAAACCCTCTCAGTCTGTCTGAAGAACACAGAAGAGGGAGGCGAGCAGTGTTTCTGTCTCACCTGCACCATAGTAACAGGAGAGGTAAGAGGAGATTTTATGTAGAGAAAAATCAGATTTGGACCTCTAAAGTACTAAGACCAGAGCTCAGGAAGCCAGGTCCTTGATTTTAAATTCCCACTGTGTCACTTAGTAGCTGTGTGACCTAAGTCAAATTACTACCCACTGAGAACCTCAATATTTTTAACTGTAAAAAGATAATGATAATAATAACAACAAATAATAATAATATGCAATTTTTGTGAGGATTAAGTGAAACAATATATCTGAGTACTCTCGCCATAAAATCAGTAGTTATCATCGTTATTTGTTCAGAGTAAAGCATAGATATTTAATTCATTTCTCACAAAAGTTAAATCTCAGTGATCATAAGGCAAATAAAACTCAACATCTTGAGAGTACAAAAGGAGATGCCATTAGAGGATGACCCAAAAGCAAAAGTTCTATAGCTGTGCCACATATTAACTGATATAGAAATTTTGTTCCAGAGCTCAGGTAATGTAGTAATTCTTTGAGTCACAATTGATAGGACTCTAAAACTTCCTATCCTGTTGTATTTCAACACTTGATCAAAGGTGTATTTCTCTACTCATTAAAAGCTGAGTTCTTAATGGTTGTGCATAAAGTTACTTATTCAAAAGTTGAAAGCGGTATCACAAAGTGTAGAGAAAGCTCTCTAGAGAAAATAGAAAACCAACTTTCCTTTCTTCTGGTGTAAAGTTTAAAATTATCATAGAACGTAATAGCAACAAAGTTTATGAATAGAAAACTTCTGTATTATTTACTTTGTGGTGGTTTAAAACTCAAGATAATGTTTAGCAGTCCAAATAAAACAGAAAGGATTACTGTAAGCTTTTAGATCAAAACATTTTATATACTATGTTAATCTTCTATATGTCCAATTATAATATTAGAGTTTTTAAAGTTTTTAAGTACTTCGCAGAGTTACCTGGAGATGTTCTGTCTGTGTTTATGGGTTCAGCGCAGACCAAGCTCCCAAAACAAGAGCCATGGTCTATGGATGAGACAAGTTTGGGGCCCCCTGAAGGCAAATGAGCTGTCAGACTTGGATGGCCAGAAATTTCAGCTCCACTAGGTACTCTTTCTTACAGTGTCTATTTCTGCTCATTTTAACTGACTTTCCTTTAAAAGGGGTAATTTTTAATTGACCATTTGAACATGAACATTTTATGTATAATTTTTTTTCTCAGTATCAACACCAAGTGAAACAATACTCATGGCCTACTACTACTTGTTCTATAATTTATTAAGATAAAAATTAACTGGATGGACACATAGAATGATAAAGGAAATTAACATGTTTTAAAACAACATTTGTCATACATAGAGCTAGATTCTTTTCAAGTATATTATTTCTTTAACCCTCAAAATATTATTATGAGGGATGTCTTGTTTTGCTTTTTTAATAAAAAAATCTAACTTGAATCATCATACAATATCGGGATAGGTAGAAAAGCATTTGTTTAAAGTGATTTTTTTATTGTCTCATATCACACATAGATATTTGTGCCCATGTGTGGGAATCTGCAAGTGTGCATCAGTCATATGAATTAAGAAAACATTGTGAAATTTTTGAAAAATTTATCATTCATAAAAGATGAATAAATAAATGGAATTTTATTTGAATGGTTAAAAATATATTTACCTTATAGTGACTTATTAGAGCTAAATATATTAAATTAGGGAAACTTTAGAGGGGAAATCCAAAAGACAGAGAAATTATTTTTTTCAGTTTTTATAATGACAGCAGAATGAAATTCATGTTGAAACTTAGGAACATAGGCAAATTCGGAATTGCATCACTGGGGAACTACAACGGCTTTCTCTAGTCAATTAAAAACCCAAGTGCACTAAAGAGGCTAAGAATTTATTTCAGCTGCTTGCTGCATTACAATAGTCTGAAACCTCATGAGCAGTGGCAAAGGCAGGTGTGTCTCTGCCTTTGCTATGAACCCCATCAACATCCTCTATCATAACATTTCATCATCCTGCAAAGCCAATGATAATTACCAGAAAACTTTAAATTGTAAATAAAGACACATACAGCCTTAAATTTACCAGTTTTCATAGAAATTAAGTGAATATTATATTAAGTTGTACAAAACACAAGTCATGCTTCCATACTGAATGATTATGTACTTTATTTTATTTTATTTTTATTTATTTTTTTTGGTACCAGGGATTGAACTAGGGACCTTGCGCTTCCAAGGCAGGTGGCCAAACCCCTGAGCTAAATCCCCAGCGATTATGTATTTTATAAAAAGTTGCAAGGGTGAGGGCCAGAATTTAGTGCAGGGGTTCGGCTGCCTGCCTCAGAAGCACAAGGTCCGGAGTTCAATCCCCAGTACGAAAAAAAAGTTACAAGGGTACATAATTTCTAAACTATTGTATTTATGCTATAAAAAATGAAGTCTAAGTGAAGAAAGTGAAACAAGTCTAAATGAACAAACCTATTGTGAGTATGTTAGCATGTTTCTGTAAAAATTTCCTTTGTCTAAAAAATAAAAGCATATGTTTGTAACTTTTTGAGAATTTTTTTAAATGAAATGTATATAGCAGAAACAATTTCCCTCTAATAAGACATTACAGCTTGTGTATTAAAAATTGTGAATAACAAACACATAAAAATTACTTGGTCTAGGAAAGCAAACTTTCATTTTTTTTTAAGTGTTCATGCTGACTACATTAAAAATGGTTTGTAATTACAAAAATATGTAGCCAAATATTCACTATAATTGAAATAATTAATAATGGAGATAAACTCCCATAAGTGGTATAAACAAAGAAGAAAGTATGGAAGGGTTCATGGAAGGGTTCTTAAAAAACAAGGAAAACCCTTCAGTTAAACACACATTTCAATAACTTTACGAAAAGGCACTTTAAGAAATCTGACTGAAAAGCAATAATTATTGCAGCTTAACGTAATGGTGTTATACTTACTCATATTAATGCATGAAAACCAAAAACTATGAAACCTCACAGCAAAGATTTCAGAGAAAGGGTCTAGTATGAACAGTGAGACAACGCAGAACATTAAACACAAATTGAATGAAAGAACTTACCATGAACTACTGGTGCTAAGAGCAACATGAAGGTTAGGAGCTGTAATGGCCACATGGCTGTGCAGTTGTTTTCAGAGTTTCTTAGGGATGAGTGTTCCAGAAGTGAAACAAAGTAAGTGTATTTCTGGTTTCTCTTCTGTGTTCCAAGAAAGATGATTAAAACAATAAAAAGATTCAAAACAAGAAAGAAAATGTCCTCAAAAACGGAAACATCAATGTCCCAAATCTGTAATCTGCAAAAAAGATAAAAAATGGGGGAGGAGATGTTACTAAGTGAATATATTCTCATCTTAATTTTTGAAGCATCCTTTTATTTCCTGACTAAAACGTGTTTTTCTCTTGCCTTCTTCATCTTCATGAGCACAAAATTATATGTAAGACAAGTAATCTGAAAGACATTACTTATTCATATATACATAGTGTTTATACTAAAACCAGAATGAAAGAATTATATGTTGTCGGGCCAGGGATTTAGTTCAGTGGCACCGCACCTGCTTGCAAGCACAAGGTCCTGAGTTCAATCCCCGGTATGAAACGAAAAAAAAATAATTCTATGTTGGCACTGAAAAAATTAATACAAATGTATTATCTAAATATGTATAAGGAGACTTGAGGCTTACTTTGTACAAGTATTTTCCAGAAACATAATTTTTACTAACATCAGAATAGTAAATTTTCATTCATTAACATCACTATAAATAAGTTTGATAATGAAAGTTATGTGCATCTTTTACTTCCATTTCAGCATCTGATACTCATTCAGAAATTACACTGCTTTTCTATGTATTACTTTTCTGTCATCATAGACTTTTGTTTACAAAGGATGCTACTTTTAAATCTTTTTACAGTTTTAATTTTTTGACAGGGCTGGTGATTAAACGCAGGACATTGTGCATAGCAGGCAAGCACTCTACTACTGAACTATATTAGCCCAAAATGTTATTTTTTGTTTGTCTAAATTAGTAATGGCAAATCTTTCAGAGGTTTCAGTGATAACAAACAGCTTGCTGCTGCCTGCATCCCATAGTTTCCCCACCACTGGTCTAAAACCTCAATACTGAAATTCTAGGCATGTTATTGCCTAAATAATACATACAATTACAAACAAAAGTGTTTTCTTTATATTAGATTAAACAATGTATTTTTTAACAAGTATATAGATATAGACTGAATTGAAATGCAGCTCAAACAGGATAATCTCACTCAATAGAAGTTTATTGATTCCTCATTGATTTACAAAGCACTGTATTAGTAATATGGGATAATTACCGAATAAACCATGCATCTTAAACACCAGGATGTTGAAATTTGAAGTGAAAAATCTTGTATAAGATGGTAAATGTTTTAACAATGTGAGCAACAGTGTTAAGTATGTGTGAAACATTAAAAACCTTAAGCAGGAAGAGAGTCATTTTACTGAACCAAACTCATATAATATATTTGCCTGTTCTTAAAGTTTGCACAGACACATATTAAGAAGCCAAAATACTAATCCAAATTAGAAGACACTGTCTTTCTCATCTCCACTTTTAAAGCAGGTGCCCAGGTAAAATTAGGTTATCTTTATAAATTTTTTTATGTTCTAGTGACTGATACCGTATTATCAATAATTTCAGATCCTGAGTACAAAACTTGATTTTTTGAAAGTGATAGTTAAAATAAATCTGGTTCACTGAAGAATGTACCATAGATTAAACATCTCCATCAAGAAAATTTAAATTTAAATTTTTAGTGTTGATTTGACCAAAAAAAGTGAAGAATTTTGCATGTTACATAATTTGATGGGTCATAGTCACAACACAGGCACACTCAAGATATTGTATAAAACCTACCTTCAGACTTTGTGTATGGCATATAGAAAACATAAATCAAGTCTGTGTCTAGACTTGAGTCCCATCCCCAAGACATCTCATTAAGTATATGTAAATATTCCAAATTAAAAGAAATCCTTGGGCGGGGGATTTAGTTCAGTGGTGCCATGCCTGCCTCACAATTGCAAGGTCCAGAGTTTGATCCCTGGTACCAAAAAAAGAAAAAGGAAAAGAAAAGAAAACCTTGAAATCCAAAACACTTCTGATTTCAAGTATTTTGGAAAAGACATATTCAACCTACAATAAGATACATTTTGTCAAAATAAAAACCACAATCTGTCTGAAATACATGCCTCTATCATAAACCAAAATTACACAAATATATCATGTTTTTTAATATTGCTAACTTATAGCACAGGGGTTAAGAGCAATAGATTTTGGAACCAAACTGCTTAATGTCAACTATTGATTCTACTTCTATTGACCTTGGGTCAGTCACTTAATCCCTTAGTGCCTTCATTTTCCTGTATGGATAATGAGATTAGCATTACTTAATTTATATGGTTATATGAACATTCAATAAATTAAAAGTTGTAAGTTTTAATTACATAAAATACATAAAAACATGCCTTGCTCTGAAATGCTACTATGTGATAAATGTTCTATAACTTAATGTATAATAAAAAGATAATAAAAGATTTATTAAAGGAATGACACTTATTATTCCTCACTTTAGGGGCTGTGTGCGGCTATGCAATGAGATTGTAAAGCACTGTCAGTTTGGGCACCACTATCGCTCATACTAGCTTTTAAAATTAAACAGTTTCTCTTAAAAATTTGACTCAGGGCCCAGGGATTTAGCTCAGTGGTTTCACCGTCTGCTGCGCAAGAGCAAGGACCCGAGTTCGATCTCCAGTGTCAGAAAAAAAAAAAAGAAAAAAATTGACTCTGAAAACCAAAACAATCACAGTAAGGTTCAAGGATATTTTGTTTGTTTCAATATTTTAAAGAATCTTGCATTAACTATTAGTAAAACTTTTAATCATTAAGATTAGTTAGCAGTAATAAGGTTTTAATGTTCTACTAATGAATATTCTTAAATAATATTCTTAAATGTTCAATTTCCTTTTGGAGATTCTTAAGAGAGAAATTCTCAATCATCTTGTTTAATATTTTCAAAAATTGTTTAACTCAACACATTGCACATACATGTTTCTTTAGCAATTTCTTCCAAGTGTGCCCTGCTTTTGGTCAAGGGGGCATGTAAAATATACAAGGCATAAATCTTACACTGAAAGCAGAGGAAACAAAAAGGAGGAGGAGAAAGAATAATACCTACAGGGAGGGGGAAAAGAGCAAGAGATAAACTAGAATATGCAAGAGATAAAATATAAATCCAAATCAAAGATTTTAAAAAGAAAAAGAATGTGTTTCTAAAACAGAGGCAATAACACAGTTTTGAAAATCCAGAAGAATTGCAAGGAGAGAGGTAGAATTGTGCTAGAATTTGAAACTGGGTAGGACTTCACTAAACAGTTCTTGGCAAAATGCATTCCAGATTATGGGTTGTTATGGTAAAGGCAGACTTGGTAAAAGACCACACATCGCAGAACAACAAGTCTGGTTTCTCAATAGTAAGAAAGGAATAACAGAATATCATTAGAGGATCCTTTGCAATAGAAGTGGTAGAGTATTGAAGTCAATACAAAGAAAAGTAAACTAAATTGACTGGGTTCAAATAATGTATTTTGTAACATTTAATGACACATAACATCAAACCATATGAATCACTGCAAGTTCTTTTCTAAGAAGAAAGGAAAGTATATTCCAAAAAATACAGTCTTCAATATAGCTATATTCTACATTACTCTTAAACATTCAAATATTGGTGTCTTGAATTAAATTTATGTACCCTGATCAATGATTTAAAATAAGAAGCATGAGTTAATCAAGTTACTAACAGAAATTGGGGCACTAAATGAATCATAAAATTAATAAACCAAGTAGTATTTAGAAGAACCTAACATGATACCACCCAAAAAATAATGCATTATTTGCATTTTCATAATATGGTATTTTTGTCATTCTTTCTAAATGTACATAACAGTGCCTAGCACCTTTTATGTTATCTGAAAGCAAATACTGATTCCAGAGAATTAGTAACACTTTTTTTCACTCATTAAATTTATTGGTACATGTTAGGTATACAATATGCTGACATTCATAATTGGGAATTTGTACCTTTACATAATGTATCTTGCTTATTTTTTCCCCATTCCCTTGCCCTCCCTCCCTTCAACCCCTCCATCCCTCCTTATTTATAAAGGCTTTGTTTCCATTTTTTTCCTTTTCTCATATTTATTCCTTTTCCTTCTTTCCTTTCCCCTACCCCTCCCACTTCCCCTTCACCTTTGGACCTTTTCTTCCTATTTCACATTGAACAACACTTTTAGATAGAATGGTATTTTTATGCATGGGCAAAGACTACTTATCTGGGTAGATGTATATTTTGTAACACATTCAAGTAAAAAACAAAATATTCCCTATGAAGTATATATTTGCCTTGACCGTAAACTAAATGGAGTCATATTCATTGTCTTTCATTTCTGCAAAAGTTCTTATTTTCTTTTATAAATATATAGGCTATTGTCATTGAACAGGAGATATCAAAAAATCTAAGCCACAAGACGCAGCATGAATGAAAGACAGAATATAAGTTTTGGAATGAGAAGAAGCAAAGCTGAATTCCACTCTATATGAGTTGTGAGTAGTATAACCATATGCAGATTATTTAAATTTTTTAGGCTCTGATGTTCACATCTGAATTTATACTTGTTTTACCAAGGGGCATAAGGGTAAAGTATGAAGGCTCTATAAATATTATTTGCAAAATTAAGACTTAAATAAATGAAAAAAGGTTTTATTTTCACTTAATGATGGCATTTATATTCAAATGGGTTAAAATGGTACATGAGATTACATTTGGTAGGAAATGCCAAAGAAGAACATGTCATGGGATTTTGTTAGTGCCTGGATGGAAAAAGGAGTAGAGTCAGAAGCTACATTGTAAATACCATGCTTTTAGAGTATTAAATTGGTTATAGTACACTTGGGAAAAATGGGAGAAAAGAAAAACACCTTAGATAAGGGAGGGCAGTGACAATATTTGCTAGAGTTACTATGGTGGGGGTCACAGAAATCTAGTCCAGCACTGTGATTTAAAATATACATTATCTGAAGTAAGTCAAGACAAATTTTAGGTATCACTCTTGTATGTTTTCTCAGGGCAGAAGAAAAAAATCACAAGAGCAAAGGAAATGATGAGAACAGAAGACACAGAAGAATAAAGCTGGATATTGAAAGGAACATTTAGAAATAGAACAACACTTCAATTACAACTTTCAGTTGTCTCTTTTATTCTCTCTTTTTTCCCTACCATCTCCTCCATAAGTTTCAGACAAATCACAATTAAGTTAGATTCTGATTCACGTAATATTAATTATAATTTAAATTTTATTTCTATTCTATTAACTTTAAAGTTAATCTCAATTTTATGGTTACTTGAAATATTTTGAGTAAAGAAATGATCAACTCATCATCTGAAGCATTAACAATATTTTTGTTGTTTTTCATTAAAATATGTATCTGCTTATAATTGTATTTTATATAATTATAATTTGATGTTAGGTTAGAAAATAAGTCACCTACCTATCTAGGTAAATCTAATATGAAAGTTTTCTAGAATAGAAGTCCCATTTAATCTTCTTTCAGATACTGCTATAATCTAATAAATATCTATTAATATAGAGGAAAAAATGTTAATGTAATCAACATTGCTATTTGTGTCGTTAGGCCAGCAAATCTTATCCATGAAAAGGACTGATGTTTTCCACAAGATCATTTTGTAAAGTGCCCTTGAGCACTTTCCTGAGATTCCACAAACCATCTGATTAGAGTTTATTTCAAATAGGTTTTGAGTAACAAAATACTTACATTGATTGTGTTGGTTCAACTGTAAATAAAATCAATGAGTTTTAAATTTAAGGGAAGTATGATTATGATAGTTCAACTCGTTTGGGTAACAATTCAATTGTTTGACAATCAGATAACTAAAACTAAACAAATGGATTTTGTGTTCTTTACACACATACAGTTTTTAAATCTTTTCCTAATTAAAATGAAAACACTAAAAAAAAAAAGAAAAATCTGGGCAGTGACATGTACTTCAGCAATCCAAAGCCTGCTTAGCCTGAAACAGGCAACAAGGGCCAAGGTTTAATCCATAGCACCAAAAAAATTAAAATAAAATGAATAAAATTACTCATAAAATCCTAAATATTCATCAAAAGTTTTACTTAAAATATATCTGAATGAAGACAGCTGTTAACAGAATACTAAAATTTATCAATTATTTTACAATATGTCACTTAGAATAAGATTATTTTTACATTTCTAGGGGAAGAGGAAGCAAGCTATAATTAAAACATTCAGACTCTAACAGATAGTTACTTCAAAACAAATAATGTCACTTGAAATAGAATCATGTGCATCTATTTCACAATCCACAAAGAAACAAGCCAAAGGGTCACCCTCATATCAGCAGTTAACATTTGAGTCCTCCTTGCCATTTTAGGGATTGTTCTTCAAGCTTCTCGTGCCTAACTTAGTTAACTGATGCTAACTATACAAAATATTGTTACTATTGTAACACCACCATCATAAAGGGGTATTTAATTCCTAATAAGCAAGAGAGAAAACAGGGATGGAGAGGTTAAATTACTTGCTAAGATTACATAACTAAAAACAGTCATTTGCATATTTGGACCTAAACAGTATCCCAAATGTTTATGCGAGGAATCACCAAATCCTACTGTCACCCATCACTTCTATTTCTAAAGATTCAGCAGTAGGACTATGTAAAGCTAAGAAGCTTTGAGTGAAGTGTGATCAGTGTTCAACTTACAGGTTGAATGGAATAAGATGAAGAGGGAGGAAATAGTTTACACATGGAAACACTCAAACAAACTTCAGCTTGTGAGAATCATGTCCTAAACACGGTGCCCTCAATATCTGCACTTGGCATCCTACATGTCTGTGACACCGAGGAGCCGTTTTATTCCCTTTTTTCTGGGTGAAGGACAAAATTACTGATTTCATGGAAAGAATAACATACAGTAAGGACCTTGGAGGTATTCAAGAGGCAAGCAAATGTCTACTAACTACAGAAAAAGTTAAAAACAATCAAGGAAAAAAAGCAAACATATCTTTCTAGAAAAAGTTTTTTTTAAATATTCAAAAATCTATTAATATGTTTAAAAAATCATGAGTATTTAATTGTTATCAATGTAATTTTCCTAAAAACAAAACTGAGATTATTTTCAATGTTACTGAAAACAAGAAATTAAATCTTCAAAGGTGCATTATTTGTGACTCTCTCTTGGTTACTTTAAGACCCAAATTTGTAAATGAAAGGTCAAGTCTGCTTTAAATGTTTCTAAAATTTATTGATCTTGCACCATCTACTGAGCTTTTATGCTTAGGATATACTGGTGCTGCCTCATGTTAAATTTTATTTTTGACAATTTTATAAGAAATTACCTGAGCAGTTCATGATTGACAACTGTGACATTATAACCAGGGATAAAATGTGCTGTAACTGAATTCTCGGGTCTGATTTAAAGCCAAAATAATCATGTTTTCTCCCGTGCAATTCTAAATACTATCATTATCAATGCAACTGATACTACAGTCAAGATTGGAAAAAGGTTATTTCAACTGCTGAATATAATGAACTTCCAAATTAAATAATCAAAATTATATTAAGGTACAATATGAGTCTAGGAGAATCGAAACGGAAACTATCTAATTACTTCACACTATTTCTCCGAAAGCAGTGGCAGGTAATAACTGAATAAAGATTAGAATGGAAAAGTTACAAGAATTGAAGAAATAATGTCAATTCCATAGTATTCCAACTCCGTCTAGCAGACAAGAAAAAAATTGTACGTCAACTTGCACTTCCTTTGAAGACTTTGCTAAACAAAGGAAAATGCAGGGAAAGGCATATCTATGAGCTAGCATAATATATTGTACAATTTCAATGCAAACATTTCATATTCTCATTTTATAGAAAATTCAGTACCTCATTTTTCAAAAGGGGTTTTAATTTTAAAACATATTATAGTAAAATGGCAGAAATCAAAAAGTAGCAAAGTCCAAAGATAAATCCTTAGCGTCCGTTTGACTAAAAAGAGTATTTGTGTACTATGTTCGAAATAGTTTGTTGAGATTATGCAAACAATGTAGTACTGCTTGTGATTCACAAAATAACACAATACAGCTTTCCTGTATTTTATACCCTGTAGTGTATCAGTATCAAGCAGGCAGAGTAAAAATACACGTTTTGAAATTATCTCACCTTCATAGGGTGAACCTCTATAGGTCTCAACTTAACCACCTTCCTTAGTGGGCCATTATGGAGCATTAGTGCCTAAAATACCCAAAGGGAATCAGGGACTGTCATGGCCAGGAAAGAGTTTCTAAGGTTGTGGCATATGATGCAATATTTCTGTGGTAAATTTAGCATGACTAGGAGGCTATTTAAGTACATAAAGAATTCACCAAAAACTACATACACATGTGAGGAAAAGAAAAATAGTATAATGTTTTTCAACAGATGGTGTTATCCTTGTAATACCAGTGGATGTCCTATCTAGCAGAAAACCCACCACAATGCCAGCCCTTAAAGAAGAAATTGAAAGTACTTCTTACTGCAATCTCACTGGCCAAGTTTACCCAAGTAGCACGTCACTGTACTAATAAATGCCTGGAAGCTAATGGCCAACACAAAGATCACCTCTTATAATTGTAGAGGCCAAAGGTAATTTGTGTAAATCTCATGATGTCTCGATAAGTTTAGTTTTAAAATTTTTATATAACTTTCTTTTCCTGGAGTGTGTATAACTTTTTATGGTAGACTCTATATTTATGATTTTGAAATCAATAACTAATACAGTAAGATTTACCATGATGCAGGTTGAACTGTGCATCAACATTTTTCTATAGTAATTAATGATTAGTATTTATGAGTGCTAAAATACAAATAGGTGGTTTTACAAAAGTTAGCATTTAAGATAGCTGCTTGAATTCCCAAGTACATTATTCACAGGGAAGAAAATAATAATGAAAGTAAATAAATCTTTTAAATTCTTGAAATATAATATATAATGACTGAGTTAATTTATTTTATTTTTCCCCCTTCCCCTGCCCTCCCTTCAACCCCTCCATCCCTCCCTACTTATAAAGACTTTGTTTGAGTTTTTTCATTTTCTCATATTAATTCCATTCCCTTCTTTCCCTACCCCTCCCACTTCCCCTTTGCCCCTTTTCTTCCTATTTCACATTACCTATTATACATTTTAGTCCTTATGTACACTTTCAGTTTCTCACACTAGAGAAACTATTCGGTATTTACACGTGTGTCCTATTTATTTCACTTAAGAGTATTGCCTCAATGTGCATCCATTTAGCAATAAATGTCTCTAATTTCTCATTTTTAATGGCTGAGTAGTACTCTATAAAAGAAATCACATTTTCTTGATCCAGTCTCCAGTTGATAGGCATTTAGGCTGTTTCCAAGTTTTGGCTATTACAAATTGTGCTGCTATGAACATGGGTGAACATATATCACTGTGGTATGATTCTTTTAACTCTTTGGGGAAGATATTCAGTAGGGGAATAGCTGGGTCAAATGGGACTTCCAGTCCTAATTCTTTGAGGTATCTCCATACTGATGTCCACAGTGGTAGCACCAGTTTACATTCCCACCAGCAGTGGACCAGGGTTCCTCTTTCCCCACAGCCCCACCAGCATTAGTTGTCGGATGCTTTCTCGATAGCAGCCATTCTTTCTGGAGTGAGGTGGAATCTCAGCGTTGTTTTCATTTGCATCTCTCGAATGACCAGTGATGTTGAACATCTTTTCATATGTTTATTTGCCATGTCTACTTCTTTGTGTGAGAAATGTCTGTCCATTTCAGATGCCCATTTTTGGATTGGGTCTTTAAATATGGGAGGTCTGATTTTTTTTTTAACTTTTTTATAGATTCAAGATAGTAGACCTTTGTCTGAAGGACCGCTGGTGAAAATTTTTCCAACATTGTGGGTTGTCTATTCACACTGCTGGTGGTTTCTCTTGCTGTGCAGAAGCTTTTTAGTAAAAAGAGGTCCCAGTTGTTGATTGTGCCAGTTCACGGGCAACTGAGGTTTTGTTCATAGTCTTTTCCTACCCCAATGTCTCCAACAGTTCTACCTAACCTCTGTTCCAGCTGGTTCAGCATTTCTGTTTTTATATTTAATCTTTAATCCATTTTGATTTTACTTTAGTGCATGGTGAGAGATGTAAGTCTAGTTTTAGTCTTTGGCAAGTTGAAACCCAATTTCTCCAGCACCATTTATTAAAGAGACTATCTTTCCTCCAGCGAGGATGTTTGGGTCCTTTGTCAAAGATGAGGTGGCTGAGTGTGTCTGGAGTTGTTTCTGCATCTTCTAATCTGTTCCACTGGTCTTCGGGTCTGGTTTTTGCCAGTACCATGCTGATTTTTCACACTAGCTTTGCAGTATAGTTTCAAATTTGGGGTTGTAATACCCCCTGCCATGTCTCTGTTACCTACAATTGCTTTTGCTATTCTGGGTCTCTTCTTGTTCCAAATGAATTTTTGGATCGTTTTCTCAAGTATGCCGCAGGGATTTCAATTGGGATTGCATTGAATCTATATAGCAATTTTGGAAGTACAGCCATTTTCACTATGTTGATCCTTCCTACCCCGGAGCAAGGGATATCTTTCCATTTTCTGATATCCCCATCAATATCTTTTTTCAAAGTGCTATAGTTTTCAGAGAAGAGGTCTTTAATTTCTTTTGTTAGGTTGATTCCTAAGTATTTCACTTTTTTGGGTGCTATTGTGAAAGGAATTATTTGCCCTATTTCTCTCTCCATGAGTCTGTTGTTCCTGTAGAGGAAAGCTATTGATTTTTCTGTGTTGACCTTGTATCCAGCTACTTGACTGAATTTGGTTATTAAGTCTAGAAGACTTTTGATGGAGTTCTTGGGGTCTTCTATGTAGAGTATCATGTCATCTGCAAATAAGGACAATTTGACTTCTTCACTTCCCATTTTTATTCCATTTATTTCTTTCTCTTGTCTAATTGCCGTGGCTAATGTTTGCAAAACTATATTGAACAGGAGTGGTGATAGTGTACATCCTTGTCTTGTTCCTGATTTTACTGTGAAGGATGTCAGTTTTTGACCATTTACTATGATATTGGCTGTTGGTTTTTCATAGATGGCTTCTATCAGTTTGAGGCAGAGACCGTCTATTCCAATTTTTTGTAGGGTTTTTATCATAAATGCATGTTGGATTTTGTCAAATGCTTTTTCTGCATCTATGGAGATAATCATATGGTTTTTGTCCTTGGCTCTATTGATAGTGTATTACATTGATTGATTTGCATGTGTTGAACCATCCCTGCATTCCGGGATGAATCCCACTTGATCAGGGTGTATGATCTTTTTTTTTTTTTTTTTTGTATTAAATTCTTTTATTGGTACATTGTAGGTATACAACACAATTACATTTCTCATTGGGAATTGTACCTTTACATAATGCATCTTGGTTCTTATTTTTTCCCCATTCCTAGCCCTCCCTTCACCCCCCCAACCCTTCCCTATTTACAAAGACTTTATTTCCATTTTTTCCATTTCTCATCATTTTTTCCTTTCCCTTCTTTCCTTTCCCCTGTGCCTCCCACTACCCCTACCCCTTTGGACCTTTTATTCCTATTTTACATTATCGATTATTCATTCTAATAATTGGTACATTTTAGGTATACAATATAATGACATTCATCATTGGAAATTTGCACCTTTACATAGTCTCTCTTGGTTCTTATTTTTCACCCTTGCCCAGCCCTCCCTTCAACCCCTCCAGTCCTCCCTATTTACAAAGATTTTGTTCCTACTTTTCCATTTTCTCATATTAATCCCATTCCCTTCTATCCTTTCCCTTAGCCCTCCCACTTCCTTCCTCTTTGCACCTTTTCTTCCTATTTCACATGACCTATTATACATTTAGTCCTTATTTACACTTTCAGTTTCTCACACCAGAGAAACTATTCAGTATTTGATCTTCTTGATGATCTTCTGCATTCTGTCTGCCAGTATCTTATTAAGGATTTTTGCATCCATGTTCATTAGTGATATTGGCCTATAGTTCTCTTTTTCGGCTGGATCTTTCTCTGCTTTGGGGATCAAGGCGATGCTTGCTTCCAGAAATGATTTAGGGAGTATTGCTTCCCTTTCAATTTTGCTGAAGAATTTAAACAGCAGTGGCAGCAGTTCCTCTCTAAATTTCTTGTACAATTCAGCAGTGAAGCCATCAGGACCCAGGCTTTTCTTGGTTGATAAGTTTTTAATTATATTTTCAATTTCATTTATTGATATTGGGTTGTTTAGAATTTTTAGGTCTTCTTTGTTCACCTTTGGTGATTCATACATGTCTAGGAATCTGTCCATTTCTTCTGTGTTGTCCATCTTATTGGTGTATAGGTTCTTGAAGTAGGTATTGATGATTCTCTGGATTTCTGCTGGGTCCGTTGTAATTTTACCCTTTTATTTCCTAACTGCATGGATTTGGGACTTTTCTTTCCTTTTTCTGGTAAGGTTAACCAAGGGTTTGTCAATTTTGTTGATTCTTTCAAAGAACCAACTCTTGGCTTCATTGATTTTTTGTACTGTTTTCTTAGTCACCATTGCATTGATTTCTGCCCTGATCTTTATAATTTCCTCCCTTGTATGAGCTTTGGGTTTGTCCTGCTCCTCTCTTTCTAGAAGCTTGAGGTTCAGTATCAGGTTGTGTAATTGGGCTCGCTCTGTTTTCCTAATATGAGTATTCACTGCTATGAATTTCCCTCATAAGACTGCTTTCATTGTGTCCCATAGATTCCAATATGTTGTATCGTCATTGTCATTTATTTGAAGGAACTATCTGATTTCTTCTTTAATTTCCTCTGTGACGCATTGGTGATTCAGAAGTGTGGTTGTTCAATTTCCATGTGTTTATGAAGTTTTTGCAGTTTTTTTTGCTTTTGATCTTCAATTTCATCACACTGTTGTCTGATAATATACAGGGGATAACTTCAATTCCTTTGCACTTATCTAAATATGTTCTATGAGCTAGTATATAGTCTATTTGGAGAATGACCTGTATGCAGCTGAAAAGAATGTGTGTTCTGATTTTGTGAGGTGAAACACTCTGTAAACATCTGTTAAATTCATATGTTCAAGAGTTTGAGTACTAGTATTTCATTGGTTGTTTTTTGTCTAGCTCATCTATCTATTTGTGACAATGGGGTATTGAAGTTCCCCCCCCACACACTATTATATTTAGTCCATATATGGTTTTTCATGTCCATTAGTATTTGTTTTATATAATTGTGTTCACTAGTGTTTGGTGCATAGATATTTATGATTGTCATCACTTCCTCTTGGATTGTTCCCTTTACAAGGATACAGTGTCCTTTGTCTCTCTTAATCAGTGTTGTTTTGAAATCCACTTGGTCTGCAAAGAGGATAGCTACTCCTGCTTTTTTTTCAGGTACCCAATGCATGGAGGAGTACTGTTTTCCACCCTTTGACTTTCAGTCTATGAGTTTCTTTTTGAATTAAGTGTGTTTCTTGTATGCAGCATATTGTTGGATCTTGCTTCTTGGCCCATTCAGGCAGTCTATTTCTTTTGATTGTTGAGTTGAGACCATTAACATTGATGGTTATAACTGATACATGTTGAGTTATCATTGTCATTACTTTTTCTTTTTGTTTGATCCTCCCCCTTTGCTTTTAATTTCTTGTTGTGCCCAGTGGATTCATTCTGCTGGGCTTCCTGGGGTTGTGATTCTTGTTGTCTTTTCCTAAAATTTTGTCTAAAATTTTTTGGAGTGCTGGTTTGTCATTCATGAAGTTCCTAAGGTGCTCTTTGCCATGAAAGTATATTATTTCACCATCAATTTTGAAAGATACGTTTGCAGGGTACATCAATCTGGGTTGGAGGCAGTTTTCCTTTAGGGCTTGAAACACATCAGTCCAAACTCTTCTTTCCTTGAGGGTTTACACTGAGAAGTCTGCTGTGATTCTGGTAGGCTTTCCTTTGTATGTAACTTGCTTCTTATCTCTAACTACTTGCATAATTTTGTTCTTCTGTTCGGTTTCTTGAATCTTAACAATTATATGCTTATGTGTAGATTTTTTTTTATCAAGGCTAGTGGGAGTCCTATATGCCTTGCTTATTTGTATGTCAAATTCTTTCCCCCTGCTTGCGAAGTTTTCTGCCATCACTTCTTTGAACAGTTTTTTTTATGTCATCTGCACTCTCTCCTGTTTCTACATTGATTCCAATCAGTCTTATGTTATTTTTCTTTGCATCACCTAACAGCTGCTGGACTGATTCCTCCCTTACAATTTTAAAACAATTTTTTTTCATAGTCACTAACTGCAATCTTGTCTTCTATATCTAAATTTCTGTCTTCACATTGGCTCATTCTGCTGCACAGACTTTCAATGGAGTTTTTAATCTCCTAGAAATCTGTTTGCATCTGTTTTATGGATTCCATTTGTTTCCTATGTTGGGATTCCATCATGTTCCTCATCTCCTCTATTTTTTTATCTGTATACTCTCTAGATTTATTAATCATGTCTTGTACTATCGGCAAAATCTTTGCTGTTATGTTAGAAATTATTTCTGATTTCATTTTTTCCAGATCTTCTTTCATTGCTAGTTCAGGGAGTCCAGGTAGTTGAGTATTAGAGTGTTCCATATCATTTCCCTTTGGGGTTGTTCTAGGTGATCTGGAAGTCTGGTTCTGAGGCTTGTTTACCTGTCTTCTCATTTTGACAAGAGGGTGGGTGTTCCTGGCACCTGCATGGCTCACCTCCTCTGTGCTGAGATGGGAGCCACAGCACGCCCACCGGGAAGCATCCTCTAAGCTGGGAGCTGTGGTATGCCGACCCAAAAGTGTCCTCTGGGCTGGTAGCTGTGGCACGCTGACTTGGAAGTGTCCTCTGGGCTGGTGGCTGTGGCACGCCAACCCGGAGGCCTCCTCTGTACTCGACTGAGCTAATTTATAAGAACATGTAACAAATATATACAACTTAAAAGAAACTAAGAAATAGAAAACTACTTTCCATCCTTTATTTCAATTCATTCAACGATAATACACAGAAGGTATAAGTTAAAAATATAAACACTCCAAGTTCGTGGACATGAAACCCTACTTTCTTGTCAAAACATCTCTTTACTTTTAAGTGGATGACTGAGAGGTGAAGGGAAAATACAGGGGTTAAAAAAAATCAGAATGAAGCCATCCTTTTGATCCATTTATCTTGCTTCAGTGAATAGTATCACTGTAGAAACTGACTTGGAACAGTATTAGATCAAAGTCTAAAGCACCATTCTCCAGTGATACATTAGCAAATGATTAGGGGGAAACAGTAAATAATAATAATAAAAAAAAGATGTGAAACAATGTGGAAATTTCCAAATTTCCACTTGAATGAAAAAGAATTACTGTTTTGGCTAGCATATTTACATATGTGAGAAAGAAATGTCAGGTTTTGCACAGAGGCCCACAACAAAATAATTTTATAACAAAACATGCTGTAAGTAGTTATTAGTATGCTAGCTTGTTTATTCACACACGTGCAATAATATTTTATATAAATGTACACATAACTACACACTACTACATAAAGCCATTCATGAGACCTTCATGCATATATTTATCCAAAAAAATTGAAATACAAAATCTTTGCTTTTCTTTACTAACCAAGTACAACAAAAGAAAGTTTACGAATTAAAAATCTAATAACATTATTATTTAATTGCAATATATGCATTCTGTAAACGTTGGTATATTTTATTTTATTTTATTTGTTACTAGGGATCGAACTCAGGTCCTTGCTCTTGTGCAGCAGGCATTGAAACCACTGAGCTAAATCCATGGCTGTAGTCCGTTGGTATATTTTATAATGTAAAATAAATGGCATCTCAAATCAAATACTGCCAAATACTTGAAATTTGTAAAATTAAACTAAATGACTCCTAAAGATGCTGTATAAATAATGCTATACATTTTCTGACATAGATAAATAATTCACTCAAATATAATAACTTTAAAACAATAAGTAAAACCCAAAAGTGGTTTTGTTTATTGAGAAGAATAGAACCTGAAATAGAGACACCCTTATTAATAAAGATAAAGGTGAGCCTAGCATAGGGATGCACACCTGTAATCCCAGAACTCTAGAGGCTGCAGCAGGAGAATTGTAGGTTTAATCCAGCCCCAGCAACTTAGTGACTCAGTGAGCCCCTGCACAGAATGTAATCATGTACTGCAAACATGTGTTAATAAATGATAATTGAAAAAATTTAGTCTGCTTTAAATTCTTTCGTAAACATTTAAATTTCTTAATAATTAAGGCATCCGCTAAAATGATTTAATGGCTTATTTTTATGTAAAAGCATGGCTGTACTGATGCCTGAAAAAGGCTATCCCTAAACCCTTTGGTAATAATATCTTTAAGTTATGTAGCTTTTAAGAATACATTGATGTTTGAGTAAACAAATCATTCCTTTGTTCAGTCTTTCAGTGATTCATCAGGATAACAGAGGAGCACCTGGGTTCTAAAGTGACCCAGATTAGCAAATGGTACAGAAAGATCTATAGCGCCACTGCTTAACTCTTGGCTCTAGGGAGCACAGATTGACCTTGATGGTCAGCATCCTTAATATCACACACTATTTGCAGAAACATATTCCTACCTTTCCTTTTTCATTTTTCGCCTTTATCTTTTTATCCCTGTATATGATCACTATAAGGATAAAATTTTGTATTCATTAGTAATTTTGGTCAGTATGAAAAATGCATAGAATAAATTGATTAAATTCTACCAGTAAGCATAATGAAATCATTGTATTAATTAAGTCACTGACAACTATATAATTTCAATGCCTTGGGTGCCTGAAATAAGTGTTCATGGTTATAGCTGGTAAATTACTAGAGGTGTGTTACATACCTTTTAATTTTATCATCCTATATGAGACATCAATATTAGCCAACAGTTGTTCATCAGGTAAGTCAGTGTCTCTTAGAGTGATTTACTATGCTTTAAAAGAAAACAGTCTGGATAGTATTTGCATATAGCTGATGACTGGTGATACTGTGTACCTTTTCATTACCTGTTGATCATTGATGTGTCTTCTTTTGAGAAACATCTATGCAGGTCATTTTTTCTCCTTTGTGGTGATGTGCTAGGCAAGCACTCTGCCACTGAGCTACACTCCCAGAACACTTTTACTCATTTTTGATGGGGCATTTGTATATATGTGTGTGCTACTGAGTCATATGAGTTCTAATATATTTTGGAAATTGATCAATAAAGAAGAAATATATAGTACAAGGGGCCAGGGATTTAGCTCAGTGGTTCTGCTGCCTGCCTTGCAAGCACAAGGTCCCGAGTTCAATCCCTGGTACCAAAAGAAAAAAAAAAAAAAAGAATATATAGTACATATAAACAATGAAACATAATTCTGTCTTTAAAAGAAGGAAATTTTGCCATATGAAACATCACGGATGAGCCTGGAAGACATTACACTGAGTGAACTCTGCCAGACCAGAATGAATCCACAGCAGCCAGCTCATGGAGTGAACCACAGAGTGGTGGTGAGTGATAGCAGCAGAGGCAGGAGATGGGAAATGTTGGTCGAAGGGAACAAAGATAAATGAAATTTGGAGGTATAGTGTAAAATGAAACGACTGTAACTAATAATAGAGTATAACTAATAATAGAGCTTTAAATACTATAAGAGGATAATCTTAAATATTCTGCCAATAAAAACAGAAAAAAATGGTAACTTTGTGATGTGATGCATATATTAACTAGCTTGATTGTGGTAATCATTTCACTACATCTATATACATATATATCTCAAAAGTTTTAGGTATACATCATACACACACAACCTGTCCATTTATCAATTACACCTAAATAATATAGAAGATATTTTTCAATTTTCAAAAAAATTAAAATTAAGAATTCTGTATTCTTATATATGTAACAGGAATATTAATTTAAAAGAAAAGGAGAAATTAACTTTATGAACCAATGCAATATGGGTCACAAATTTTAAATATGTTAACATCATTATAGTCATTTTACTCCTAGTGTATATTTCCAATGAATTTAGCCTTGAGATCCCTTTTTAAAGTATCCCTATTTTGTAGCAGAAGTAGTTGATCTATACAGAATGATCAGCAGCATATAAATGTTAATTTACTTCTAATAGAAAGGAAAATTAATCTACGTGCAAGCCTGGGGTTAAAAAATAGTTGGAAATTCAAAAAAATCAAAAACACAATTGTTTGACCTTCTATCTATAATTGACTTGCTAATAACTAATATCTTTAAAGAGAAGGGCAAAGACAATTTTTGACAAGTTCAGTTGTCAGTTCAACTGCAATGTAGCTTCAAATGCGTACCAACAGAACAACAAAAATCTGTTGAATATTTCCTATAAGATCCATATTATAGAAAGAAAAATTTACTACAGTGTATTTTTTCTTCATCATGTAAAGGTAACATTATCTGAAATAAAATGTATTTTTTAAACTTCACACAAATAAAGACATATACATGTGCACTCAGATATGCACATACTGTTTTCAAATTTATTTTTTTGTAATTGTTAGTGACGCATGATGATTCCATCCATCCAGGAGATTTTACATATATGTATATATATATATTCCTTCTTAATCATTTTTAATTCCACTTCCCTCCCTACCCCCCCATTTCCACCCATCCCCCAAAAGGAATCCATTATTAAAAATCAGTGGTACGCACAAATTTCCTGAATGCTATCAGTAAATATCAAACCACAAAATATCTTCATTTCTAGACCCAAGAAATAGATATAACAATTACTTCTAGGGCCTGGGATTTAGCTCAGTGGTGCTGCACCTGCATGGCAAGCACAAAGTCCTGAGTTCGATCCCAGGTACTGGAAGAAAAAAAAAATATCTTTTTTTCAAACAGAAAAGCGTGTGACTTCCACTTCTGGATCCTCCAAATTTTTTAGAAACTTATATATAAAAACATACAACAGAGGCCAAAAAAGAAATGTTGATTGGCAGTCTGGAGAAAATCAATAGTCCCAGTGATTAAAACAGTTAATCAAATGGGGAAGTTTCTCTGAATTCTAAGGAGCACTAAAACCTACATTTCAGAGATCATTAAACCCAAAGCACCCATTAGCTACTCAGAGATGACCCACTGTTTCCTTTTTTCCTGTGTTGATTCGCAGTGATTCAGCCTAAAAAGCAAAGGCTCACTTTCACTATAACCAGAACCACCCTGACCTTACTGGAGAAGCTTTTACACAAATGCATTTGTCAGTGTGTGTTGGAGAATCTTAAAACAACAAAAGATAAAAAATTATCAGGAAAGAAATGTAGCATTAATTCTTTCATCACAGAGTTCATTCTAGATGCCCATAAAAATTTCTCTTACACAAATCAACATTTATTGGCTCTGGGCGATGCGGTTCAAAATAAAAGTGATTAAAATTTTATGTTCTATTCTCTAAGCAAATTTATAGGGAAATAAAAATGCAATGTGTTACTCTTAAGACATATTATGGAGAAATTAGCCAAACTAGTTAATATATGTAAAAAGTATAAAGTCCTTATTTGGATAATAATAGTGAGTCAGAATCAAGAAAAACTTAAAATCATCTACTTTAAGTACCCTTTTAACAGAAGAAATGTAATTTATTTAACATTAATAACTGATTTTTTAAATTCTGCAATTATATGTATATGTTATACCAAAATAATTAAAAGTTTTTGTAAATGGTAACAATAAAGTAGCATTGCAGTGTTATGCAAGGGCATACTGATGACAACACAAAAATACATGGAAAAATAGTTTTAGATTTGAGTGTCTTAAAATTGCTTAAGAGCAATAAGGAGGAGATAATATAAACTCCCCAAAGTTGTCCTTATTATTTTTTTTTATTCACTTCTACTAGGGGGTACATTCGCCAAATATCTTCAATAAACTTAGGAAAATAAAAGTAAGTTCTGCTAATAATGAGCTAAAAAATATACAGTTCAAATTCTTGATTCCATAACTTTTAAAAAATTAAGTCCATTGTTACAGAGAATTGAGTGGATTAGGGTATGTTAATATTTCTACAAAATAAACAGTGATCTTCATTTGCTTCAAATTCTCTATGTGCTTATGTGTATGTAGCATTACTATTTTATATAAGGTGATACTATCTTTAAAAAAATAAATGTTACTATAGTTTAATAACAATGAAATATAAACAAGTACCACACTAAAGTTTGCCCATATTGTCAAATGAAAATTAAGCCATGAATATTCGGACATAGTAATGAAAAATCTCAGCAATTCCTTCTATTGCAGTTCACTCTTTGACTTTATATTATTTTATAGAGGCCCAAACTATGGTTCAATTTAAGTTTAGAGTAATGAACCTAAAAATTTACTGAAAAACTATGAATAGGGATTGTTTAAAAATTACGTATAGTTGTATTTCTGTGATATTTATTTCAAACTTCAAAAAGTAAGACTCGATAAATCTCTTATTTATTATTTTTGACTGTTTCCAAGTGACCCAAGTTGAAATCCTTTTTGAAAAGAAGAAAAGATAGATGGAAAGAAGGAAGGAAAAACCAAGGAAGAAAGGAAGGAGTAGAGGATGGGATAAAAGAATCCTAACAAAAATCATTATTTTTACAAACTGCATTCACAAGGGTATTTGTTGAGTAGTTACTTATGGAAAAAGGAGCACTTAATTTTGAAAGAAGACAGACTATATTAAGGATATTGTGCAAAAGAAAACTTGACTCAAAGTGCCCTGAAGGAAGATAGATTGTAATATTAATCTACACAAATTTGTTGAAAAACTTATTTATCCTTTAAAAGTCAAAATTTTTAAATGATTACACAAAAACAGAATTTTTGAAATTTAAGGTTTTCACTTTTTCATCAGTACACAATGTGCAGATTTGCTTCACAGTGAATCAGATAATATCTACAAGTTTTAATACTAAATGTACACAATCCATAAATCTTACTTGTAATAGAATTTAGAAATTTCATTTACCACTGATCTAATAGTCTTGAATTGAAGTTAAAATCCTTAAAATACTGTCAGTGTTTCTAAGGAGTCTGTATAGTCATAGCAATTAACACAAGATCCTGGCAGGTATTTTGAATAAACAAAGAAAATATAAAATATTTTATAACTATTAATCAAGGCCTACACTCAGTAGTCATAATTCATCAGTGCTTCAAAAAATCATCAAGCCTTTGCTAACACTTCTCAAATCCACCTTTAAACTGCACCTTTATAGAAAATATCTTGCCATTAACATTGTATTTTATGTACTTCAAGAAAGACATAGTACCGTAGGGACTAAGCAGGACTGACAGAAAAGAAACCATAAATCTCTGTCAGGCATTCAGAGATGAGCTCTGAAAATGAAATACTTTTCTTCTCCCTTGGCTGAGATAACATAGTAGATTTGTTAATAGTATCCCAACTTGTTTGATCTCCCTCAGCTTACAATAAAATATATTCAAAATTTTAGGATTCAAACAAATACTATCATTTTACACAGAGAATTAAGGGACCTTTAATTCATGTGACATGCAATAAATACTACTATACAGCAAATCAATGATAAATCAAGAAGCATTAGAAAATTTCCCAGCCACAGAAACTGTTCAATATGTTCAATTAGAGCACCAGAGACATGTATTTCACATTTTACTTTCTTGTACTGTAATAGTTGGCTATATTAGGCAAAAATAATTTAATCGATTGTTATGAGGTACACAATTCTTTGGTGAGAGATTAATAATTTATAATTAAAAATGTACCTATGTGATTGGGCCATAGGGATTTAATGAAAGTAGGACAGTCATTTATATTAATTTAACTAGCGACTTCAATATCTTGTGGGAGAAAATAATTTATCTTTGGAGGAGATACATTACATAGGGATAAATAGGTACAATCTAATAACATTTCAGTGAAGTAAATTTATATTTTAGAAACCAAAGAACCGGTAACTCCTTGTGTTAAAGCTTCAAGACAAGTACGTCTTTTGCCATTCTCATTTCTGTTTAAGAGGGAAAAATACTATAAAGAAAACCCAGTAAGAATATTTTCCATGTTGCCCCTTTTTGCAGCTGAAGTGCTCTCACTGTTTCTTATTGTTTGACAAAAAAAATTTTAACATGTTTTAAGAAATAACTAACCTTTGAGTCATGCACAATATTACTTTGGTTTTTGTAAACTTTGCAACTGGTAAGATATTTTAATACACCACAACAAGAAACAATGTGAATAAATAAATCTGTGTCCTAAAAATGGTAATTATCATAATAGTGACATTTTGCTGTTGCTTATATTTAACTTCTAGCACCTGTCGTCACAGGGAAGCCTCTGGCAAAAAATACTCATCGACTTTTTTCAGTCATTCACAAAAGGTGACAGGATCTGCACCTTCGTTTCTTTTCCCTATTTACAAGTTACAGTATTTACATAAGGAGACACTTGCATATTAATGCCAGTACTATATTCTGATTATATCAAAGTTTTGTTCAAGCTTTCTTCTTCTTTAAACGTTTTACATGCTGACCATATTGTAAAGGTAGAGAAGCTATAGTACAAATACCTACCATCTTGTTTCCATAACAAAATAATCCCTACTTCTGTCATACTCATGGATATTTTTACGTCTACAGATGTTTTTCCGACATTTCTTCAAAATGTCTATTCCCAATTCTTTCAGAGTCCTCGCCATTTTATTCCTCTCCACTGTTCACTCTTGTGCAACCCCTCCAGGATAATAAGGCCCAGAAGGACAAGTTTATGTTTCATTCATCTTTTCTTTATGTCACAGTCACCTAGCATAAGGCTGGGCATCTAATAGATGGTCAACAAACGTCTGCTTCACTACACTGAAGTAAAACACTCCAGTGATTGAGCTTCTGGATCCTACAGAAAAAGAGCTAATTTTAGGGGAGGAAAGGTTTTTTTCTAAATAGAACTTAATAATTTAAGAGTTAATAATTATTCAAGCCTTAGTTTGTCTCATATGCTACTAGCCACACCATACAAGACTGTGGATGGTTCTTTCCTCATTTATTTTAGGGATTGAAAGTATACTCATTCTACATATGGAAAAGCTAAGTCACAAACACTCATTAAACTAAGTGCTGGATACATGATTCTCATCATGAAGTGTCAACCTAGCCTGCTCTCATTCATATATCCACTGCCCCCATAAGAGGAGAGGAAAACACTCCAGTCTGCCATTTCCAAGCTCCCTGTGATGGCTCTGATTGTTTTGCTCCAGTCATTGTGCAGGGCACCTAGAGTACAGGAGGAAATAAGATGGAGGCATTTACCTTTGATTTCTACCTTTCTCATACAAAGAAAAAGTTTCTCTTCCTTTAAACACACACACACACACACACACACACACACACAGATGCTTTCTTTTCACAACAAAAATTCTCACCTTAACACCAGTAAATGTTGGCTCCACAACTTCACAGCCACTTCAATCTCTAATTTATTCCAGACCAAGTTGGCTCCCTCAATCACTGAAAATTCACTAAAAATTCCTCAATGGACTTAAAAAAAAATCAAATCCAATGTGCTTCCATAGTTTTCACTTTATTTAATTTATCTCTATCACTACTGACTTCTACACCTAAACAGATCCTCGGCTCCTAAAATTCAATCAATTGCAAGGAATAAAAGAAAGTGACACCACATAATAAAGAAAGTTCAAACACGTAGCTTTCCAAATAAAAAATCCATTGGCCGAAGATGTATCAGTTCTCTCAAGGAGAAAGAACTCGAGTTAGTTATAGTCACAGTTTAAAAACATGTCAAAGTCACCTCACCCACGACTGTCAAGACTTTCCTCATAGTGTATCTTCCTTTTATTACTCCTGCCAAAACCACATCTCAAGTCTCAGAATTTGTGATTAGTACTCTCAAGATGAGCTCCAGTGATTCTGACTGCTTGTTTCACGCCTTTAGAAAATCCATTCCCCTTGAGACTGGGTAGGACTCATTCACTCATTCTAACCCACTGCATGTAATAGACATGAATGGAAAAGTCTCCAAGATTAGAGACTAAAAAGACTGCAGCTCACACTTAGGTACTCTCCATTTAGCTCTGGAGAAAGCCAGCAGCCATGTCATGTACAGCGATGTGCGAAATCCCCTGTGAATGAGGTGCGAAGGAGATTCTACACTTTCAAGGCTGAAACCTTGGCTGACAGTGTAACTGCAACTTCCTGAGACACACTGATCCAGAGGTGGGCCATCAAGCACACCCAGATTTATGACCCACAGAAAATCTGAGAAACTGTTTAACATACTAAGTTATAAAGTAATCTTGCTCATGTGTAATAGTGTAATACCTTATCCTGAGAGTAGTGTTTCAGTGCCCTAAAGAATTTTATATTGTTCTACAACTTGTTTTTTCACAGCTTAACAGGGACCATGTTTTTCTCTTAATATTCCATAACTAATGGTTGAAACATAATAGCAGATCAAAAGTACGTCAAAAGTACTGAATCTATTACTCAAGTGTCCACAATCTTCAACTCCGTGTTGATTTACTGTTTCCTAAAGACATTTAGCAAGTCACTATTTGAGGTCCTGACATTTAGTGACTTTACCATGTGCAACCCAATCTTACAAAAAAATTCACAATTAGCACAAACTTTGTTCAATAAACTTTCACTCATTACTTCTGCAATTTCAGAGAAATCCTGTAACCTAAATGTTTTTGTCAGTTAAAAATTATCCTGTTTTATTGGCTCTACAGTAAGTTTTAAATTTCAATTACTGCCTAAGTGTTACTACATACTTTCTTCTCCAGTTTCTTTCAAAATCTTAGTGCTTCCAATTTTATGAAACATATTCCTCTTAGCATCTGATTATCATATGTTGCTGAAAAGTGTAAAAATCAAACAGGCAATATCTTTAATCTTGGTACAATAAACAGCACATTCGTTTATACCAATAAAATTGGTACACTGGACGCTCGAGTTACAACCAGCCTAAAATACAAACAACTTGGCTTATGACTGGAATTTTAGTTTTAACACAGGACCAAAGTCTTGAGTTACGTCCCAGATGCTGGCCACTTATGTTTCCAGATGGTCTCAGATACAGATTTAATCCTTAAAGAGTTCTGGAAGGAACATTACAACATCCTTTCCTGTGCGGGGATAACTAAGAAATCCTGGACCAATGTCTCTCTAAGGACACTGAAATTTGTCTGTATACAGGAGACACTTTGAAGGCTGTGTAGAGGACACGGAGCCTTCAATTGACCAACTAGCGTATTACCAATCAAATTTTGCTTATAATGACAAATAATTTTCTTAACAGAACATAATTCCATGTACCTTTAATCAGTTATACACTAGTAGTGAAAATAACACAGATCTTTTTAAAAACCTTGCTTTTTCTTGAAAAGCATACATTGTAGAAGACACATGTTACAGATAAGCTTGATTTAATCAAGTAAATACATGCAAGCATCAAACTATACTACTTTAAGACACTGTTCTGTGAAAGAATTGTAAGGCAAGTAAGTTGAGCAATAAAAGGAACAAAACAGAGAACAGTATCTACCTGTTACAAAAGAACTTGTTTGAGGGATTCTTGGGGGGGGTTGTTTATTGTTTGCTTTTGTTTTATTTACTCATGTTTTGGCAGTGCTAGGGATTGGACCCAACATCTTATGCATGCTGGGCAAACACACTAGCACGGAACTACATCTCCAGCCCTTTTGAGAAGTGTTTAGATAAGCAACGGTGAACATCAAAATCACTGTATACGTGAAGTCTACTGAATCGATTTTGATACATAGATATTGTTTTCCATGTTATGAAAATACATTATTTTTAATTTTAAAATTTTATACTGAAAATGTGTAAATGTCTCCTTAAAAATATTAAATAGATCAATTAAGATTTTTCAAAAGTACGTTCAGGTGGCTCATGGAAAACATCTTTCAAAACTATTGTTTTTCAAAATCTTTGGGGTCATTTATTTCCTCTCAACTTTATTCTAAATTTCATTAAAAGAAACCATACCTTATTAATATATTCTTAATTGTGTCACAGCACAGCACATTGCTCACAGTTGCTAAAACAATACTGGATTTGCCTAATTTAGGATTAATACTACCTTTTAATTGATAGGGTTCAATTATTGGATGTAGCACATATTTATACTTTAAATCATAACTCAATATTTAAGAATAAAAAATACCTATTAACAAATATGTTAGTCATTACAGGTATTAAATTCCAGAGAAAGATATGGATTATTTCAACTGATACAAAGATTTAATCATAGTACTTAACCAATATCACTAAAATTTTTTAAAAGCCAGGATCCATCTATTCTGGGTAAAGAAACATAAACTGAGCCTAAGAGTTGACCTCCTTCACACCATTAGACTATTTCTAGATCCTGCAGTAGGTGAAATATGAAATGCTACCTCTGATGGAGAGCTTAAAGGAGGGACTGCTTTTCCCTCAGTGCTATTCAGATTGATTTATAGGGCTGCTTAATATGGCCTTGAGAAATGTATTATGAAGATATATAATTTTCCAGATTGCATTACAATAAAAATTTGGTTATAATTACATTCATGTTTAACATTTCTTTTAGAATTATAATACATACCTAGTCTAAAAATAAGTTAGAGAGGAAAAGTGAAATTCAAATTAGCCGACCCAATTCAGTGCATAAAATAATTCAAAAGCATCCTGCTGTCCAAAAGCACAAATATTAAGGTTAGAGTTTTTATTTTTTGTTTGTAAAATAAACAAGACACAATGAAATGCCTTCTCAAATGCAATCATGATGCAAACACAGCGTTTTCTTTACCTTCTGAGGCAGAGTTAGGGACACAGAATCGTCTTTGATTCCTGAAATAGGTCATCCATGACTCAGCCATATATGAGTTTTCACATGGGGATATGTATATCCCCTTGACACTTGCATTCTGGGCAGCATTCATTCACTGTAAACCATGAAGGGACTTGAAAATGGACTTAAAATCTAAAGGATTCATATGGTCAAATCTGTAGCTTTTTCTATGGAAATAAACCCTTAAAACAGTGATAAAACATTTTATGACAAGGAATGAATTACTATCATGATACAAGCAAATTTTAGTAAAAAACAAAGCTAGACATGTCTGAGAATGCACAGACCTCTACTGGAAAGGGTCATGAAAGTCTATGAATAGAATTCTCTGCTTAGGAGCCAGACTGGATTACTTCCTTCACTAAATACCTACCTATGTATCCATTCCTTCTCAAAACATCTTGGCAAATGTTTATTCACTCAATACTCATGTTAATTTTTATTATGTTACACACTATTATTGTCATCTCTTTTGCAGATGAGAGAACTGAGACATAAAAATATAAGAAATCTCCTAGGAAAGTATTACTGCCATCCAGTCACTATGGCAGAAAATTGATTCACACCTGGAAGGCTGGCGCCAAAGCATATACTAGAAACAGGGCAATATTACCCTTCTATGATCTGAGGGCTGAGAAGGAGTCCACTTGTTGTAATAGTAGCTTTCAGTAGGGACACACAAAATCCTAACACACTAATGGCTCCATGGAGTTATATGACTGCCTACACAGCCAAGGACAGGACGCAACCCAGAAGTCACAGTCTGCATCAAGGGATACAAAAAGAGAAGAAAAAGTTTAATCATATTTTTATAATTTTTATTAATCTAGTTTACCTTTATCTTTTTACCCATTACATAAAAACTGAGGGGACATCTATCAATACAAATAGTGTTTATATTAATATAATAAATGTAGACAAATTAGGAATGCTTTTTCCCCTGGCTCAACCTACATTGTAGACCCCGATAAACCATTTATTCTCTTTATGCTGGCCACTGCAATACTCTTTGTAAGTCCATTAAAGAAGAAACAGTGATGTCTCGTAATTGTTTATAATTACCCTGATCCTATTTCCAACAGCTACTGCAGGAGTCTCAGTTCTGTATCTTCACAATTTTCAACATACAGATGCCTGAGATACTATTATTTTGGACACAGAAACATTTTTAAGTCAGCTACAGTTAAGGTTTTGGTATAGTGAAACCATAACTAAACTTTAGTCATCTTGTACATTACAAATTGTTTAGGACATTCTGAAAATAGACTCTGAGAGAAGAATGGTCCCTTTGAAGGTGATTTCACAAAAGCTAGCCTGTTGAAAAAAAAAGAGATCTCTCTCTCTGGCCACTAAGTATTGGCTTTTCAGCTGCACTGCACAAGGATTCACCAGAGCCATAGTCAGCAAACAACAGATAAAGCTAAGTCCCTGGGATTCATACACTTGGTGGTAAAATACAAATATGCTCTCATAATAAATTGTCAGGCTGTGACTTAAGAGACTGTGTAAGTTATATAGTTAAGGGTTAAGGAGCAGGAATGGAAGAAATTATGCCAGTGGTAACTGTTTTCAACAATGAGGATTTTAAGTTGTTTGATTTCCTCTTGTGTCTAATTCCTTTGCAGCACCTGCTGCAATATATGCTACAAAAATTTAAAGAGCTGTTAGTCTAAAGAGATTTTTTTTACAACAATAAAGTAATGCCTGTGAAAGCATTTGTACTTACTGCTACCCTGGCAAACAAGTGAAAGAAAGCAATACATATATATATATATATATATATATATATATATATATGTATTATATATACATATATAATGTCAGAATATAGCTTCATATATGTTAAATCACTTTATGCTGTTACTGTAAACTGTACATGTATAAAACTATTAATGTGGACTCTTAAAAAGCAATATTTAAGGAGGTTGGCAATAGATATGCAGAGAAAAAAAGACAAATAATTTGGTATGCATAGGTGTTTTACATCAATATACCAAGCTGTCATTTTTAAAGGTCCTTGAGTTACAAATCAATCATTGTGAGAATCTGGAAATCTTTCGAAACTCAGGAAAAATTATAATGAGCCTCTTGAAACATTCAGAAATAGGCAAAATATGAAATGTAATGAAAAACATAATTAATGAGGAGGAAAATCTGTATGTCTGTCATTAATTAGCCAATAAAAAACTAAGTTCAATTAAAGTTCTTAACAAAGTAGTGAAGGAATCACCCTATTTAGAAATGTTACTATCACACTTGATATTCAATAGAACTATCAAATTCAAAGTGATTATTATTCAACAGAAAGACTTAACTCCATTTTCTGTGTAACTTTCTAAAATAGGATATCACATGTCTCTGAAATAAATATTACCAAGAAACACAGTACTGGGCCCACACTGTGGCAATTTAATGGTATGAATAAGGTAATTGTGAAACAATGTAAAACATTCATGCATAATCTGATTTATCTATTCCTCCTATTCCACCAAAGCAAGAAAAGTCTAACTTTTACAAAGGAATTACACAATTGACATTTTATTCTTAGCATCCATATGAAATACTAATGATGTAAATGTTTAGGGCTTTTAAAAACTATCTTTTCAAGTAACAAAAAATAATAATGAGTTGAAATATATTCCACAGTCATTTCAGAGATTGCAATTTTCCCCAACAGTTCATTTTTTTTGATGGGGTTTAAAGTGTGGGATAATCAAGAAATAAGACTGAAAGAGGAAAGTTAGTGGAAATTATTTTAAATGTTACTATCAGTTTAGGGATCCTCTCAAGTTTTCATATATCAAAATAGGTCATTTATTATTATGATTATACAACAAAAACAAATATCTCATATGAAACTGATGTACACTATTTTACAATGGAAGGCCAAGTCCAGATTCAAAGGCAAATTATAATAAAGTTTCATTCAGGTTTTTTATAGAATGAGAACTTGTATCTTTGCAATTGTATTCAAATTAAATTTAAAAATAATTTTATGTATTATTTTAGATCTGAGTAACCAGTTTGTTTATAAGAATGTGGCTATCTATAGTTAGTACACAGACTGTTTAAATATATCTAACAATTATTTCATTAGTTTTCCCATTTTTCTCTGAATATGCTACACTAAATGTAAAATAGCAAAATACTTACCATTAAAAGACACATATTTGAAGCCTTAACATATTCCTGTATCTTTCTATTTGTATGTGCACATGCTTATAAAACAAATATATCTTTTTGTACATAAAATAAACTGGGATATTAAGGTTTTTGCATTATCTATAGGGGTTTTCTGAAATAATCATATCTTTAAAATTTTATTTTTCCAAAACATATTCTGACTTACTTCAGGATTCCAAGGAAATGCACTCAACATAGAAAGCAAATTATGATGGGCATTTTTAGAAACCCTGAAGCCTTTGACTCAGTTTCAGATCAAAAAGACATACACATCACAGAAACAATGTTGACTACTGAAATGCCCAAACCACTCACCAATTACATACTCTGTAAGTTTAAATGGATGCCTGAATTACAGGAGGTAGTAAAGTGAAGAAAAAGTTTAGGTTTCATCTTTGGTAAATTTTCTAGTGGACATTTAATTGACAAATGCCCTATCTAAAATTGAAAGCAATTATAAATCAAGTGATCAAGAAAGAAGAGTATCTTTCCTATCAGTGGCATAAAATTCATGTTTCTTGCCTTAATATTAAAATGTATATCATGTCACTAGACTATTCAGGAATGGCAATTTACATGTTATTTAAAAAGTGTATATATATATGTATATATAAAAGTATATATATGTATATGTATATATAAAAGTATATACATATATATATATGCTCTGTCTTCAGAATTTTAACTAAAATTTTTCCTAAAAGTATAAATTGTGTATCAGCGATTTCCACAGAAAATTACTATTTTAATATATCATAAATAAAAACAACTAAAATCAAAGGTTAAATTTAAGAAAGAAAAAAAGAAAAAAATCTTAGCCAAAGGAAAGAACCTGATTTAGAATGTTCGAGGTAACTCAAACATTTACATTCCTAGATTATGAATTAATGACCTCATCTGTTTAAGTTTTACTCTCTTCTAATATGCCTGTATATACTTATTATAACATGTTAACACCACGAATGAACAACAGTCAGCTCTGATATAACAGTTTGAAAAGCAAATTTATTCCAATGCTACTGCAGTGGTATGGGATTACAGGAGCATAATGCTACTTTTGCACTTGCTTATGTGAAATTCCATAAGCAAAGAGCACTGCATATGGGTCTACAAACCTATACATAACGTCTACTGTCATGTTCTCAGAAGTGACTAGAAAGTTATTGGAAGACAGCTGTATCCCTTCTTTTTTTAAGTTGTTTTTGGATGTTTTCATGCCTCAGAGGTAGAGCTAAGCAGCTGCGACTGCAATCATATGCGCTCTCCAGGAAAATATCAGCTGAGCCCATGCTAGGTGAACAAAGAACTGCCTAACCAACCGAAGGGGCAGAGGACATTCCCAGACTCCTGCTTCTTCAATACACTGTGTATGTTAGGAGCTGAACCATCTACATCTGGTGTAATAACTTGTCATCTCATTTCAACTAACCCTCATATCCACCTCTTTGCCACAGTCACTCACAAGCTGACACCCCACTTCCAAGGAAAATTCAGGTCTTTTTCAAGGTAAATCACTACACTCATTGTGTTTATTTCTTCCCATATTTGTCTTTTCAATCGTCACTTGCAAAATTTGTGTGTTGTGCCCCAAAAGTATGACTGCCAAATTTAGCAAGTAAAATTGCAAGCTACTCAGTGAAATTCAAATTTCAGGTAAAGAAAAAATAACTTTCTTTAGTATAAATCTGTCCAAGTGTTGCAAGTCATTATTCACTGTTCAACCATGTCCCTTAACCATATTCAGGAAGTTGAAAAGTTCAAAGGAGCTATGTCTGCTCCTTTTGTCAATTTTCTTCTATATTAACTTTATTTTTACCCTATTTCACCCTTAGCAGAATATTAGCTCTGTAACTGGGGCTTTTATTTTCCTGGCAGAGACACTGGAGGTGGGAAAAAGCAAAGATCTAAGCAGTGAATTTTTAAAACAGCCCAGACTATACCCGAATGTGACTTATCTGTAACCTCGTTGGTGCAAGGACTGTGCTATTTAGCTTTGGCTCTCTACCTTCTGCCAACCATTAAATTCACTAAACAATAGCTCTTTATCCTGGATGACACTGCATCACCTGACCAGGCGCACTGACCCCAAATCTCTATCAGGTCTAAAGCAGAATATTTTAAGTAATTTGTATCTTCTTTTTCTCTATTTTATTTCTCTAAAACACGGTTTTGTTTGTGTTTTTCACTTTTATTAGTACATGTTTGGAGTTCATAATGATTACATTCACTGTAGGGGACTGCTCCATGTACACAAAACATTTTAGTCCCTTCTTTTATTTTTTAACATTAGATTCATTTATTTATCTTATAAGATTTATAAAATTAATCAGCATGGTAAAATACAGTTGTATAACAGTCTGTTCAATGACCCTGTGTATCAAAGGACAGTAACACCACCACATCATAACCTTTGCTCATAAGGTCATACTGCAAAACATGTTTCTCTATTAATTCATGTGAACAGGATCTTACTTAGTGTGCAGTATCCGGGAGGACACCACTATCCACATTCTCTTATTGTGGAGCAATTGTCTCCAATCTACTATTTCCTCTTTCCTTCACAAATACCATTTTCTCAATCTTTTTTGGGGGTCGGTACGGGGGGATCAAACTCAGGACCTTGTGCTTGCAAGGCAAGCGTGATGCCACTGAGCTAAATTCCTGGTCCCATCATTTTCTCAAACTTTTACTCCTTTGAACCTGCTATAACTTAGGAAACAATGGGATGAATTCTTCCACTAAAGTATAAAGTTAACTGTGGCTGAAGTTGTTATCCTTCCCAGGAACACCTGCCTTTTAATAAAAGCCAAGGGTGATCTTTTCATATATTTCACACATCAGCAAAGTAACAGATTAGTGAATCTAGGCACCTCCTATATCCATTTAAACACTCACCAGAGATAATCAAGCTCCTAAAAGTGGTATTAAAATGAAAGGTCAAGTTAAAATTTTATAACAAGAAGCTATTTAATTACCATATAAATATTATATTTTAGTATATATCTTCTACAGCTAATAATAAATCCTTGTAGCACTGCAGTGATTTTTAAAATAAAATTACTCCTTTATTTAATTAGGAAAGGCCATATCTCCAAGCAGATCAATAACAAAAAAATGAGGGTGCACTTCTGAAGTAACTCCCTACAGCCAGGAGGCAAGAGACTGGAAGGGGCTGCAAAACTGAGCCAGCCTGGTTCTCATTCATTACATGATAGAGCTTACATACATACTGCTAAAGTTCATGTCCTTTACTAAAAAAGATTTTAAAAATTCTATGTTAATGATTTTAAAAAATCATTTCTGTTTCTTAACACTGTTGCTCAAAGATTTTATATTAATGAATGAGACTGGATTTAAAAGTTGACATTAAATTTCTGTCTTTAATATTCACTATGACAAATTTATAAATATGTCATACACACCTGAATCCATGTCCACGACCTGAAAAATACATTAATTCACATACAGCATGAATTGGTAAAGGAAATTTATTTTTGACTGATATAAAATTCATTCATTCATTTAACAAATGTGCATTGTTAATAACCTATAAACCAGGTTTTGCATTTTTTATTGCATTTTTCATTAAGTAATGTATTATTTTATTTCCAGTGAATTTTTTTAATGTACATTCTTCCCCCTAGAATATACACAAACCATGAGTGCAAAAACTTTTTTAAAAAATGCCATGTAAGCTTAGGACCTAAAAAAAGTATTTAATCAGATCTTATTTAAATTTGTCGACAAAATAATAACTGAATGGAAATACAAGCATAGATAACAATGTAATCGTTTTATGGTAACTATTATGTCAATTATACTTGTTTCTTATTCCTCAAATATTTAATTGAATATGAAGAAAATAATCTACTCTTTAATCTTGGCGTTTTAATATCCAACAGAAATTTTAATTTACCACTCATATGTTACAAACATTATTATATTTTAACAAATATTTTCTTGATATTTTAAGTGTATTAAATGTGTTAAATCCATTAAAAGTAAGGATAGTAAATAGGATTTTGAATAATGAACAGAACTGGTACTCTAAGTACTTAGTGTCATGCAGATCACACTGTGATTTCAATATTTTAAAGTCAAGTCTATAGCAAGTATTTAGGGAAACAAGTCTCCAAAAAGGAAATAAATAGGTACCTCATAATCCAAAATGTGTTTAATGTACAACTAAAAATTAATTTCAGTCAGAGATTTTAATATAAACAAATTGTGTTGATTGGTTTGATAAAGTTCAGTTTCTTGACAAGCAAATATTATATTGTTAGTTAAAATTAGAATAAACTGGAATCTGAGAGTTAAATTCCAAAAACTTTCCTACACTATTCCTATTATTTTCTCAAATAAAACCACTATTTGGAAATTAAGAATATTGTTACTAATTTTATAACACTTTTAAACAATGTATCAAATTCATGCACATTTAGTATATAAGACCACTAGAGGTGATATTTTTTTCATAATTTTAATTCTTCTCAAAAATTACCAAAAAGAATTTTTCTAGAAATCTTCTTGAAAACCAAGCATTAAATAATGATTAAGCTAAGTTTTTTTAGTGAAAAATTTAAGTTGTAGATGAAATAAAGTATTTTTTAAAATTTAAGCCTTATTTTAGGAAGTAAAACCCCAATATTTGTATCTATAAATGTATCTGATTATTTATTGCCACTTCCTAAGAAATATAAATCAAATAACAGTCTAAAATTATAGTGAGAATACCCTAGCTATAATGACCAAGAAAGTATATTATTACATGCAACCTATTTCTGAGTATTCACTATTGTGTCCACCAATATTGACTTGACATAGAATCCTGACACCGTGTGACCCAAAGGCATTTCCCAATATCTACAGACTTGCAAAAATACTAAATTCTAGATCTACAAGCGACCTTGAAAATCAAAGGATATTCATTTATGAGATATTAGAAATCTCAACCCAAAAGGCTGTGTAAACATAAAACACACACATGCATGCACACACACACTCACACACACACACACACACGATTTTATATAGACACTCAAGGCTTTCAGGAATAACTGATTAAGAAAGTCAAACCTTGTCTAGTCTAATCATTTTACAGGTCAGTTAAGTAAGACACGTAAAATAAATTTTCTAAATCTTAAGTATATAATAGCAGACTTGAAAGAAAAAGCATGAATTCTAATTGTCAGTTCTGGTCTCATTATAGAACAGTACTCTGAATCCGATCAGTCAACAAGAACAACAAGTCAAAAGGGATTAAAAATGTAAATTAAAGGTCCATTAATGTGATTAAATTCACATTATTCAAACGTATGTAAATTTCATCTTAACAGTGGTTTTCAAGCTAAGCTAATGTAGAACATATCTGTAACATGATTTAGGATAAGAGTTCTACTAGTGAAACTGTATCCATTTGAAAAAATACACTGATAGAATTTACTTAATTTTAATTTTTCTCCATTTTTCTTAATGTGTGGGAAGATAAGGGATTTAATAAAACTATGACTTTTACTACTTTATATTTAATAATTGATTTCTCATAACTTTCTAAGTTAAAAACTATTATTCCTAGTTTCAGCCCCTAATTATCTGAAGAATACTACAATACAAACTTGTGAAATACTTTTTCAAAGACTAAATAACTCTATTTTCTATCTGGAAAAATAATAATTAGGGAATAATAAATTTCAAGTCACAATAATGGGAGATTTATTTAAAAAATGAAAATAGTCACTAAATCATACTCTTAAAAATATTTAAACGTATTTATAATACGTTATAGAAAAAAATACAAACTATACATGCATATGATAAATACTTCCAAAAATTTCACAGCCACATATTTTTAAAAAGCACAGAATTATGTCAAAATATAAATAAATGCTATTCAATGGTATTAAAAAAGCTTGATACTAAAAAGAGAAAGTATCAATCTCAAATCTAAAAAAAGAAGGTTTAGAAGAGAAACTAAGTTAAATAACTTCTAATTTTTTATCATCGTGTTAAAATTATGACAACTCTGATAAAGAGAAAATATTTCCAATCTTCTCCTATGACTACCTCTTACTCATATCTTGCCACTCAACTCAAAACATCTCATTTCAAATCTATTATTTACATTCTATAAATTCTAAAGTGGCCATATAACTGTTTCTCAGCCATATATCATTTTGTTTATATTTATTTATTTCCCAAACTTCATTGGCTATTTTTGCTTCATATTTGAGCTGCCTAGGTTACACACACACAAAAATACATAAAAAGTATGAAATAAAGAATGGATACACTTTACTATATATATATATATATATATGTATTTCCAGTATCTAATTTGTATTGTTAGTCAGAGTATGAAAATTAAGAACCAATTTTGGGGCGCTCAAGAGAATGAATAGATTAAGATTGCTAATACTGAAGCAAAAAAATTATTTTGATTTAAATAATAATTTTGTTATTGATCATATCTTTTAAAAATTCAAATAGCCTGATGCTGTAAAAAGAATGTATTTTTTAGGTAATGCAGGGCTATTCTCTGGAAATATTTCTTCATAATTCAGAATCAAGCAAGGAAAAGAACAGCAGAGTTGAGTACTTGCAGACTATTAATGTAATAATGCTATTCATAATAATCTTTATATGTCAACATTCCCTGTTAAACTATAAATCCACTAGTATAGTGTTTTCTGTCTATTTTGTTTTCTTCTCAATCCAAAGGCCTGGTACATAGCTAATTCTCAGTCAATTTGTTGAACAAATGAATTATTTAGATCTTATGGCTCGGAATCTACACTTTCAACTTTTAAAATATAGCAAAGTTATGGTTAACCCTTTTCCATTTTTAATAATACTGCTTTTATGCTGTTCCCACTGAAGCATGTACTCCCTCATTCTCAGGTGATCTTTCTGTTTCAAGAGTTACAATTAGTTAACAAGTCCCCTTTGAAGTGTTTCAACTCCAGAATACATCTTTCCTTACTCCATCTCACCACCACTTTTATTAGTGATCAAATTTTGGTACACACATAAAAAATAACTACAACTTTCATTAAGATTATAAAATGGTCTGGGCTTTTGAGAGGGTTGTTGTTGCTTTTTGGTTTACTTTAACTTAAAGGAAAAATACACCACATGCTACATAATGGCATTTCACATCTTTTAATTTGTAATCCCATCGTCACTGAGGAAGGATTTCAAAAGTGAAAGCTCAATATAACATTCACATCTCTCTGATGAAGTGCGCTCTGAACAAAAAAATCCCAAAGACAGACACAATTATAAATAAAAGAAAAAAAACTCTATTTAGTCCAATCTCGTATTTGTATGGGTGTCTAGTTTATGTAATAAAAAGTATTCATATATGACTCTTGCCTAGCCAATTGTTAATATTTAAAGATTATATGTTTCTGTGTGTAGACAGTGTGGCTGCATGTGTATTTATCTGTACATACAAACATACACACACAATTACTAGGCATTCTAAAACTGATAATAAGCTCACTGTTATGTTTATGATTTATTCATGTTAACTACCCTGGGTTATAAATCAAGCTCTTCATACTCCAGTACACTCTAATACATCATACAGCTCACCAAAAATTCTTATTTGCATACTTTCCATTGTTTACTTTGAAAATAAATATTTATTTTACCATAAATATCTGAATATTCTTCTGAAAGAAAAATAGAAATGACAAACAGTTCAAACCAAACAATCAATGACCAAAAGCACTTTATTTTCTTAAAGTTACCCTTTTTCTCTCACTGAAACTTGTACTCAGAAATTAGGACAGACTTTTCTTAAGTTCTTCTCTGAGATCACTAAAGATCGGGTGAACCATAGTCATGGGAAGTATTTTAACCTCATTATACTCAGAATTGCAGGAAAAACTACAGTTCTTAGGAGGGGAACCATGACAGCTGAAGTTTCCCCTTGTGCGAGGCACTTTACAGATGTTGGCTCACTTAATATTCACAACAACCTTAAAAGAGAGGACTCAGTATTCCTCATCTGCCTGTGAGGAGGCTGTTACAGACAGTAGAAGTGACTTTTCCAAGATCAATCACCATGACACTGCCAGTGCCAGGATTTTACATCTGCCAGGTCCACATCCATCATCTTCTTCACTTCATTTTATTTCCCATCAAATATGTTTCTTAAAATTGTATTTTAAAACTTTGTGTTTTCTATATATTCATCTCCTTTATCAGAATATTATAATTGTCTGAATGGTAAACTGGCATTTGCAATTGATGTCTGGTGCAAGGAGTTTTAGGTCTTTGTGTATTCAAGTACTTCCTTTACACAAAAATGTAGGAAATGGATTTTTCATTGTGATGGAATTTCAAAACATTTTAAGGTCTACATATCAGCTCCCATTCTAAAATTTTAAGTACTTGGGCCAGGGATTTAGCTCAGTGGCACCATGCCTGCCTGGAAAGCACAAGGTCCTAAATTTGTTCCCTGGTACAAGAAAAATAAATTAATTAAATTAAAATTTTAAAAATGAAATAAAATAGGGCCAGGGATTTAGCTCAGCGGTTTTGCCTCCTGCTGCACAAGCGCGAGGACCCGAGTTCGATTTCTGGTACCAAAAAAAAAGAAGAAATAAAATAAAATTTTAAGTACTGGTAGTAATTTTACTCAAAACTTATTAAAGTCAACTCACAGATCTGTTGATTATTCTATTAAAATTCTGAGATTTAAGAAATTTGGATTTTTAATCAGAATAGCAGTTACTATAGTGTTCCATATGAAAAACTAGAGATAACTGACTTAAGAAAAAGCATATAATAAATTGGGTTGCTTAGTTTTTAAGTTAAATTACTGAAAGCATCCCGCCAGGAGAAAGTCAGGGTAAGGTGAGGAGGTTTCTGTCTGTCCACAGCACTGCAGAGAGCTGCCATTCAAAGCCAGAATGGAGGCTGGAAAGGGCCAGGTAAAACAAAGTCACATCTCCATGACTCTCATGCCTGGTCAGTGTGTTTGCACTTTAGCCAACCAATTATTTTTTTTTCCTTAAATTCTTCTATTGTTACATTTTAGGTAAACAATACATTTACATTTATCATTGGGTGTTTGTATCTGTATATGATGTATCTTGGCTCTTATTTTTTCCCCATTACTTGGGCGCCCTTCACCCCCTCTACCCTTCCCTATTTACAAAGACTTTGTTTCCATCTTTTTTTCTTTTCTCATAATTTTTCCTTTCCCTTCTTTCCTTTCCCCTGCCCATCCCACCACCCCTACCCCTTTGGACCTTTTCTTCCTATTTCAAATTATCAATTATTCATTTTAATCATTTTAATCCTTATTTACACTTTCAGTTTCTCACACTAAAGAAACTATTCAGTATTTACACATGTGTGTCCTACTTATTTCACTTGAGAGAATGGCCTCGATATGCATCCATTTAACTATAAATGTCTCTAGTTTCTCGTTCTGTATGGCTGAGTAGTACTCCATTTTATAAAAAAAACACATCTTCTTTATCCAGTTTCCAGTTGATGGGCACTTGGGCTGTTTCCAAGCTTTAGTCATTACAAACTGTGCCGATAGGTGCACATATATTGCTGTGGTATGATTCTTTTAATTCTTTGGGGAAGGTACCCAGCAGGGGAATAGCTGGGTCAAATGGGACCTCCAGCCCTAGTTCTTTGAGGTGTCTCCATACTGATTTCCACAGTGGCTGCTCCAGTCTGCACTCCCATCAAAAATGGAGAAGGGTTCCTTTCTCCCCATACCCTGCGAGCATTTGTTATTGGTTGATTTCTTGGTAGCAGCCATTCTTTCTGGGGTGAGGTGGAATCTCAACGTTGTTTTTATCTGCATTTCTCAAATGACCAGTGATGTTGAACATTTTTTCATACATTTATTTGCTACTTTTAATTCTTTGAGAAATGTCTGTTCATTTCAGATGCCCATTTTTGAATTGGGTTTTTGAATTTGGGGGGTCTGATTTTTTTCAGTTCTTTATATATCCTAGATAGTAGTCCTTTTGGACAACCAATTTTAAATGTCATTTATAGTTGATATTTTTGCCATTAGAAGTGATTGTTCAGATAAGCAACGAGTCTGTACATCTAGGCTTTGTTAAATCACCAATCTTACATAAAAGGGTTGATCATGCCATTACAGATACTAGCAAGAAAAGATCAGGTCATGTGAGAGGACCATGGACAAGACTAGATATAGTCTTTTGTTCTGAGAGCCTCTTTTCAGCCTATAGTTTCCTAACTAAGTAACCTTCCCATTTCTCCTCTGGCCTTATAATTTAACTCAGTACATCTCAGAATTTTTCTCTTGTCACTTTAAACTCCAAATCTTAGGAAGAGGAGAAAAAATCCAATACAAATAAAAATAATACTCCAATTATAAACATTTTTAAGTTGAACATTTCTGCCCTGTAGGTAGAACAGAATAAGAAAGAAGAGATAATTTTTATGGGTTCACAGTAAAATACATGTGATATATATTCAGCCCACAGGTTATTCAAATCAGTAATGAAGACTTTGGATTATGCATATTGTGGATAAAATATAACCTCTAATATCTCAAAGATGTTCAGGTAAGTTTCTTTTGAAAATATGAACTTATATGCATATAAGTATGTACCAGTACTTATGAAATGTATATCAATAAATATTCTGATGAATTAATAAAAAATATATTAAATGTAACCATACTTGAAATATTTTTGAATAATGCTTGTAATATTTTCAATATGATAATCAAGCCCATTTTCTATTCCTAAATGAAGTCCTTCTACCACCATCTTCTCTACCAATTCACTTTATGTATCACTATTATATCTAATATATATTTCTCCATGTTACCTGTGCCACAAATGCTTTAAAACTTCTTACTGAGCCAAGCATGCTGGTACATGCTTACACTCACAGCACTCTGAGAGGCTGAGACAGGAGGATCATGAATTGAAGCCCAGCCTGGGCAACTTAGCAGTGTAGCAAGACTCTGTCTAAAAATAAAAACTTAAAATAGAGTTGAGTTGTGGCTCAATGTAAAAATCCTCATTTTAATCCCTAGTACCACAAAAACAAACAAAAAACAGCAACAACAAAAAAAATCTTCATATTGGCTAAAACATATAGTTCAATATTCTTTGAAAATCTGAATTCTCTGTATCCCAAATTTTACCATTGCTGTTTCCATATCCTTCACTGCTGGCCTAATCTCTTTTCTTTTGTGAATCCTTTCCCATCACACTAAGATACCTTTGAACAACTTTACCACTTAGAGTCTTAATCACCTACATATATCATTTCTAATAATACTGTCAATGAATGTCTGTGATGCTGAAAAGCTAACACAAAACCTATGGCGAACATGTTGTAAGGAGTCCATACAACAGAATAATAAAACTCAGGAAAATAATAATGTAAATATTCCATAAAATACCAAGCTACTTATATGCCGATATTTTTGTTTCGGGCATTCTGCGAAATAAGAGCCCTCTCACTTGTCTACTCCAGTATCTAAGGAAAATAAATCATAAGATTTACATGTCACAAGTGCTTGCAATTTCTTAACAGATTGTGGACATATCATATTCATTATAGCTATGGCAACAAGTTTAGTGAGAATGAGGAAAATGTAGGATTAGATTCACATGTTATTTAGGCCTTGAAACCATATTAATGCTGACAAGATGCTAAGCATGATTTAAACACTAGGCAAGGAACATTTAAAAGATTTTCTCACACATTACTACTTAAAGTTCAATAAAGAACAGCAGTTTGCCTACCAGTTTTGGAAATCCATAGAAACTGAGGCATTATGTAAAAGATCTGGAGTGCTGTCGTGAATGTGGCTAGCAGTGCAGGTCAGACACTCTGAGAGACAGACTCTGAGCTGGAGCTGTTCTTTCACAGAAGGGTTAAGGTAAAGGGAAGCAAAGACTGGGTGGAAGGCAAAGTTGAACTGGGATAAGGATATAACAGAGGTCTGAACCTATTCCCCAAGAAGCCTGCAAAATGTTGCTTCAAGGTGATCCTGGAATGGGGCAACGGAGAAGGGCATAGAAGCCTATTACTGACCACTCACTGGATGAAGACTGCTGTAGGACAGCAGAACTTTGAGCAAGGCAACTCCTTTGCCTCAGGAAAATCATACAGAATCCAGCTGGGGGTTCAAGGCAGCCACACTTCAGGTAACTGGGAGAATTAGGTATAGAGGGGGATGGATCTGGACAATGTAAACAAGATCCATCCCCAATTAGTTATTTGTTTTATATGGGCAGAAGTTTGGAGAGTAAAAGATAAACTGATGTAAAATTAAGGTTCAGTATCCATTAACATTAGTCCACTGTAGCAAAAGCCTTAGAACTCATATGCCTTCTAACATGACTTCCTGTTGCTTCTGGGAAAATGATGTCTGTTTTTATTCCACTAAAAGCAGAAATGCTTAAGGAGGAATGCTGGCCAGTTGCATCCAAGTTAGAAACTATGTCGGCATACTTCACATGTATGAACATATGCACACAGAGAAGGCTAGGGCTGGGGAATACAGCTGGGCTTGCTGAAAGGCATATAACATAATCCTCCACTGGATCTCAGGACTCTGACACTCTGCATCCACTGGCGAGGAACCTGAGCTCTAAGTTTGAAACTGCATTTGTACTAGAAAATATGCTCAATTCTCTGCCATATATCCTAACTACCCTGAGTTTTTTAATAAATATTCAATAAGTAAACTTTATTTACCTTGCTAGTATCTGGGCCAGCCTATTCGTCAGTCTGGAAATTGTTGAATCTATTAACATTCAACATAGGAGTCATGCAGTCTTGCTGATATTTTCCATTGCCTATAACCTTATAAAATCCTTAAGTATTCAGAGATTAGCTACATTTGGGTCTTCTTTTTTTAAATGTTTTATCTTTTACACATAGATCATTAAATAAAAATAATTAATTCATCAATTAAATGGTATGAAGGGGATGAGTAGGTATTTACAGAAATGCCCATCAAATTATCACAAGAAAACATCTTAAACTCTCCAATCTGTCTTCTATATATTTGAATCATGTGTTTTATCATTTGATCAGGTATTTTATTTACACTATAGTCTCTTTCTAGAATTTTTCTTCTATACAAATGCTTTGTATGATTACTTTTGTGCCAAATTCACTCTATTAAAACTAAATGTTTAAATCAGATAATATTAAGGTCAGCAAGTAATGAATGCTCATATATTGTGACTAACATTTTTCATCTATTTACAAATTTATATATATTTAGCTTAATCTTGTTAAACTCTAGTACTAATGTAATTGTCTAACTTCATAAGTATTTATGTATAATTTAATAATCAAAATATTTTTTCATATTTATCTTTTTATTGTTAGCAGTCTTATTTTAAAAACAGGTATATGAAACAGGTATATGATCCATAGTTTAAAACAATAAATAAAGTAAATCATTAATAGTATCACTATTTTATATTCTTAGATATCAGAACTGAACTTTGGAATAGAATATTATGGAATACTCATTCTATAACATTTCAAATAGAAAGCATGTACTGTGAAAGACTATGTAAACAATTAAAGTCATTCATATTCATTTTCTGTCATATACCCTGGGAACATGGTATGTCTCTCCAGTTGGTTAAATTTTGTCTTGGGTATCTTTTAAAATTTTTATCATGTTTTTCATGTACATCATATTAGGGTTATTTACAAATACTCAAAATGTTTACAGCTACTTTATATAAAAAGTTTTAGCACAAAATTTCAAACCTATTTTACCTCAATATAAGAAATCTAAACCGGGTGTGGTGCTGCACACACGTAATCCCAGCACTCCAGAGGCTGAGGCAGAAGGATCACTGTGTATTTGAGTTCAAGGTCTGCCTGAACTACATAGCAAGATACAGTCAAAAGAAAAGAAAAGAAAAGAAAGGGAAGGGAAGGGGAAGGGGAAGGAGAAGGAGAAGGAAAAAGAAAAGAAAAGAAAAGACAAAAGAAAAGAAAAATGATAAAGGGAAGGGAAATCAGACTATGTTATTAAAAAACTAAAAGTATACAAGGCAAATAGAAATGAATCACTAACATGACTCATTTAAACCAACGTATTCATCCATTTTTGGTTTATAATTGAGAAAAATTCCCTAAACTGCAAAATAATTGTTTTAACTCTGACATAAAAAATCTGTATATTTGTCATTTTCTTATGGAAAATGGTTTAAAAAATGAGCATTAGTTGAATTAACGCATGGAAAATAGCTTATGAGAGGTACTGTTAAATGATAATTATAAAAATCAATAGCTTACACCTTTGTAAAAAATATTGTCTTTATGTTTTATGTACATTATCACACTTAAACATCATAAAATGTATGTGATAATTAATATTATCAGCTCACTCTTATAATTTGGGAAACCAAGTACAAAGGATATATACAGGCACCAATTAGTAAATCAGAATTAGTCACAACAGTAGTAAGGGTTGTAAATCTCCAGATATTCACAGTAAAGGCTGAGGAAGCGGTAAGATTCCTAATCCTTCAAGAAAGTTATACTTTAAAAAAAATCCCTTCATATTTTTCATGCATTAAATTAATTGCCTTCGTTTCCTGGTATGTAAAGAAACCATATGCATGTAAAGAAACACATCTTCTATGTTTCTTACAAACAAATGGCTCACTCTTTAAAATCAGACTTCCCAGTGGGAGGGGTAGGGGAAAGGAAAGAAGGGAATGGAATTAATATGAGAAAATGAAAAAATGGAAACAGAGTCTTTGTAAATAGGGAGGGATGGAGGGATTGAAGGGAAGGCAGGGGAGGGGGGAAAAATAAGAACCAAGAGAATATGTAAAGGTGCATATCTCCAATGATGAATGTCATTATATTGTATACCTAAAATGTACCAAGAAAAGGATATAAAAAAATTAAAAAAATAAAATCAGACTTCCCTAACACTCTACTAGGACTCTTAGTATTTGGTTGAATATTTTACCGATCTAAAGCTGAAGTGAGACATCAATTCATTAATACCATCACATTAGGTATGAATTTATGGCTCTGATTAACTAGCTAGAAACCAAGAAGAAATATGTTTCCCAGAAGAACAAAAGTGGATCAGACAAGTCTGACTGGGAATGAAGAGGAACATGCATTATTGCTCCTGCATATACACTTGAGAACTACATCTCCAGGACAGAAATCTGACTTATATCTGGTTTAAAAGCATTTATGATATAGAAATCTGACCAAGAATGCAAAGTCAAAGAAAGGCTGAGAAATAATGCCAACATTTACCCTAAAGGATGTACAATATGGTAGGGAGGATGAATTATGTACAAAAACAGCAACCACACTTATTTAACTTATTACAATGCAGTTACCTCCAAAACACAGCCTGCTATCTTACCCCCTGACATTACTCGTTTATTTTAAGTCAACAACAAATCTTCAAGGATGTGCCACTCCTGTTACTGTTTTTCTTTTTTTGTTTTGTTTTGTGTTTTTGCCCACGCACACTGAAAGTCAAATTAAATGGTAAACAAGTTTTCCCATACCTTCCTTCTTAAAAAAAAAAAAATTATGCACTTTGACTCCCTGAATTAATGTTTTCTCAGTTCAAAATAGAATTCTTTCGGTTGATCTTCAGCATCCAAACATTTTAGCTGTTCTTCAGGTTAATGTAATAAAATGGTTACGGGCTTCATTTTAAATAGGCAAATCTCTGGAGATGATCTGCCCCAATATCCACCCCTGAGCATCGGTTTCCTCATCTGATGAGAAAACCAACCTCATGACAGAATTATATAACATAGGGACAGTGCTTGGGGCAGGGTTTGGAGTATTACAGATTTAATAAATAGTGGAATGAAATCCTGTAATATAAACTTTCTTAATGGATGAACTAACAGCAGAACTTGTTATATTTATTTAACCTCAAATAGTGTTTTCAATGATAAAACACCTCACAAGAATAATTTTACCAGTATTTCTGCTTGACAATAAACAATTCCAAAACACAGAAAACGAAATACATGACTAAAGATATGAGTTTGAGAAAATATGGGAGACAAGAGTAATTTTAAATAAGTGAGAAATGATCTAACTTGACCACAAAGTGGATTTAGTTCCTCAAAGCTGTCAGCATTGAAAAGATACTGGGCTAGAGATACAGTAGCTCAGTGGTGGAGCACTTGTCTAGTATGGGCAAGTTCCTGGCTTCAATTCCCAGAATCACAAATAAACGGGAGGGAGGGCCTGTATTAAGGAAGGTAGGCCAAGATCAAATTCTGAAAAGTTAAAAAAGAAAAAAAATACCAAATAACTAGCTCAAGAACAAAAGGCAGTTTGAGGCAAAATGAGTCAAAGTCAGGGGCTGCGTCCAGTCCTGATATAGGATAAAAGCCATTTGTTTACCCAGTCTAGTGATGAAAGAGTGTGGAAGAGATGATGCTCATAGACAAACCCAGAAGTTTGGCAATGAAATGAGGCTCATAATTCAAGAATTGACAGGCTGGGAAAAAAACATCCAAACCTTACAGATATAAACAAAGGTCCAATATTCCCAAAAGCTGCTCATCTGAAAGAATTCATCTTATTCAGCCAATAAATATTCCAACTGAGGAATAATACTGCCTAAATTAATGGAATGACATTGTATCCCTAAATGTTATGATATCAAATGCAGAGAACAGATTTGGACATTGTGAACAAGGAGCACTTTTTATTCCAGCAAATATAGTTCCTTGCCTCTACTACAAAAGATAAAATAAATTTCATTCATTGTTTTTCATCCAATAGCACACACTCATTCCCACATCCGAATCAAACATATTCTCAACAGATTTAGTATGACAGCCATTGCAAATGAGACCATCTAAATCCAGTGTTAGGGAAGTAACAAGTCATCGATATAAATCTCATATAATTCATGGTGCAATATGTCCTTGTACTCAGTATCATATTCACTGAATAACAATGAAATGATTTTTACATCTGAAATTAGTTATGGTTTATTTTCATTGTCTTGTATTTTGAAAAATTAGAATACTATGTTTCAGTGAAGAATAAAGTTAAGTATGAAGAGACAAATTATTGTAGGTTTGTATATAGTTTCCATACTTGCATCCTGAGTAAAGGAAAAACATGACCAGTTGGAATGCACACAGCATAAGAGCAGTAATAATATTTTACATTTATTTAAAATTTAATGAATTTTTAAATTCTAGTTAAAGGTAGAACTAAATATTGGCTGTTGTGTGTGCTTTATTGGACATTTTTAAAGGTTTCCTCAGATAAATAACAGTAGTAGAGACCACAACACACAGTGGCATTGTTACTAATATTATTGGGAATGATAAAATAACATAATTACAAATGTTGTCAAGATAAAAACAACAAATTTCAAATAAGATTAAATAATAAGTACTTAAATATTCTCTGGACCATAAGTTCCTATAAGTCCCATTTAACATTTAAAATTAAAGAGCTGGGCACACATTTGTAATCATGGCACTAGGGAGGCTGAGGCAGGAGGGTCACCACAAGTTTAAGGCCACCCTGACCTACATAGCAAGATCTTGTCTCAAAAAATAAATAAATTAATTAATTAATTAAATTAAAATGAAGAAAGTATTGTGTTTGGGAAAATATAGCTGTGTATATGCCACAGGGTTTGGAAAATTACTTCAACTGCTGGTAAACATTACACTACATAAAACAAAGACTAAATGGCCTTTAGTTGTGAAAACTACATGACTTCACTGATCTAAAACTTGACTGAACTTGGCAAGAAGAGGGTCAGATTTAGAACCAAATGGTTTTGTATATAAGGCTTTTAACTTCTGTTTAAAATGCTCTACAATCTATTTCATGTTGCCAAGTTACATTCCATTAAACAAAGCTTAGGACAAAAATGGATTCAAATTGAAAAATGCTTCATAGCAGTGAGTGCCTTGAATGAGAATATTTTACATCTCCTCTATCATTTTGGCAGTAAAAGAGGAAAACAAAATCTCCCATGCATGAGAAGAAAGAACTATAATAAAAATACATAGTTATATTTGCTTATAAGGTATAAATTATTAAGATGTATAGTCATATTTTGACTTCAAAGAATCTAGATATCAGCCTAAATATTTAACTGACATTAAGGCAAACTTATTATATTTGCTATTTGTCATGAACCCTCTATCCTTCTGTTTCAAGTTAATGGCATGATTATGAACCTAGTTACCAAAATAAACATCTAACTAACCTTAAACCCACACTGACCAAGGATGTATCCTTCCCCACTTCTCACAACTGCCTCTTTCGGTTCTTACTCCCCAATGATGCACAAGCATGACTCCTCCTGGACCATCAGCCTCGGTTCCCAAACAAGCTCAATGGCCAGTCGCATCCTCTCCCACCCAGCACTCAGAACATGTCACAATAGGATGGTGTCACCTTCCTGCTTGAAAGGACCCAATGGCTTCTTTTACCGGGCTGGCCTATTTCTAAGATTTGTGATTTTCTCCCTGCATTTGTGAGTCTGCACACAACAGCTCTACTCACTGTGTCTCTAGTACACCAAAGATAATCATTCCTCCAAAAAACTGTCTAACACTGTCCCATTTTCCTGTAATATTTCCCATACTCAGATTTATTTATGAAGGTTCAATTCAGATATAATTCTTTCATACTAAATAACCAATTCCCCTATTCATTACTCAAATACTTTTATTTGAACTAAAATTACAATCAGTTGTCAACAAAGATTTTTTTTCCTTTTTTTTTTTTTTAAGCTGAGATTCAATTTTAAGTACAGGGAGGGAATCTAATTTACCTACCAGCCCTTCAGGGCAATATACAAACAAGGGACAGTAAGTATTTTCTCAAATGTGAAATAATTGAATTAATATGTTTTATTGAGTTGAGTAGTATTTTATCAGAAATAAAATTTTTGCTAATTATGATGAAGAAAACTATTCCTTGGAATTCAAATTATCCCTTTATTTGAGTTTTTCTTCATAAATTTCCCTGGGTAGCATAAAAATATTACTTGTTAGACAACAATATTATGAACATCATTTTAAACCATACAATCTAATCAAAAGTAGTTATTCTAGAAAGCAAAATTCAGTAATTATGCTCATAATCAGAATCAATACAATACCAGCAAAGATGGTACATGTGAACTGATGCCTTTAAAATTTGAAGAGCTTAGCTTAGAAACTGGGCAAAACTGTTCCAATTCAATAAACAATTACTGAATATCTACCCAGGAAAAGAGAATGGTAAGGTACGTCCATTCAATCACAGGAGAGATGGCTTCCCACTAAGAAAGGTTATCTGGACAGAATGAAATTAGGGTCGAATTAAGGAAAGCAACTAATAAGGGATAAGGAGGTAAAGATCCATGGAAATAAAAGAGCCAGCTAGGCTGGGCATGGTGAGGCATACCCATAACCCCAGCACTCAGAGGCTTAAGGCAGGGTGGTCATAGTAAGTTGGAGGCCAGCATGGGCTTCCTAGAGAATTCATCACCAGCTGGGACTACATGGGATGAGCTTGCCTCAAACAAACAGACAGACAGAAAAAGGCATCTGCAAGGAAATGAAGACATTACTGAGAAACTAGGGACTGTCTAGTTTAACTGATGCTTTGTGAAGGAGATTCTGGGATTTAATTAATATATGTTAATATGAACTGCGGGAAGATAGGAAGTACCAAAAAAGAAGAGGTACCTTCTATGTTTCTTATACAATATGGGTGAAAACAAGAACATCAGAATATTGAGAGAACCTTTACAATAGTTTTACAAAGCTTTTACATGTAAGCAAAATTTGCAGGGCTATTTTTGAGCTGTAGTACATACTGAACAGTAAAGATATTTAAAAGAACTTTGTGCACAAGCAGGAAACTGTACATACAAAAAAATGAAGAAAACCAGAAACACAGATACAACATAGAAACACAGATAAAATCAACATTCTGTGCCTCCCATTTGTGTGTTGCAATTGCAAGAGACAGTAGAAACACAGAGTATGAGTCTAAATAATGATGTCATTATTAAAGAAAAACATGAAATAAATATTGGTACAGAGATGGTGATTTTCTTAGAGTATTTCCAGGCAAAGACATTGATCAGACATTTAAAGATATAGATTGGAGGTCAGAAGACACGGGATTATAGGTACTAATTTAAAAATTATCTACAAAGAGATTAAAATTGATGCGGCAAGAACAGATCTGTCTGACAAGAGAAAGTCAAAAAGAGAAATTGCAAGAAAAAAGACATTTTATGGAATTAGGTACAGGCTCTGCCACTTACAAGTTGTACAATGTTGGGCAAATAATTCAACCTTTCTAAATCCTTGAATGTTGTGGAGATTAAAGGGCATAATGTTTAAACCACCAAGCATATGTCTTCTTATATATTAAGCTCTCAATACTGTAAGTAGTCATTTATAAGTCATTTACGTGGTGATGGTGGTCTTTATGATCATCATTATTTCAACTACTACCGGGAGAAAAAAAGAAGAGGCACAGAATAACAAGAATTTGGATGTTCCACAATCCAAATTATGTTATTATACGTCAAGAATAACCTATAATATATCATATGTATTCTGATCTCAAATGTTTCAAATAGTAACTCAACTCCTACTGTCTGCAGATGCTAGTTTCTTATAAAGTCTTCCTCAATGGTGCTTTTAAGGAAAAGCTATAAAGAATCTATTGGTAAGTCCGAGAAGTCCCTTGAGGCAACAGATGGTGCTTGAAAAATAGGCTTTGAATCACCTGTTACAAGACTGGAACTACCCAATTACTAAGTCCTTCTCTCAAACTCTGTCAGAGTTTCTAAAATGAATTGTGGAGCAAAAATATTCTGCATGCAAGAGTCATAAATTGTCTATCAAAAGAAATATAGAACTATCATTGATTTGGATAACTGAAATTGTAAGGATTTTATTGCACATGATTTATGTATACAAATTAAATCTATGTGTATGTATGAATATCCATTGTGTGAAAATGTAAATAGAGAACAAAATGGTGAGATACACAGAAAAAAGATGGTGATATTCAGTAAGTATATGTGGAAAAGAGTAGAAAGATTTTCTGAAATTTATACTTCAAGGGTCATCTTCTTAAATAGGGAAGCTGTTTAAAAATTCATCCAACGTGATATTTATATCTGTTTCATTAGCAAGAAAAATGTCACCTCTGATTTATAAAGAGATCACTCTCAAGCATTACTTGAGACCATATCTTGACAGGAGAATAAGCTGAGTTAGCTGCTCTTATCAAATACAGTCTTTCAAATTTCTAAGGTCTTTTTCATTCTTTTAATAATATCTAAGTACAGTGACCTCAGTTAATACATCTCAGACAGACTCACAGAAAACTTTTTTTTATTAATGCAGCCCAAATCTGGAAGTTTTAATTTAAGAGAGTACTACTATATAACAATGATTTCATGAGTGACTTGGATTTGTTATATAATTTATTGAACTCAGTATCTTTCCCCGAGGTTTCTATTTCCTTCAATTTAATATGCAGTGGTACCTTTATGTCTCATCCCAGAGTCTTCACATAGCATAATTTTGCTAAATATTTTATTCATTCATTCAGTCATTCATGCAACTAATGTTTATGCTCAAGGCACAATTCTGATGTTGGGCGTAGCAGTGATAACAGGCAAGTCTATGGAGTCTAGTACTATATAGCATCTAGTAAACTGATTTTTTTAAAAGCAACTGAGTAAATGAGTCCATTTCTGACAGTGGATAGTGTTATGAAGGAAGTGTGAAAGTGACGTGACTTAGCTTCATATAATTTTGTATTTTCACATGCAACTTAGCATGCAAATTTGCAAAAGAGTTCTTGAAATAGGCAGACCTACTCCCTCTCTCACTCCATCACATCCACATTGCTCACCTCACTAAAGGTAAATTTACCCTATCACATCATCGTAAAAATGCCAAGAAGCAAACCACAATGTGAATAATACAAGAATGGGTATAAAGAATTCCCAGAAGTAAAAACTAAGTTGCCAGGCCCTGAGGAGTTCCCAGATAGCTTGAAAAACAAGGTGTGTAGACCTGAGAAAGTCAATAATAAAAATCTGTTAATAATGATAACAAATGGGGCTGGGGATTTAGCTCAGTGGTACCACCGCCTACCTCACAAGCACAAGGTCCTGAGTTCGATCCCTGGCACAAAAAAAAACAAAAACAAAAACAAAGAAATAATTCTAACAATTAAACAACATGGTGGCATTCTGGAAGGCTGAGGCAGGAGGATGTCAAATTCAAGCCCAGTCTGGACAATCTGGCAACTTAGCAAGACCTTGTCTTTAAAAAACAACAAAAAAAGGCCCAAATGTAACTCAGTGCAAAAGTCCTAGGTTCAATCCCCAGTACTGCAAAAACAGCAATGATACTGCAGCTAACAGGCAGCTTTACATTAAGTTCCAAATGTGGATGTGTGCCGTAAAAATTCAGAGTGTCAATAACGTAGGCAAATGGGCTTTAATCTGGACACTGAAGTGAAAGTAAATGTCAGGAGAGGGGAGAGAAAGAGGAAGAGAAGGAGAAGAATTTAAGGCAGGAAGAAAGTATGGAGTAAGCTTGTCCAAGGTAGGGTCTATGTAAGAGAAGCTGGTAGCTGAGTGTGGTGGCACATGCCTGTAATCCCAGCACTCAAGAGGCTAAGGCAGGAGGATCAACTCAAGTTTGAGGACAACCTGGACTCAGTCTCAAAAAAAAAGGAAGCTGGTAATGAAAGCTTGTCTGTTGCAACAGAGCTTTCCTCAGGGATTTTGATCTGTATGCATCAAGTAGATGGAAGCAATTCAGTATTTCTGAGGAGACTAGCATGATGAAAGTCATATTTGCAGTGAAGATCTGAGACCATTATACAGTTTGAAAATGGAAGATGAGAGAAAATTTACATCCGCTAGAAGGTTACAACGTCTAGGTAAACTCAAATAGCAGAATAACAGTAGCAGTAAGAGAACACACATACAATACTGTTACAGGATCAAAGAATCAGGTACCATGAATGATGAATGTTGTAAGAGAAGAAAAAAGGGATGTATCACACTTAAAATCATTACCAAGAGAACAGGCATTGTCTGCTTAACTCCCAGTAAGATTATGGCACACAGTATTAAAGATTGCTTTTGAATAAACAGAGAAATAATGAAAGTAAAATGTAAAGTCTATTTGAGAATTTTACAAATTGTTAACACTAAGTTTAAAATTTTTACTAGAGATTCTTTTTGTTTTATTATTTTTGGTACCAGGGATTGAACTCAGGACCTTGTGTTTGTGAGGCAGGCAGCAGCACCACTGAGCTAAATCCGCGGCCCCAGAGATTCTTTCTGTTTTATATGGAAGTCTATTCACCTTCTCAATAAAGCTCATTCTAACATACAGTATTTTTACTTTTGGATGAATGGTGTACTGGTTATGCCTCTTTTCACCTCAAACATGTTTCTAAATTCAGATATAGCAATGTTTTCAGGAATTCCTCTACTGTCCTACTTTTACATTCCTATCAACATTACCTGTAAACTATCCCCTCCCAATAAAAAACAAAATCTGTAACAGTTAACAGTCTATTCACAGTTCACAGTCCTAGAAATGTCAGGCAATTCTAAGTTTTCACCAGCTGTTAACTACTTCGTCAATAAATATTATCATTATGACTTTCAGGAAACTGGCTTCAGTCCTGAGAGACTGCTTTCACACCACCCTGCCTTTCAGTATAGTCTCTCTACCCTGGATGAGCAGCCTCCAAAGCTGGGTTTCTAAGTACTTGTTTCTTTCCTTTGTGAATTTTTCCAAATTTTATTACTCTCTTATATTCTAGTAATGCTCCTTATATATGAATCTCGAGAAACTTACATGTTTCTTCAACTTTGTATCTGTAAATCTTTTCAAGTCAACTGTGACCTTTCCCTATGAGAGTAGGAGCTCCCTGAGAGTAGAAACTGTTCACTAAGAGTTGTACTGCCAGTGTTAATACATAAAACTAAGTCATATAACTGTTCATGGAATGAATAAGTGAATGGATACATAAGAAGCAAAAATGAGGTTGTCCATATAAGAAGGAAGATACTCACCAGGTTCTTTTTAGAGTAGGATAGTAATCGACATTCATAACCATTAATATTGTCTACGAATAAAATTTTAAAATATTTCAAAATTTAAAGATAAGCAAAAAATGAATTACAGGTGTCCTCTGTATTTTTTCCACAAAAAACAACATCTTAAAACTAAAGCATAAAATGCTAACCACATGATGCATTAACTAGTACAGGAAAAAAAATAGTATTATATAAGAGCTTCTCACACTGTGAATCAAACTTTATTCAGTATTCATCATCTCTCATTCATTATTATATATAAAATGAAATCAGTTCTTTTTGTCTTATTCACACTAAATGAAGTTTTCAATATACCAGTCAAGAAGAATTTACATATTAATTTAATTTGTAGAAAAAATCTTGCATTCATAAAAAGTGTCTTATTATGCAAGGTCCAAAATTGTGCATATCTCATATTAGAAACTAGTTTAATTTTATACATATTTTAAAATACAGAAGAACTGGGGATTTAACTCCATGGTTCTGCCGCCTGCCTTGTGAGCGCAAGGACCCGAGTTTGATTCCCGGTACCAAAAAATAAAAAAGGTGGATTATGTGAAATTGAGAAATTGCTTTTTCTTTCTTATTTCTGAAAAACAGGATAAAAATCAATTTGGAGACGAAACAATGTAGTTATCAGAAGCACAGCAGAAGTAGAAAGGATAAAAACATTCATAAAATGAGATGCATTCACATATTTTGTCTCCATCTGATAGATCATATCCACTATATATATATATATATATATCTTAAAATGTAACTCAACTGATTCATTCTCTACACCCTATAATTAATATGTAATTAATCAATACGTGTGAAAGACATGAAAATATAAGTGTATACATTATTTCTCAGAAATGTATACAAGAATGAACATATCCAGACTGAAATCCACAATTTGCTTCTATTTATGTTAAGACTAAGAATAATCACTATTAAGTTAGTATAAATCCCTACCCATAAGAAAATAACATAACATAATAAAATAACATAAATGTGCACATTTTCAATATATGAATGTCAAAAAATATAAGGGTAGGAAAAATGTAAATAAGGTCTAGAAATATAACTCAGTGGTAGAGTGTTTGCCTACCCTAGCATGAGCAAGGCCCTGGGTTCAATCTCCAGAACTAATACATAAATACATAAATCAAGCTTATAAAATAAATCTTACACTTTTTTCTCTCTAATATTCACCTATGATTGATTTTTTCTGATCTAGCAAAGAAACTTTCATAAGTTTATATGAAAAACATTTCATAACCTCTTTAGAAATAAACTGCCTAACAAACTATTAATATTTTGTAATATTGCTAACAAACATGCACAAGACTACAGTTCAACCACAGGAACAGCCTAAGTGAAGTCTGTAATATACAGGCAAACTCAATCTTTCTCAGTCCTGTGTCAAAGTGGTATTAAATGGCCCAATGTTTAAAAGGTTTTTAAGGGCCGGGGATTTAGCTCAGTCGTACCGCGGCTGCTTCGCGAGCACAAGTCCTGAGTTCAATCCCTGGTACAAAAAAATAAAAGGCTTTTAAATGGAATTCTGAAATATACCAAAAATATTTAACAGAATCTAATATTAAAATGATTATCTTTATGCTTTAAAAATTTTATTATAGAATTAAGAAGTAACCACTGCTGGGGATTTAGCTCAGTGGTTCCAGCGCCTGCCTCACAACCACAAGGTCCCGAGTTCGATGCCCAATACCAAAAAAAAAAAGAAGTGACCACTAATAACTCTTCAGGGAAAATACTAATGAAAAGTAAAACTTATCCAAAGAAGTTCATATTCCCAGTGATGCTTGAGTTTGAACTTCAAAAAATAACTAAATAACTCAGTCTAACTGGGAAGTTTACAGTACAGATGCAGTGAAGCACCCTTTGGGATGATTTCACTGGCAGTTTTATGCAGAATGGACTGACAGGAGACAACAGAGGAAGCAGAAGACCAAGTAGGAGGCTGACGCAATCGTCCAGGTAAGGGATCACATGTCTGAAGTAAGCATTTAGGAGATGATAAGTAATTCACACCAAAAATATTTTAGAATAAGAAGTAGAAAAACAGAAAATATGCAGGCAAAGGGCTTGCCAAATCTATATATAAAAATTTAAACCAATGTTTCTTTTTCTACATTGATAATAGGGACATAGGCATTCATCAAGAATTGTACTGATGTAGAAAATTTAAGACATTTACTAAGAAACGTAAGTATCTTGTGGATGTGCAGCTCAGACGCAACCTGTGCACAATGCCCTGTGCATCTACCTTCTTTGCTCAGAATTTTAGTGGACAGGTAAAAATGGGATCTAGTTATAGCATACAACATGATGTTTTGATGTATGTGTGTATCATGGAATGGCTAAACCAGGCCATTTAGCATATGAGTTCCCTCTTATTTTCGTAGCATCTGCTCTTTTATCAGTTTTCAAGAACACAGTATTTGTTACTACTTACAGTCAGCACAATGTTCAACAGACCTCTTGCACTTTCTCATCCTGCCTGAAATTTGGTGTCCTTTGGCCAATATTTCAGCTATTTTATTTGAGCCTCTGACAACTATCATTTTGCTACCTGTTCCTAGGAGTCTGATGCTTTTAGATTTCACACATCAGTGAGATCATGTGGTTTTTCTGTGCCTGGTTTATTTCACTTGACATAATGTCATCCATATTGTCACACATGGCAGTGTTTCCTTCTTTTTAAAGGATGAATAGTATTCCATTTGTATCTAACTCCACACTAGCTCCAGCCAATTCTTTCTTTTCCTGTCACAGAAACATCACTCTTCAAAAAAAATTACTTCTGGTTCTGCCTCCACACATCTGAGTCTCCTCCTATGAGTTCCTGTCATGTCCAATTGCTTATCTTCTACTTAAAATGAATGTTTTTAAGAGATGAATTCTTGTTTTATAACAAATAGCACTAATCACAAAGTGATGTGAAACAAGTACAGTGGGGGTGTTGAAGCAGAGGATTAGAAAGACACTTTTACTTTTTACTTACTAAATTTGTTATTTTTTTCATAAATGTATTTATAGTAATCATTATGAGTTCCTTTGGAGAAAATGACAATTGCTTCTATCACATAAAAACCTGAAGTAAATTTTAATGTCAATGATTCATTATAACTTTCTTTTCCACAAAGTAAAATAATTCTAGCTGCATAAAGTGTAACAAATTTAAATAGTCATATCGTATAAAAATTCAACAAGATGTCATAATTGTATGTGGTGATATATTTTATTAATAAAACATTTCAATACATACAAGATAACAAAATTCATCTCCACTGAAAAATGTGGATTGATTTGCTTTTAATTTAACATTATCTGCTGCAAAGGGAATTATGAATTGTGTGTTCTGTGATTTAACGTCTGAAGACTTATTCTCACAGAACTTAAGTGATATTTTTACTTCTTAGTGGCCATATGAATCACTTGTTTTATTAATAGAAATTAAAATATTTTCAAAGTCCATTTTTGTTTCAAAGTGATAATGATGACACACACATATTCAATTTCATAAAACTAAATTTTTGCAAGTTACATGAGTTAGACCAAGCTGCATGTTTTAAAATCTCTAATCAAAAACCTGGGAAAAGGGCATACCTGAAGAACTTTTATTAATTTGGATGTTACTCAATGAATACAAAGCTAAAAATCCATTAAATCCACTTCTACTAAGAGCACTGCTTGATTCAAAACTATTACATTTCAAATTTGAGGATAGTTTTAAAGTAGCAGGTTTCATGATAATCATTAAGCCTGTCTTGATAATAAGGAAGGAAACAATACTATCAGTATCCATTATCTATTCTGACTACAAAACCAAAGAACAAAAATCAGAAGATAATTTAACTTTTATCACTATTAGAATGTATAGAATTTCATAGTCAAATACCATTTATTTTTAGTTAAAGATGTATGTACTCATGACATTTGCAATTGTCTTTGATCTATATCATGAGCCACTGTTTTAGAACTATTACAATGTCAAAGTTTCAGAAAAAATTAATCAAAGTCATTTGAATTTAAATCAAATCATACTAGATTCCTATAAGAGAGGAATTGCCAGATAGTTGCAGGCCTCATTACCATGTTATCATGTTTAAGTGATTACAGAAGAGGGTTCTCCAGTAAGCCTCCATCAACCCATTTGTCCTCAGAGACCTTCTAATACCTAACATGACCCAGGCATTGATCTGAGCACTTGAAAAAAAAAAAAAAACAAGAATCAAAACATCTAATTCTGCCCTTAAGAAGCTTTCTGGGTATAGTGGCATATACCTATAAATCCCACCATTTAGGAGGCTGAAGCAGGAGAATCATAAGTTTGAGGCCCTAATGGACTACATAGTGAGACCCTGTCTTAGGGGGGAAAAAAAAGTTTCAATTCCAGTCAAGGAGATTGAATCAGAAATTAAGTACATGGCTGAGACATAATAAAAGCCAAATCCATTTGACACATTTTACAGGATCTAATGAATTGAGTTTTGGACTAAGCAATACAGAGGTATAAAAAATGTTTCGAAAGTTTCTGGCATGAAGGAAATGGTACTTATTAATATACAGAATATTGGTAGATAAAACAATTTGGAAGGTAAAAGATTTTTTTAATATTAAATTTACAAGCCTATGAAGATAGCAAACTAAGATGCTAAAATTAGTAAGCACCTAATTATAAGCATCTAGAGCACATAAAAATGTCTGTATTCATATAAATTTTGACTTTCATGACATAGACTTCATATTTCCAAAATAGTACAATGAGAGGTCAACTACAATAGAAAGCCAAAATTGAAAAGACATGAAGAACTTCAACAATCACAAAGAGAGGAAAGGCAGTGAAGCAAATGTATTCCCTAAAACTAAAAGGAAGTCATCACATCAAAGAAAAGTTTTGGCAAAAAATGATCATGAAACGAATATTACCGATACTTAAGTAAGATGTAATAAAATTGTTTAACGACATAAACATTAAAGCTTGAGCAAGGAAAAAATGTCCTGATACATGAGAAAAACAAAAAATACTCCACAATGCTGAAATTAAATAAATTTCTGACATCAAAAATCATTCCTTTGAAAGCACTTCACCACCAGATTCAATAGCTACACATTTTTTGAGGGGAGACTATATTTTAACATACTTATTAAATTTTTGCTAAGTAACAATCTATTATGGGCTGATAATATAGAGAGGAATAAGACATTAGACATAATTTAAATGTCTACATTAGGTGTCTATAATAGAATGTATACAGAGAAAAACATACATATCACTGAAAACATCACATGTATGAAGTACATACTGGAGAACAGGGAACATAAGAATGTAGAAAATTACAAATTTCATTTTTATATTCTATGCATTTATATCTAGAATTGCCACTTCCAAATGCTAAAATAGAAAACTACAATGGCTCCTAGTTTTATAGTTTTTCCCAAGCATAAACCTTAAGAAATTAACAACTATGTCTTGTAAACATAACAAAATGCGAACCATAAATAAAAAATAATTAATAAGGGACTTAAACTTCTGATTTAGAACTATGGGGGATCAGGACGTAGCTCGATAGTGCCTGAGTTCATAAGGGGGAATCTATTGTAATGCTTATCAGACTTCTCTTGTCTTTTAAAAGTTAAAGCTTGGATGGGAGATACAGAGGTAGCACACTTGTCTAAGCATGCACAAGGCGCTCTGCATTCTATTCCCAGCACAATAAGAAAGGGAGGGAGAGGAAGGAAGGGAGGGAAGGGGGAGAGAGAGGAGAGAAAAGTTAAGTAGAAAAGTTAATCTAATTGCATGATAAATAGATGTGGAATGGATTAATAATTGATGAGAAAAGCAGAAGTATGTCACAGGAGAAAAGTCCTATCCAGGCTACTATGACATAAGAATCTGATTTAATTTTTGCCTTTATAAGTATTACCAACAAAACTTTATGACATTTCCAGAACCATAAAACAGGCAGTGTAATTTCAAGTATATCTTGAAATAAGTCAGTATTAAGGAACTGGTTCAGAGAATCAATTGGTTTATATAAAACAAAGCAAGTGACTCTGCAAAATGTAAAGGATATTTCAATAGGTCCAGTTTATTATTAATAATTAGAAAAAGAGAACTTACTCTGTACTGGAACCCTTGTAAACAAATTATATATTAACTCAGTTGCTCTAACTAAACTATGAAAGTAATTACCATTATAACCACAGAGGAAACTAAAGCAGTGATAATTTTATTAACTTATGCAAGGTTTCTTACATAGAAAATATTATTGAAATTGTTACTGCATATTAATTTACAGCTTAAATTATTTTTGAAATGTGTTATGAGACTCTTAGAGACAAATATGTTACAAGCTATTACTGCATTCAATAATATGATGTAAATATTTTCCTTTCTGAAGAAGGTCAAATATTAATCTGCATCCTCAAACATTCTTGTTTCATTCTATCCCAGTCATTTCTGATATGGTGGCTTTAGAAAGGAAATATGTTAAATTCCAATGCATATCTTTAATAGTTTGTTCTCTGTGCAGTGTTTTTATACAAATTGGCAAAATTCTATCCACAAAAGAACTTAAAAACATGTGACATCAATGAAATTTGCTGGAGGTGGTAGCAATTTGGTCTAGTTACCTGAGACAGAGCACTCTTCAGAGGAAGAGCTGTCCTCTATCTCAGTAGGTTATCTTCCATTGAGTGTTCTGCCTTTGAAAGACAACAGCTTCCCATGACAAAGAAAGAGGCAGCTGCTGTGCAACAAGAGCAGGCCTGGGGTTGACAGCTGCCACCACCAGATGGCCCTCAGGTCTATTGGTCTTGTTTTCTAGAGGGATTGTTTAAGCACCTTAATGATCCTATTTCATGGTCAGTGCAATTTACCTGATTCCTCACAAGAACGGACTGTTTCAATGAAAATGACAGAATCTACACAGAGATTGTATCCCCAGTGTAACTCTTCCCTTCCCCCGCAAGTGAAGATGGCAATGGTCCTAATGACAACTAAGGTAAAATCAAAAGCTGCAACTATTTATTTTACAATGGCTATGGATCATACTTTTGGGAGAAAGCTTAGAAGTATGGAAAAAGTATGGATATTAATGCCTAACTGAACATCAAATGCACTGACCACAAAACTACTACTGAGGGATAACTACTCTCTAAATAACTTCTCTGAGGCTTTCTTTATGTGATATTCTCACTAAATTTCTGCTTTCTGTAACAATAAATTACTCATCAGGATATATGATATTACCAAAATATCAGATGTAGTGCACTCAACGGAAAATATTTGAATTCTACAAAATCAGTTATTGGTAGATTCAACTACTTAACTCTGTATTATCCATGGAGCATTAATAAATACAGCCCTGAATAAAGATAGGAAAGGAAGAAGTGAAACTGTCATTATTTGCTGATGATATGACACTTTACATAGAAGACCCAAAAAACTTGGTCAAAAGCCTTCTAGACCTAATTGACAGATTCAGTAGAGTAGCTGGATATAAGGTCAACACTAAAAAAACAATAGTCTTCTTATACGCAAACAGCAGACCCATTGAGAAAGAAATTCGGGAAATAATGCCTTTCACAATAGCATCTAAATAAATGAAATATCTAGGAATCAAACTAACAAAGGAAGCAAAAGAACTCTACACTGAAAACTACAGCACTCTGAAAAAAGAGGTCAAGGAGGATTAAGAAAATGGAAAGATATCCCTTGTTCCTGGGTAGGAAGAATCAATATAATGAAAATGGATATACTCCCAAAACTACTATATAGAGATTTAATGCAATACCAATTGAAATTCCAACAATATACTTCACAGAACTAGAGAAAACAATCCAAAATTTCATTTGGAAGCAGAAGAAACCTAGAATAGCAAAAGCAATTCTAGGCAACAGAGACATGCCTGGGGGTATCACAATTCCCAACTTGAAACTATACTACAAAGCTACTGTGATAAAAACAGCATGGTACTGGCAAAGAAACAGATCCGAGGATCAGTGGAATAGATTAGAAGATGCAGAAACAACTCCAGACATACTCAGCCACCTCATCTTTGACAAAGGAGCCAACCACCCTCATTGGAGAAAAGACAGCCTGTTCAATAAATGGTGTTGGAAAAACTGGACTTCACTCTGCCAAAGATTAAAACTAGACCCATACTTATCACCAAGCACTAAACTAATCAAAGTGGATTAAAGGGCAAAATATCAAGACAGAAACAGTAAAATTGCTGGAAGATAAGTTAGGTAGAATTCTCAATGACATTGGCATAGGAAAAGACTTTATGAACAAATCATCAGTAGCATGGGAGCTAACACAAAGAATCAACAACTGGGATCTCATCTTACTAAAAAGCTTATGCACTGCAAGAGAAACTACCAACAGAGCTAAGAGACAACCTACAATATGGGAAGACATTTTTAGCATCTGTACCTCAGACAAAGGCCTACTATCTAGAATATATAAAGAATTGAAAAAAATCAGACCCCCTCAAATTCAAAGACCTAATTCAAAAATGGGCATCTGAAATGAACAGACATTTCTCAGACAAAGAAGTAAAAACAGAAAATAAATATATGAAAATATGTTCAACATCACTGGTCATTCTAGAGATGCAGATGAAAACAACACTGAGATTTCACCTCACCCCACAAAGAATGGCTGCTATCAAGAAATGAACTGGCCAAATCATCCCACTGCAGACAGGCAGGTCTGTGTACGCCCTACTGAGGTCACAAGTCGTGCAGAACAAGCCAGATCAGCCCGCACCCCGGCAACAATCCACTGGACAGCACCCCCCCCCATGCTGTACAGCCATCTGGTTCCACATTACAAAGACTCAGAGGACACCGGACCACCAGACCACGGGCAGAGAAGCTCAGCCGGTCCCAGAACCCAGAAGGAAGGTCCCCGCCTCCATCCCAGGCTCCTAGGGCAGAGAAGCTCAGCTGGTCCCAGAACCCAGAAAGGAAGGGCCCGGTCTCCATCCCAGGCTCCTAGGGCAGAGAAGGTGAGCTGGTCCCAGCACCCGGAAGGAAGCTCCCCACCTCCATTCCAGGCTCCTACAGCAGAGAAGCTCAGCCAGTCCCAGCACCCAGAAGGAAGCTCCCCCGCTGCTATCCCAGGCTCCTAGGGCAGAGATGGTGAGCCAGTCCCAGCACCCGGAAGGAAGCTCACCGCCTCCATCCCAGGCTCCTAGGGCAGAAAACCTCAGCCGGTGCCAGCACCTGGAAGGAAGCTCCCTAGGGAAGGTGAGCTGCTTGGGTGCCAGAAGCACCCGCTCCCCCCGTGTAAATGAGAAAACACATAAGCAAGCCTCAAAAATAGAGTTCCAGATCACCTACAGCAACCCCAAAGGGAAATGAGATGGAACAATCTGTTACTCAACCACCTGGACTCTCTGAACTGGCAACAAAAGAGGATCTGGGAAAAATGAAATCAGAAATAATTACTCAGATAACAGCAAAGATTGTGCTCATGGTGGAAGACATGATTAATAAATCTAGAGAGGACACAGATAAAAAAAAAATGAGGATCTGAGGAACATGATGGAATCCCAGCATAGGAAACAAATGGAATCCATAAAACAGATGCAAACAGATTTCCAGGAGATTAAAAACTCCATCGAAAGTCTGCGCAGCAGAATGAACCAATGTGAGGATGGAATTTCAGTCATAGAAAAAATGATTGCAATTTGTGAGGAGGAAAAGAAAAATTGCTTTAAAATTGTAAGGGAACATGAGAAATCAAACCAGCAGCTGCTAGACCATGCAAAGAAGAATAACATAAGACTGATTAGAGTCAAGGAAGAAACAGGAGAGAGTGGAGATGACATAAAAAAAATCTGTTCACAGAAGTGATGGCAGAAAACTTCCCAAGGAGGGGAAAAGAACCTGACATACAGAGAAGTGAGGCATATAGGACTCCAAATAGCCTTGATCAAAAAAAATCTACACATAGGCATATAATCATTAGGATTCCAGAAATTCAACAGAAGAAGAAAATTCTACAAGCAGTGAGAGAAAAGAAACAAATCACATACAAAGGAAAGCCCATCAGAATCACAGCAGACTTCTCAGTGCAAACCCTCAAAGCAAGAAGAAGAGCTTGGAGTGATGTATTTCAAGCCCTAAAGGAAAACAGCCTCCAACACAGATTGATGTACCCTGCAAAACTATCTTTCAAAATGGATGGAGAAATAAGATACTTTCATGATAAAGAGCACCTCAGGAATTTCATGAATACCAAACCAGCACTCCAAAAAATTTTAGACAATACCCTAGGAAAAGACAATGAGCATCACAACCCCAGGAAACCCAGCAGAATGAATCCATTGGGTGTGACAAATTAAACACAAAGAGGGAGAATCCAACAAAAAGAAAAAGTCATGACAAGGCTTTTAAAACTCTTAACTTCATCTCCCTAATGAGTGTATAATTCAATCTTATTATTGTACTGATTAGTATTTTTCTGATTCTAGAGTTGCACACCATTCCTTGTGCTATACTGGCTATTTATCATCTTCTTATGTCTACATTCTAATTGAGTTGTCTATTAATGAGCTCTAAGAATTCTTTATATATTCTGGTCATAGGTTATATGCATTGTAAATATGGTCTGTTTAAGGACTACCTTTCATTTTAATGATGTCATTTAAAGTTCTAAATTTTGATGGAATCTCATTTATCAATTTTTTTCTTTTATACATCATGTTTTTTGTATCCTAGGTAGTTCTTGCCTACCCTAAATTCATAAATATTTTCCCTTATAATTTCTTCTTAAAGTTTTGTACTATTAGGCTTTCTTATTTAGGTTTGTAGATCCCTTCAAGTTATTTTCATGTATGGAAAACAAGGGTTGAGGTTAACTTTTTATATACGGATACCAGATGTTCTAGTGCCGTTTGCTGAAAACACTATCTCTTCCTTGGCTCTTGAATTGAGTTTATATTCTATAAAATGCTAATGTTAAATAATCTATCAAAACTCAGTGGACCATATATGTGTGGTTCTATTTCTAGATTCTCTGTTTTATTCCAATGATCTATATGTCTTTCCTTACACCAACACTGCCTTGATTACTGTAGCTTTAGAAAAAGTCTTCAAATTAGGTACTAAATGTTTTCCAACACTGTTTTTTTTTTTAAACTTCTCTAGGTCCTTTGTACTCCTACATAACTTTTAAATTTCAATATCCAATTCTTCATTTATAGCAAGTATACACAGACCTGGATTTTTATATATACCTTGTGTTCTCTAATCCTGATAAATTCACATACAAGTTCTAGGGGTTCCTAGAGATTTCTTAGTATTTTCTCTGTAGATGATCATTTCATCTACATATAAAGATTGTCCTTCTGCCATCCCAATCCTATCCTAGTTGTATCATTTTATTGCCAGACTATTTTGGTGGGGACTAGGTTTCAAAGTTTAATGGACAGATAAAGAGTAAGCATAGCTGCCCTTGTTCCCCACCTTAAGGAGAAAGCATTGTATCTTCTCCATTCATATAAGGCATTCTCACTGGAAGTATGGAGTACATGTCTTTAATCTGTTGAGAAGGTTCTGTTCTACTTCTAGTCTCCTGATAGCTTTGACCATGAACAGCTGTAGAATTTAGTCCAATACTTTTTCTCCAACTAGTGACAGGATCATATGGCTTTTTCCTTTCCTCTGTTAAAATGATGACTTTTGGGGGTGGATCTTCCAATGCTGAACCAACACTGCCATCCCTATAAAAAAAACCACTTTCTACATCCTGTCAGATCTGACTTCTAATAGTTTGTTTTGTTAAACAAATTTCTGTGTTCATACTTTTTTTCTTCTATTATCTTTATCCAGTTTTAGGATTAGCACAATGTTGAGTTCCTAAAATGAGGGGAGAAGTGTTCCTTCTTTTTTCTGCTTTAATTATTTGATATAATTTATCAGTTAAAATGTTTATGAGCCTGCTGCTGTCATATAGGTAAGTTTTCAAGCTAGGAATATACTTTCTTTAATAGGTGCTATTCAAATTTTATATGTCCTCTAGAGTTAGTTTCATTAATTTGTTTCCCAAGGTACTTCTTAGAAGTTGTCAAATTTATTTCAAAAAAGATTTTTGTAATATGCTTTCTATATCCTTTTAAATTCTGTAAAATCTGTGGTAATGTCTCCTAGATCTTGATATTGTAATTTAAAAAATGTATAACTGATATTGTGTAACAGGAAGAAAAGGTCTAAAAGAGCAGGGGAATTGGGAGGGGTAGGAGAAGGGAAAAAAGAGAAAGGAAAATATATGAGAAGAGGAAAAAAAATGGAAACAAGATCTTTGCAAATAGGGAAGTGTGGAGGGGGTGAAGGGAGGTCAAGGGAAGGGGAAAAAAAATAACCAAGAGACTCATGTAATGGTACAAGATCCCAATGATGAATATAACTGTATTGTATACCGAAAATGTACCAATAAACTTAATGGGGGGGGGAGAAATGAACCAATAACAAATGCTGGTGTGGGTGTGGGGAGAAAGGAATCCTTCTCCATTGTTGGTGGGAGTGCAGACTGGTGCAAACACTGGAAATCAGTATGGAGATACCTCAGAGGATTAGGACTAGAGGTCCCATTTGACCCAGCTATCCCCTTACTAGGTATCGTCCCCAAAGAATTAAAAGAATCATACCACAGCTATATATGTGCACCTATGTTTATAGTGGCACAGTTTGTAATAGCTAAAGCTTGGAAACAGCCCAAGTGCCCATCAACTGGAAACTGGATAAAGAAGATGTGGGGTTTTTTTAATAAAATGGAGTACTACTCAGCCATACAGAACGAGAAACTAGAGACATTTATAGCTAAATGGATGCATATTGAGGCCATGCCCTTAAGTGAAATAAATAGGACACACATGTGTAAACATTGAATAGTTTCTCTAGTGTGAGAAACTGAAAGTGTAAATAAGGATGAAAATGATTAAAATGAATAATTGATAATTTGAAATAGGAAAAGGTCCAAAGGGGTAGGGGTGGCGGGAGGAGAAGGGGAAAGGGAAGAAGGGAAAGGAAAAATTACAAGAAAGAAAAACAAAAGGAAAAAAAGTCTATGTAAATAGGGAAGGGTGGTGGGGGTGAAGGGCGCATAGGTAGTGGGGGAAAAATAAGAACTAAGGTACATCATGTACAGGTACAAACACCCAATGATAAATGTAAATGTACTGTATACCTAAAATGTACCAATAAATATATATATAAATAAATGAAAGAAAGGAAGGAAGGAAGAAAAGAAAGAAAGAAAGAAAGAAAGAAAGAAAGAAAGAAAGAAAGAAAGAAAGAAAGAAAGAAAGAAAAAGAAAGAAAGAAAGATTCAGCCCTCCTTTTCAAGGTATAAACAGAAAGAAATTAGGTACATATTTTCTCAAATTTTATTTTATTTATACATGTATCTCAGTTTATTGATTGTTGGTTTTAAGTACAAGCAATATTAAAATGTACATTTCAATAGGAATAAAATATCTTGGCTAAAAGATAAATGAAAATAAATTTTCATTTGAATTCAATATTGTTAATGCAAGTTGCATGTACACAGTTTTAGTCTTCCTATAGAGGTTGTACTCTAAATTGAAATGTCATTGATATGCTTTTATAAATCAGAAGTGCTAGTTCATGTATATTTTATTTTCTATACCAATCCTTTTAGGACATAATTAAATGCAAACAAACAGAAAAGAACTAACTCAAATCAATGTGTCCTTCTGAATGACATATCCTTCATACCTGCAAAGCCATCTCATCAGCTAGACTGTTGCACTCATGCTCATAAATTTGACAAGTTTGGTTGATTCCCTTCCAATCCCATTTACATTTAGAAATTTGTACCCATATAAGATATTTTTCTATTAATTTATAAAGTGCTGCAGTTATGATGAAAGGCAAAATTACCTGTTTGTTTCCAAAGTACAGGTTAATATTCTGATTATCTTTGCATTTCCCTGTTGATGTAAAGCTTTTGAATACAAACTGAGATGGAGGACAAATTTTTGTTGTGTTTTAGAAGACAAAACATTCAGTTAGGATAGTGCAAAGCTGTCGATGGGATCATCTTTCATTAGGACCACTTAAGCCAATATATGGATAAAATAATTCATCACTTCAACTCTACAAGCTATTATTTCTAATTAAAATCTATTCCATAAATACCTATTTTATTATGACATCTGTATGGTAAATAAATTCAAGCTATCAGTAAAACATTCACCAAGGAAATTACCTTAAAAAATTACTTCATTTCCAAGTGTCTCTTCGTAATTAAAATGACTATTTCCCATCCATATTTCTGAACTGCAATTTATAATAACTTGGAGCCTCTGAATATTCAATACTTTGGGAAGCCATTGCCCTAATTTCTTAAATCATACAGCATACAAAACAGAAAAAATTCACCTTTTATTGGCCTTTTGGAAAAGATGTGCATGAAAATTTATAATGTACCTCATATTCAAAGAGAAAATAAGCCAACAAAACCTCATAAATAATTTTTCCATAATTCTAAGCTATTGTGGTCAGGGTAAAAACAATTCTATTATATCTACTATAAAATTATCATGTGCAGTGCTTTGGAACATAAAAAGATATATAACACCAAAGCCAAAATCCTGGTGAATTCTGCAGTGTGGCGCTAGGTGTTTCCTTTCATTTCAGATACTTGTGGTTCTCTGTAACATGTGACTTTTCATCTAGCTCCTCCCCATCCTTTCTTTTCTGGACAGACAACATGGTCCAATGTCAAGAAACTGAGGGGTTGTGTTTCCTTAGATACAGATGTGAATATTTACCTTACCATACACAAGCAAATCAGGCAAAACAGTTTCCTTTTCTAAGTTTACAGTTTTCTAGTTTCAGTTACCTACTGATGTCTTTAATTTCTCAACCTGAAGTGGTTTGTGTTCTCTAACAATACTTTGATTGTTCCCTGTGCTAACAAAACTGTAAGCAGACACTGCATTCTGTCTTCTGGAGATAAGAAATAGAAGACTTGCAGTTAAGTTAAACCCAGGGCTATAACCACGTCCAATTATCAACACCTAAAAGTAGCAGTATTTAAAATTGATTGTTTTACTGAAAAATGATCCCTTTCATTAACTCATAGCTATATGGATTTAAAAAAGAAATGTGTGTGCACATGTGAGTGTGTGTACGAATGTGTGTGTGTGTGTGTATATATATATATATATATATATATATAAAATCTGGAATATAACACAAATCGAGATCTATAACATATGCTATTACATCAAATATGGTAGATATAGATTAAAAATACATCTTATATTGAATATACTAGCTAATTCTCATAATGAACTCATAAGGTGGCAACTACTGTCATTCTAATTTAACTGCCCAGGAAACTTGAGGCAATATGATATAATGACACCACTTTGGACAGAAGTGGGCAGAGTCAGACAGAAAACTTCTGAGTCTGCTTTTGCCCCGTAAGTTGTATATACTGCCTCTCAGACTTGAATGCAAGTTGTATTATCTGACATCTGAATCATTTCAGATATAAATTTGTATATTTGAAAATGCTGATTGTTTTTTCTATGACATGTCTTCCCTTTCTATGTTTCCTTCTAAAGTGTTCATTAACATTAACCCTGTCTGCCTCCTGCACCAACTCCTCAACCTCTGCCTCAAATGGAGACATCAGTCTCCTCATTAAATATTTTCTTACCCTAAACTCCTTTCATGCCTTATGGCTACAACATAAACATTACATCAACTACTCTACTGATCTCTCATTACCCCTGTGCTAGATTTCAAATCCAAAGCAATGCATTTCTGATTGTAGAATGAACAACACAAACGAGGATGTTTAGAAGCTTAACAAGTCTGAAACACCTTACAGTCACTGTGCACTCCTACTGATCCCTGCTCTTGCTTACCCTGTGATTTCTGTTGACATCACCAGTCCTAATTCACTGGCCTCCACTTAATCCCTTCCCAAGCCTCACCTCTCATACAACTTTCAGGAATACAGACTTACTTGAAATGGGCTCATCTGTACTTTCAAGTGTCAAGCAATGTCAGGTTGATGTAACATGAAGTCTAAACTCTCTAACACAGCATCCAGTAACTATTGAAATTCAACTGCAATACAGATTTCCACCTCATCTCCAGCTAATC